>NC_073625.1:122413739-123038739 GCF_029407905.1 Bubalus kerabau | reverse complement strand
GGGAGCTTTCTTGCTTTTTTAAATAAATCTTATTTATTCCAAAAATATTTATTGGGCCTCTATAACTTAACTGGTTTGCTTAGTAAAAATTTTCCTCCAAAAAATTTCCCTGTTTCAAACCAGTCTCCAAAGAGTAGACTTAGGATCAATGCATGGAAGTTACAAAAAAGCAATCCTTACTCATTTAAGAAACAACTTTAAAGCAGAGTTGGAACATAATGTATATTACTATCTTTGGAGATATAAGCACCCAGGTGATGCAGAGGTAAGGAATCCTCCTGCCAATGCGAGAGATGCAGGTTCAATTCCTGGGTCAGGAAGATTGCCTAGAGAAGGAAATGACAACCTACTCCAGCCTATTTTTGCCTGGAAAATTTCATGGACAGAGGAGGCTGGCAGACTATACTCCATTGTGTTGCAAAGAGCTGGACACAACTGAGTGAACAACAACTGAGGTTATTAGGTCTTTGACACAGGTAAACATGAAGTACAACAGGAGACGCATTCAGCAACTTATCTATTTCTCTGTTTCTACTCAAGGGATATGAAGTATTCTTAGCAATGGGCTAACTAAGTATTCCAGTAGTATATTGTCCACTTTTATTTTAAACTGAATACACAGAATTTTAAAACTTTGAATCCACAGTTTAAGTTAATCCTCTAAAGTTCCTGTTAGGGGTTGATTTGGAATCAATATTAGTCTATACATTATTTTAATATTGTGCTCAGTAAACATTGGATAATAATAATTTAATCAATGTGATTAATTCAAAAGCATAACATGCAGTAGACATTGACCTATAGGTATTGATAAATTGTCCAGCAACCCTACAAATGTGTTCTCATTATATGCCTTTTATAGATAGATGAATTCAAATTTTAAAGATACTAAAATAAATGATTATAGTATTAAATGGAGAAACCAGTATTTGAATTCAGATTCGTCTTTCAAATTAGATGCCCCCATTTTTTAAAATCTGTACTTCAAGTTTTAAGAGAGAGAGAGGTTTAATACACTCTCATATATCAATAATCTAGCTAAAGAGCAAAATTACAGTCCTAGTTTTGTTTTAGTTTTCTTTCTACTCCCAAGTTAATACCAAGGATATTGTAACTTTTATAGGCAGGATTATTCTAGAGTAGTGAAGAGTTCTAGATCAGAAACTGTCACTCCAAACCCAGTTTATTACCACACACAAAAAAACTGGCCTTATCAATCTATAGCCACACCTCAGGTTTTCTTCTTCTTTTTTTTTTTTTTTTTTTGAGCCAAACAGAATAAACAACCTAATTTAAGATGCCCCCTCCAAATAATAGTCATCATTAAAAAAAAAATTACAATTAACATCCTCAAATATGAAATTTAACAGCATGGAAGATATTAAAATAGGCCATAAAGGAGGCAGTTTCCTTCAAAGTATTATATGAAGAGGCTGAGGTATAGACCAACTCTTATCTGAAAACCATCTTCTAATCTATTCCTCAATGTCTGGAGTTCCACCATTCATATTTATTTATTTTATTTTTTTTGCATTACCCTCTCCAAATGGCAAATCCTCCACTTTCAAGTGGATTACCAAAATTAAAAACAAATTTAAAAAAAAACCATAGGTTTTAAAGACAATTTTTTTAAAGGGTCTAAGACAATGTTTTATTTTCAACAATGGTACCCCCTTTGGACAGAACAAACATTTTCCTAAAGTGACTATTTAGAAATGAACCATACCCACAGTTACACACCTCCTCCCTACACGCATGCAATTTGAGTGCACGAGTTCCTTTTGTTGAAAAATTATCCATGTTATCTTAGGGTTATATCATATTCATCATGATACAGGAGAAACAGTAGACTTCCTAAACTCACATCCTCGGTTTTATGAAAGGTAGAAACATAAGATTCTGAATAAGATAGGAAAGAAAAAGGAGTTACCAAGACACACAGATACACACACACACAAACAGGCTTTGAAGATAAGTGATTGAAGCAAAAAGATAAGATTGAAGCAAAAAGTCACTAAAGTACTTTGTACTCTTGATAAAGCCAGTCACAAGTTCTTAAACACTGAACACATCTCTTTCGGTTTTCCTTCAAATTCATGTTAAATTCAACAGTTGGAAAGAAAGAATATAGTAGAGAGCAAAGCTCCTTCATTCCCTGTCAAATTCATAATCCAATTCACTGCAAACTTTCAGCTTGTCTTCACAGACTGAAAAGTTTCTCCCTCAGTGCTTCACTCCTGGCCTGAAAAGCACAGGTGCTCAGTCTCGTGGTCTGTTCACAGCATGTGTTTTCAGAGTTGTCAACAGCTGCAATTTACAAGTTTGGAATTCCCTTCAGAAAATCTGTTTAAGCTCCTAAATCTCACAATGAGTTTAGCACGGAGTTTATCTCAAGAAGCTTCTGTTAGGTTTTGCCCAAATTCACCACAAAAACTATTGGAATTGAATGCTTGGTTAGAAGTCTAATTGGATGATTTTTACCAGTTATTGTTGTCATTGTTGTTGCCTCTTTAATTGTTATTCAGACCAATTCTTGACATACAGAGAACAAGAAAGGGAATTTTGGTTGACATCACAGTCAATACTATGAACGCTCTGATATGTCCAAAAATTTTAAGTATCAAGAGCTATAACTGTGTGGATCTTAGGAGCTAGTAATGCCCTGTAGATCTTTGCTGATAAGACTGTGTCTGGAGCATTATGTTCAGTCCTGTTCATGATAATGCTCTTAGGTGACATATATATATATATAAACTGAATTGTATTAAGAAAAAAAATCAATAAAAAAAGGGAAGAGACTTGTTACCAATTCATATGGAGAATAAGATATAAAATTCATGAAGTTATTTAATCTAGAGATGAGGAAAAAAATACAATGAGATCACAATAATTATGAAATACTTAAAGTATTTTAAAATGTTAGATCTAAGACCACTAAAGTACAAGGAAACAACTTTTCAAAACAAGAAATTATTTACAAGTAGAGCTGAAATTAGCTGTTTTTAGAGGTGGTTACTTCCTCATCCTTGAAGGTAGCAGACACTGCAACAATAAGAATAGTGTAGATGAGATTCCTTACCGGGGTAGATTATTTAACACTTCGATCTTGTATTCTCAAGTGTTCATTGCCTGTCCTCCCTAAGACTGTCAACAATGAACTGAAACTTGTATGTTTTCACTAGGCATTGTCCTTTCATTTTCCTATAGATACAGTGGAAGCAGTTTTTGACTTCATTCAAAGGAGCCGGAGGATGATTGTTGTGCTGAGCCCAGATTATGTGACAGAAAAGAGCATCAGCATGCTAGAGTTCAAACTGGGTGTCATGTGCCAGAACTCCATTGCCACCAAGCTCATTGTGGTTGAGTATCGTCCCCTTGAGCAGCCACACCCAAGCATCCTACAGCTGAAGGAGTCTGTATCTTTTGTGAGCTGGAAGGGAGAAAAGTCCAAACATTCTGGCTCTAAATTCTGGAAGGCCTTGAGACTGGCTCTTCCACTGAGAAGTCTGAGTGCCAGCTCTGGCTGGAATGAGAGCTGCTCTTCCCAGTCTGACATCAGTCTGGACCACGTTCAAAGGAGGAAAAGCCGTTTGAAAGAGCCCCCAGAACTCCAGAGCTCAGGGAGAGCTGCAGGCGCTTCTCCAGTCCCAGACACGATGTCCAAGCACAGAGGGAAGCCCTCTGCAGCCTGCCGGTGCTGTGTCACCTACTGTGAAGGAGAGAGTCAGCTTAGGAGCAAGAGCCGGGCAGAGATCCATACCCAGCCCCAGTGGGAGACACATCTCTGTAAGCCTGTTCCCCAAGAGTCAGAAACTCAATGGATACAAAATGGCACCAGATTGGAACCCCCTGCTCCCCAGATTTCAGCCCTTGCTCTTCACCATTTCACGGATTTATCCAATAACAATGACTTTTATATCCTATAATTACTGTGTGGTGGGTGGTGGCTGCTATTTCTACCAGCCCATTATGTGTCATGAACCTATGGGAATAATTGACATTTTTATCATCTAATGGACTATCAGGTTGTGTCCCCTTTATTGATTTTTAAAAACTATTTATTTCTAGGAGACAAAAGACCTGAAGGACCTGAATCCAGATTTATTGCCTCTAATGGCCTCAGAAGAGCACACTCTTCTTGGGCCCTAGAAGGTCAGTATGTGCAAGTTGCCTAAAGTCTGATCCTCTCTCTTACCCCATGGTTTTAAACAGAGCAAAGAATTTCAGTGTTTCCTTTGAGTTTGTTGACCAACCTCATACTATAAGTCAGTCAGGTGTACTTGGGCTATGACACTTAACAGGGTATGTGCACCTCGAGGGAGCATCACGGAAAGAAGTCAGTTTCAATTTTGGTGGAAGCTGTAGGAACAGGCTCAATGGGAAACCTACAGAACATTTTCCCAGGAAGAACCAAGTACTCCCACACAGGGATTCATAGTGTTCTGTCTCACTGTAAACCAGTGTGCTCTAAACTGCCTAAAGTTGTTAGCATCAATAAAGTTATATTTTTATGTGATTTCATTTGTACTAACAAATTTTTACCTCTCTCTTTCCCTTCTACTTTTTTATGGCTTTTACCTTCATATCTGAAGACTATTCTCTTTAAGGAAATTGAGATTTGGTTTGGGTACTAGGAAAGCTGAGATGTATCTGTAGTTTCTTTCTAGGAATGATCTAGGAAAGGGCCAAAAGAGAATGAGAAAATGTATCAAAGGAAATAAAGAGCTATACAAAAATATCATTATTATTTTAGAAATGACAGCTGAAAAATTCAGTATGGGTAGGGGTTAGGGTAGAGTTTGGTCCATCAATCCCTTCTTCTCATTTGGAATTCTGAGGATAGTCATTCAAATACCTACAAGGGTCAACATATAAGAAGAAGGAGAAAAGAGGGCCACATATAAGTATAATACAATGCTCTTCCTCTAGTACTCATGTGTATATGGACATAGATAGAGATAAATATCTCTTTAAATATTTTAATACAATCATAAAAGGCACATAGCATTTGATTTCCAAGTCAGGGAGAAAATAGAGATAATTAAGCCTGGAGGTGAAGTATATATTTCTTTTAAAAGGACCATCCTTCACTCTGTTTCATTTGATTCCTGTCAATGATTAAGCCCCAGTGTTGAAAGAGTGTCATTTTTCAAATGAATCTCAAAATCCAGATTTTTAAGTAATCTGTCAATTATAAAACGACTTTTAAAAAAAAGTAACAACCTAAACACATGAGCACATATTCACCTAAAGGGCCACTAATTTGTAATTTCTAAAGTATTCACTCAAAAAGCATATGTCAAATGGGTATCCAAATAACCCTGGTGATATTGAGACTGAAGAACACAGACTGGCCCTAAGGAAATAATGGAAAACATTTATTCCCTCCCCAAACTGAAGACATCCAGACACTCAGAATAGGGCTGAACTGATCCAGCACTCCATTAAGGAGAAAAAGCTGGAAAGAGCGTGTCTTCCATCTAGTCTGGTAAAGGGTCCCTGCATGGTGGTTTTACTGTAAGAAAAGCAGAAGCACAATCTACTGCTTATGAACAGGAGCAAAGTAAAAGGAGGCAAAGGTGGTATCAGACATTAGCACTCACTTCAGCACACAAACGTGACTCCTCATGAGCTATGGCCCAGTGCATGTCAGCCTTTCTCGGTTATTAATAATGAATGAGGGCCGGAGAAAGAAAGCAGAGTTTTCATCCCACTCCTCCCTTTGGAAAGAAATACAGAACTCTCTGTTGAAACAAGAAGCGATTAGATCCTTTTCATGCAGAAATAAGATGAGGGAATAGGGCCCTCCAGAGTAAATGGGACTCAACAAGAAACTTATAATTAGGAAAGGACAGGCCACCCCACCTGAACACCCAGCAGTAAATGACAGTGTGCAACTCATGTTCTACATTGCAGGCCTTCTTAAAGAGATTACTCCATTCCTGATGTATGTTCAGGAATCTTCACTTGGAAGACAGATAGTAGTTTCTCTCTAAATCTGTTAAATAGTGGCTAACGTAAGTTGCTCCAAATCCCAAGTAGGGAGAGAATACTGTTATCCGTAATCAGTCTTATTCCTTATTAGCACAGTGTTTCAAACCATAAAATATGCTTGGAAAAACTGATAGATTACTTTTGTCATTTATAAATTATTTCCTAAGTGAAGAAAATAAATGAAAAGACTAGTGGCAGAGGCATGGAAAATTAAACATGAACTCTTATTATGAATGTGTAGCTGGATAATCCTGGTATTCTCAAAAGCTCAGTTTTGGTCAGTATCAATATCCATTGACAATATAAGCACAATGTAACCAATAAAATGTTATGATTTTTGGCATATAGCCAAAATCTAAAAGATGTTCGGACAGATGATAGACCATACTTGTACTGTATGGAGAAAAGCAAGGAGGTTATATGATTATTTCCTGACCCAACATGGTACACTTGAATGTAGTGTTCAGTACAATGTATTTCAGTGGGGTGAATAAGGAGAAAAATATTTCCTCATGGGTCATGCAGATTCCTGACTCAATTGATACGGCTGTAGGTTAAATGGATTTCACTTACACAGGAATATTTCCTTTTCAGGAATAAGTTTCAAGTTAAGTAGAGATAAATATGAGACCCCCTTCTCTCCTGTGTTTTACCATGGGCTCTAAGGGTCTCCATCTCCTGTGAGCTAAAACAGAGATAATATTATTAAACTTATTGGACTTTGTGAGTATTAAATTGTATAACTCATGTAGGTTCATATCACAGTGTCTGGCACATTGTAAGTGCTCAATAACTGTTGGCCAATTTTATATCCATAGTGAAACCACCCCATTTGCATAATTATTTATGGCTTACAAATTGATTTTATTACATCATTTTTTAACACAAAAGCAGTACAGAACAGGAACATATTATCCAGATTAAGTGACTTTCCTAATGACACTCAATCAATTAGCAAGAGTTGGGCTTCTGATCTGGACTTCTGACCACTGACCCAGTGCCAATTGTAGAACTACTCTTGTAAGACTCAAGTGGAAGTATTCCTCTTACAAAGCCACCTAATTAGAACTATTTAACTTGAACTGTTATACATTCCAATCAAAAAGGCAGTTAACGTTAACCCACACATGGCAAATTAAATGTCATATCAAGTATGTGATGTGACAACAGACCTTCTCATATTATGGTTTATATAATTTCACTTTAAAATATTATAACATTTAAGTATTAAAAAGTAGAATAATTTCATTTTTTAGAATCTATGATCTTATTATAATTTTCTCCCCAAATAGATAATTTGTATTTTTATTTATGGAAAATAAAAATATGTTCACCATTCATCTTGAAAATAAAATATAGTATTTTAGGAACTATCTTTACACCATGAGTTACAATTACTTCTTCTTATAGTTAGTAAAATCTCTGGTAATAATATATTTACTTCCTGTGTGAAGATCTGAGGTGGTTAGTAAACTAATGTTACTAAACTAATGTTTTTGAAAAAGTTATTAATAATAAATTGAACTAATCATAAAGATGTGTGCAGAAGGACAAACAATCCCTATGGCACTTCTTTCAAACCTTTGTGTCTAAAAATTGTTTGGGGAAGGGCATCTTACAGGTGAAGATCTCAGATGAAGCCCCTACTCCAGAGAGACTGATTTATTAAGTACTGGACATTGTCTTGGCCCTTGATAATCAAATAAAGTATTCCATGCATCAAACAACTACCTATGATAATTCTTTCAAACCCCATCATATTTTTATACTACTCAGGCTATAAGAGGAGGCAGCCTCTATTAGAGTCTACTCTAAAGTTCCTTAAAGTGTATTTCTAGATACATCCACATGAGAGTCAATTTTGGTTTCATATTAAAATGCATATTTCTTGATCCTATGCAATATGAGGATCTCTTGAGTGGAGCAGATTTGCACTCAGAATAAACTTCCCAGGTGATTCTGATTTACAAAAAAGCTTAAGAAACAATCATTTTTATCTCTCTTTAACACCTCTTTTACCCTTGTAGGCTCTGATTTTCTCCAGCCAAGGAGGACTACGAATCATCCTTTTAACAAGCTATAGGTGTTTACAGGCTATAGATGAAAATATAGGGCAAGTTTAACCCTTAGAGTTGCCTCAGCACGAGGAGACATTTGAATAAATGAGTAGCTAATGGAATATATTTCTAATATACGAAACATCAAACACTGACATTTGGAATCTGATAGGATTGCTGTAGCTTATAATATATAATTATCAGAATCACATAAGCAATGCTGTGCTAACAAATAACCTCAACATTTTAGTAGCTTCATATGACAAGACATTTCTTATATATGCTACTTGTCCAGGCATAAAGGCTTACTTTCTTTAGCATTGCGACCTGAAATGTGTAGCATCCTGTTATTCTATGTTTCAGACAATTATCATACTCGGTACTTTCTTAATTCATTGGCCAGAACTAGCTACACATACTGATCTAGTCATAGAGAAGGCTGGAAAATGCAGTCTTCCTGCGTTCCTGGAAAGAAGAATGAAATAGAGCTTGGAAAACACATAACATTATCTGTGTCTAAGAATGGGATACTGAGATTGCCTGAAGAGCCAAGAGACCTACAAACTGAGATACGTCACATACTTTGGTAATGAAGGAATAAAAGGACTTTGCTGCCAACAGCCTACCTCAGGTTGCCAACCTGTCAAGTCAGATTGCTGCGGGAGGAAAAAAAACAAAAACAAAAAAAAACAATGTACAGAAAAGTGTAGACCTTGCATTTAAACGTTCTCCAAAGAAAAATTACTGAAGAAATGCACAATAAATATAGCTTCTAATTAAGGGGAAGCATTCTTAAAAATTGAAAAATTTTAAGTTTCTGTATTTGGTTAATTTCCATTCAGTTAGTTCTCTAAGAATGTGATGCTCAAACTATCTGCCAATGAGCCATTTCATTTTTGAATATTCAGGAACCCTCAGAAGAATTAAAGACATTTAGAACACAGCAGAGCATGTAACACAGTCATTAGAAAGCATCACTTATTCATTTATCTGAAAAGCTAAATAGGGAATTCAAGCTGAACATGTTAACGCTCAGATGAAGGAAGAGACTAATGCTAATGTGTACTTTATGAAGTCTACTATTATCTAGGCATCTGCTCTATGATTTGGATTCTCTGTACTAAAATCTGAATGTTTATACGACTCTTCTAATTTCGTGAAATAGCATTTTATCATAAAAAGTGCTATTTTGGGGGTGGTAAAGATCGATGCTTAAGAAACTTTTTTCCTACATTTAAACGTAATTGGTTTTAGGCTTCCTGAGTGGCTCCCTGGTAAAGCATCTGCAATCAGGAGCCATGGGTTCGATTCCTGGGTCAGGAAGATCCCTTGGAGAAGGAAATCACAACCCACTCCAGTATTCTTGCCTGGGAAATCCCGTGGACAGAGTAATCTAGTGGGCTACAGTCCATGGAATCACAAGACTCGGACATTAATCAGTGACTAAACCACTACCACCATACTTGGTTTACAATGTTGTGTTAATTTCTGCTGTACACTGAAGTGATTGTTATACATGTATGGGTGTGTGTATATATATATAAAATTTGGTTATATGTTATAATATTGAACAAAGAAGAGGTTTTATGCCCTAGTGAGGTGAGGACACTATTGACACATTCCAAATCTTCAGAGAATAATTTACAAGTTTTTTATTTGGGACAATTTTAAAAACACTTAAAAATATTTAAATGGAAAGAATGCTCTTTGAAATGGGTGCATGGAAAGGAAGCAAAAAGATTCAAAATAAACTGAACTCAGATTATAAGCTATTTTTATCCTACTTTAGGTAATGAGAGCATTAACACTCTATTGCCATATTGGAAAAAAAAAAACCTCAAGATACAATCTTTGATGTATTTTTCATTTAAGACACAAAGGTATACATAACAACTTACTGCTTTTCTATTGTCTAAAACTGTGTCATATGCTTGCAAATAATTTGTAATTTGGGCTTCCCTGGTAGCTCAGTCAGTAAAGAATCTGCCTGCAGTGCAGGAGACATACGTTTGAATCCCCATGTCAGGAAGGCCCTCTGGAGAAGGAAATGGCAACCCACTCCAGTATTCTTGCATGGGAAATCCCATGGACAAAGGAGCCTAATGGGTCACAGTCCATGGGATCACAAGAGTGGGATATAACTGAAGCAACTGGGCACCAAGCACAATTTGTAATTTGGTGTCATATTTTGAAACATACCTTGGACAATGGTTCTTAACCAGAATTGAACATCTTTTTAAAAATTGAGCTTACTCCAGACTGATACATCTACCAAAATGATTTATACACATACACACACACACACACACACACACACACATATATATATATAATCTTGTAAAGGATAACTGCCTCAAGTTGTCCGTACAATATTTGCAAATATTTCAATGAAAAATCAATAGTGACATATTACAAATTTGGCATAAAGAGGTTAAAAAATCCTGATACACTAGACAATTTTTTCCCTTAAAATGAAAAACTTAAAACTCATTCCCACATATTAATATTTGAGTCTTTTATTTTTATATCTTAATATGAAATTACATAATATATGAGGAAAACCAATGCAGATGATAACATTATAAAAATCACCACTGTAATTACTTAAGTGCATAGACAAAGAAGGCCAGAACATGTGATCTGACATCTAGAACAGGAAAGTGTTGAAGGTGTAGTAACTTGGCTATAAGCAAAACAATTTGATGATTTTAAGAAGTGTCAGGAGAAAAAAAAAAGAATAAATGAACCCATTCATTTTTTCACAAACCCCAGTAATAAAAAAGGGACAGATGATATATAAAATTCCCCAAATATCATACTTGAAAGCTAAAATGCAGAGTGGATGTCAGGTATTAAGGAATAAAGTTGAATGGTTACTTCCATCATATGGGCTCTTGATACAGTGGAAAAAATACTAGATAGGAGTCAGAAGACCTGAACTGGAGTAACAATTCTCCTATAAACTGTGTGATTTTCAAGCAAACACTTTTGCTCTCATGTTTTTAATTTCCTCATATATAAAATGAGAGTAATATAATATCTACCTCATTGGATTGTCATAAAGGTAAACTTATATAATAAATGTGAAGCTGTAAAATGTGGAAACTATTTACTTGGGCTTCCCAGATGGTGTTAGTGGTAAAGAACCCCTCTACCAATGCAGGAGAAGTAAGAGATGTGGGTTCAATCCCTGAGTTGGGAAGATTCTGTGGAGCAGGGCATGGCAACAAATTCCAGTACTCTTGCCTGGAAAATTCCATGAACAGAGGAGCCTTGGTGGGCTACAGTCCATCGGGTTGCATAGAGTCAGACATGGCTGAAGTGACTAAGCACAGCACATGTGCTTGATAGTTGGATGAAGATGACAATGATATTATAGAAGAAAGTTGAGCAAATGAAGAGGTCCAAATGAAGCTCCTTAGTCTACTAAATCCTGGGGTACTTCCCACAGTACATAGAGTAATTGTAATCTTTCATACCTAAAAGTTAAAGAATAGACAATACAATTTCATATGACTCTAAACACTGAAGATTACAAAAAAAATCAATTTCTGAAAAAGTAAAAAGTAAAAAAATAGCTCTATTTGTTTAGCATTGCCATATAATGAATTCCCCATAGAAGCTTGAAACAACACCTACTGATTACATCTCTTTGTGGGTTAGGAATTTGGGAGAGGCTTAGCTGGATGGTTCCTGCTCAGAGTTACTCCTAAGGTTACTGTCAGAGTGTGTCCAGGGCTGTGGTCATCTGTAGGCTTCACTAAGGATAAAGGATCCACTTTCAAGTGCAGGCACATGGGTGTTTGTAGGAGGCCTCAGTCCCTTGCCATATAGACCTCCCTGTAGGGTTGTAGGGTGACTTAGTATCCATATGACACATCAGCTGGCTTACACCAGAGGAAGAGATTCCAGAGAGAGAGGCAGAGAAAGAGTCTCAGTATCATCTATGACCCAGTCTCCAAAGTGATGTATCATTACCTCTGCAAGTCTATTGGTTAGAAATGAGTCCCAACGTCCAGCCCAAACTCAAGAAGAGGGGAATTTAGCTCTTGAAGGCAGGATCAAAGAATCTGTCAACATATTTTAGAGCCAGTCCTGTAACATAGAAAAAAACTTTTTCAGTTGAATAAATTGACGTTCAGAAAAGGAAAGTGATTGGTCATTAGCCTTCCTAACTTCATCCCTAAGCCAATAAGCTAACCCGCTGGCACCACAACTCAAATGAGAGCTAACTAACTTGTTCTGGCTAGGACATTTCTTCCGTTTAGTGAAAGATTGTAAGCAAGAGAAGAATGATATCATCTATAGTCCTGGTATCTCTGTCTTTCTTTCTGTTTCTGTCTCTCGATCTCTCTCTTCTTTCTCTCTTTTCCTTCCCCTCCCCTCTTTCTGTTCTACTCCACAAAGAAGCAAGCAGACTCTGAAAACTGCAGATGGATGAGGTAAGTGGAGCTGGTTAGCCATATTCTTGGTCTGGAGTTGAGTCCAAAAATAGAACTTTTATTCTGGGCTTGCTTCTAAAGAGATTGAAAGTGACAGTTTATTTCAAAAAGCAGCTGCTGCAAAAAGGAAGGATGAGTAGGTAACTGCTCTCTTTGAAGTAACCCAGGTTCTAGTCTTAGCTCTGAACTGAAATGATTATATATTAATAATCAAGTCATTGATCCCCTGTATCTCAGACTTCTAAGCCCCCCAACCCCATAAATGGATGGAGTTGAACTAGACATTTTATGCTTCTTTGGTTTACTTTGTCGTTGTTTAGTCACTCAGTCATGCCCAACTCTTTACAACCCCATAGAGTGTAGCCCACCAGACTCCTCTGTCAATGGAATTTCCCAGGCAAGAATACTAGAGTGGGTTGCCATTTCCTTCTCCTGAGGATCTTCCCTACCTAGGGATCAAACCCACATCTCCTGCATTGCAGGTGGATTCTTTACCACGGAGTCACTGGGAAGCCCTTGGTTTATATAGTAATGCTTAAATAACCCCCTTCTCTCTCACATACATATACACCAGCATCCAAGTCTGGTTATAATTGGAAGAATATTTAAAAGGTACAAGTTTTATTCTCAAGGAATCATGAACTGTGCTTTATTTAGACCTAATTCCTGTAACATGCATTCCTCACTTGTAAAGCTAAACAGCTTACTTCTTTCTGTTCTCCCTTATCTGTTTTCTGTCACTGCCTGGTGCCAGTAGCTTTGAAAAGATACATTAAGTTTATATGGAGCCTCCTCATAGTTCAACTCTGATGCCTCCAATTTCTCTAAACTGATTTTAATGTCAAATTCCAAGGTCACCACTTTGTAAATTAGATTGAAAAAAAAAAGTTACCTTCTTGCTTCCTAACAGCTTTATGCTCTTGTCTTTTACCCAAACAAACTCCAAGTGACCTTTATATTGTGATATATGTTCATATATTTCACCATGCCAAAAAATAAATGGAGACTACTTCTGAAACTACACAGTATATAAACAGTAACATCTATGGAGTTAGAAGATCTGAGTTCTAATTCACACTATAATTCTTTTACTATGAGACCCTGAGCAAAGCACCAACTACGTCATAGTTTCCCCATCAATACAATTCAAGCATCATGATGTGCCTTTCTAACTCAAATATTCTAGGAGCTGGTATAATAATGAAGCAAGACTTTTCTCTTTGTTTCAAGGTATAATCCATGATTCCTTCTGAGCTGTAATCCAAAGTCAGATGTCTAAGGAACTGATTCATCATAAGTACACTAAATGCTAGTTGAGTTGCACAAGATGAAAACAGATCTGAGATCTCTTTTCCTCTCTCAACCTGAGTCAATTGTTCATCAACCCTTGTTCATCTATTTCCCAAAAGTCTTTCAAAATTTTTCTCTTTCCCCAGGAATTCTAAGAATTTGAGCTACATACACACCAAGTACTCTTTTCTGAACATGCCATGGATTTTTATGCTCTATATACCTTTGCTAATGTTACTTCTGTTGGAATGCCTGCTCTTTTCCTCCTCCATGTAAGAGAGTTCTGGCAATGCTTCAACTTCAGCTCAGATGTTTTTAAACCTATGAAATTCCCAGATAGAGTTGGATATTCCTGCTCTGTGATCGTATTGTTCATAAGACTTCTGTTACTGAATGATACTTTATTGTATTTCTCTTTCACCTACTATCCTCTAAGTGTCTGTGGACAGAAACTATCTATTGAATCTCTAATTTAATTTAACAACAAAATGAGAACATAACATTTTCCATTGATGTTTTGTTAAATAAATTAACTGTGACCAGTATCATTGAGTACAAAGTAATAAAGCCATGCCTCTTTCTTACTTCCATCTCCACTCCATTACAGATGCAGTGTTCTATAAAAGATAGCATTTTAGGATTTTGTTCATCACTTGTAAGATGAATTTCAATATTGGAATCCTGGGGGTCCCAACACCACATCCAACTTCATTAAATTTTGCCCTTGTCATTGCTTGATGACAGATGACCCATGACCTAGTATGGGTGAGAAGAGGCCCAGCTGCACCATGCCTGTCCTTGTTGCCACCCCTACATTAAGGACTCCTGTCCCTGTTTCACACTATCTGCAATCACAGCTGATGCTGGAATCAGCATCATGCTCATCAGCAGCTGTTCTATTTGTGATCTTGCTATTAAATAAATCCAAAATGACAGGACACTAAGCTGTGATAAATAATCACTACCTACAATGTACTGTAGAGTATTTTTTGCTAATGAATTCAAGAAGAAAAAAATTAAACCTGCTTATTGTTTCAAAATTCATGTGATATTGTAAAAAAATTAATAAAGTACTATTTGATTCAGGGTTAATTGGTAATTAAGAGATCAGTTCTTCCAAACACCCTTTATTTGTTTACTCTAGGGGTCAATAAACTCTTAATACATCTTACAGCCCTCCTTTCTGTGTTTATCACCTCTACTGTGGTTCAGGACTCATCACTTCTTATAATCGTTTTTCTAGTTTCTTTCAATGATTCTAGTTCCCCCTATTTAAACTCTTGTGGATACCACCACCAAATCAGTCTTTCTGGGATATAACTTAGACCATGACGTGTCAAGTCCCAAAGAATCTGCATCTCATTTTCCACAAAATAAAACTTGTTTTGGTTTGCTTTGCTCTGCACTTGGGATACTCCATTCTTTATTCTGAGCTTATCTTCAGCAACTTACATTTTTCTGCTTTTGCGTATGTAGTCAACACTCCAGTCCAACTGAGAGACAATGTTTCTTGAATACTTTTCCATCAGTGTGACTTTGTTCAGATTGTTAATTCCCAAAGACCCTTCTACTCATCTCCCATGTCTACTCTCAAGGTTACAGTTCAAATATCATTTTTCTGATACCATTATCAGAAAATATTTTCTTTCCTATCAAATCTCTCATTGTATTTTTCCCACTTTTTTCCATTAATTTACTCATTCAATAATATTGAGGATCTACTTGAGCTAGTTGGAGAATACTCTTGAGAGTCCCTTGGACTGCAAGGAGATAAAACCAGTCCACACTAAAGGAGATCAGTCCTGGGTGTTCACTGGAAGGACTGATGTTGAAGCTGAAACTCGAGTACTTTGGCCACCTGATGTGAAGAGCTGACTCACTTGAGAAGACCCTGATGCTGGGAAAGATTGAGGGCAAGAGGAGAAGGGGACGACAGAGGATGAAATGGTTGGATGGCATCACCGACTCAATGGACATGGATTTGGGTGAACTCCAGGAGTTGGTGATGGACAGGGAGGCCTGGTGTGCTGTGGTTCATGGGGTCGCAGAGAGTTGGGCACAACTGAGAGACTGAACTGGACTGACTCTGTGCCCAGTACTTTTGTAAAAACTCAAAACACAGCAGTGAACAGAACAGATTAAATTTCTTTCTCTCTTTTAGGCTTACATCCTAGTGGTAGGAAACAGGAAAAAATAAAGTGTTAATAAGTAATTAAGATACAGAGTAAGTTTTATGGATTTAGATAAATCAGACACATGGGACAAGAAGTATTGGGAGGGAACTTTTCATTTTAAATAGTGTTCATAGAAAGGCCCCACAGAGAAGGTGGCTTTTGAGTGGAGACATAAGAGAGGTGGAGAAGTGAACGGACTTACTAGCAAGTATAAAGGCCATGTTTTGTTGTTGTTCAGTCACTAAGACAAGTCCAATTCTTTGCAACCCCATGGAATTCAGCATGCCAGGCTTCCCTGTCCTTCCCTGTCACCTGAAGTTTGCTCAAACTCATGTGCATTAAGTCAGTGATGCCATCCAACCATCTCATCCTCTGTTACCCTCTTTTCCTCCTGCACTCAATCTTTCCCAGCATCAGGGTATTTTTTAAAAAGACAACTGTGGTACTTATACACAATGGAATATTACTCAGCTATTAAGAACACAGTTGAATCAGTTCTAATGAGGTGGATGAAACTGGAGCCTATTATACAGAGTGAAGTAAGTCAGAAAGAAAAACACCAATACAGTATATTAATGCATATATATGGAATTTAGAAAGATGGTAATGATGACCCTATATGTGAGATAGCAAAAGAGACACAGATGTAAAGAACAGACTTTGGGACTCTGTGGGAAAAGGCGAGGGAGGGATGATTTGAGAGAATAGCTTTGAAACATGTATATTACCATACGTGAAATAGATGGCCAGTCCAAGTTCGATGCATGAAACAGGGCACTCAAAGCTGGTGCACTGGGACAACCCAGAGGGATGGGATGTGGAAGGAGTTGGGAAGAGGATTCAAGATGGGAGACATATGTACACCCATGGCTGATTCATGTCAATGTATGGCAAAAACCACTGCAATATTGTAAAGTAATTAACCTCCAATTAAAATAAATTAATTAATTTTTAAAAGCCGGCTCTCCGCATCAGCTGACCAAAGTATTGGAGCTTCAGTTTCAGCATCAGTCTTTCCAATGAGTATTCAGGCTTGATTTCCTTTAAGATTGAATGGTTTGATTGCCTTTCAATCCTTTGAACTCTCAAAAGTGTTCTCCAGCACCACAATTTGCAAGAATCAATTTGAAATTTGAAAGCACTCAGCTTTCTTTATGGTTGAACTCTCATATCTACACATGACTACTGGAAAAACCATAGCTTTGACTATATAGGCCTTTGTTAGTAAAGTGATGTCCCTGTTTTTTAATACACTAAGTTTGTCACAACTTTCCTTCCAAGGAGCAAGTATCTTTTAATTTCATGACTTACAGTCACTATCTACAGTGATTTTGGAGCCCAAGAAAATAAAAATCTGTCTGTTTCCACTCTTTCCCCTTCTATTTGCCATGAAGTAATAGGACTGAATGCCATTACCTTAGTTTTCTGAATTTTGAGTTTTAAGCCAGTTTTTTCACTCTCCTCTTGCACCCGCATCATGAGGTTTTTTAGTTTGTCTTTACTTTGTGGCATTAGAGTAGTATCATCTGCATATCTGAGACTGTTGACATTTTTCCTGGCATAAAATGTCAAAAAAAAAAAAAAAAAAAAAAAGAACAAGTACTGTGGTTTGCACATGGAGTATGAGGACTACCTGGGAGAACAGGGAATGAAGTCAGGGGCACTAGAGTAATTTGACAATAATGTGTGTCTTTGTGGATCATTGTAAGTTCCTATCAGTTTACTCCAAGTAGAACAGCAAAAGCTTTCTCTATAGTTTCAACAGGAAACAGATGACATACATAAATTGAGGAAAATAAATATACTTTAATAAATTTTAAATTTACAAATGTAGGCAATGTTAAATAAGCTTGATAAGAGTACTACCACAGTACTAGCAACAATGAGCAGCATTACTTCCCTAGGCTAAGATGGCAACGAGAAAGAGTAATTATAAGACACCAGGAGTGCCTGTGAGGAGTGGGCCGCTACACTGCAAGTGTGGTTTTCAGTAGAGGGAAACAGCCAACATTTGTTGACCATACAGAAACAGGAGGATTACCTAGACCTCACTCTCCTCTTCCCACAAATTTCTATTAGTTCCTCTCATTGCTGGATCCAACCAGAATCTAGAGATCAAAGAATCTTGTAGATGAAATCTAATAAGTTCAGCCCACTTTGAACATAAACAGGATCTAGGGATCATACAAAGATATTCAGATCTGGAATCATTTGGAGGAATCTGAATAGAGGGGTGACACGATGTATTTTACATCTTATCAGGACATTTTGTGAAGGATAAACTATAGGGGAACAAGAATGGCAATACACTAAGTGAGAGATAATGAGGATTGGGTCAGTATGTTAGCAGGGAGGCAATGAGAAGTGGTTGCAAGCTTTGCAATTTAAAAGTTAAGTTGACAGAATTTTCTGGCCTATTAGAAGAGGGATATTAAACTATGAATGGAACTAAATTTAAATTCATAGTTTTGGCCCAAGCAACTGAAAAATAGAATGGCAGCTTTGACAGAGGGGCAAGATTAGAAAGTCAGTTTGTTTGTTTGTTAAAAATTCAAAATGCTTCAGACTTCAACGTGATGATGCTTAAGAGTCAGCTTGGTGCTGGGAACTTGCCATTCAAGACAAAGGACTAAACAGGATGTATTCGTTGTTGTTGTTCAGTCTCTACTCAGTGTCTAATTCTTTGCGACCCCATGAACTGCAACACACCAGGCTTCCCTGCCCTCACTATCTCCCAGGGGTGCTCGAACTCATGTCCATTGAGTTGGTGATGCCATCCAACCATCATATTCTCTGCTGCCCCCTTCTCCTTCTGCCCTCAATCATTTCCAGCATCAGGGTCTTTTCCAATGAATGGTCTCCTCCAATCAAGTTGGCAAAGTATTGGAACTTCAACTTCACCATCAGTCCTTCCAATAAATATTCAATGTTGATTTCCTTTAGGATTGACTGGTTTGATCTCCTTGCTGTCCAAGGAACTCTCAAAAGTCTTCTCCAACACCACAATTCAAAAGCATCAATTATTTAGCACTCAGCCTTCTTTATGGTCCAGCTTTCATATCTGTATATCACTAATGGAAAAACTGTAGCTTTGACTACATGGACCTTTGTCAGCAAGTGATGTCTCTACTTTTTAATATGCTGTCTAGGTTTGTCATAGCTTCCCTTCCAAGGAGCAAGCATCTTTTAATTTCATGGCTGCAGTCACCATCTGCAGTAATCTTGGAACCCAAGAAAATAAAATCTGCCATTGTTTCCATTTTTTTCCCCTATCTATTTGCCATGATCTTTGCTTTTTGAATGTTGATTTTTAAGCCATTTTTTTCACCCTCCTCTTTCATATTCATCAAGAAGCTCTTTAGTTCCTCTTTGTTTTTCTGCTATGCATATTGGCGTATTCATATTGAAATGCAAATATTATTTCAATTTGAATATATTAGAAAGAGGTGGATGTACAGGAAAAAGAAAAGGTCCAGCCAAAAGATTTCTAAGGAATCCCAGTGATGGAAGTTCATCATGATGAGAAGTAACCAGCAGGAAGCTTGTAAAGAAAAAGCAAAGAAAAAACACATAAAATGTAGAGCCCTGGAAGTCGAACAAAGAAAGTACTTCACAGTGAAGGAAATGATTTGTAAGTCAAATGCTGAGGCTGGATCAAGTGAGATGAGGATGAGAATTGACCATCAAATTTAGCAACTAGAGAATGTTGATGAGCTTGATAAGAAGCATCTTGTGGAGTGGTGGGAGAAAAAACCTGCTCTGAATGGGTTCAAGACAGAGAGGAAACAGCACTAGGTACAGAAAGTAAAATAATTCTTAATGGATTTTACTTTAAGAACAGAGAAATGGAATTTTTTGAGGTATAAGTGGCATCAAGGAGTGCTTTGTTGCTGTTTCCTCCATGCTGATTAAAATAATAAAGCCTCACTTTAAAATGGTAGTCCTGGTTTTTACCTGAGACCATTCAGCATACTTACTTGTGTGTTTTTCATCATCCATAATTAGTTGTACATGGACAGGTAAATAAGCAGAAAGGGAATAATTAAAGATGAAGAATAGAGAGGAGAAAATTGTTGGATGAATAAACTGTGTAAATTGGCAATAGTGCACAAATGGAAGGGTTTCCTTAAATAGCATAAAATTCAGAGTAACAGGAGGTTGCTGGTAGGTAGGCAGGTAGATATAGTTCTGGGAATTTGAGAATTGTCTTTTCTGGCTCTCTTCTATTGCTTTCTAAATGAAAAAATTATAAAGATAATCAGTCTAGAGTAAGAATAAGAGAAGAAAAATTTAGGACAAGTGGGCCAGAAATGAAATAGTTATCATGGAAAATAAAAAGTGAATACTCCTAGGCAATATACTATTATTTCTGGGGAGCAATAAAAGTCTACTAGAGGATGATGGTCATGAAATTGGTATGGCATCAGTCATCATGAATGTGTATTTATTTCTACCACATCTGTCTATAAATTTGCAGGTGGTAAGTAGGTGGAGAGATGGATTTAACTAGAAGTGGGTGGATAACGCCAACAAAGACATAATTATTTCAATTGGCTGGGGAATTTAAGCCATATAAGAATTACAGTGAGGACATGAGAGAGTTTAGGGATAGGAAAATGTGGTAAGATAAATAGATTGGAGATCTTGGTAAGGTCAAACAATTGTTAAAATAAGAGTACTAGGTCAAGAGACATAGAAAGATAGGCAATGACAGACAGTGGGTGCTTAAAACTGAAAGTATGAGAATTTTAAATTATGCAGCCTCATGACATTAAAGGTAATTTAGTGTCAGTGAAGGAGTGAGGTAGATTGAATATAGGATCGCTAGTCAGGAGGAGATCAAGGATTGATAGGCTAAAGTATTGAAAATCTACTCTATGTGACTATTTGAATCACAACAATTAAGGCAGTACTATTGGAGGGAATGATGCTAAAGCTGAAGATCCAGTACTTTGGCCACCTCATGTGAAGAGTTGACTCATTGGAAAAGACTCTGATGCTGGGAGGGATTGGGGGCAGGAGGAAAAGGTGATGACAGAGGATGAGATGGCTGGACGGCATCACCAACTCAATGGACGTGAGTTTGAGTGAACTCCAGGAGTTGGTGATGGACAGAGAGGCTTGGCATGCTGCAATTCATGGGGTCGCAAAGAGTCAGACACGACTGAGCAACTGAACTGAACTGAACTGATTGAAAGAGTGACAGTGATTCAGCTGTTAAAATTACAATGTGAGGGAGAGCTCAGGGGTTGATATATGATTGCAAATATTTAGGAGGTAATCTGGGTGGTAAACATGAAATTCAAAGCTGGATGATTTTATGGAGGAGTGAGGACAGTCATCTAGAAGCAGCACAAAGAGCAAGGAGGATACAATTTACTGCCAGTCCAGTTGTATAAGGGGTATGGGAAGAAAATAACCATTACCTGAGAAAGCTTGAGAAGAAATAGTGTCTTTGAGGCAAACCAGCTTCTGTTTGAGTAAGAAGAGAAGGTCATTTACAGAAAAGAGATAAAGGCTACCAGAAATTCTGCCAATTACTGACCATGACTTTCAGAGGCCTTGGTGAAAGTGATGTAGTGTTTGAAGAAAGGAAAGGAATTAGGTCAGAAATGGGGAAGACCAGAACCATGTATGGATTATAATGCAGAAGATGAAAGTCATCTTGGAGCCTTAGAGTCATGTGTCATCTATGATTAACTTGGTCTGATGAATTCCAGCAGATAAATGGAATGGAGGTGGGATCAGGTTGCTTGTGGGGTGGGAGTGGGGAGGAGAATATAAGAAAAACCTATGAAGAGGGAAGTTTAGCAATCTTGAGATAACCAGAGAGTCTTTTGTGGACATAACTGATACAAACAGAAAAAGAACATAAAGAGGTTTGTCCCAATACTTTTAGGCCAAAAAGGTGATGAGAAGGATTCAAAGTTCTTGTCAGGAACCTGAACAATTCTGGGGCTCTCTCTCTCTCTCTCTCTTTTTTTTTTTTTTGGTAAATTTATTTATTTGTTTTAATTGGAGGCTAGTTACTTCACTATATTGTAGTGGTTTTTGCTGTACGTTGACATGAATCAGCCATGGGTGTACATGTGCCCCCCATCCTGAATGCCCCTCCCACCTCCCTCCCCATCCCATCCCTCAGGGTTGTCCCAGTGGGGCTCTCCCTTGACCTGTGTTAATGTTCCTGTTAGAGACAAGAACTAGGCCCTTTACTTCCTATCTTGTATGTAATGATTTGTTACATATTCAACAGTGCCCCAATAACATTTCCTAACATTTCTTAGTAACAGTTCACTTGAAAGCATGATTACTGTCATTTGCCTAGTTTCTCCATAATCTCCAAGCTGTCCCACATGATAGGCACTTTATAAGCCATTGTCAAGTAATAATCAAGCCACCCTCAGTTACTATTGAACATTAACTTTTCGATTTCAACTTAACATTGTTCTTTTGAAATTTTTATTGGAATATAGTTGATTTGCAATGTTGTGTTAGTTTCAGGTATACAACAAAGTGCATCAGTTACACATATACATATATCCACTGTTGTTTAGATTATTTTCCCATTTAGGTCATTACAGAGTACTGAGTAGAGTTCCCTGTGCTATACAGTAGGTCTTTATTAGTTATCTTTTTTATGTATAGTAGTATAAATATGGGAGAAGGCAATGGCACCCCACTCCAGTACTATTGCCTGGAAAATCCCATGGATGGAGGAGCCTGGTAGGCTGCAGTCCATGGGGTCGCTAAGAGTCAAACACCACTGAGTGACTTCACTTTCACTTTCCACTTTCATGCATTGGAAAAGGAAATGGCAACCCACTCCAGTGTTCATGCCTGGAGAATCCCATGGACGGAGAAGCCTGGTAGGCTGCAGTCCATGGCGTCACACAGAGTCGGACATGACTGAAGTGACTTAGCAGCAGCAGTAGAAATGTGTCAATCCTAGTGTCTCAATGTATCCCTCTTACTATCCACCCTTAGTAACCATAGATTGTTTTCTACATTTGTGAATCTATTTCTGTTTTATAAATAAATTTATTTGTATTATTTTTTAAGATTCCACATATAAGCAATTTTATGGTACTTGTCCTCTGTCTGACTTCACTCAGTATGACAACCTCTGGGTTCATTCATGTTGCTGTAAATGGCATTATTTTATTCTTTTATGGCTGAGTAATATTCCATTGTATACATCAACCTAAGTTTGTATAGTATATTTTTAAATTTTTTGTCCTAAGGATGCCTAGTGTCTCACATGCCCTGTCCCTATCAAAAGTGACACTGCATGGAGGTGGTTAGTATTAGTATGACATTTAGCCATAACAGCAACCTATTCTTATTTCTCCAAACTACCACATTCTTTAATTATCCCTATGTCTTTCTCATCCCTTTGCCTCCAATGCCCAGTACTCTATCTTCTAAAAACTATTTGTTCACCTTACAGAATTTTTTTCATTCATTATTTCATGCTCAACACAAATATCACATTGTTGGCAAATGCACAATGACGAGAAAAAATTTTACATCTCAAAATCCATTCTCCCAATTCACAGTAATAAAATTCTGATTTTTTTAGGGTATTCAACTCTTTCCTTTTCTCAATCCTTGTTTTATAGCTAGGATTAGATTCAGAAGAGGGTATATGACTTAAACCCACTCAATGAGTCATATTTCCTTGACCTCCATAGTTTACAAAAGCCACATGGTCCAAATCAATCCAAAGAAATTAAAATGGGCTTACCAGTAGAATTTTCAGAAAGAAATATAATCTTATGGTGGGGTTCCTGAGAGAAAAGGAGCTGCTATGACCAACCTGCCTTGCTTTGCAAGAAGAAATTACTTGGATAAAATCAACAGAGGAGCCAAGAGATAGAGAGGGAAAGACTCCTGAAGTCCTATTTTGAGTCCCTGGATTCAGGAATATCTAAAGATGCTTACTCCTTGGAAGGAAAGTTATGACCAACCTAGATAGCATATTCAAAAGCAGAGACATTACTTTGTCAACAAAGGTCTGTCTAGTCAAGGCTATGGTTTTTCCAGTGGTCATGTATGGATGTGAGAGTTGGACTGTGAAGAAAGCTGAGTGCCAAAGAATTGATGCTTTTTGAACTGTGATGTTGGAGAAGACTCTTGAGAGTCCCTTGGACTGAAAGGAGATCCAACCAGTCCATTCCAAAGGAGATTAGTCCTGGGTGTTCTTTAGAAGGAATGATGCTAAAGCTGAAACTCCAATACTTTGGCCACCTCATGTGACGAGTTGACTCATTGGAAAAGACGACTCATTGGAAAAGACTCTGATGCTGGGAGGGATTGGGGGCTACAGAGGATGAGATGGCTGGATGGCATCACCTACTCAACGGACGTGAGTTTGAGTGAACTCCGGGAGTTGGTGATGAACAGGGAGGCCTGGCGTGCTGCAATTCATGGGGTCGAAAACAGTCGGACACAACTGAGTGACTGAACTGAACTGAACTGAACGTATTTTTTTAATCCCTGGATTTTTCAATCATGGGAACCAATAAATTTTCTTTTTTTTTTCCTTAAGGTAAATAAAAGAACCATGACTAATGCCATGATTTAACATGATGTTTTGTCAGAAGTCTTGTGTCCAATAATCAAAGCTCAAGCTCCCAGTAATTATAAGGCCTTCTAGGACCCAGAAGAGAAATAGCGACTGTCTTAGACAGTGGGGGGAAAAGACCTTGTCTAGGACTTCTCTGCAGCTCTAACCCTTTACTTATGATTCCCACTCGATGAATAATAGCAGTCAGGTCATTAATGCAGAGATAATTAGCCAAAGATATTTAATTAAGGAGAAATTCTTCTTCCTTGTGAAGGCCACCTAAAGTCTACAATTAAAGGTTCATTCAATTATGACAGTGCCCATATTCAATATGGGTCACATAGTCTGAGACAAAACCTGCCCTTGAGGGAAACAAAGAAAAGTTTAAAATCAAAGTATTTCAAAGAAGTCTGCTTCCTATTGCATTTTATCAACCTGCTTACACTTAGGAACAGTTTTTAACATATTTTATTCAGGAGTTTCAATTTTTTTATTCAGAGCTGACTTTTGGAATAATATTATCAAAGCACTGAAGGGAAAAGTGAACTGTCATCCAGCTAAACCATAATTCAAACTTCTGGATGAAATAAAGACACTACCAAAAAAAGCTAAGTGAAAACATTGTCCATGGAATTTGTAAATAGAAGTATACTTAATCAGGAAAAAAGTAAACCCAGAAATAAGCAGTAATAGTGAAAGTGGAGTCTCTCAGTCGTGTCTGACTCTTTGCAACCCCATGTACTATAGCCTGCCAGGCTCCTCTGTCCATGGGATTTTCCAGGCTATAGTCCTGGAGTGGATTGCCATTTCCTTCTCCAGGGGATCTTCCCAACCCAGGAATCGAACCCAGGTCTCTGGCATTGTAGACACATGCTTTACCATCTGAGCCACCAGGGAAGTCACCTGTAATATGCAGGCAGTAATATGCAAGCGGCAAATATAAACAAAGAATTAAATAATATATTAATATAGAAGCACAGTATTAAATGTAAATTTTTAAATAACCGTTTTTGCACGTGTAAAAAGTGAGGTGGAATTAAAATAGTAAGCAATGTTAAAGATTGGTGAAGAATAATAAAGTTTGTTAAAGTAGACACGTCTTTTCCTTATTTAGAAAAAAGACACATTAAACAATATTTTAGATATATTAAAATGTAGTCTATGTCACTAAAATGATATAAGTATTTAACTTTAAAATAGTATATTGACAAATATTGATAGTCCAGATAAAAAGACAATTCTATCAGTTCAATAGAAGGCAGGAGGGAGGGAGAAAAAAGCATGGTCTAGAAAAAACACATAGTCAGACTGTAGCCTGCCAGGCTCCTCTGCTCATGGAATTCTCCAGGCAAAAATACTGGAGTTGACACCTATTCCCTTCTCCAGGTGATCTTCCAAGCCCAGGGCTTGAACCCAGACCTCCCACACTACAAGCAGATTGCTTACTGTCTGTGTCACCAGGGAAGCCCCTACACAAGGGAAGTCTTCCCTTGTGGCTCAGACCATAAAGAATCTGTCTGCGATGCAGGAGACCTGGGTTTGATTCCTGGATCAGGGAGATCCTCTGGAGAAGGAAATGGCAACCTACTTCAGTATTCTTTCCTGGAGAATTCCATGGACAGAGAAGCCTGGTGGGCTACAGTCCATAGGGTCACAAGGAGTAGGACATGACTGAGTGACTAACACACACAGAGATAGAACAACTATGGTGGTAAAAAAACAAGTTCAAATACATTAATAATTAATATAACATAATCTCTCCAAAAAGCTAAAATGCAGAAAATATGTATATAGATTATGAATATATGCATTTATATGTAAATAAGTAAAAACATATAGAATGGTATACTTTAAATCCACATTAATGGTTAGCTAATGGAGAAGAGGAAGAAAAATGGAATTGAGAATGCTTGAAAATGTGTTCCGTTTTGTCTGTAATGTTTTGCTAGCAAAAAAAAGAGGCTAAACAAATATGACAATGCTATTAGTTGTTAAGTCTGAGTGGTGGATACTTGAGTATTTTTAATCATGTTAGTGCTTTAATTTTTTTTAATATCTCCAACTTAAATTCATATAACGTATGATCCATAGTATATGTACATATTAACAGTAGATCCATAAAGTATGAACCCTGCTCCTACTAGATGTCAGTAGGTAATTCCACACCTAGAGTTTCTGAGCAACAACTATTTCAGGTTCATCTGAGAACTTTTGTCATATACTAATACATAAGTCTAAAATAAACTAAAAAAATTAAAACATAAAATAAAGTCACTGTACTTAAAGGAGCTAAAGAGAGTCTCCATTGCTTTTAATTTGAAAAACTTAACTATATGCATACACCCTAATAGTTGCTTTGAAAAAAGATCAATATTGTCACAAATTTGATTAGATTTATCTTATTTGATTCAAGCTTGCAATGCGGGAGACCTGGGTTCGATCCCTGGATTGGGAAGATCCCCTGGAAGAGGGCATGGCAACCCACTCCAGTATTCTTGCCTGGAGAATTCCATGGACAGAGGAGACTAGTGGGTTACAGTCCATGTGGTTGCAAAGGATCGGACATGACTGAGTGACTAAGCACAGCAATGTATTTCAACATTCACTCAAGCAGAGACTAAATAAGACATGATGAATATGAAGATGTGTAAAGCATGAAACTTATCTTCAAGAAGCATATCATTGGTTGAGTTAATAAATGAAGAAAGAAAAAAAAATTACAACACAGAGTAACAGATACAAGGAAGAATAAAAGAGAAGAAGGTGCAACAAGAAAGAGTTTTTCCCAACTGGATGTGATAAGAGACGTATACTTAGAGGCGAGGATATCAGAGTAGTCATGTAAAGAATAAACTGAGGTTTTTCCAGACATCCCTCTCACTCTTCCTAGCATGTGATGATATAGCAAGAAGACAGCCAGCCATTTATGAACCATGAAGTGGGTTCTGACCCTCACCAGACACCAAATCTGCAAGTGTCTTGAACTTGGACTTTCCAGCCTCCAGAACCATTAAAAATAAATTTCTGTTTTTTTAAGAAGTCATTCAGTATATTGTACTTTGTTGTAGCAGCCTGAACTAAGGCAACAAAAGTAAAGAAACAATAATGTGGCAATTTGGGAATTTGAATACAAGATGTATTAATATGGTAGTTTATTTTAATAAATATTTACTTCAGTGTTGCAATAATTGTTAATTTTAGATGTAATAAGATATTACTTTTAAGTGATACCATGCACTGATTTTATTTAGAAAATCATAATAAATATTTCATAATAAAAAAAGAATAAACTCGGTTTTTATAAAGTATCTCTGTTTTACTCAAGATATCTCTGAGACTGGTTTATCTACAATCAAAATATTCCAAAGGAAAAATCTAAAATATCATCTTTGAAGACCATAAATTTGATATTCTTCCAATGGGGGTCCTAGAAAAAGTTTAATATTTCCTTAGTATTAGGTTTGCTGCAGCAGATGACTCAGACATTTCCAAATTCCTTAGAATCTGCTAATAAGGACTAATTTTCTAATTTATTTACAAGATTACGTTTAATTTATTAATTTAATTTATAAATTGTATATTTATTTTTCACTGTTTTGAGTAGGATGCTTCAGACTAAAAATAGTAATTTGCTTAAAATTGGAAGTTTAGAGTAAGACCCAGTGAGATAGGACAAATGGTTGAATAGAATAAGCAAGTGGGTAGATGCATAGATTTCTACTATCTCTTCACTTGGCTATCCTAAGTCTTTGCTTTTCAATCTGAGACTGAAGGCCTACATTATTGATATACAGCTACAGAAATTTCCAACATTGCCTCGTCACATTAACATCCAAGGATTCTGTCTCTTTCTTTCTTAATAGGTGAATACATATTTGGAATTACTGTCTTCCTGACTGATTTTTTTCATTATAAAATACCCCTCTATCTCCAATAATACTTTATATTTTAAAGTCTACTTTGACATTAATATAGCCATGCCAGCTTTCTCACATTTAATGTTGCATGATATATCTTTTTTATCTTATTATTGTCAACAATCTGTGCTCTATATTTAAAGTGTGTTTCTTGTGAACATCATATGGTTGGGGTTTTTTTTAATTCAGTTTTTTTAATCTTTGCCTTTTAATTGAAGTGTTTGGTTCATTTTCATTTAATGTAATTATAGACATGATTTGAGCTTTCCATTTATCTTATTTATTCTTTGTTCCTTTAGTCTTTCTCTTCTACCTTTCTGTGGGGATGGACATGAGCATTCTTTTTCATCCTCTGAATTGTTTTTTTAGCTATATAATTTTGTATCTTTTAAAGCTGTTGCTCTAGAGATTACAATAAATTTCTTTAAGTAAGTATTTGCAGTTTATCTTAAAATAATATTACATAATATTACTTTATGTAACCTTAATATAATTACATCTTGCCTTTTCCTAGCATTTATGCTCTAAATTGTCTTACACTTAGCTTCCACATACAGTATGCATCAGGCTTCTCAGGTGGCTCATGGGTAAAGAATCTGCCTGCCAATGCATGAGACATGGATTCAATCCCTGGGCCTGGAAGACGACCTGAAGAAGGAAATGGCATCCCACTCCAGTATTCTTGCCTGGAAAATCCCATCGACAGAGGAGCCTGGTGGGCTATAGTCCATAGTATTGCAAAGAGTTGGACAAGACTGAGCACAGAAGCACAGTATACATTATAATATACAATTATTTTACATAGTTAATAGTACAGTTGACCTTTGAACAACACAGGTTGACTTGCACGGGTCTGCTTACAGGCAGATTTTCTTCGGTAAATACTACAGTACCACACGATCCACAGCTTGCTGAATCCACAGATGTGAAACATCATATACAAGAAGGAGGGAGGTCTGTGGGACTTCGTCTGTGGATTTGGGAAACTGAGGTCAGTCCTAGAATCAATCCCCTACTGGTAACAAGAGACAAAGAGTATTTTAAATTTAAAACTGCATGTGAAAATAAGACACTTTTTAAAAAGTATTTTTGTATTTACCCAGATATGTATCTATTCTGTGTTCTTTATTTCTTCCTGTTCATCCAGAGTTCCATCTGGTAACTTCTTTTCAGCCTGAATAATTTCAGTTAGCATTTTGGAACGTTTTTAATAGTGTAGGTCAGCTGGAAACAAATTCTCTGATTTTTGTCTCTGAAAATGTATTTTGAGGGATATTTTTACTGAATGTGGAATTCAAGATAGCCAGTTTTGTTTTGTTCATCTTTAATACCATAAAGTCTTCTAGTGAGAAGTCAGCAGTCATTTGTACTGCTGTTATTCTATATGAAATATGCATTGTATGCATAAAAAGTAATTTTTAAATATTGTATGTGTTAAAAAAATTTATTTGACATAATTTCCATAAATTTAAAATTTACACATTATGTGTATGTACTAACATCTTACATATGTGAATATATATACACACACACACACACACACACATATATATATAGCCCAGGTGGTACTAGTGGTAAAGAACCAGCTTACCAATGCAGGAGATGTAAGAGATGTGGGTTCAATCCCTGGTTTGAGAAGATTCCTGGAGAAGGACATGGCCACCCACTCCAGTATTCTTGCCTGGAGAATCCCATGGACAGAGGAGCCTGGCAGGCTCTGGTCAATGGGGTTGCAGAGTTGGACATGACTGAAGAGGCAACACACTTGCATATGTACATATATAAACACCACTGTAGTCAAGATATAAAATATTTCCATCATTCTAGAAAGTTTCTTTGTGCCCCCTTTCAATCAATTCTCATTTCCTTCCCTGCCTCCTCTGCCAGAGGCAACCTTTTTTATTATTATAAGTTTTCCCTTCTCTAAAACTTTATATAAATAATCATACAGATAGATTTTTGTGTTTGTCTTTGTTCAATTAGTACAATTTCTTTGAGGCTAACCTACACTGTGGCATACATCTGTGGTTTGTTCTTTTTCAGTTATTAAATAATACTCTGTTTTAATAATAAACCACAAGTTAAAAAAATCATTGTATAATTCATGAACTTTTAAGTTGTTTCTGTTTAGAAATTTTTAAGAATAAATCTTCTGTGAATATTCTGTACAAGTCTCTTGGACAAAATATACCCTCATTTTTATTGCATAAATAAATGCATGGTTACAGGATAGGTATATGCTTGAAATTGTATAAGAAACTGCTAAACCTTTTCCAAAAGTGATTGTGGTATTTTATATTCCCACAAGAAATGTATGTATGAGAGTTCTTACTGTTTCACATACAATATTTTGTCTTGTTAGGCTTGCTAATTTTAGCCATTCTAGAAGGTGAGCAGTGATATTACACTATGAATTTAATTTGTGTTCTCTTAACATGTAATGATATAAAAAAATTTTTTCATATGCTTTTTGGCATTGACATTTGCATATATCTTCAAGATTTTTGCCTCTCTCACTCCATTGTATTGCTAAAACTTTTTAGTATTGAGTTATAAGAGTTCTTGATATAGTCTAGATATAAATTAAATACAAACTCATCATATATATGCATGTGTACATTTATATATATATGCATACATATACTGGAGAAGGAAATGGCAACCCACTCCAGTATTCTCGCCTAGAGAATCCTGTTGACGGAGGAGGGTGCTGGGCTGCTGTCCATGGGGTTGCACAGGGTTGGACATGACCAAAGCAACTTAGCATGCATGCATGCATTGGAGAAGGAAATGGCAACCCACTCTGGTATTCTTGCTGGAGAATACCAGGGACAGAGGAGCCTGGTGGGCTGCCGTCTATGGGGTCACACAGAGTTGGACACCACTGAAGTGACTTAGCAGCAGCAGCATACATATACATGCATTTAGATTTTCTGCAAGTGTGTGTATTGCTCATTAATTTTAATGTAATCTTCTTATAAGCAGAAAGTTTAATTTAAATTGTCTAATTTATATTTTTTTCTTTTATGTCTATCCATTTCTGTGTCTTCCCTATGAAAATTTACCTATCCCCAGATCAGAAAATTATTATCCTGTCTTTTAGAAGTGTGTATTTTTAGCTTGTTGTTAGGTTTAGTTTTATTATTCATTTGAAGCAGTGTTTGTATATCATTCTAGGCAGAGGTTGAGGTTCATTTCTCTTTTTTTGACTATCTAGTTCCAACATCATTTATTGTAAAGATTATTGCTTCTCCATTGAATTATTTTAATGCTTTTATTGAATTTCAATCATGTAACCGTGAATCTATTTCTTTGCTTAGTCTTTTGTTCCATCGACCAGTTTGTCTATTTTTATGTTAATGCCACACTGCCTTGATTACTATAGGTTTGTAGTAAATCTTGACATCAGGTTGTATAAGTTCTCCTCTGTATTTTCATAAAAATTTTAGAATCACCTTGTCAATATCAATTTATAAAGTCTATTGTTATGATAACTGAGACTACATGAATATATAAGCCAATTGAGTGAAAACTGACATCCAAACAAAATCCTGTCTTCCCATCCATGTTTGTAATGTATCTTTTATTTAGTTATTTTGAAATTTTGTGCATTAACCTTATATTCTGCAAACTTGTTACAAATGTTAATTTCAGGAGTTTTTTGTCAGTCCCTTCAGATTTTCTACATAGAAAGTAATGTCATCTGTAAACAAAGTTTTATGTTTCTCTTCTCAATGTGTATACTTGTTATTTCCTTTTCTTGCCGTATTGCCAGTTTTTTGTTTTTTTTTTGTTTTTTTTTTTTTCTAGACTGCTGGTTTTGTCCTCTCAACACTTTAAATATTTCACTTTACTTCTTGGTAACATGATTTCTGAGAAGTCAGAAGTAATTTTTATTTTTGTTTCCCTACAGGCTCTCCAGTTTTTTTCAAGTTTTTATTTTTGACTTTCAATAATTTGAAAATAACATGTTAATATGTGATTTATCAAACCTAGTCTGCAGTCTTCTTGGTTTCATAGTTGACATTGATGTGGAAATTCTCAGTCATCATTTTTTCAAATATTTCTCCTGTTTCTACTCTTTATATTCTTGTTATGCATGTCTTATGCCTTTCAGATTTGTCCCACACTCATTGAATGCTCTGCTTTGGTTTCTTCAATCTCTCTAACTCAGAGTCTTTCCTCAGCCATGTCCAATCTACTAATAGGTCCATCTTCATTTTAGCTATAGTGTTTTGGGTTTATTTTTATTTCTTCAGACTATAGCATTTCTTATTGGTTATTTCTTTGAATTTCCATCTCTGCATACATTTTATATGTGTTCTTACATGCTGTGTAATTTGTTCTTAGAGCTTTTAGCATTTTAATTATAGTTGTTTTAAATTTCCCTCATAACTCGGTTGGTAAAGAATCTGCCTGAAATGCAGGAGACCCTGGTTCGATTCCTTGTTTGGGAACATCTGCTGGAGAAGGGATAGGCCACCCACTCCAGTATTCTTGGGCTTCCCTTGTGGCCCAGCAGCTAAAGAATCTGCCTGCAATGCGGGAGACCTGGGTTCGATCCCTGGGTGGGGAAGATCCCCTGGAGAAGGGAAAGGCTACCCACTCCAGTATTCTGGCCTGGAGAATTCCATGGACTGTGTAGTCCATGGGATCCCAAATAGTTGGACACAACTGAGCAACTTTCACTTTCACTTTAAATTTCCAGTCTGATAATTCCAACATCTCTACCATGTCTGATTCTGATATGGCTTTTTGTCTTCAAATTGTGTCTTTTGCTTTTGGGTATTTCTTATCATTTTTCTTAGTAGTTTGACATGATGCACCATGTAAACAGAACTACTATAAATAGGCTTTTTAGTAACTACTAATGTGGTATTGTGGTGTGTTGGGGTTGTGGGGTCTGTGGGAGTGTTCTATAATCTTAACTTTCAGATTTTAGTTAGTCTATACTTCTGGACTTTGAACTTCACACGTGTTTATCAGTTTTCTTCTCTACCTTAGGTGGGACAGGATGGCTCGAATGGGCTCTAGTTAGGTATTTTCCTTGCCCAGGTCAGTTAGACTCTAAAATTATCCTAGCAGATTACTCTGGTTTACTAATTCACTTTGAGAGCAGGTTTTGTTGATAAGAACAGATTGCTCTGTCATATTTCAAAATGGTTACTTTCCCCTACCTTGGCAAGGGCCCCAGGGGATTTTTCTCTTATATTTTCTATGATAATATTGTTGAGATCCTGCAGATAAATCTCACAATGTTATATTGTCCCCTACACCCCCACCACCGGGACTATATCCTCCTGGAGTTTTTGCCTTCCAGAGTTCTCTGCACTGAGACAACTCAAGAGTTGTCAGAGCTCCAGCAATTTGTCAATTACAGTCATGTTTTCCCACTCTGAACTTGGCTCTTAGAGTGGCTTCCATTGATGAGATTTTTTTGTAAGCTATGACTCTCTGTGTACACCCATCACTCTCTCCAGTCTTTGGGGGCAGTGGTTTGTCCTGTGTCTTCTTTCTTATTATGGATCAAAAGAGGGTTTTGTTTTTTTCAATCTGTTCAGCTTTTCACCTGTTCTTAGAATGGAATGGTGACTTGTAACCTCTTTTTATGTAGAAGTTGTATGCTAAGTTTTTGTGAAGATATTTAAATATGCATTTTAGATAAATTTATATTTTGTTTTAAATTCCTTTGGAAGGGTAGGTACTTTGCACTTACAAGATATTTACTTTCTTAGGTGTTTGGGGAAAATGCCACTGAAAGGTTCACTGTTTCCATCCACTTTTTTCAATCAGTCTTCATTCTATGTTCTCTCCTCCCAGCTTCTACAGATATCTCCCTTTATGAAGATGTCTTGATTTTTAAGCTAATCGAGACTTAAAACCAGAGAAGCTAAAATTATTTGCTCATAAGTTAATTTTACATTTTTCTCAGCTCAAAATCAGCTGTGTTCCATGTCTGAATTAAAGGACTTTTAAATTATTATTAAATTATTTAGTATTTGAGGAAATAGCTCATAACTGTCTATGTGCATCTGTTCTCAATGGGCTAAATGTCCCATGAGGTTTAGTGATCTTAATTTTCCATGGGGATAAGAAAAAGATTTTTCGTGTGACAACCTGAAGAAGATGAATGTTCCACTTCCTCTTATCATTGATAGTTCAAGGGGACAAATACATATTTGTAATTTGCTTTAGTCAAGTATAATGTGGAATAATCATCTCTTCAACCAGGAAGATGCCTTAATAGGATGATAAGGGAAAATATTAATAGCAACTAATATTTATTTTGCTCTTGAGAGTTATTAAAGTGCTTTCACAAACACTCTCAGTGATTTTCACAACATCTCTGTAGGGAGTATGTACTGTAGTCTTTACTATTAGTCTCATTCTACCCATGAAGAATCTGAGGCTCTGAGCAATGAAGGGATATGGTTTAGACCAAGCAGGAAGTAAAGGAGGAAGATTAAGACACAAATCTTCTCAAAATTTACACCTCCCCTGTAATCACATATTGCCTCTCTGTAGATCCCACAGAGGAAGCTAAGAATCTCTAGGCTGAGAATAGGTATACAAATTTAAGTTATACAGAGATTTAAATTTCATAGAGCCCTTCCTCGTAGAAGACCTCTTTTGTTAGCTACACTCACCTAATGAAACTTTATCATTGTGATGATGATGATTGTCTTGTCTGAGACTTCCCTAATTTAGTTCAGTTACTTGCAGAGCCAGATAGCTCTGACAAGAAGGGATTACACTGCTTTATACATCCTTTGGACTATTCAGTTAACAATTACCTCCTTCTCACCTTTCTCCTTCTTCTGAAGCTTCATTTGTAAATCTATCTATTTTTTCACTTTAATATAAGGTGAGAGGAACCTTAAACTAAAATAAATGGCAGAGCCGGGTTAGGAACTTATTTGGGGGAACTGTATCAGATGTAACTTCAATGTAGATTTTCCTAAAATTAGTTCAAGAAAAAAAATATTTTATTGGTAATGCCATAATGGACTTCACTTTACCAAAAGTAAAAAAAAAAAAAAAAAAAAAGCTTTAAAATAAGGGTTGACTTTGGTAGGACTCCAGAGCTCTCTGTCTCCAGGTGAGATGGAAACATTTTTCAGCTACTCTTTGTGGAAGTTGGCTAACAACACTGCCCGTGTCTCATTGCTTGGGTTCCTCAGGAAAGTGAGACATATTATAAGGATTTTAGCTATTCCTTTATCAGGGAGAAGGACCCTATGTAATAAGAATAAGGGACAATGGACAAGAAGGAGGGAGGGTAGAAAGGAAAGAGGGAGAAGTGGTGCTGCTGCTGCTGCTGCTAAGTCACTTCAATCATGTGCAACTCTGTGCAACCCCATAGACGGCAGCCCACCAGGCTCCCCTGTCCCTGGGATTCTCCAGGCAAGAACACTGGAGTGGGTTGCCATTTCCTTCTCCAATGCAGGAAAGTGAAAAGTGAAAGTGAAGTCGCTCAGTCGTGTCCGACTCTTAGCGACCCCATGGACTACAGCCTACCAGGCTACTCCGTCCATGGGATTCTCCAGGCAAGAGTACTGGAGTGGCGTGCCATTGCCTTCTCCAGAGGTGGTGCAAGGGTATATTATTAAGTGGTTCACCACTAAATGTGACTGATTGGTCAACCCCTAGGGACTATCCTCCAAGAAGCCATTAGTAGTTTTGATATGTAGTTTTACATATCAGAATAGCTGATTCATGGAGAAAAAGAAAGAAAAGCTTTTTTCTCATTAAGTAACTCTTTTCCTATTGAACAAGTATTTTCCAAAATTGTCAAACTCCCCACACCTCTGGTGGGCTTAAGGGGAGTACCACAACTTCTCTTTTCCAACATGATAGAAAAACTCCAAGATGGGAGGCAAGAAAAGTACAGTGTGGTTATGAGACAAGATACTGTTAAATTTCCCCTGTGTGAGGTTGTAAACCTATGCAGTTATGACCATAGCAGGAGAGAGGTAAGGTTGATAGGATATGAAATGGACAATAAATAAAATCTGATGGAAACCACCCTGTACATCTCTCAGGTCTCCATACCACAATCTGGAGTTTTCACTTTTGTGAGAACAGCTTGCCTTTTCTTTTTTTCCAATCTGTCACCGAGTCTCATTCTAGATGTTGGCCGCATAGCACCACTTAGATGTTAAGATTTAAGGCAAGTTAGTTATTGAAATGTACTCCAGTCCTCGCTGCAGTAGTGAGGCTGTGTTTGATGTTTGTCATCATCTTCTTTCCCTCCATCTATTCATTATAGTATTTCCTCATCTTCAGCCAGTATTTTGGCTGTTCCGAGTTGCTAATCTTAAAGGCCTAATTTCTTAGTTGTCTTCCCAGGCCGTGGTTGCTGCTGTTGTCCAATAACTACCATTACTGGATAGGAAAGCAATAGGCAGTTCCAAACACACTCCTCCCTGCCAACACTGTTTTTGTTCAGTTGCTCAGTCGCGTCCGACTCTTTGTGACCCCATGGACTGTGGCACGCCTGGCTTCACTGTCCTTCACCATCTCTTGGAGCCTGCTCAAACTCATGTCCATTGAGTCAGTAATGCTATCCAGCCATCTTGTTCTCTGTCATCCCCTTCTCCTCCTGCCTTCAATCTTTCCCAGCATCAGGGTCCTTTCCAAAGAGTCAGCTTTTTGCATCAAGTGGCCAAAGTACTGGAGCTTCAGCTTCAGCATCAGTCCTTCCAGTGAATATTCAGGATTGATTTCCTTTAGGAGTGAAAGCATTAGCTAGCAGAAAACATCACTTCAGATAATCTGAGCTTCTGCTGCTAAGTCGCTTCAGTCATGTCTGACTCTGTGTGACCACATAGATGGCAGCCCACCAGGCTCTGCCATCCCTGGGATTCTACAGGCAAGAACACTGGAGTGGGTTGCCATTTCCTTCTCCAATGCATGAAAGTGAAAAGTGAAAGGGAAGTCTCTCAGTCGTGTCTGACTCTTCGTGACCCCATGGACTGCAGCCCACCAGGCTCCTCCATCCATGGGATTTTCCAGGCAAGAGTACTGGAGTGGGTTGCCATTGCCTTCTTCGAATCTGAGCTGATTGCACCCTTATTACATCAATTAGTTACTTTGCCTTTTGATCTATTGACATAAGCAGATGAAAGAATCAGGTAGTAGGTTCAGATTCAAGTTCATGAGAAACCTTACTGTGACTCTAGGTAAAAGTGTTTTCTTTTGGGGCAACTGGGAACTCTAATTGGGTGATGCCTAACAACAGTACGGTGATGAGCAGAACCATTTATGCAACTGGGACACAGAAAGAAATGGTGAGAGTTGAGGATCTTATTTCCTTCCCTTGATTCCAAGATATACATATATCTTGATTCTTAGAACACAATACATCAAATTCTCCTCTGAAAGGAAACAAACAAACAAAATGACTACATTCTTTTAACTTCCAATTGTATGTACTTTTGTAGTTTCTTACCTTTTATTTTGCACTGGAAATCCAAATAAATCCAGCTTGTTTGTTTGCTTTACAATAGGGAAAGAAGCATGATATAAGTCTAGTGTGTGTGTGTATGTGTGTGTGATGTTCACTCACCTATTTTTCTGTTTATCTAAGTGTTTTGCCAAGGGAAGTATAATATTCTCTAAATGTTGGATATCCGGTTCTTCCTACCATCATATGCCAACCTAAAATGTCCTGTCTTATGCTTTAGTTTTCTTTCCATATCCACACCTCCATAGCACGCAGACGAGATGTCATAGTCTAAACTTACAACCCACCCTTGCTATTTAAGGAATTCCCCACACACATCTGTGCATTTAGCTTAAGACTGGCTGCAGGGTTTTTTGTTGGTGTGTGCTGTGTGGGTTTTCCAACTGGAGTCCTAATTTGCAACACCTACGGCTTGCTCAGCTCATTCTAATGCTAGGGTGGTTTCCTTCTGTGAATAAATGTCAGTGAGATGCTCTAAGCAAAGCTATTGCCCTCATGAGCCTATGAAGTTACTCCAGGAATAGACTCCCTATTTCTATATGCAAGTGAACATTTAGAGCAGGTATATTAGCTAAGCCAGCATTAGGAGATTAAAAGAAATGACTCTTAAAGCTGAAGGCAGAAGGACATTCATTGCCATACATTATAATGTTTCATTCAAACAAATTATATACAAACATTTGTTGAGTGTCTACTATATGTCAGGCACTGGATATTTCATATTCTACACATATTCATGAGGTTTACCATGAACCAAGAGCCGTGTTAAGAATAAGCTGAAAATATACAAATAAAAGTGAACAAGTAAATTAGTAAGGATGATAAAACAAGTCAAATAATCATGATAACTAAAAATAGAGTAAGGAGTGGTGATTTTAGCAAAATGGTGGAGGGGGTGATTACCAACTTTTATCCTTTCACACAGACAAAAATCAATTAGATAGCTAAACACATGAAAATAGTCTTGGGAAGACACAGGAGTCTCAATAAGAACATACAACAACTCAGTAGGGCAGAAAATAGAATAACCACACAGAAGGGATTACTGGGGAGATCAGCATAGTTAAGCCATGTGAAGACAGCTATAGAGCAGCTGTAGAGGGGGCCACAGTGGAGCGGAAGCTATCAGTATCAGGTCTACAGCGGGTGCCACTGTGGCCCCCAGCAGTCTCTTCCATAGAGGGCCTCAACAGCTGCTCTGACAGCTAAGGACTCCCTACAGCCTTCTCCATGGAGGACTCAGTAGAGTTTGTTGGCACAGACCTTAGTGACTTGCTCCATGGAGAAGAGTGGCAGCTTTCACCACTGGACCAAAATGAAAGCAGGGACAGATTTTATTTTCTTGGGCTCCAAAATTACTGTGGACAGTGACTACAGTCATGAAATTAAAATATGCTTTCTCCGTGGAAGGAGACCTATGACAAACCAAGACAGCATATTAAAAAGCAGAGACATCACTTGGTTAACAAAGATCTGTATAGTCAAAGTCGTGGTTTTACCAGTAGTCATGTATGGATGTGAGAGTTGGACCATAAAGAAGGCTGAAGGCTGAAGAATTGATGTTTTCAAACTACGTTGCTGGAGCAGACTTTTGAGAGTCTCTTGGACAGCAAGGAGACCAAACCAGTCAATCCTAAAGGGAATCAATCCTGATATTCATTGGAAGGACTGACTGATCCTGAAGCTGAAGCTTCAATGCTTTGGCCACAGGATACAAAGAGGGGACTCATTGGAAAAGACCCTGATGTTGGGAAAGATTGTAGGCAAAAGGAGAACAGGGTGGCAGAGGATGAGATGGTTAGATAGCATCACAGACTCAATGGATGTGAGTTTGAACAAACTCAGGGAGGACAGAGGAGCCTGGCATGCTGCAGTCCATGAGGTTGCAAAGAGTCAGATAATACTTAGTGACAGAACAACAATATCACTGCCTAAAACACCCTGAGAAAGGGATAATGCTACAACCCCCAAGAAGAAGCCACTGTAGCCCACCATGCTGTTGAGTTGCCTTCAACCCCAAACCCAACACATCCTGGACTCTATGTACATTCACATTCCAGATCCTGGCCCCAGAACCACAGCTGCTCTCACACACCTGTGCGCCAGACCCTGATTTCAACCTCAGACACTGGGGCCACCACTAGAGCAGAAGTTCCCCTGTCTCAGCGCCTGGAGCTGTGGTAGCTCCACACATGCCCACTCTTCATGCCTTGCACCCAGTGACGGGAGCCATGGCTGCAGAAGGAGTGTCTGTCTCCCAGACCCTAGAGCTGCTATGAATCTGTTCACACTCACATTCTACACCTCAGTGTCATGTGACCACTCCATAAGTGTTTGCACCTCTCACACCATTACCAATGCTAAGATGGAGGCACCTTGGGTGGGCTCTAGTGCCCCCAGTGCAGTAGACCCTAGAGGCACAGTCTTTTCATTCATGCCTATACTCCAGGCTTCAATTCCAGGACCACTTCATAGATTCTGACACATCAGACACTGGTGCCAAGCAAATGTGAGAATACTCACAAACCATCCTAGCGCCAAGAGGAGACCCTTTGGCCATGACTACTCTATGTGGAATAAAAAAGATCAGGAAGACCTCAGAAGCCTTCATTCTTACACTATCTGCAAACTTGATTGCAAAATGGACTATACAAAATGGATTAAATACTTATTAAATGTAAGACCCGAAACCGTAAGACTACTGGTATAAAACATAAGGAATAAGCTTGATATTGATCTTGGCAGTGATTTTTTTTTTGGATATTATATTCAAAGTACAAGGAAATCCTTTATGAAAATATAATAACTTAAATACAATAAATTAAAAAACCAAAAGGAAATTCACCTTAGTTGAGTTAGAGAAACTTACCAGTCAGTCAACCCTCTCTTCACTATCCTAACTTCTCTGTGTCAACTAAAAAAATATTCATAACATAAAAGTTGAGAGTTTTATCTGGCAAAAAATTTTAAGACTTCGAGCCCAAGAGGCAGCATCTCAAGTAATGCTGAAAGAACTGCCCCAAGGAGGTAAGGAGGGGATCCAGGCTATATAGGAGTTTTGCAACAAAGGGTGCCTAGTCTGAATGTCAAAAGATTATGATTAATTAAAGAAAACTACATATCTTGAGTTAAGGAATTTAGCTCTGCTCTATGTATGGGGAGATGCAAGAGTCTAGGCTCACTGAAGTTATTCCTTTGATATGCACTTTAGCTATCCAGGGCCAGGATCCTATATTTTCATATCCAGAGTTTCCTCAGGATTCATCATCAGGCATGTCTGCAAGTCTGATGGCTGCTAGATGGCATGTATTCTTATCTTCCTGAGTTCCCTCAGGGCTCCCCTGGGAAGTGGCTGCAACTGCTGATGACTCGGACATCCTTTGTTTACTGATGTGGCAGGCAATATTATATTTCTCATCTGAGTAAGCTCTTTGAAGCCATAATCTCATATTCTGTTTTGAAATCACTGCAATATGATTTCTAAATCACTTCAATTTTTGGTATTTGTGAGTCTAAGATTGGCATCTATCTGGTCGGGCTTATGGTGTATATCATAACCCATTGAATGCCAAATTTTGCAGTCCCCTGGGATCTTTTTGTGTTATGGTCTACCTATGCTCCCTATTCTCCAGTTTTCTCTACTGAAATCCTGCATATGGCCTGCTTCAATTTTCTTAAGTAGAAATTATAGGGGGAAATAAGCCTCAGAATGTTCCCAGGACTTGGGCCTAGACTTTTCCTCTGGTCCTGAATACTAGGCTGAGCTAAAAAGCCCTTCCAGTTTTTCCCCTGGGGAACCAGTCTCAGTCATTAACTAGAATGGTCACTTGAATGGCTGGATTGGTCCTAGTTCTCAGGCAGGGAAACTTTAAAATCTTGGACAAAGAAGTTACCTCTCTTAGTCATGTTTTTTGTTTGCTTTGTCTTAACAAGAAAGAAAGTCTTAACTTAATTTTTGACATACGTAGTATGTATGTGTATGTCAAATTACAGCATTCTCAAGTTGTAGGAGTGCTCCAGTGATGCCAAGCGAACTGAAACATCAGAGTTTGAAGCAGAGAGAGGTTTACTGCAAGGCCGTGCAAAGAGAGGAGGTTGCTCATGCTCTAAAAAGCTCCTGGAGATTCCCAAAGGGTTTTGGCAAAGCACTTTTAAAAGCCAGGTGATCTCCAAAATATACAGGCAGCTCATGCAGCTCAATACCAGAAAAATAAATGACCCAATCAAAAAATGGGCCAAAGAGCTAAACAGATATTTCTCCAAAGAAGACATACAAATGGCTAACAAACACATGAAAAGATGTTCAACATCACTTATTATCAGAGAACTGCAAATTAAAACCACTCACGCCAGTCAGAATGGCTGCTATCAAAAAGTCTATAAACAATAAATGCTGGAGAGGGTATGGAGAAAGGGGAACCCTCTTACACTGTTGGTGAGAATGCAAACTAGTACAGCCACTATGGAGAACAGTATGGAGATTCCTTAAAAACCTGAAAATAGAACTGCCATATGACCCAGCAATCCCTCTGCTGGGCATACACACCAAGGAAACCAGAATTGAAAGCGACACATGTACCCCAATGTCCATCACAGCACTGTTTACAATAGCCAGGACATGGAAGCAACCTAGATGTCCATCAGCAGATGAATGGATAAGAAAGCCATGGTGAATATACACAATGGAGTATTACTCAGCCATTAAAAAGAATGCATTGAATCAGTTCTAATGAGGTGGATAAAACTGGAGCTTATTGTACAGAGTGAAGTAAGTCAGAAAGAAAAACACCAATACAGTATATTAATACATATATATGGAATTTAAGAAGATGGTAATGATGGCCACCTCATGCAAAGAGTTGACTCATTGGAAAAGACTCTGATGCTGCGAGGGATTGGGGGCAGGAGGAGAAGGGGACGACAGAGGATGAGATGGCTGGATGGCATCACTGACTCGATGGACGTGAGTCTCAGTGAACTCCGGGAGTTGGTGATGGACAGGGAGGCTGGGCGTGCTGTAATTCATGAGGTCACAAAGAGTCAGACACGACTGAGCAACTGAAATGAACTGAACTGAATTGAACTGAATGATGACCCTATATGCGAGACAGCAAAAGAGACACAGATATAAAGAACAGACTTGGGACTCTGTGGGAAAAGGCAAGGGTGGGATGATTTGAGAGAATAGCATTGAAACATGTATATTACCATATGTGAAATAGATGACCAGTCCCAAGTTCGATGCATTAAACAGGGCACTCAAAGCTGGTGCACTGGGACAACCCAGAGGGATGGGATGTGGAAGGAGTTGGGAAGAGGATTCAAGATGGGGGACACATGTACACCCATGGCTGATTCATGTCAATGTATGGCAAAACCACTACAATATTATAAAGTAATTAGTCTCCAATTAAAATAAATAAATAAATAAAAGCCAGGTGAGAGAAGCACTCTCAGAATCAGATCAAGCACGATTCTCACGCACAGTTCTCTGATGGGCTGATGATGAAGGAGCAGGGTGATGTCACAAGGGTTAACTTTATCAATCCTTTGGCTCCAGGAGACCTGGGGCTAAGTTCTCATAAAGTGGTTAGTATCTTCCATTTGGTGAGGGGTTTTCACATATGCAAAACAATTTAGGAAGCTTGCACCAAATACCATTATCTAAGTACTTCAGAGAGGAGGTAAAGCAGAGGATGGGGGAAGGCCCCATGGGGTCCTTCTTGGTTACAAGAGGATTTGGGGGAAATTGAGGAATCCCTCAAATCTGGCAGGTTGCCATCTCTGCTGAGATGAAGTTACTAAAATTATCAAAGAAAACAGCCAAAATGAAGAATTCAGAACAGGAAAATCACATCATACGCGTCATCTATTTCTTTTTTGATAAAGGTTGTGTGGAAAACATCTCTAAAAAGTTTTATCTAGCTCCACCTGGTGGTGGATACTGAAACATATGACCATCCAGTAGTTATTATGTAACTTTTTTTATTCGCATAACTGTGGACCTCCTTGGAGAAGGAAATGGCAACCCACTCCAGTACTCTTGCCTGGCGAATTCCATGGACAGAAGAACTTGGGGGGTTACAGTCCATGAGATCACGAAGTCAGACACGACTGGGCGACTATGTTCAGTTCAGTGGACTTCCTAGGTGGCTTAGTAGTAAAAAATTTACCTGCTAATGCATGACGCTGCGTGTCCCCGATTCTGTGTGACCCCATAGACGGCAGCCCACCAGGCTCCCCCATGCCTGGGATTCTCCAGGCAAGAACACTGGAGTGGATTGCCATTTCCTTCTCCAATGCATGAAAGTGAAAAGTGAAAGGGAAGTCTCTCAGTCATGTCCGACTCTTCGCGACCCCATGGACTGCAGCCCACCAGGCTCCCCCGTTCATGGGATTTTCCAGGCAACTCGCCTGCAAGGCAGGAGACATAAGAGACGTGGTTCCATCTCTGGGTTGGGAAGATCCCCTGGAGGAGGAAATGGCAAACCACTCCAGTATTCTTAACTGGGAAATTCCATGGACAAAGGAGCCTGGCAGGGCTACAGTCCATGGGGTCGCAGCGTCAGACATGACTGAGCACGCACGCGCGCACACACACACACACACACACACACGCGGACCTCCTTGCATGTACTAAACAAAAAACAGTTCTGAGATTGAACTGTAGTTCTTTTCCAATTGGATACTCCTAGCAAAATAGCGGCGAAGGCAATAGCACCCCACTCCAGTACTCTTGCTTTAACTCATCATGTGAAATGCCGGGCTGGATGAAACACAAGCTGGAATCAGGATTGCTGGGAGAAATATCAATAACCTCAGATATGCAGATGACACCACCTTTATGCAGAAAGTGAAGAAGAACTGAAGAGTCTCATGATGAAAATGAAAGAGGAGAGTGAAAAAGTTGGCTTAAAACTCAACATTCAGAAAACTAAGAGCATGGCATCTGGTCCCATCACTTCATGGCAAGTAGATGAGAAAACAATGGAAACTGTGGCAGACTTTATTTTTGGGAGTTCCAAAATCACTGCAGATGGTGATTGCAGCCATGAAATTAAAAGACACTTGCTCCTTGGAAGAAAAACTATGACCAGCCTAGACAGAATATTAAAAAGCAGAGACATTACTTTGCTGACAAAGGTCTGTCTAGTCAGCACTGTGGTTTTTCCAGTAGTCATGTATGGATGTGAGAGTTGTACTATAAAGAAAGCTGAGCGCCGAAGGATTGATTCTTTTGAACTGTAGTGCTGAAGGAAGACTCCTTAGAGTCCCTTGGACTTCAAGGAGATGGACTACAGCCAGTCAATCCTAAAGGAAATCGGTCCTGAATATTCACTGGAAGGAATGATGCTGAAGCTGAAACTCTAATACTTTGGCACTAATTCATTGAAAAGGACCCTGATGCTGGGAAAAATTGAAGGCATGAGGAGAAGGGGACAGCAGAGGATGAGATGATTGGATGGCCTCACTGACTCGATGGACATAAGTTTGAGTAGGGTCCAGGAGTTAGTGATGGACAAGGAGGCCTGGTGTGCTGCAATCCATGGGGTCACGAGGTGTCGGACATGACTGAATTACTGAGCTGAACTGAACTGATGCTAAGTGGTGTGAATCTGTAAGTATGTATTTAGGGGAGGTAGGTACTTGAAATACAGATTCTTGACCATGTTAAGAAGTCCAAAGTAAGCTAACATGTTCAGACTATTTTCAGATTGCATTGAGTAAACATTACAGTGGTTTAAGTGGAAAAATAGCATGATCATATTTATATTGTATAAATATCAGTTAAGCTTCCATGTATAGAACAATCTGGAAAAGTATATCAAAGGGAAGAAGTTCTGTTAGAAATGTGTGTAATCATTGAGACATGAGCTGGTGACTGAGTTAGCCTGGTGGGACTGTGTATGTTGAGATGTGACTGGACTCAAGAGATGTTAAGGATGTAGAAGCAAAAAAACTTGGAAATAGATCAGAGATATCTATGGTGATGGACAACAGTTTAGAGATTTCCTTACTTCAAAACCCATTGGGAACACATATTACTGCTTGCCTGAGGATTTTTTTCCTTGACTATGGAAACATACTGGTTCTACACTCAAAAAGAAACTGGACATATCGCAGTTTTGCCCAAGAAACAAGGACAATTGCCCCCAACCCATGATATATGAGGAGCTCACATATGAATACTCCAATTTCCTCTCCCTCAGAAATAGACCTATAAATTCTGTTCTACTAGAGTTTTAGAGTTTCTGGGAGAGATTTAGCTTCAGTTGACTGTAATGGTAAGTGGCTTTATAATGCACTTTTATTTGGCAGCCTTCCATTTCATTTTTTTAATTTCCCCATGTCTCTGTGTTTCCTAGGATCATTTGAATATTTGCCTCACTGTTCTGAGGGAAACAAAGGGCAGCTTTCCTGGAAAGTGATTTATGCTGGGATGGGAATGAAGAGTACAAATTTTGGAAAAGGTGAGTCTAAGATACTCTACTGCAATTATGTTTCAGTTTAATCTAGCTCTTAGGGCCTTCCTAGGGTTATATTGGAGTTCTCCAATAGCTCAGTTGGGGTTATAACATAAGCCTGCATGTAGAATCTATTTCTGAGGCTTTGGTTTAATGCCTGGTCATCTTTTCTTCATGAATTGCTCCTTTTAGAAAAGTAATGTGTTCTCTCATTTAATGCTAGACCACCTGGCTCTGAATTATGCCACCATTTCTGGATGACATTTACTTGTATTGTATATACTGAATTGAAGAATATTTTCTTTAGTGAATGGAAATTTAACCAGATGCATTGTGGTGATGATTTTGCAATGTATACATGTGTTGAATTATTATGTTGTACACCTGAAAGTAATATAATGTTATGTGTCAATTATGTCTCAAAAAAAAAAAAAACTGGAAACATAGATAGGATTATTTCATTATTTTTTATATAAAAATATGGTCATGTTATATATACATCTCTTTTTCTTGCATATTTTACTTAATTCTTTACATCAAGTAGCTCTAATTCACCATTTTTAATGGCTGTGTAGTATTCCACAATACAGATGCAGTCATGATTGATTTACCTCTTGCCTTATTGAGGAACATTCACTTTGCTTTTCAGTTTTGTCATGCTTTGTTTAAACACTGTGACCTATGCTACAATAAATATTATTGCAGATACCCCCCAACATTTTTGATATCTCTTTTAGTTTTTTATTTTATTTACATAGTATAAAATATGTTGCAATATACTGAATTGTGTACCCCATAATTCACATATTGAAGACTTAATCTCCAATGTGGCTGTATTTGGAGAAAAGCCCTTTAGGCAGGTAATTATGGCTAAATGAGGTCATATGGTAGGCCCTAATCTCAGAGAACCAGTGTTCTTATAAGAAGAGGAAGAGTTTCACTAGGTATTTCTGTCTTTCTCTCCACATGCTCATAGAACAAAGGCCATATGAGCATAGAGTGAGAAAATGGAATCTCTGAGCCAGGAAGAGAGTTCTCACAGGAAACTGAAACCATCAGCACCTTAATCTGCTATTTCTAACCTCAAAACTGTGAGAAAATAAATTTCTGTTATGCAAGCCACCCAGTCTATGGTATTTTGTTATGGCAGCCTGAGCTGACTAATATATATAGGTTCATTAATTTTGTTAAATGTTCTTACAACTTTTCTGCTTTATTGACTATGCCAAAGCCTTTGATTGTAGGGATTACCACAAACTGGAAAATTCTGAAAGAGATGGGAATACCAGACCACCTGACCTGCCTCTTGAGAAATCTGTATGCAAGTCAGGAAGCAACAGTTAGAACTGGACATGGAACAGACTGGTTCCAAATAGGAAAAGGGGCATGTCAAGGCTGTATATCGTCACCCTGCTTATTTAACTTATATTCAGAGTACATCATGAGAAATGCCAGGTTGGATGAAGTACAAGCTGGAATCAAGATTGTCAGGTGACAATAACCTCAGATATATGCAAATGACATCACCTTTATGGCAAAAAGTGAAGAGGAAATGAAGAGCCTCTTGATGAAAGTATAAGAGGAGAGTGAAAAAGTTGGCTTAAAGCTTACATTCAGAAAACTAAGATCATGGCATCCAGTCCCATCACTTCATGGCAAATAGATGGGGAAACAGTGTCAGACTTTATTTTTTTGGGCTCCAAAATCACTGCAGATGGTGATTGCAGCCATGAAACTAAAAGACACTTACTGCTTGGGAGAAAAGTTATGACCAACCTAGACAGCATATTAAAAAGCAAAGACATTATTTGCCAACAAAGATCCATCTAGTCAAGCTGTGGTTTTTCCAGTAGTCATGTATGGATGTGAGAGTTAGACTATAAAGAAAGGTGAGCACCAAAAATTTGTACTTTTGAACTATGGTGTTGGAGAAGACTCTTGAGAGTCTCTTGGACTGCAAGGAGATCCAACCAGTCAATCCTAAAGGAAATCAATCCTGAATATTCATTGGAAGGACTGATGCTGAAGCTGAAACTCCAATACTTTGGCCACTGGATGTGAAGAACTGACTCATTTGAAAAGACCCAGATGCTGGGAAAGATTGAAGTTCGGAGGAGAAGGGGATGATAGGATGAGATGGTTGGATGGCATCACCAACTCAATGGACATGAGTTTGAGTAAACTCCGGGAGTTGGTGATGGACAGGGAGGTCTGGTGTGCTGCAATCCATGGGATCACAAAGAGTCAGACACGACTGAGAGACTGAACTGAACTGACAACTTATTTCCAAACTCCTATATTATCTTTCCATTTAAAAAAAAAAAATCTTTTTTCATAATGTTCTTTCTAAATGACATGGATTCTATCTATCTTTTACTTTGATCAAGTTCCTTAACTTTCTTCCCATTTTCTCAAATATAAAAGATTGACATTAATACTTGTTTCCTCATAAGATTGTTGTAGAAATTAAACATATAAATATACATGCATTTTGTGTATATATATATATATTTTTTAGTTTGACAATATACATATATAAAATCTCACAATATACATGCATTCTTTGAGTATTATTATACATTTTTTCTTATTCCTTCTTGTCTTTTAAATTCAACTGAACTTTTTTGTTCCTCTCTTTCTATTCTTTCTTGCTTTTAGGTCCACTCCTCCCTCTCTAATTCCATCTTGCCTCAGAGCTTCACAGGCTCATCCTCATCTTTCTTCATAAAGAGTAGTCAAACAGACCATCTATTGAGATTCCCACCAGATCAATTGACAATTGATTCCATTTGGTCTCTAGGCAACATATTTTAGGAAAAGAATGTGAATACTGCGTTTGCATTTATTTTCCAGGAATAAAAATTTCTTCAAATAATCTTTCTCTTTGTTCTAGGATCCATCCAAGCTTAAAATAGCATTTGTACTGTCTGCCTTCGCTTGCCTGATATGCCATAAATTCTAAGCATATATATCTGTATCAAGATCACATTGAAAGATTAAATAAGATATAGATTTATGTGTTTAGAAATAATGTCAAGAAAGAAAGAATGTTTAGAAAGAATATCAAGAAAAATAAGTTCAAATTAAAAAGTGTGAAAGAAAAAAAATTTATTTGTACAAGCTAATGCCCTGGCAATGGTTTCTTGGTACCAGTTAGCTCTTCTTATTCTTATGGTTCATTGGTAAGTTGGGACATTATTTTCAGGGCTGTTTTTCCACAGTGACCACTGGAGGGCAATGCCAGTCAGCACTGAGGGCAGTAAACAGCACCCCTTACCTTGGGGAAACAAGGAACAAAGATGAGATGTGGCAATAAGGTCAGACAGCACCAGGGCAAACGAAGCTACGACTAAGTGCCTCAAGGCAAGATTTTGCTGGAATTGAGACTGAAGTTTAAAAAAGAACAGTTAAAATACAGTGGGCGTTCACCCTCGAATTTTCTTGGTGGGCTCACTATTAATACTGATACTGTAATCGACTATGATATTATGGCTGCATGTGATGTATTGTCATATCATCAGTATGTTACCTAAAAGGTTAATATATATTGAATTTCTGAAAATTAAAACTTAGTTTAATAATGATAAGTGATTTCACCAGTAGAAGATGGCATAAGCAAGTCTTTCCAAAATGAGAACTGTTTCTTTAGGAAAGCAAAATGTTATTTTTAAAATTTGAACACACCTGTGAATTCCTTACCATGTTGATTTAAAAACTAACACTTTGTTACATTACCTGAAACTTGATTCTTTAGAATGACATACTGCCCAATTAGACCACTGGCAAAACATAAATTAGAGTTCCAGATCTCCAAGCTATCATTTAGCACATCTACAGATTCTGTTCTCGGGCCCCTGGTGCTTCCTCCGAGCACCTGGAAGCTGTGCCTCTGTAAAAGTCTGCACCCTGCTACTTTTCCATTCTACCTGCTCATTATATACATTGAAGGGCTTCAAGGAGATATTCTAACCTCATGTTTCTGGAAAATGTTTTCACATGACTGTCAGCGCTGTGCTGTCCTGGGGTTGTCTCTGACATTAGACCTCTCCAGTGCCTTTTGCTTTCCTCTCCCCTCTGATATCAGAACACAGAATGCCCCGGGGGACAGACATGGATTTTCTTCTGTGTTGGCCTCATTTACTTGGTGATCTCTAGATTCATGGCTTTTAAAAGTCACCTGTAGGCTAGCTATTAATTGCTAAATTTATGTCTCCTGCCTGAGACTCTCCCATATACCCCAAATTCCTACATCTAAATGCCTGCTTGACACATCCCCTGGAGTGTCTAATAGATACCTCAGACTTAACACATCCAAAACTAAGTTGCTGATCTTTCGTCCAATATGTAGTTTTCCTATCTCAGTTTAAAGCAACTTAGGCTTCCTCAGGTGAAAAAGACAACAGTCACTCTGCCCCTCTCACTCATACTGCTGCTAAGTCACTTCAGTCATGTCCGACTCTGTGTGACCCCATAGACGGCAGCCACCAGGCTCCCCCGTCCCTGGGATTCTCCAGGCAAGAACACTGGAGTGGGTTGCCATTTCCTTCTCCAATGCATGAAAGTGAAAAGTGAAAGGGAAGTCGCTCAGTCGTGTTTGACTCTTAGTGACCCCATGGACTGCAGGGCACCAGGCTTCTCCGTCCATGGGATTTTCAGGCAAGAGTACTGGAGTGGGGTGCCATTGCCTTCTCCGCCTCTCACTCATATCTTACATCAAATCTGTAATTTATATTTATAAAGAGATTTATAACTTACAAAGTATCTTCAAGGATGATTATTTCTTTTGGTTCTCAACCTACTGAAAACTGCTAAGTTTTCCACTAGCTCACTGGAAAATGAGAGGAATAAGAACAATAAATTAAATTTTTACAGACCTAAGTTTTTCATTCAAAGAAGAGTTCTTTAACCTTAGAGGTATTCTTTACAATATTTGATTCATGATGTCCTTTATTTCATAACAATGGTCATAATATTCATAAATGTCTTAAGCAGGTAAATTAAAAAGTTAATTCCTATTTGAAAAGTATTATGATCTACAATATGGAAAACCTGGGAATCACTGATCTACATTCTTGTATCTCAGATAAGAAAACTTGAGCTTGGGTGTTCATTAACACATTTTTCTTCTAGTCTATACTTGGACTTTAGAGACTGCTTATTTTTATATTTATTTAAAGCAAATGATAAAGTCCAAGGTGGGAAGAACTAAAAGAACACCTTCTGTATGTGTTTCATGTATGATGCTCTTTTCTGGCTCATTTTTTATATACAGACAATGAAATTATAGTAATTTGGGAAGTGTGAGAAAATTCATATTATTTAGTTAAAACCAACTTGGTGTACACATCACTAGAAAATTCAAAGTCAGTGATGGTTTTACCCAGAAACATTATCTCTAATTCCTATAAAAATGCTGTTGAATATATGAATTCATTTATGTTTCCCTCCCAAATCCTACTGAACTGATGTAACAGATATAAAAATAGATCCATAGTACTATGAGTCATTGGGGAAAAGTAATACCAGTTGACCAGAGAAGTGGAGAATTTCTGGAAGATGAAGAATAGGTTCATTCACTTTTTCAACAACTATTTGTTGAGGACTTAAATGTTAGGCACTCTTCTAGGCGATGGGAATGCTTCAAGGAACAAGATGTTAAACATCTCTGTTCTTAAAGAACTTATGCTATTAAAAGGGATATCAGGCATTTAAATATATATATATATACACACACATATATATAATAGATTGTGATAAATGCAACATAAATAATTAAGATAAGTAATGTGAGAAAAAGAATTACTGAGTAGTTGCTCTAATTTGGATACTTATGAAGGGCTCTTTGAGAAGCTGATGATATAAGCTTCTCAGATGATATAAGCTTTTGTCAGATGATATAAGGTTTTGTAAGCCAGGGAGGAGTTTGAATTTTATTCTGAATAGGACAAAAAGTCAATTGGAGAATTGTAGACAGATGAGTAGCATAATGTACTGAATGCTTTTAAGATTGCTCTGATTAATTTTTGGAAAATGGGTTGTAGAAAGTGATATATTGAATTGGATGATTGTGGCTGTAATTATAGAAACCCTAATTCATAGTGGATATAAAAAATTTTAAATATATTAATTCAAAATGAAAAAATCCACAAATAGGACATTTCCAGGATTGTTTATTCATCTAAAGGAATAACATCAAGAACTAGAGCCTTTTTAATTTTTCACTCAGACATTATTGATGCATTAGCTTTATTTCCATGGCTTCTCCTGTTATACTTACAAGGTATTATTAGTCGTAGTGGTTCCAGACTTTAAGTAAAGATGTGTCAATGCTCAGAGAAATAAGCCTCCCAATAAACTTTCTTTCAGATCTGCTTTACATTCATGGCAATAAAGATATGTGGTGACGTGAAAAAACCTTCATCTGCTCCCAATATCTGTTAACCAGGATTTCAAATGTGCACATCAAAAAAATCAAGTAACTAAACTCCAAGGTATTAATTTAGGAATCAGAAGAGAGCTAAGTATAATTAATATACTTAAATAAATTTTTGAGGATACTCATTCATGAAAAAGAACAGGCTGTTTTGAAAAAAAATCAATTTCAAAAATAAAACAGGATTGCAGAAACAAAAAATAGATAGGCTAAAATAGAATTGAAAACTGAATATCTAAGCAAGAAGATAGAGCCAACAAAAAGTGTGCATATTTTTTCCACTCCCTGGAGTATTTATAGCATTTCAATAATTCAGAACAGTAAAAAATAACGTAGATCAGATTTGTTGACCACAGTTTTATAATAGTAAAAATTAAATATAAAAAAAGACAACCAAAGAACAAAATTTTGGTTAAATAAGAGTTGAAAACTAAAATTACAAGTAACTAATTGTATAACAGCTATACTGGTCATCTCTCTGAAACTTATTGCCTATTTACTGAACATACAATAGAACCACATAGGAAAATATGTAGGAAGCGGTCAAAACAGTATTTAGAGGAAATTATTTTGCTACAAATAGATTAATTCAGAAATAAAAATGATTTCAAAAATCAACTATGCTTTCAACTTGAGAAGAAAGAGGAAAAAGACACACTTAAAGAGAGTCAAAGCCTTCATTTTGAACTTGATTTTGGGGAAATAGCAAAAGGTAACTAAGTAGGAGCATGGATTCTTATGCAACAATACTTAATTATCAATCTAACTAAAGTGACAATAAAAGATTTTAAAGGCAAATACAGAGATCACATAGCTGTGAACAAAAAGTCTTTTTTAATGTTGAGATGATTCAGTGTCCTAATCAAAGACAACACAAAGCACAGGGAATTATTTTGATAAAATACAAAATCTTTGCCTCTAGGAAGATTAATTAAAAGGTGAAGAAAATCCTTTTGTAATCTCTTATCAGGTGCTGACCAATAGTTTAAGAAAATTTGCCTTTCAGCAGATGAAATAATATTAAGTTTTAGTATTACCAAAGTACACAATTGATATTAAAGTTTAAAAACAAAAAACCAAACTTGTAACAAATACATCCAATTTTAGCCAATTAAAATTACACAAGGTAAGATTACACAAGGTAAGATTTTCACGCTCTTCCCAACTCTCTATATCTATTTGCATGCATTTAATTCGATTGTTCTTACCAATTTTGTTTAGATCACTCATGAAAATTTCATGAGACTTTAAATAGCTAGCCATCATCTTAAATTATTTTTCTTGCCAACAAATCTTGTATTAGGGACAATATGATTCATTTGACTAGTAAACCCAGGCAGAATAAAAAAATATATGCTTGCATTAAATTTAATCCTGATAACACTGAAGACATATCTATTTTAATTAAGCCAACAAACTTAAAATAGCTTTTATTTACTGAAGATTAATCCAGATCACATGAACTTCAAAAGTATTTGTATTAATTTCTATATTTTGGAGAGTTTTAGGAATACTTAATTCACATAAGTCTAAGTCAATTAAATGAACTCTTTTAACAAATTGATTTTGGCAATACCATTTAAAAGTATAAGCATATCATGTATACATACCAAACACCCTGCTGCTGCTGCTGCTAAGTCGCTTCAGTCATGTCCAACTCTATGCGACCCCATAGACAGCAGCCCACCAGGCTCCCCCGTCCCTGGGATTCTCCAGGCAAGAACACTGGAGTGGGTTGCCATTTCCTTCTCCAATGCATGAAAGTGAAAAGTGAAAATGAAGTCGCTCAGTCGTGTCCGACTCTTAGCGACCCTATGGACTGCAGCCCACCAGGCTCCTCCGGCCATGGGATTTTCCAGGCAAGAGTACTGGAGTGGGGTGCCATTGCCTTCTCCAGCAAACACCCTAGACATATATAAACATATAAAACAGACACAAAGATATATTTTTTATTCCCAAATTTTAGCCATGTATCATGTACAAAAATAAAAAAATGTTCACCAGTTTATAAACAATAATTGAATCCAAATTGTGTCAAGTTTAACTGCTCACATGGCTAGTTTTTCACTATTTTCTTTACAGACTTTTAAGACTTTTAAGATTTATATTAGTCCTTGATGAATAATGATATGAAGAATGTAAGCTAGATTTTGGGGCAAGGGAGCTTCTGTAGCATTCTATATATTTGAAAACCTGTTTTATCCATGACATTATAAGATTTAAAACTTCAAGAAGTAGAAAGAAAGCCAAATTTTTCCTTTAGGAGTTTTAGAGTATATTTAGTATATTTCTTTATTATCAGATATAGGGTAATTGTTACTTAAAATTTTTCCTCTGAATTAGGTTTTGGCTAGCATGGCCTCTTCACCATCAACCACAACATCTTCCTCATTGCTTTAATCACCTTTCCAGAGTTTCATTTTTTGGTGTCTCAATCATGCTTTATCACAAGCATGTAGACTTTTATTTAATCTGCAACAAAATGTCCAGATGTTCAAGCTGGATTTAGAAAAGGCAGAGGAACCAGAGATCAAATTGCCAATATCTAGTAGATCATAGAAAAAGCAAGAGAATTCCAGAAAAAAACATCTATTTCTGCTTCATTGACTATGTTAAAACCTTTGACTGTGTGGATCACAACAAACTGTGGAAAATTCTCCAAGATATGGGAATACCAGACCACCTGACCTGCCTCCTGAGAAACCTGTGTGCGGGTCAAGAAGAAGCTGTTAGAACCAGACTTGGAACAACAGACTGGTTTAAATTTGGGAAAGGAGTACATCAAGGCTGTATATTGTCACCCTGCTTATTTAACTTATATGCAGAGTACAACATGCAAAAAATGCCAGGCTGAAAGAAGCATGAGTTGGAATCAAGATTTCCAGGAGAAATATCAATAACCTCATATATGCAGATGATACCACCCTTCAGGCAGAAAGTGAAGAGGAACTAAAGAGCTTCTTCATGAAGGTGAGAGAGGAGGGTTAAAACGCTGGCTTAAAGCTCAACATTCAAAAAACTAAAATCATGGCATCCAGTCCCGTCACTTCATGGCAGGTAGATGGGTAAACAATGGAAACAGTGACAGATTTTATTTTCATGGGCTCCAAAATCACTGCAGACAGTGACTGCAGTCATGAAATTAAAAGATGCTTGCTCCTTGGAATAAAAGCTATGACCAACCTAGACAGCATATTAAAAAGCAGAGACATTACTTTGCCAGAAAAGGTCTGTCTAATCAAAGCTATGGTTTTTCCAGTAGTCTTATATGGATGTGAGAATTGGAGCATAAAGAAGACTGAGCACCAAAAAATTGATGCTTTTGAACTGTGGTGTTGAAGAAGACTCTTGCGAGTCCCTTAAACTGCAAGGAGATCAAACCAGTCAATCCTAAAGAAAATCAATCCTGAATATTTATTGGAAGGACTGATATTGAAGCTGAAACTCCATTATTTTGGGCATCTGATGAGAAGAACTGACTTATTGAAAAAGACCCTGATGCTGGAACAGATTGAAGGCAGGATGAAAAGGGGACAACAGAGGATGAGATGGTTGGATGTCATCATCAACTCAATGGACATGAGTTTGAGCAGACCCTGGGATTTGGTGATGGACAGGGAGGCCTAGCATGCTGCAGTCCATGGGGTCACAAAGAGTTGGATGTGACTGAGCAGCTGAATAACAACAAGATTTGCAAAATGGCACCCTATGTGCTCCAACTCATCATCCTGAGCTCCCACCTTGTCTGCTCACCAAGAAGCTGGTAGAGTAGTGGACAATGACACATCCTTCTCTAACCTAAGCATATCTTCCAACTTTCTAACTGCAGCTTCAGCCTCTAGCTGGGCATTGGTGGTCAACTGAACTGCACATACTAGATGCCAGCACATCAAGGCAATAATCCATTTCCATTATTTGCCACAGTGTGCTATGAACAGTTTCTCAGGAAAAAAAAAAAAAAGCATCATACCAGCTGGAGCTTTGGGGGGCATCCTGGTAATCACACAGCAAGGGCCCTCCCCACATAGAAGTCAATGGCCAATCCAGGCTTTCCCCCAAAGGTGGGGGGCTCTCCAGTTGCTTCAGCCTTAGAAGCTCCCTGGGTGAAATTTAAAGTGGACTCCCCCACCCCACCCCCACATAAAGGGCAAAGAGAGACTGAAGAAAGAGGCAGACCACTTCAGACTGGTAGAAACTTACATTTGAGGTTTGTCTTGGGCAGTCACAAGACAAGTAAATCTTCACACTCGGCTACTAGAATCTTAAAAGTCTTAACAGAGTTGAGTCACATATACCATCCAAATAGTCTCAAGACACATAACTCTCAGGTTGTAGCCCTTCAAATAGCTTTGGCTATGGGAATGGTGGGCAGAGAGTACATTGCAAAGGCAAGAGAATGGGTGAGAAGATTGTCCAGGTTCAGTTTTCAGGTCAACCTGTGGTCATGTCCTCTAGATGACCTCCTCCAACACTAATGAAAATGTAGGTCAGAGTGAGGTAAAATAGAAGTACATCATCAACAAATGATTTTGAGTGGGAGGAAATAAATATCTACACAAACTAAACTGAAAATTCATTTATGAAAGGTGTATGTTGGACACATCAAGCAAGCATGGCACATATCTTTTATGAAAATTAAAAGATAATGACTATCAAGCTTCAGATGTCTATTTTTCAGGACCATAAGGTCAAGACCATCTCAATATACTCAAGTACAGCTTCCTTTATAAAGTTTATTAGTCCAACAACTTAAATTTCATAGTACCTTTACACAACTTTTATTGTTTATAAAATGTTGTTATTCTCTTTGGACTTGGAATTAGTTCCTAATAATAGAAGTTTATGTGCAACCAAATAGCATTCAAAATTAAAAAATAACCTTTCTGGAAGTCTATTACTGCCAAGTGTTAACTTTATTGAGAGGTGAGAATTTTCCTGTCCTTTAAAGCAGTCATTATTAGAAGATTGCTTATAGGGGATGCTGAAGAGGAAAGTTAGTTTTTAGATGGGATGGGGATTGGTGTGACCAGATGTGCTATAAATTCCCTTCCCACCTTTAACATTCTAATATTTGTGTTTTTCGTGTACAGTATTTACTATAGACATATTATATCAAATGATCCTTCTATTAATTGAACTTCTAAATAACTCTAAGTATAGAAAACAGCTCATCTGGTATACTTTCTAGTCATTTCTAAGGCTTTCGGAGATCCTACAGTTTTACTGAAAAGTAAAAAAGTAATGCATACCTTTATTTAAATATGGTTTTTCCATGGGCTCTGGACTTTTGAGCAATGAATGGTATAGCTCATTTTGAATCTGGAGCTGCCTCTAAGAAGCTCTGCTCAGGTTTTGGTAATGAAGTCAGCATCATCCTGCACTTGTCTTCCTCCCTTCATCCCTAATGTTCTTAAGGATACCAATCCTTTTATGATTGACAGCAAGCTCAGTATAATAATATCCACTATAATACTCTCATTAACATAATGGCCCTATATGATTCTTTATATAATAATTGCTTACATTATTTAATGCTTCTTCTCTGTCAAGACTCTTCTCAGTGCTTTACATGTGTCTACTTATGTAATCTTCAAATTGCCCCATGATGTTGATGTTAATTCTAACTGGATTTTAAGGATAGTGAAACTGAACCACAGAAATGTTAATTAATGTACTCAGTCAACAAGCTAGAGAGCTCTGATTTAAACTCAGAATGTTTGGAATCTAATCTCTTGCTCTTGGCTTTCATCTTTAAGATATCTTGTTTCTTTTGGAATTTCTACATAAAATAATGTGTCTCACACTTAAAAAAAAAAAAAGTTTTTCTTTTTAAACAAAAGTAATGAATGAGAGGCAGTGAGGTGGAGTGGAAAGAATATTACCCTCAGAGTCAAGACATTGGATTTCTGGTCCTAATATGAGTCTATTTAACTTTGGGTGAATAATTTAATGGCCGTTCCTCATCTGTAAAATGCAAATTGATTTAATATCTTTATTTATCTCATTCCAGACCTTTCACAAATCATCTTTACATACGTGATCTATCTGAGCTTTACAGAAATTCTGTTAGAAACTTGAGGCTCAGGATAGCTGTGATCCCTCATGTCAGTCCCACTCACTCTGTTGCACGGGTGATAAAGATGTTTGAACTGCAAAGCCAATGTCTTTGTCTACTATACCTTGTTGGTTTATCTCATGTACATAAAAACGTTTTTCTAATCTAAAAAGTAATATGCCAATCTTAACTTTTATTATTAACGTGGCATGCAAAATGAATTGGTAATGCTTTCAGCTGAAAAAGATAGCAAAAAAGGGATAAGTTTGGAATTGATTTGAAGAAGCCAAACTACTTTATGTGAAAACCACATGCATTCTTAGTTTACTTTGTTTAAATCCCGGAACAAATGCTAAACTGATGGAAGAATTCTCTGCTTCTCTGTGCTTCAGTGAATTTCTTATTTTGTAACATGAAATAATAAATGTTTGAACAGCTGCAATTATAAAGTTAAGGAACCATACAACACATAGACACACACACATTTTTTTTTTTCCTTCAAGGCTGTTGACTGAAACTGTGCCACAGAAAAGTAATCCATGAGTGATATAAATATATTTTCATTCATTTTGTTGAATCCTTTGCATGGTATAACTCTCTGTGGGAGGTTCACCTCAAGAAAGGAAAGAAAAGAAAAAAATGTGAACAAACCAGCTTTCTTGATTTATTGTCTTGGAAAAGTTTCTGAGATATTGTTCGCCTTTAGGTACATGCTTTTGCAACCATCAAGGGCTAATGGGAGGGAGTTGGGGTGAGGGCTCAGCCATGGCCTTGGCCCCTGAACAAATCTTTAGTCTACATTTTATCTTTGTATACTTAAGAAGCATGAATAGAAGTATTTGTTATTTCTTATTTAATTTCCTGTTTAAGCACTTGTGCTCTAAATATATACCATTACGCAGGTGAGCCTGAGTGTCTACTTAATCCATATGCAGTCACTGTAAATCCTTTTATTGGTTATATATTTGAAATTGGAGAACTCAATATTTGTGGTGTTCTGGGAAGTCACGTGAAAACTCACAATATGGCTTAACTTCCCTGTTGCCTGCTAGAAATAGATGAATGGACTTGAACCTGTTCCTGCTGTTTCTTGAGCTATGCATACATCATATGATATTGTACTGAATGGACTCTGAGAAACCTAGAATATCAGATTTGGAGGAGGCTTTAGAGCGCATCATCACATTTCATAAATCAGGGAAAGAGAGCCACTATATGTATAATGTGAATAAAGGATTTATTACAGGAGTTAGAATATGGGAGGAACTGAAGAAGTGACCGTCTACTGTGGAGTTGGAAGAGCTGAGAAAAGGTCACTAACCAGTCCACCTTAATCACTGATGTGAGTGAACAAATAGAAGCTTTCAAGGGAATCCAGGATAATAGCCTGTTCAGGCTGTGAATGGGGACCACAAAGGGCGAAGCAGGAGGGGAGTTGAATGGCATTAGCTGCCTCTCAGGAAGCTCTGCTTCTGTGTAGCTATCACCTTTGTGATTCTGCAGCCAAGTCCCTGCTGGTGGGCCTGGCAGTGGGGAAGGTGAACTGTAAACAAAGTAGAGGGAAATGCACATAAGCTGAGGTCTACCAGACAACATGCATCTGCTCAACACCAGGCCAGACTAGGATAGTCTCCCAAAAGTAATGGCCTGATTTCCTCTGATCTTCTAAATCTCAGGCAAGTTGCTCTTTTAGTAATTCTAGTCTAAAATCATAACAAAGAAAGGAATTCTGGGAAATTTATTCCCCTGCCTTAGTCAAGTTCAGTCAGTTCAGTTGCTCAGTCGTGACTGACTCTTTGCCACCCCATGGACTGCAACATGCCAGGCTTCCCTGTCCATCACCTGAAGCTTGCTCAAACTCATATGCATCAAGTCAGTGATGACATCCTCTGTTGTCCCCTTCTCCTCCCGTCTTCAATCTTTCCCAGCATCAGGAGCTTTTCCAATGAGTCAGTTCTTTGCATTGGGTGGCCAAAGTATTGGAGTTTCAGCTTCAATATCAGTCTTTCCAATGAATATTCAGGACTGATTTCCTTTAGGATTAACTGGTTGGATCTTCTTGCAGTCCAAGGGACTCTCAAGAGTCTTTTCCAACACCACAGTTCAAAAGCATCAATTCCTCAGTACTCAGGTTTCTTTATAGTCCAACTCTCACATCCATACATGACCACTGGAAAAACCAAAGCTTTGACTAGACGGACCTTTGCTGGAAAAGTAATGTCTCTGCTTTTTAATATGCTGTCTAGGTTGGTCATAGCTTTTCTTCCAAGGAGCAAGCATCTTTTAATTTCATGGCTGCAGTCACCATCTGCAGTGATTTTGGAGCCCCTCCCCACATAAAGTCTCTCACTCTTTCCATTGTTTCCCCGTCTATTCACCATGAAGTGATGCCATGATCCTAGTTTTCTGAATGTTGAGCTTTAAGCCAACTTTTTCACTCTCCTCTTTCACTTTCATCAAGAGGCTCTTTATTTCTTCTTTGCTTTCTGCCATAAGGGTGGTATCATCTGCATATCTGAGGTTATTGATATTTCTCCCAGCAATCTTGATCCCAGGTTGTGCTTCATCCAGCTTGGCATTTTGCATGATATACTCTGCATATAAGTTAAATAAGCAGGGTGACAATATACAATCTTGACATACTCCTTTCCCTATTTGGAACCAGTCTGTTGTTCCATGTCCAGTTCTAACTGTTGCTTCTTGACTTGCTTACAGATTTCTCAGGAGGCAGGTGAGGTGGTCTGCTATTCCCATCTCTTTAAGAGTTTTCCACAGTTTGTTGTGATCTTAGTCAAGTTGACAAAGCACAAACCAGCACAGTGTCCAATGCTCTCATGTTGAAGGAAAGAAATTTGCTGCCTTGAGGGAATTGACCCTACCAACCTTGATGAATTAGGTAGTGACAGAATCAGAACTTGATTTAAGTTCTCTTGATTTTTGGAGCAGTTATTTTTCCCCCACTATGTCTTCTGTCTACTTTATAGCTGCTTATGTGCTACATGAACATAATTATTTGAATATGGACTAAAATGTTTATAAAGGTCATTCCTCAGATATTTTTATTCAAATGAATATATAACTTATTTGTGGAAAATAATAGAATTCTGGGTTTTAATTATTAATATATCAAAGATTTTGAATTTGCTAATGTTTCTTGGTGGTAGGGAGAGGGCATTTTAGGCACATGTACTATATAATCAAGTCATTATATGGCTATTCAAAAGATTTTTCATCCAAACTGTGTTTCAAAATTATAACTATTACCAAGGAATGAAAGAACTACATAAAATCATAACAAGTGTATTTGTGATTTATTGAGAGTTTACTATATATGTCACTATGCTAAATACTTCACACCTCATATATTTTTCTAAATGAATTTTCCTAATTTTAAAATTATTTTTTAATAAATATGAAGTCTGATACATATAAAATTGATTAGGAAGCACGGGTAACTGTAAGAAAAGCCATATTGTCGTAAGAACAAGAATCATAGCTGAACATAATTTAGTTGGAATTTGGATCATACCTTGGTTTTCAGAGTCCTTTTGAGATGAAAAGATTTTCTTTAGGGGGATTTGGTGGTAAAGGCACTGAATGACCCTTGGGAAATATAAACAGTTACACAATTTGGCACTTGTTAAGTCTGTAAAATAAGACAGATACTGGATGTGGTCGGGGTGGTGGCTGTAAGACAACTTGATTAATTTTTTTTTCCCCTAGAATTCTACTTTCACCATAGCCAACTCCAGTTCTCAGAAAGTTTCAGTCTAGTGGGGTGAATTGACAGTTGACAACAGAGACAGGAAATGAAAGAGGGAACTTCATCAGCACATGAGCCTGAAACAGGCTCAGCAGAGCAGAAGGAAGCTTTGTGATGACAGCCATTAGCGCCAGTTTCTGGCTTAGATTACTGGTTACTCTTATGTCTCCGGTACACTTGTCATACGGGGTTGTCCTTACCTGTCTCCTGCATTGCATCATTTGAATCCTGTATTGAAGTAGAAGACAAAAATCAGAAGCTTTCTGAGAATGATTCATGAAAATTTTTTGCAAACTAATATATCTTCAGATTAAATTTTCAATTCAATTAATTTTCCATTTAGCTAACAAAATTTTGTGAACTAAAATATTTTTATCTCAAGATTTAATTTTCAGTTTGTCAAAATTTGTGGAAACTATAATATTTTTAACTCATCTTCAGATTTAATTTTCAATTCAGGTTAAAATTTTAGATTTTGTCTTATTGAATTAGGACTTTTGAAGGCATCGATAATTTTTTCTTGCTGCCAGTATTGTTTGTTGAGAAGTCCCGTCATTCTGAATACCAATCATAAGCACAATATATAGTTATATTTTTCTCCTCTCTAGAAGCTTGTAAGATTTTTATTTTTCTATTCTGAGTTCTTATATTTTTCAATTTGGATTAACTATCTTTCACCCCTGACTGTTGCCTGTTTGTATTAAAAGTAGGGACCCTAAAGTGGACTGGACTCTCTGAGAGCTTGTGTGGATCTTATCTGTGAGTCTGCCAGGACTTTTGGCATGTTATCAGTTTTTTTTCCTTGTGCTGGTCAAATTGGGGAGAAAAAAAGACACTTTAATATTGTCATTCTCTGTTTAATTTTAGTGCATTAAAACATCTTTTTGGTGCATTTTAAGTCTTTTGGGAGATGTGATCAAATTTTTTTTTTCTAATTGGAGTGCCTTCATTACCTTGCAGAAAACTAAGATGGGCTTATATGAGTGTAGACTGTTAATTTTATTCTCATGGAAGTGAGGTTTATGTGGTTATATGAGTTATCTATGTTCTCATAAATATTGAGTGAATAAGTCAAGATTTGAACACAAAGGAAGCTTATTTAATTCATACTGACTAGAGACTTGTAGCTCAGAAAATAGTTTCTTTGATGCTTTATGAAAATCTCTCAATTTCCTATATAGATGGATGAACAAAGTATCAAATTATAAGGCACTTCAGTGTTAGAAATATTATTACTTAAATACATAACTTTAATGAGACATTTCCAATCCTTTAACAAGAGAAGTGCATTCTAGTCTATTCTGTCTCTAAACTAAAATTCAGGTTTGTGCATTTCTTTCCAACTCCTTGCTATCTTCATACCCTCCAAACACTCATGTACTCTTAGGTTGACACAGCTTAAGCTTTCTACCTGATGACCTTGCATCCTTCTTGTCTACTTTTTGAATATCATACATATAGAACCTAGAAGAATATTTTTTTAATGTATTATGCCCTTTCCTGCTTAAATGTTGTAAAGATTTTCGGTAACAACAAAAAGTAGAATATGAATACTTAACATGGTCCGCTAGGTGGGCATAGGATGATTTCCACCTATTTTTCCAACCTTTGCTTTCATTTTACTCATTATGCTTCAGCCATAATGGTTTTATTTCAAATCATTGAAAGTTTCAAGATAGTTTCTACTTTAGGTATTTTATTTATCCTCTTCTCTCTGCCTAGAATATTCTTCCGATTAACATCAATTGTGGCTCCCTCAGAATCATCCCTCAGTACTCAGCTTGAATCATTTCCTCAAGAGGTCTGGTAAAGTCTATACCCCCCCCATGTCAGGTAATCCCTTTACACTTCTAATGTTTTAGATTTTCTATATGTAATATTTTAGGTTACTAGAAAAATAACCTGGAGAATGAAAATTCATTCCTTTCATTGTGTGTATTTGCATTTAATGCCTGCCACAACATTTAGAAGCATATTATCAGATGAGAGGGCTTCCCTGATAGCTCAGTTGGTAAAGAATCTGCCTGCAATGCGGGAGACCCTAGTTCAATTCCTGGTTTGGGAAGATCCCCTGGAGAAGGAAAAGGCTACCCACGCTAGTATTCTGGCCAGGAGAAGTCCATGGACTATGGGTCACGAAGAATCAGACATGACTGAGTGACTTTTACTTTCACTATCAGATGAGAATGTGTTCTTATGAATTCACAAAATGAGGTTTTAAGAACTGTTGATATGAGACAATGAAGTGAATTTAGACAGTATCAGGATTCCTGGGCTCTGCAACAAGCTGATGAGTCACCTTGGTCATGTCAGATAGAAAAAGAATGAATGTTAACTATTTCTGAGGTACACGGATTGAACTGGAACAATTTGTATAGGTCTTTCTTGCTTAATTTTCTATGACCCACCATTCTAAAATTTAGGTTTACGTTGATTTTTAAACATTGACAGAAATCACCATAAATTTCTTCAGAAATTTAAAGTAAAACTTAAAACATGTATTTTTTGTATTTTTATTTTTGATAAGATGAAATTCCTTGAGTGGGCTCAGATTTTCTTTCAAATTTTTTTGTTTTGCTTTCAATCCAACAATGAAATTAAAAACTGTTTCCTGAGTAAATACCAGTTACTCTGAGAGAAGCAGAGGTCTACAATTACCATAAGAAGTGAAGAACAGAAAAAGAAAACATGGTCATTAAATGTCCATTGTATGATCAAGTAGTAGTTACTGTGAAGGACTTGAAAATGAAACATCCTCCAAACTTAGAAGAATATGTACTTTCTAAGCATGCATTTGCCAGTAACTGTGTGTAGGGACAGACTCCAAGATGGGCCACAAACTAATATTAAATTAATGACTGGAAGGAAAACTATTGATTGTTCTATTATCTTACCTGTGATATAGACACTTCAATCTGAATGAAGACAACTGGTGAAGAATGTTTAGGTTTTACTTTACACTGATTGACAGTTTTATGGGCAGTCAGATTAAAATCTATTACAATCTATTACAAATTATAAAAATAATCTATTATTATAATAATTGTAATCTATTAAAGACTTCTTACTTCTTACAAAACCACCATAGGAAGCTGTGCTCAAAGGAAGACACTAATGGATCCAGATGCATCACACTTGAACTATGACTCCAGAGAGTTCTTTGAAAAACTATAAAAACAATAATACTGATTTTCACTTCAGTTCAGTTCAGTTCAGTTGCTCAGTCATCTCCGGCTATTTCTGACCCCGTGAATTGCAGCACGCCAGGCCTCCCTGTCCATCACCAACCCCCAGAGTCCACCCAAACCCTTGTCCATTGAGTCGGTAATGCCGTCCAAACATCTCATCCTCTGTCGTCCCCTTCTTCTCCTGCCCTTCAATCTTTCCCAGAATCAGGGTCTTTTCAAATGAGACAGCTCTTCGCATTACGTGGCTAAAGTATTGAAGTTTCAGATTCAACATCAGTCCTTCCAGTGAACACCCAGGACTGATCTCCTTTAGGATGGACTGGTTGGATCTCCTTGCAGTCCAAGGGAATCTCAAGAGTCTTCTCCAACATCACAGTTCAAAAGCATTAATTCTTCTGCACTCAGCTTTCTTTATAGTCCAACTCTCACATCCATACATGACGACTGGAAAAACCATAGCCTTACTAGAAGGAACTTTGTAGACGAAGTAATGTCTCTGTTTTTTAATATGCTCTCTAGATTGGTCATAACATTCCTTCCAAAGAGTAAGCATCTTTTAATTTCATGGCTGCAATCACCATCTGCAGTGACTTTGGAGCCCAGAAAAATAAAGTCTGCCACTGTTTCCACTATTTCTGAATCTATTTCCTGTAAAGTGATGGGACTGGATGCCATGATGTTAGTTTTCTGAATGTTGAGCTTTAAGCCAATTTTTTAACTTTCCTCTTTTACTTTCATCAAGAGGCTCTTTAGTTCTTCTTCACTTTCTGCCATAAAGGTGGTGTCATCTGCATAAGAGATCCAGATCAGATCAGATCAGATCAGTCCCTCAGTTGTGTCCGACTCTTTGCGACCCCATGAATTGCAGCACGCCAGGCCTCCCTGTCCATCACCAACTCCCGAGTTCACTCAGACTCACATCCATCGAGTCAGTGATGCCATCCAGCCATCTCATCCTCTGTCGTCCCCTTCTCCTCTTGCCTCCAATCCCTCCCAGTATCAGAGTCATTTCCAATGAGTCAACTCTTTGCATGAGGTGGCCAAAGTACTGGAGTTTCAGCTTTAGCATCATTCCTTGCAAAGCAATCCCAGGGCTGATCTCTTTTAGAATGGACTGGTTGGATCTCCTTGCAGCCCAAGGGACTCTCAAGAGTCTTCTCCAACACCACAGTTCAAAAGCATCAATTCTTCAGCGCTCAGCCTTCTTCACAGTTCAACTCTCACATCCATACATGACCACAGGAAAAACCATAGCCTTGACTAGACAAACTTTGTTGGCAAAGTAATATCTCTGCTTTTGTATATGCTATCTAGGTTGATCGTAACTTTCCTTCCAAGGAGTAAGTGTCTTTTAATTTCATGGCTGCAGTCACCATCTGCAGTGATTTTGCAGCCCAGAAAAATAAAGTCTGCAACTGTTTCCACTGTTTCCCCATCTATTTCCCATTAAGTAATGGGACCGGATACCATGATCTTCATTTTCTGAATGTTGAGCTTTAAGCCAACTTCTTCACTCTCCACTTTCACCTTCATCAAGAGGCTTTTTAATTCCTCTTCACGTTCTGCCATAAGGGTGGTGTCATCTGCATATCTGAGGTTATTGATATTTCTCCCGGCAATCTTGATTCCAGCTTGTGCTTCTTCCAGTCCAGCATTTATCATGATGTACTCTGCATATAAGTTAAATAAACAGGGTGACAATATACAGCCTTGACGAACTCCTTTTCCTATTTGGAACCAGTCTGTTGGTCCATATCCAGTTCTAACTGTTGCTTCCTGACCTGCATACAAATTTCTCAAGAGGCAGATCAGGTGGTCTGGTATTGCCATCTCTTTCAGAATTTTCCACAGTTTCTTGTGATCCACACAGTCAAAGGCTTTGGCATAGTCAATAAAGCAGAAATAGATGTTTTTATGGAACTCTCTTGCTTTTTCCATGATCCAGAGGATGTTGGCAATTTGATTTCTGGTACCTCTGCCTTTTCTAAAACCAGCTTGAACATCAGGAAGTTCACGGTTCACATATTGCTGAAGCCTGGCTTGGAGAATTTTGAGCATTACTTTACTAGCGTGTGAGATGAGTGCAATTGTGAGTAGTTTGAGCATTCTTTGGCATTGCCTTTCTTTGGGATTGGAATGAAAACTGACCTTTTCCAGTCCTGTGGCCACTGCTGAGTTTTCCAAATTTGCTGGCATATTGAGTGCAGCACTTTCACAGCATCATCTTTCAGGATTTGGAATAGCTCAACTGGAATTCTATCACCTCCACTAGCTTTGTTCGTAGTGATACTTTCTAAGGCCCACTTGACTTCACATTCCAGGATGTCTGGCTCTAGGTCAGTGATCACACCATCATGATTATCTGGATCATGATGGTCTTTTTTGTACAGTTCTTCTGTGTATTCTTGCCATCTCTTCTCAATATCTTCTGCTTCTGTTAGGTTCATACCATTTCTGTCCTTTATCGAGCCCATCTTTGCATGAAATGTTCCTTTGGTATCTCTGATTTTCTTGAAGAGAGCTCTAGTCTTTCCCATTCTGTTGTTTTCCTCTATTTCTGCATTGATCGCTGAAGAAGGCTTTCTTATCTCTTCTTGCTATTCTTTGGAACTCTGCATTCAGGTGTTTATATTTTTCCTTTTCTCCTTTGCTTTTCACTTCTCTTCTTTTCACAGCTATTTGTAAGGCCTCCCCAGACAGCCATTTTGCTTTTTTGCATTTCTTTTCCATGGGAATGTTCTTGATCCCTGTCTCCTGTACAATGTCACGGACCTCATTTCATAGTTCATCAGGCACTCTATCTATCAGATCTAGGCCCTTAAATCTATTTCTCACTTCCACTGTATAATCATAAGGCATTTGATTTAGGTCATACCTGAATGGTCTAGTGGTTTTCCCTACTTTCTTCAATTTAAGTCTGAATTTGGCAATAAGGAGTTCATGGTCTGAGCCACAGTCAGCTCCCTGTCTTGTTTTTGCTGACTGTATAGAGCTTCTCCATCTTTGGCTGCAAAGAATATAATCAATCTGATTTCGGTTTTGACCATCTGGTGATGTCCATGTATAGAGTCTTCTCTTGTGTTGTTGGAAGAGGGTGTTTGTTATGACCAGTCCATTTTCTTGGCAAAACTCTATTAGTCTTTGCCCTGCTTCATTCCGTATTCCAAGGCCAAATTTGCCTGTTACTCCAGGTGTTTCTTGACTTCCTACTTTTGCATTCCAGTCCCCTATAATGAAAAAGACATCTTTTCTGGGTGTTAGTTCTAAAAGGTCTTGTAGGTCTTCATAGAACAGTTCAACTTCAGCTTCTTCAGCATTACTGGTTGGGGCGTAGACTTGGATTACTGTGATATTGAATGGTTTGCCTTGGAAACGAACAGAGATATTTCTGTCATTTTTGAGATTGCATCCAAGTACTGCATTTCGGATTTCATAAAACCAAAAATATCTAGATGTTGACTACTAGTGATAGTTACTAATTATAGGATTTGTTGAAACCTCATTATTGAAACTAGGACTAAGCAAATTTATAAGGACTTAAGAAAGTCATGCCACATGAATAACAATAAGCAATTGGTCTTGTTCTGCAGATGTTTTTATTTCCAAAGCTTGTTTAAAGGACAAGCTGCTGGAAAACATAAAGAGTTGTTATGTCATTAACCTCAAAGGTTAACATATATATCGTAAATATTCCTTAAACACTTTTATTGATAATAATTCCTTACAAACATTTTAGTGTTTTCAAAAGGCTTTCACATACACTGTTAATTATAAGACATTAAACAATGCAAAAAATATCTCAATTATAGTTTTTTATAGCATGATGCTTGAGATATACAAATATGCTATAAAGATGTTTTGAAAAAATTAATTTGATTCACACAAGAATATATGACATATAGGCAAGAATTGCAATGCAATTTAAAATATCTAAAAACAGCTCCAGTGAATGTACCTTACCTATTTGATACAAAAAACACAAGATCTAAATCTTCTGATGTTTTGGCCTTTAGTGAACTATAGATGAACTGCTGAGGAGGAGAAAGGAAGAGAAATAGTCAATAAAAATCTGTAGAGAAGGAACTATTCAAAGAACTCATACCTTTATTTGAACACTCTTATGAGAATGGATAGAAGACATATATGTTTCACATGGATAGAGAACAGCCTCAAATCAGGATTCATTGTTCATTTCTTAACTATTACGTTCTGTACACTATATATAATCTAGCTTTTTAATTGTTTTTCGTCTACAGTGACCACCTCCACTAACTACTGTGTTCACCTTGTGGTTTTATCTTTGTCTTTTAGTGCTTAATAAAGAGATATTTGCATCTTTCCTCAGTCCTTTTACATCTTAAATGAAGAGAAATTGGACTTGTCTTAAAAGATAAATGGATATGTATGCTAGTTGCAGAATTGGATGAAAAGTGTTTCAAATGGAAGAAACCATGTGAGCAAAGTCCTTAGGTGAGAGACTGCTGAAGATATATTGGAGGAATGGATTTGGTTAGCATATAAGACATGGAATGGGAAGTTTCTGGGTCTGGGCTCAATTACATAGCACTTGAGGCTAACAGAGGACTTTTTCCATGAGCAGTAGGAAGCTGCTGAAGATTATTCAGCAGGGAGGTGATAGCATGGGTCAGTAAAAAGGTTTGGTTTTGTTTTTCAACAATCAGGAAGGCATAGCTAAATCTTTGCTTTAGCATGGAAATTTTGATAATAATGAAAGAAAAATTGTGTGTGTGTTGGAAGAGAGAACTAGAGTACAAAGTGGGGAGAATTTTCACCAGCTCAGAGAGACTATTTCAATAGTTCAGTTAAAACGGAAAGCATATCTACCACTGACTAGGTATATGATTCAGGACAAATTACTGTCCTTTCTAAGCCTCCTTTTCTTCATCTGTGTCCTATAGGATTGCTGCTCGGATTAAGAGGGAGATGGTATACACAATTAAAAGCATCATGTCCAGTATATAATAGCTGCTGCTGCATATTAGGTCAATTAAGATACATAATTTTCATGAATATGTCTCAGTGAAGTATTTTGGTCTTTTCTTAAAGAAACATTTTTTCATAGCTCAGACATCCTGTTGGACTAAGGTAAAAATACTGCCCAACAAGGCCTTTCCATAGACTGTCTTCTTGGCCTCCCTCAGCAAAGAAACCCCTTCGCTAAAGGGGCCTATAGCAAGGAGGTCACGTTGTCCCCTGGAATTTCTGCTCTTCTGCATTGTCAGCCAGAAAGACAACAAACCCATGAAAGAACACCCAGTCATGCTTGAGAAGTCAAGCATAAGCTCTGGTGTTTGCTCTCCTCTCAAGCATGCTATTTCACTTACCTTAGAAGGCGATGGCACCCCACTCCAGTACTCTTGTCTGAAAATCCCATGGATGGAGGAGCCTGGTGGGCTGAGTCCATGGGGTCACGAAGAGTCGGACACGACTGAGCGATTTCACTTTCACTTTTTACTCGCATGCATTGGAGAAGGAAATGGCAGCCCACTCCAGTGTTCTTGCCTAGAGAATCCCAGGGACGGGGCAGCCTGGTGGGCTACCATCTATGGGGTTGCACAGAGTCAGACATGACTGAAGCGACTTAGCAGCAGCAGAGTACCTGTAGACACTTGGTCTTCATTTATTGTCTTGCATTTCTCTAACCCAAGCTGTATAAGATGGAATGCTAGGTCTAGACTCCATTATTTGCTGCTTTTTTCCCACCTTAAATGGTTGAGGCTTTCTTCTGATAGAGTTCTGTCATATTTCGATGACTGGAAAGGGTAAGACTGAAACAGTTATGTCTCAGGAACAAAGCATGCACAGATTTTGACAATCAAGGAGGCTCTATTCTATCTCTGGAATTCATTTTGTCTCACTTGTACCCAAGTCCAGTGATAATATATGAGAGAGAATGTACACTAGGTGCACATGGCATTGAAAGGCAATGTTGTTTATGTTGTCATAACTTATTCACAGAAAACTAAGTAGCTGAGTACTTATTATGGTCAGATACTGTATTAAAGGATAGAACACCAAGATGAGCAACATTATTTAATCCAAAATTTTTGCTGAACATTAACCATGTACCAGGTATGTTGTGAGAATTCAAACATGACTATGTAAATAATTCCTTCCCTCAAAATATTCCATATAGAAAAATTCCATAAGGATATTTCTAAATAGCAATAACTAAGCTCACTAACCTTGGATGTGGGGTATTTCTTCACAGCTGTTCCATCAAAGCATAGCTGCTGCTCCTTACCTTGGACCTGGGGTAGCTCCTCTGGTCTGCTGCCCCTGACCTCAGGTGAAAGATATACCCATTTGAATGCAGAGTTCCAAATAATAGCAAGGAGAGATAAGAAAGCCTTTCTCAGAGATCAATGCAAAGAAATAGAGGAAAACAGCAGAATGGGAAAGACTAGAGATCTCTTCAAGAAAAATATAGATACCAAGGGAATATTTCATGCAAAGATGGGCTCAATAAAGGACAGAAATGGTATGAACCTAACAGAAGCAGAAGATATTAAGAGGTGGCAAGAATACACAGAAGAACTGTACAAAAAAAGATCTTCACGACCCAGATAATCATGATGGTGTGATCACTCACCTTGAGCTAGATATCCTGGAATGTGAAGTCAAGTGGGCCTTAGAAAGCATCACTATGAACAAAGCTAGTGGAGGTGATGGAATTCCAGTTGAGCTATTTCAAATCCTGAAAGATGATGCTGTGAAAGTGTTTCACTCAATATGCCAGCAAATTTGGAAAACTCAGCAGTGGCCACAGGACTGGAAAAGGTCAATTTTCATTCCAATCCCAAAGAAAGGCAATGCCAAAGAATGCTCAAACTACCACACAATTACACTCCTCTCACACGCTAGTAAAGTGATGCTCAAAATCCTCCAAGCCAGGCTTCAGCAATATGTGAACCGTGAAATTCCAGATATTCAAGTTGGTTTTAGAAAAGGCAGAGGAACCAGAAATCAAATTGCCAACATCTGCTGGATCATCAAAAAAGCAAGGGAGTTCCAGAAAGGCATCTATTGCTGCTTTATTGACTAGGCTAAAGCCTTTGACTGTGTGGATCACAATGAACTATGGAAAATCCTGAAAGAGATGGGAATATCAGACCACCTGACGTGCCTCTCGAGAAACCTATATGCAAGTCAGCAAGCAAAGGTTAGAACTGGACATGGAACAACAGACTGGTTCCAAATCAGAAAAGGAGTACGTCAAGGCTGTACATTGTCACCCTGCTTATTTAACTTATATGAAGAGTACATCATGAGAAACACTGGGCTGGAGGAAGCACAAGCTGGAATCAAGATTGCCAGGAGAAATATCAATAACCTCAGGTATGCAGATGACACCACCCTTATGGCAGAAAGTGAACTAAAGAACCTCTTGAAAGTGAAAAAGGAGAGTGAAAAAGTTGGCTTAAAGCTCAACATTCAGAAAACTAAGATCATGGCATCCGGTCCAATCACTTCATGGCAAATAGATGGGGAAACAGTGAAAACAGTGGCTGACTTTATTTTTCTGGGCTCCAAAATCACTGCAGATGGCTGGTGATTGCAGCCATGAAATTAAAAGATGCTTACTCCTTGGAAGGAACGTTATGACCAACCTAGATAGCATATTAAAAAGCAGAGACATTACTTTGTCCACAAAGGTCCTTCTAGTCATGGCTATGGTTTTTCCTGTGGTCATGTATGGATATGAGAGTTGGACTATAATGAAAGCTGAGTGCCAAAGAATTGATGCTTTTGAAATGTGGTGTTGGAGAAGACTCTAGAGAATCCCTTGGACTGCAAGGAGATCCAACCAGTCCATCCAAAAGGAGATCAGTCCTGTGTGTTCATTGGAAGGACTAATGTTGAAGCTGAAACTTCAATATTTTGGCCACCTGATGCGAAGAGCTGACTCATTTGAAGAGACCCTGATTCTGGGAAAGATTGAGGGCAGAAGGAGAAGGGAACAACAGAGGATGAGATGGTTGGATGTCATCACCAACTCAATGGACAAGGGTTTGGGTGGACTCTGGGAGTTGGTGATGGACAGGGAGGTCTGGCGTGCTGCGGTTCATGGGATCACAAAGAGTCGGACATGACTGAGCAACTGAACTGAACTGAACCTCACTAACTAACAGTAACTAAATAATCCTTTAGATCTTTATTTATGATATATTATGGTTAAAAGAGTCTTCATATCTTCTTCATTCATTTTATCAAAGAAGATTCATTTCATCTGAAATATGCATTTTCATGTTATTGCTTTGCTCCTTTTTTGTGACACTCTTGTCTCATACTTCTGGAAAGAACATCTTTGCTTTCCTTTCTGAAGGTATTCCATATGGTGGTTTCTCCTCAGCTCTGCTGCTGCTGCTGCTAAGTTGCTTCAGTTGTGTCCGACTCTGTGTGACCCCATAGACAGCAGCCCACCAGGCTCCCCCGTCCTTGGGATTCAGCCCTACACAGATGAATACTGCTTGATATTAGGTTTAGTGGTCTTTATCACTCAGGCATTGTTGATCCCTGAGATTCCTTAAATGGAGAAAATAAGGAAGAAAGAGAACACTAAAGAATCTCAGCATGCTACTAACTTATGAATTACAAAAATAATTTCTTTGATCTCGGGTGTATTTATCACCCTGTCATGAGATATAGCTCTGACTATGTTTGCATACATCTTGACTGTTGGAAGAATGTTGTTTGGGAGAGCTAATGCACTGCTTTTAATAATGTTTGGTCATCCGAATCCCTTTGTTATAAGACACAGTAGATATTCCTGTACTATTTACACCAAATTTCCATCACAAATGTTAAGTTATAAGTTAGGAGGCAGAGAGAAAACACTGATATCTCCAGGGTCAATTTGCAAGATTATGTTGAAATAATCATTTGAACCATATAGTACCAGCCATATTACCAAGAGATGCCAAGAAAGGGCACACAGTTCCTCTTTTAATGTGTCATCTTGGGATACATGGGGATCCCTGACAGTCACCTTAGGAAAAGAATGTAAGTTTCCATTCTGCTTGTGATATTTATTACAATTCTGGGATTGAATCTATTCAATTCTTCCATCTGAACATTTGATGTTGGAATGTGTCCAGCTTCCTAAGAAAAACCCTGTATGTATTCCTGGAGAAATATCACCATTTGATTCCTTCATTTAAGAAGCTTGTTTCCCTTTGGCTTCTACCATGAAATGAAAGAGGAATTAGATGCTTTAGTCAGTAACTGAATTCATGTGCATATATGCTTACTCAGTTGTATCTGTTTCTTTGAGACCCCTTGGACTATAGCTCTACAGATTCCTCTATTCATAGAATTTTCCAGGCAAGAATACTGGAGTGGGTTGCCATTTCCTGTTCTAGGGGATCTTCTTGATCTAGGGATTGAACCCAAGTTTCTTATGTCTCCTGTATTGGTGTGCAGATTCTTTACCACTGCACCTCCTGGGAAATCCTAATTGAATTCAGTCTCAGTTAAATTAATCCAAACAATTAGTAGTTTTTTTTTTTTTTTTTCAACCAAACAGAGCATGTTAAATGGAACTCAACATTTTGGTCAAATTCTTTTTTTTTTAAAACTATGCAGACAAATCTTCCATCTGTTAAGCTATTACTAGTAGGTGAACTGGTATGAATTTATTACCTGGAAAAGCCACATGTAATATTTGCACATATATAAGCTTCTAGTTAACTGAGTTTTGAATATTTGCAGCTCCATGGACTGCAGCATGCCCGGCCTCCATTCAACCATCTCATCCTCTGTTTTCCTTTTCTCCTCCTGCCCTCAATCTATCCCAGCAACAGGGCCTTTTTTAATGAGTTGGCTCTTTGCATCAGGTGTACAAAGTATTAGCACTTCAGCTTCAACATCAGTCCTTCCAATGAATATTCAGGATTGATTTCCTTTAGGATTGACTGATGTGATCTCCTTGCAGTCCAAGGAACTCTCAAGGGTCTTCTTCAACACCATAGTTTGAAAGCATCGATTCTTCGGTGCTCAGCTTTCTTTATAGACCAAGTTTCACCTTTTTACATGACTACTGGAAAAACCATAGCTTTGACTAGATGGCTCTTTGTTGGCGAAGTGATATTTCTGCTTTTTAATACACTGTGTAGGTTTGTCATAGCTTTTCTTCCAAGGAGCATGTGCCTTTTAATTTCCTGGCTGCAGTCATCATCCACAGTGATTTTGGAGCCCAAGAAAATAATTTCTGTCACTGTTTTCATTTCTTTCCCCATCTATTTGCCATGAAGTCTTGGGACAGAATGGAATGGTCTTTGCTTTTTTTTTTAACCTTATAAAAAGAAAATCCATGAGAACATTTTAAACCTATGGTTTATGTTTCTTTGTCCTATCTGGTCTCAAGTGTATCCATTCCAGTGAAGTGGCAAAAATCCTTTCAGAACAAATACACTGTTTCCTTCTTGTTCTGCTACTTGTATGCACAAATGTGATACCGTTAGATGAAATGCTCAGATTAGTAATATCTGTTTCCTTCCATTAAGCTGAATTTTAGTAGTTTCAGCCTAAGACAGGCAGTACCTAGAAGAGCCTTCAGCTTTCATATCAGAAAGTAGCCCATAAGACTGTACTTTGTCTTTGCCTCCTGTTCCATTTTGTTTCTGTATAAACCAAGTCTATTGCTAATGGCTGACGAGAAAAAGGTAATAGCCATCAAATGACTGCTCCTAGGAATACCTTTAACTAGCCTCAAAAGACGCTTTGAAAGGGAAATGGAGTATTCCCTGTGGATTTATCCAAACATTTCCTGTGAAAGAAGCTGACACATTTTCTCCCTGCTGGATTACTTTGTTACTTATTTCCACTGCAAAGTAGTGGTGTCGATGAACTTTCTTTGTTGAGGTTGTCACCCAGGAGAGTCTTTTTTTTTTTTTTCTTTCCTTTTTCTTTCTTTTTTCTTTTTCTTTATCACAAAGAGAGGCAACATATGTGAGGACAATATTTTGAGACTAATGTAAGCTTATTTTTTCTTGTCCAGTTGTGCTATTAAAGAACACTTAATCTCCTAAATGATCCTCCAAATTCCTTTTCTACTGATAATTGACAAGTACCAGAAGGAATTCTGATGACTACAGCACAGATATAATTACAGAAAGAGAACCATGAGCTCATTGACCTGCATGTTGTTTGATGGAACACTCAAATACATCAGGCAATCAATCATATTTTAAACTGTCATATTTTAGTAGAATCAATGTGTCATGCAATGACAATAAGAATAATAGATAAAGTATGTGGCCCCGCTACATGCTGTCACTGTACAGTGTGCCCTACCTACATAATCTCCTTTAATCACAAATGAATATTATGAGGCAAAGTATTATTGATCTATTTTACAGATGTGGAAGATGGGAGTCAAATAAATTAGTGATAATAATAATAAATAACTATCCAATGCTTATTATTTGTTAGGCCCTGGTTTTAAGAACACAATCATATTCATTTAATCTACAATAAAATCCATTGAATAGATATTATTGTTAGTCTCAATTTTTAGGTGAGGAAATAGAGGCAAAGAGAGGTGAGTAAATTGCTCTGTCTCAGTGAAGAAGAGGTGGACCTGGGACTGAAATACTGCTCTTGGGTTTCCCAAATCACACTCTTATCACTGTGATGCACTGACTCAGCTTCTCTACACACTTAATTACTCAGTGATTTATAACAGTGTTGGGCCTTGATTTCAATCTCTGTGCTCTTAATCACTGTTCTAGTCTACTGCCTCTCATTCACTAAATACACAATCAGTGAGCTATGTGCAAAACTTTGTGGCTCTGTTGCACATGCATGTGATGGCAGAGTATAGAGAGAGAATCTCTGCTTTTGAAAATCTTACTTTTTGGTAGTGAAGCTGCTTACTGTCTAATTAAGAGGCTTACTAACCTCATTAATACAAATAATAACCTCTCCAAGGATCTTTCTGGAATCATTAGAGATCTCCTCATTATGACTCCTATAACTTCAACAACTGAGTGAGCCAAGAGGTCTCCCATTCAATACATTAACGGGGTTTCTTTTTGGGAGCAACAGATTAGTAAGAGGTAAGCTCTTGATAAGGGCTTCCCAGGTGGTGCACTTGTAAAGAATCTGCCTGCCAGTGCAGGATGCAAGATTAGATCTGTGGGTTGCAAAGATCCCCTGGAGAAGGAAATGGCAACCCATTCCAGTGTTCTTGCCTGGAGAATCCCATAGACAGAGAAGCCTGATGGAATACAGTCTATGGGGTCTCAAAGAGTTGGACATGGATGAGGACATAAGAAATTGTTCTTAAAGGTGTTCCCCCTTACTAAGGAGAGGCATATCAGGACTTCCCTGGTGGTCCAGTGATTAGATCTCTGGGTTGGGAAGATCCCTTGGAGGAAGGCATGGCAACCCATTCCAGTGTTCTTGCCTGGAGAATCCCCATGGACAGAGAAACCTGGTGGGCAACAGTCTTTGGGGTCGCAAAGAGTCAGACAGGACAAAGCACGTGCTTGCATGTGCACACATGTGCACACGTGCACACACACATACACACACACACACGTTACAATGCAGAGGATGAGATTCAATCCCTGGTTGGAGAACAAGATCCCGCAGGCTGCAGAGCAGCTAAGTCTACACACCACCACTAGTGAGTCCAGACACTACAACGAAAAATATTACATGATGCAAGGAAGACCCAACACAGCCAAAAAATAAACATTAAAAAAAAAGAAGAAACAAATCCCCAAACCAATAGCTGGACAATGAAAAGAAGAAATCTCCTGTGGAAAGTAATACCAGCTTTCAAGTGTCAGCTTCTTGCTTTTCTAGGTGAGAAAATCATGACTGACATGAAGGTATTAATGACAATGAGTCCACACTATAATTCAAGTATTTTATGGTTCCCAAATATTCTCTGTAAGAGATGTAGTATACTGAAGGAAATATATATATATATATATATATATATATATTCTGGAAACACAAAATAATATTGAGAGAAAAGCAGAAAATAGGTTTTGGAAAGATTAATACCTAAAAGTTTTGCTAAATTTATGATTAATAAGACCTTAAGTTTCCTAGAAAATGAAACTAAACCAGAAGTAAGATCCCGAGTTCAAATCCACACTTAAATTTTAATATTCATTCTTATAGGCAAAATATTAAAAATAACGGAGTAGGTTGCCATTTCCTTCTCCATGGGATCTTCCCAGCTCAAGGATTGAACCAGAGTCCCCCTACATTGAGAGGTGGATTCTCTACCACTGAGCCACCAGGGAAGCCCTTTGCTATAATTAATGGGCTTTATTTTTACTAAAGAAGTAAAGTAAAGTAAAAAAATTGTGTGATATTTTCTCACAGTCTTTCTCCCTTTGGTTAACAGCAATCTCTTCCCTTTCTAACCTCCTACAGGTCATACCACTCATCTGGACCATCATATACTATTATATACTGGGCTCTAGATTATGTCATTTTATTCATCGTTACTGGGAGAAGATGATGGCACCCCACTCCAGTACTCTTGCCTGGAAAATCCCATGGACAGAGGAGCCTGGTAGGCTGCAGTCCATGGGGTCGCGAAGAGTTGGACACGACTTCACTTTCACTTTCACTTTTCACTTTCATGCATTGGAGAAGGAAATGGCAACCCACTCCAGTGTTCTCGCCTGGAGAATCCCAGGGACAGGGGAGCCTAGTGGGCTGCTGTCTATGGGGTCACACAGAGTTGGACACGACTGAAGCGACTTAGCAACAGCAGCATGCTATTTAAGGATGAGGCCTGTGAATTCCACCTCTTTTCCACTCCTGTTCCTTGCCGAAAGTGGGTGTAATTGTTGAAGGATTGAGATTAGGGCTCCTTTTGAAAGGTATTCTTTTAAAATTAATGCTTTCCCATCATATCAACAGAATCCAAACTTATTATTTACTGACTGATTATAATGACTGCATTAAACTAGAGACCTTTAACCTTACACAAACAGTTGCAACTAATTATGGAAATGTAAATATAATGATGGATACAATTACTGAAACTATTGTCCACTAGCACAAGCTTATTATTTGCAAAATCATAAGTAGTCCTTTCTTTAAAGATCTCATTTTTGAGCTCTGGCATTTTCAGTAGGTGATGTATTTATACTAGTGTCATATGGTGAATAACTGGTATTTTTTGAAAGCCTTCTCACAAAAGTAAAGGTGGAAACTAGATTTTTATGACCAAAAAGAATTGTCGTCCCAGTACTATTTCTCCTGGCAGGATTCATTTTCTCATTTCAGCCTGAAGTGAACAAGAGTATTATCAATTTAACTCTTGGAGTTCAGGGGGCTATGGGATCAGTATAATATGGAGTCTCAGTTGTATACTGTGTCAGAGGGCAAGAGGATAACGCTACAGAGCAGGACAGTAGAAAGAGTACTATACTGAATCTGAAGAGCTAAACCTGATTAGAAGTCCTGGCATTGTTGACAGCTTTCTGTGTGACCTTCAGTTAAGAATAGCTGTATAACATCCTATTCCAACCAGAGTATATTGTGATTTTTCAAAAAACATGTTTTGCATTCTTATTTCTTACTTCAGTCTTAAATCTGCTATTTTTCTTTCATCCTGGCACATTATATTGCTACCTAAGAGTTTCTTGTCCTGAAATGAAAATATCCAGTTCAAAAAAATAAAAAAGTTGAAATAGGCTTTTGTTTTGTAAAGAGTTGTAGAGCATCAGAGACGTATAGTGACCATGTAATAAATGGTCTTGGGTATTAGACAGTAAACTAGATGAAACTGGTTCTATTCGTTGGATGCTATTTATCCACCTTTTCATCATACACTTTTATTTGCCTTGGGCTTCCCTGGTGGTTCAGATGATAAAGAATCTGCCGGCAATGCAGGAGACCTGGGTTCTACCTCTAGTTTGGGAAGATCCCCTGGAGAATGAATGACTACCGACTCCAATATTCTTGCCTAGAGAATTCCATGAACATGGGAACCTGGTGGGCTACAGTCCATGGGGTCACAAAGAGTTGGACATGACTGAGTGGCTAACATTTTCACTTGGATAAGTTCCTCTTATTTAATGCACTCAAAGGTAGGAAGGGCTAGGAGATGGAAGGGAAATTCAAGAGGGAGGGACGTGTGTGTACCTATGGCCAATTTTATGGTAGAAACCGACACAATGCTGCTGCTGCTGCTGCTGCTAAGTCGCTTCAGTCGTGTCCGACTCTGTGTGACCCCATAGATGGCAGCCCACCAGGCTTACCCGTCCCTGGGATTCTCCAGGCAAGAACACTGGAGTGGTTTGCCATTTCCTTCTCCAATGCATGAAAGTGAAAAGTGAAAGTGAAGTTGCTCAGTCGTGTCCGACTCTAGCGACCCCATGGACTGCAGCCCACCAGGCTCCTCCGTCCATGGGACTTTCCAGGCAATTACCCTCCAATTAAAAATGAATACATTTTTTAAAAAAGGGATAAAATTCACATGTAAAAAATACACCTGTACTTTAGATTTTTGTTTACTTGTACAAATTTTACTCTAGTTGAAATTCTCTATTTTTTTTTTAAAGAAAACAAAATGCCCTCGTTATAAATTTAACATCCTATTTCTGCCTCCACAGATTGATACTCTATTATACAGGACAAGTCACATGCCATCTTTGGCCTTAGTTCCCCATGTGTAAAATAAGAATAGTAATATTTACCTAATAAAATTTTCATGAAAGTTAAGTGAACATTTATCTAAAATATACACTACTAAGATTTTTTAAGGGATGATGATGATACTGACACTTTACAGAGAATAAACCAAAGAATTGAGGATGTTACAGAAATTCCAAGTGTTTGTCATTAAAAAGCTGATCATACAGTGTTCTAAGTAAAATACCATCAGCTCTGAAATGAAATAGCTTCAGAATTTTATGGAATTTTAAACTTGAAACTTTGACCAAGATTTACCTTAACAAAAAGGAAACATTCACTTTGTAAAAAATTAATAATACTGCTATGACTACTACTATGAGCATTACAATGACAGTAATAATTTTGATAATGTTGACATGGTGTTTCAACAACAATCACTCTCCAAAACTTTTTGAACCTTACACAATCTTTTTTTTTTTTCCCTAAGAGTGTGGTTTATTACCTAGTAAGAATTATTATGGGGATGTTGTAAAATTGAGTAGAATGGTTATTATTTCCATGCAGAGGAAATCAAGAGTGACTCAAAACAAACATATACCTATTGGGTTGAGAGATGTAAGAAAGAAATGTGGTTATATTCAAGGAGGGAGTTCCCTTTCTTGTTCAGACTGAAACTGCTTTAGCTTCAAAAGGAGACCTAGCCCAGTGAAAACATAGCCCCTAACAGAAATTTACCTCAGGAGTCTAAATTGCTTTACTGTATTTTTCCACACATGCTCAGAAATCTCATTATTTCAAGAATTAGAGTTGAGTCTTAGAACTCCAGACCTAGTATTTTCACAGCCCAACTTATTCAAATCGGAATGCTTCTGAGTCCTGTGCAGCCCAAGGGAGCATGAGTCCATTGCTTGCCTGGACACCCCAGCAATCATCTCATCACAACCCAGGGATTTGGTAGCTTGTCTTCATGAGCAGCCATCACAAGTGAAATGTGTGAGTTATTTCAAGACTTTTGAGAAGTAAATAATCCAAAAGTGACTAGAGATATTGAAGATATTAATTAAGGAATGAATTCCAACTTTCTTCAGATAGGCAGAAGGGGCAGCTGTGGAGGGCAGCAACTGATATCTCGCTAGTCCAGGGTTTGTGGTTAGAGTCAGAGAAGGGCTTTGACAGTGTTAAGTAGCATTGACAGGCACACACACTGGGGTCTGTGGTGTGTGGTTATTCGATTCAAATAAAGAGGGGCAGAGCAAACTTTACAGACAGTTTAAAGATATAAAAGAAGAAAAGTCCAGCTAATGACTAGTCAGCAAAAGCATCAGAGGGTATTGCATTTAAACAAAAAAATGAATCATTCTGGCTTCATCAAGTTCTCTGGAGTATTTTTCCTATGAGCTAATTCAATCTTATTAATATAAAAATTACAGATATCATGATGAGGTAAGGAGCTTGCCTTTAAAAGAGAAATTGTAAGTATGTGTTTGCTTATCTAAAGTTAATGAGAGAAGAAAAATAAAGTTAATTAGAGACAGAATCATCAGAACTTAAGGAGACACTTCTGCTTAAAAGATCTTAAAACTTCTGCTTCATTGACTACACTAAAGCCTTTGACTGTGTGGATCACAACAAGCTATGGAAAATTCTTAAAGAGATGGGAATACTGGACCATCTGACATGCCTCCTAAGAAATTTGTATGCAGGTCAAGAAGTAACAGTTAGAACTGGACATGGAACAATCAGTTCAGTTCGGTCAGTTCAGTCACTCAATCGTGTCCGACTCTTTGCAACCCCATGAATCGTAGCATGTAAGGCCTCCCTGTCCATCACCAACTCCTGGAGTTCACTCAGACTCACGTCCATCAAGTCAGTGATGCCATCCAGCCATCTCATCCTCTGTCATCCCCTTTTCCTCCTGCCCCCAATCCCTGCCAGCATCAGAGTCTTTTCCAATGAGTCAACTCTTCACATTAGGTGGCCAAAGTACTGGAGTTTCAGCTTTAGCATCATTCCTCCCAAAGAAATCCCAGGGCTGATCTCCTTTAGAATGGACTGGTTGGATCTCCTTGCAGTCCAACGGACTCTCAAGAGTCTTCTCCAACACCACAGCTCAAAAGCATCAATTCTTCGGCACTCAGCTTTCTTCACAGTCCAACTCTCGCATCCATACATGACCACTGGAAAAACCATAACCTTGACTAGACGAACCTTTGTTGGCAAAGCAATGTCTCTGCTTTTGAATATGCTATCTAGGTTGGTCATAACTTTTCTTGTGGTCCACTGGAGAAGGGAATGGCAAACCATTTCAGTATTCTTGCCTTGAGAACCCCATGGAACAATGGATTGGTTTAAAATTGGGAAAGGAGTACATCAAGGCTCTGTATTGTCATCCTGCTTATTTAACTTATATAGAGAGGACACCATGTGAAATGTCAGGCTGAATGAAGCACAAGCTGGAATCAAGATTGCCGGGAGAAATATCAATAACCTAAAATATGCAGATATCACCACCCTTATGGAAAAAAAACAAAGAGGAACTAAAGAATCTTTTGATGAAGGTGAAAGAAGAGAGTGAAAAAGCTGGCTTAAAACTCAACATTCAAAAAACTGAGATCATTTCATCCAGTCCCATTACTTTACAGCTAATAGATGGGGAAATAATGGAAACAGTGAGAGACTTTATTTTTTTGGGCTCCAAAAGCACTGCATGGTGACTGCAGCCATGAAGGATGCTTGCTCCATGGAAGAAAAGCTATGACCAACCTAGACAGCATATTAAAAAGGAGAGACATTACTTTGCCCACAAAGGTGTGTATAGTCAAATCTATGGTTTTTCCAGTAGTCATGTATGGATGTGGGATTGGATCATAAAGAAGGCTGAGCACTGAAAAACTGATGCCTTTGAACTGTGGCATTGGAGAAGACTCTTGAGAGTTGCTTGGACTGCAAGAAGATCCAACCAGTCAATCCTAAAGGAAATTAGTCCTGAATATTCACTGGAAGTACTGATGATGAAGATGAAACTCCAATACTTTGGGCACCTGGTTCGAAGAGCTGTCATTAAAAAAGACCCTAATGTTGGCAAAGATTGAAGGCGGGAGGAGAAGCGGATGACAGAGGATGAGATGGTTGGATGACATCACCGACTCAATGGACATGAGTTTGAGCAAGCTCTGGGAGATGGTGAAGTACAGGGAAGCCTAGTGTGCTGCATTCTGTGGGGTGGCAAAGAGTCAAAATAACCGAGCAACTGAACAACAAAAGGAGACACACCCTAGGTAAGAGCTGGCTAAGTAGCTAGAGAGAGTGAATCTTGTTTTTGTGTTTCATTTGTTTAAATGAAATGCAATTTTGTCTCATCCACCAAGTTATTACATTGGGCCCTGGTTTACAAGTTATATGAGGATTACATGTGAAACAAAAAAATAGTGAGGGGGAAGTCCCTGCCCCTAAAAACTCTGACTCATAAATGGAGGTGAGGTCCCAGAGGTGTACCTGGTTAAACCAACTCTCATTTCACAGAAGATGTATCCATACAAAAAATACATTTCTTCTGAATTATTTTTGCTCAAATTCTTTCAAAACTGAATTTGTTTTCACTCACTTTGTCTCTCTATTAGGCTATAAGAAAATGAAAGATTAACAAGTACTTTTACTGAAGTTTTGTGTACAAAAACTTCTCTGTTAATGTATTTACTATCAATTCTAGTCAATAAACATTTTCTGAATGTCAACTAGGGATCAAGACACTGCTAGGTTCACAAAGTCAAAGATGAATAACACCCAGCTCCTGATCTCAAGGAGCTCACAATTTAACTGCAGAGACATAGACCCAGTACAGGAGCAGACAGAAGTAATGTCTTTATTCTTTGTCACTACCTAGTGCTAGCTAGTACTTTATTACTGATCTCACAATTCTCACTGAACTATTTCTTGTGTCCCTGGGTTCATGTCCATTTCTCTAAGTTTCCAATGGACAGAGGAATATCCACAACCTTAGAGATAGAGGTTGGCATAAAAGAGGCATAAATAAAATAAAACTGATAAAAGGAAATAGGTAATGTTAACCATACAGATTTGACTTTTCAGAATCATCAGTCAAGTTGTCTCAGTCTTGAATAATGTTGTCTAATCCACTGGCCTTCCAAATTAAAAAATTTAAGGTAATTTTCTTGCTCTTCTCAAGCTCTATATTCAAATCCAAAGAGATTTGTTGCAAAGAGTGCAGAACCTGAGTTATTATATTTCAGGAATTTTGATTTTATCTAGTCTTACTTTCATTGATTTACTTGAAAAAAAAATCATAATTTCTCACCTGTGCTTCAGCCAAATAACACTATATTGAATTTCACATACTTTCCCCTTTATTATCTGTTGTTTCTTCTTAACTATCTTCCTAAAAACAGATTTGATCTTCATTTACCATGCTTACAAACCTCTTTGACACTCTGTTACTTACAAGATAAAATCCAAACATCCAAGCAAATGAACCTTTCTTCTTTTTGCCTCAACTTATATCTCCAAGCCCATCTGCAGCAACTCTCCACATCCTCTCTCAAATCATCTGGCTCTTTAAACAACCTGTATCTTCCCACAGGCTACTGTTTCTCTGGGAAGGTCCTTCCTCATTTTTATATGTGCTTAAGTTCCAATCAGAGTGCAAACCAATTCTCAGTATCAAATTTGTGAAACTTCTCTGAATTAACCCTTCTATAATTTTAGAGTATGATTCAAAGTCCAGTTCTTGCACACTGAGTCCAATATTTCTAAATCTATCAGTAATTTAAAGTAATTACAAATTCACGAATTTCCTTCTAAAACACAGATAACTTTAGAAGAGCTAACACAGTAGCAACATCTCTAGAATTTACCTAATATTTCATAGTTTGCATTTGTTCAACCTGAAACCAAGAAGACAAATATTTCTACTTAAGTAATATTCAAATAAGAGCTAGTTTCTGATTTTTTTCTGAAGTAAAATGGTTTTTCTAGATCTTTTAAACTCTTCAGATCTAAAAACCTGCATATTAGTTATTTCTCTGCCCCCCCCCCTTTCTTTATATGCATGCATATTAAGTCACTTCAGTCATGTCCAAGTCTTTGCTACCCATGTACTGTAGCCTGCCAGGCTCCTCTGTCCATGGGATTCTCCAGGCAAGAATACTGGAGTGGGTTTTCATGCCCTCCTCCAGGGAATCTTTCCAACCCAGGGATCAAACCTGCATCTTCTTTTATGTTTCCTGCATTGACAGCCTGGTTCTTTACCACTAGCGCCACCTAGGAAGCATATAGGTGATAAAACCAAACTTGAGTCGGCTTGTCCTTGAGAAGTAAAACCAGTCTAGAATCCAGTGACAACAGGTTGTGATAAGGGAAAGTACAGCATTTATTGCAGAGCATCCAACATGGGGCCAAGCAAGAATGAGCAACTCTTGCTCAAAAGACTTGATTGCCCTAAAGGTTTTCAGGAAAGGATTTTTTGAAAGCAAAATAAGAGACAGGGTTGAAGGGTGTGTAATGAGCATGTAGGCATCCTTCTGACTGGTTGGTGGTGAGGTAACAAGGTGCTGTTTCAGAGTAAAATCACCAATCTTCTAGTTCCAACCAGTCTGGAGTCTAGAGTCTACCTACTGGTAGTCAGAATGTAGTTAACTTCATCCAACTGGTGGGGCAGGGGTTTTAATGACTGCAAAACAACTCAAGGATATTGCTCAGAATACTACAGAATACTATCTCAGATTACTACCTTGAGGAGGCTCTAAAGGTCTTTAACTTTGTTTTATGGCTAATAGTTATTATTTGTCTTGCTTGAATTTTCCTTTGTTTACACATTTTCTCACTTTACTGATTAAATCCCTCATTGGAATTTAGAGAAGACCTAGGAGACTTAAGCTTTTCTACAAACAGGGAAAAGGGGACTTTTGGAAGGAGGGCTGTTCCACAGAGTCTTGAAGATACACATATATTTGTATTTGTATATGTGTGTATATATAAATATATTTGTCAGTTGCTTATATTTTCCATTTTCTCTTTAGCTGTCTTTCTCTGAGACAAATCTCTCTGGTTCCTCAGTTTCCCCATCTAAAAATGAATGTGTCAGCCAGAAAAGCCTTAACTAACCTTGATAATATAACCAAGCAGGACTCCACAGGGGCCTTCCTGGAACAGGCCTTCTCCCATATTCTCTGCTTTAGCACTTCTCTGAACTGCCTCAAAAATAGTATTTGATGCACAAATATTTCCTGAGCTGTTTTGCATATGTAAAAAAATAATAATAACCTCCTCAACAAACAGAAGATGTAAACTGCTTGAACACATAGCTCCAGGCCTTTGAGCCTAAGGACTGATAGTGTTACCCCTGTGATACAAGCCCCCCACCTGGCTTTTAAAAGTGCTTTGTCTAAACCCTTCTGGGAATTCAGGTTTTTAGGGCAAAAGCTACTCTTCTCCTTGCAGTAAACCTTTCTCTGCTCCAAACCCTGACTTTTCAATTTGTTTGGCCTCACTGTGCATCGGGCATAGGAACTTATGTTAACAATATTTCCAGTTTTCGGATTGGTTTTCTAGGCTGTCATTTAAATATGATCAACCTATTTTTTAATAATTATAATCAAGCAATTTGTCACTCCATTCATTCTTTTTAAATTTTACAGTTTTTTGTTCAATTAATTTCCTAGTAGTCACTGCTAGGACTATGATTTTGCAAATAGTTGCTATTTTAAGACTTTGAAATTGAAATTCAAATGTAATACAGAACCTCAAACTATACTACTTATTAATAAATTCAGTTTCTTTTAACTCCAGCTTCTTAGAACTGGCTTATGGACAAGTGATATATTCCTAAACTTCTCAATTTCACTTCTAATGTAAGTCTAGTTGAGATTCATCTTTGTCCAATTCACTACTAGGTCATCTTCAAATATGTTCAAGCCTATATACTCAAACCAGGTCAGCATCTTAATTTTCTCTCTCTGAGAAGTACAAAAAGATCAAATGAACAACAAAGTTAGATAACACTGTCAGAACTAGAAATAACCTTAAAGTTGATCTCCAACTCTTTTATTGGACAGGTACAGGAGGAATTTGGGGCCCCAGGAGGAGAAATATATGATTAGAGCTATGCAATAATTTTGTATCAAAATCAGAATTGATTCTAGATCTCCCAATTCCTATCCTAGACTCTTTCAATAATATTATGCTTCCTTTCTAATGTCAGTTTATGAAAACATCTCTTCTGATGAGTACTCAGAAATGTTCCTTATTTAACATTAAAGGAAATGGTGTGAGGCAATCATGTTACTACTTTCCATCTTCCTGACCTTTATTTTTATGCTAAGTGATTTCCTGGAAGTGAATCCTACCACATCAAATACATTTTTTTTTTCAAAAGTCATTAACTTGTTCTAACTTCTGAATTCATCACAACTCACAAGTGTAAGATCCCCTTGAGGAATTGCTAAATGTCTCAGACATTTCAGAGATGTTCTGGGTCAAATTACCGTTTAGAAAGAGGACACTTAAATTAGAGGTGAATAAAACAGTTGAAAATCAACTGATTTACTCCCTGAAGGAAGCAGGAGTGTCTCAATTATATGCAGTATCAGGTCAGGCTTCTCAGGAGATTTTATAGTGATGTATGCTTCAGTGTCCCTGAAAAATCAAGCCTTTCTGAATGACCTAATTTGGTTATAAAAGTAATGCCATAAAGGGCAATATTCACCTTACTATAGACTAAAGCACATGTCTTTTAAAATTCACTAGTGAATTATTTGATTCACTTAGAAAGCTGATTGCTGCTGCATCGCTTCAGTCGTGTCCGACTCTGTGTGACCCCATAGACGGCAGCCCACCAGGCTCCCCCGTCCCTGGGATTCTCCAGGGAAGAACACTGGAGTGGGTTGCCATTTCCTTCTCCAATGCATGAAAGTGAAAAGTGAAAGTGAAGTCGCTCAGTCGTGTCCAACTCTTCACGACCCCATGGACTGCAGCCTACCAGGCTCCTCTGTCCGTGGGATTTTCCAGGCAAGAGTACTGGAGTGGGGTGCCATTGCCTTCTCCCATGGTTTGAAAGCTGATTGCTTATCTATTATTGGGCCTCAGTTCTTCTTTTTCATTTTCCTGGTTCAAACTCTGTTGACCTTTGAGCTCACAAAATCTTTCCCAATGAAAGGTTTTTATTCTTGTTCAGGAACTCTTATGGCACTTAATCCCTTTCTTGTGCTACTCAGGTTTTGTTTTGCGTGATGAAACAAATTATATTTGTTTCTTTCCTCCCTTATTACTTCTTAAGCAATTCTATGCAAAAACTGGGTTCATTCTCTTTCCTTAGAACCTCACATACATCCTGGAGTATATGTAGTAAGATGCCTGAATCTCACTGAATAAAGCTTTCGTTTTGCTCATTGTGCCGCTCAAAAGTGCTTGAGGGCTTTCTTGGTGGCCCAGCGGTAAATAATCTGCCTGCCTATGCAGGAGACACAGGTTCGATCTCTGATCCGGGAAAACTCCGTATGCCACGGAGCAACTAAGCCTGTGTGCTGCAGTCATTGAGTCTGTGCACTACAGCCCGGGAACCACAACTACTGAGTCCACACACCCTAGATCCGATGCTCTGCAACAAGAGAAACAACCTTAAAGAGAAGCTCATGCAATACAACTAGAGAGTAGCCCCTGCTTGCCACAATTAGAGAAAAGCCCACACAGCAACGAAGACCCAGCACAGTCAAAGATAAATAATAAAAGAAATAAATAAAATTAGAAAACAGAAAATAATTCTTGAAAATGCATGAGTTAAGTGTAAAAATAATAAATGCTTTCTTAAAATCTTTTCCAAGAGATTAAAAACTGCTCTACTTGTAATCAAAGAAATAGAAGTTATCAGTTTCCAGTTAGAGACTAAGAAAACCAGCTGATTTTGTATGTGAAGTAAACAAAGTTCACAAACCATTTAAACCACCCAGCTGAAACACAAACAAGAGTGGGCTGTTAGGTATTTACATTGGACTTTACAAGCCTTTTTTTTTTTTTTTTTTTTTTTTAACGTGAAGTAGTGTTAGCTCAGTTTCCAAAAAGTGATAATTTACCAGCAAACAGTCTGGTTTGTCCACATGGAAACAGGCTTGGCAATACTTAGAAAGGGGACCAAACAGAATTGTACAAATTACCTAAGTGTCAACTCCAACCTATTTATTTGATTAAATCAATCTCATGGCACTTTCAACTTCCTTAATAAATAAAGGCACAAAAACTGAGTTAGGTCAATCACCCTTCTTGGTTTTTGTCTTAGGGGATTTTTTTTGTTCACAAGCAAAAGAATGTAAAGTTAGCTTTTCTAACTTGTATTCAAGCATTTAACAATGTGAAGCAAATCCAACACATCAGCCGAAACCATTAACTTTAAAATGAACCCTGAAGGAATTTAAATAAGGGCTGTGTCCTCAAATGATATCCTATGTTACAGGTGTGGTATTACCTCTGCCAAAAAAAAGAAAAAAAACAAAACCGCTTACTGAACTAAAAACTGAAGCAATGCAGTCATGGGAATGATGATCTCCTATATTTTTTTAAGATCATGAATTTTGTATTTGGGATTAGAAGAACATCAGAATGAAGAAAAAACTATACAGTGAGTTCCATGCTATCGTAGACTTATCATTGAAGGAAATTCAAAACATCACTGTTTAATACCTTATCTGTTTCACAAATACCCTTCCAAGTGGTATCGTCTTCTCTAAGGGCCAGGCTAGCTCATTGCCATCTAGGATAGCCTATGTTATCATTAACTTAATTTATTAAAATACTTTCTCCAAATCTATTGCCTTGAGATTTCTATCCATGGTGCAACTGTATTTCTTATGACCATACATATATCTATTCTGTTTATATGAAAAACTTTCCAATATAATTAATTTATAACTTCTCATCTATATAGGCTAAATCCTGTTACTTTTCAATTAACTCTCTGTGTGATGCCAAGGACTCTTCACCGTTATCATTTTCCTTTCCTACATACTAAAGCATATCTACATTTATAAGGTTTAAATTTACATAGAAAATAGAATACATCTTTTCAGGCTTTATTTCCTGGTTTGCTTTATTCATTGATGTTTCTTATAAAATATTTATTAATGTAGATTGCATGTACAAAGGGAACAATACAAAGTTTTCTTTGATTAACACAGTGAAAATATGCATATTTTATATAAATCAGTGACAATTTATTGAATATATAAGTGCAGAAACTTTTATTATGGATAAGTCTAATAATTATAAAGATTTCAATTTTCCCAAATTAATTAGTGGAATTAACATAATTTCACTACTAAACCTTAACATTTTTTTTCTTGGAACCCTATAATGAGACAACAGATATTATCTGGAAACATAAACAGGTAAGGATGTCAAAGAATATTTAAAAAGCAAAAGTAGACATAGTTTAAATATTTCTCTAAATTAAAAAAATATTGTACTCAATAAAATATATGTGCAAAATAGATAATAGGCAATAAAATAGACTGCAAATAACATATTTTGAAGACATCTGCAAATAAATAAGGAACTTGGGGGTTATTTAATAATATATCTAGAATAAATGTTTCAAAATTTAGAAAAAAATAACTTCCCAAGATACACCAAAATTATATACATTTAAAGAGTTAGATACATAAGAATAAATGCAGGTTGTTTTCTGAAGTTATATTTTATAATTTTTGAAGCCATAAATAAACTACAAAATGTACTTGAAATTTCCTCCTTACCAAGTCCAGTTAGCATGGTGGAACAATATAGTGGACTAGTATATAATTACACAGAATTTTAAGATAACCAGAATACCTGCCAACTACTGGAATAAAGATCAAAAAAATAACATATCTCAGGATCAAAACAATAAATGTGTATTGCAGTCTATCTCATTCAAAACAAACTCTTTTTTCCTTTGCCGATGAGGATGGACAATAATACATTCTGCAGTTCAATAGCTGCATACTAAGTGTTAGAGACTATCTAGGTCTATTTCAATAAGGATCCACTGCAATGGGTACTGCCATTTGGTGAGGGTTACCATATTCTGTGTTATCTGTTATTATCCCTCTGAGTTTGGGGGCATGGTACTGCTGAACTGAATGGGGGGGAGGGTCACCACTCCAGCCTTTTTTATATCTTTGATGATTGTATTTACCTCTGCAATTCCTTCTGGGATGTGGTAATACAGCTGGCTTACTATCCTGGCAGTGTAATGGGACAGTTTCAGGAGCTTTCACTTGGTGTTTCTTACCATAATATAATTTGTTCCACAGTCAAGATAATCAATATGAGGGTTCAACTAGCTTATAAATATATGCATGTCAATTATGTTCTGGGGATCACGGATACAACCTGAGGATGTGTCCAAGGACCTGTCCTACATACAGTAACACAGATTTGGACCATAATTCCATTTATCACCTGCTTCCCTAAGTCCTCAGCCTGAAATGACAAATACAAAGCATTTGAGAGCTCATGTTTTAGATCCAATGACAGTTCAGATTTCATAATTACCCTACAAACATAGGCTGACTCTCATATGGTTATGTAACTCTGGGTTACACACCTATATTATCCAGCAAAACTTAAGGTCAGAACTTTATTTAAAAAAGATCCCAAGTTGATAGTGTACCCAGTTATCTGGCCAAGGAAAACATAAATTATCTTTGGAAGAATATAGAATCAATGTAGTCCTCAAAATTTTCCATGGGTATTTTTCAGAACAAGAGCTTGCAATTCTAAGGTGTTCCCTTCTCTCCAATTTTATTGGAAGAGCTTGAGAAAGATCTGTGTTAATTCTTTTTTAAATGTTTAGTAAAATTCACAAGTAGGATGTTTATGATTAACAAGTGGGAGGTTTATGATTACTGCTTCAACATCATTACTCACTATTAGTCTGTTCAGATTTTCTGTTTCTTTATGATTCAGTCTTACCAAATTCTATATTTCTGGGAATTCATCTATTTCATCTAGGTTATCCAAATTTTGTAGGTATACTTTTCATATTAGTATGAATTTTTGAATTTCTTAAGTTTTAATGTCTCCTGTTTCATTCACAATCTTGTTTATTTGAGTCTTTCCACTCTCTCTCTTTTTTTTTTTATTAAGCTAGCTAAAGGGTTATCAATACACTTCCCCTTTTCAAAAAACTAACACTTATATTTGCTAATATTTTCTATTGTTTTTCTAGTTTCTATTTTATCTTGAAATACTAAAAATTCATTTTTAAAAGTTAAAACAATATATGTTGAAGTTGTAGGCTCAAGTAGAGCATCAACCTCCACAAAAGTTAAAACCTATTTGAACTCTGCAGACCCAGTTAGATTTCACATGGGAATGACCCTGTTTCACTTTAAAACTAATATATATGCAATGATTTCAATATCATTATCAACACAAGGAATCTGAGCTTCCATCTTGCACCCAGACTAAAGTCACCAGCAGGGTAAACCCAGAGTAAACAAAAACAGTTTTCTAGGCGTGCCTCATATAATATTAGACTTAAGCAAAATGTGTGTGTGTATGTGTGTGTGTGTGTGTATGTGCGTGCGCTCATGCTCAGTTGTGTCTGACTCTTTGCAACCCCATGGGCTTTAGCCAGCCAGGGTCCTCTGTCCATAGAATTTTCCAGGCAAGAATACTAGAGTGGGAAGATGCCTGGGTATTAATTCCAACTCATCTTTAGACAGGTTATCTTCCTTGTCAAGGCCACAGTTTATTCTGATGTAAAATAAGTGGGTTAAAATAAAATTTGGGTACTGAAAATATGACCAGTAGGACAAATATAGTTTGTCTATCCCATGGTAGTGAATCACCTGATATTTTTAGGACACCTTAAAAGTCTTAATTTGCTGTTATAGCTCATCTAATATGGGAGTTTGAACTGATTAAGCATTTAAACCCTAAACCACTGCTTCTGGAAAATGAGAAAAAAAGAGAAAGAAATGCAAAAACTTTCCCCAGGAATTATCATCTCTGCAATGAGAGACATGTTTTCATCTCTGCTTGCCCTGCCTGATGAGACTTATCCCACAAAAAGAGGTTTTAAATGTCACTTTTGTTTCACAGTATAAGTAATATGTCAATTTTGTACTGAAGAGGCAGACAAGCAGTGGTCAGATTAGAGAAATAAAGAGCCACTCATCCTAAAGTTCCAATAGAATGACATTATATATTAGTTAAAGCATTTTACCATTTGTAATTTGGACATTAAATTATATAAGTGAGTGGAAATAATTTATGTGACATAATGATAACACAATCTTTGGCAGATTTTTAAAATTAATCTCCCTGTCATATCTCATAAACTTAAAAATATGAAATTATTTTTTTAATTTTATTTTTAAACTTTACAAAATTGTATTAGTTTTGCCAAATATCAAAATGAATCCGCCACAGGTATACATGTGTTCCCCATCTTGAACCCTCCTCCCTCCTCCCTCCCCATACCATCCCTCTGGGTCGTCCCAGTGCACTAGCCCCAAGCATCCAGTATCGTGCATCGAACCTGGACTGGCAACTTGTTTCATACATGATATTATACATGTTTCAATGCCATTCTCCCAAATCTTCCCACCCTCTCCCTCTCCCACAGAGTCCATAAGACTGTTCTATACATCAGTGTCTCTTTTGCTGTCTCGTACACAGGGCTATTGTTACCAACTTTCTAAATTCCATTAAACGATTTTTAACTAAAGCGAGGAGGGTGATTCATTTTGGACATTTACATTGCATCTTACATTTTAAGGTCTTAGAACATTCAATTTCATGGGAATTACTTTGTCTCTTAAAATTCAGGTATTTCTTAGGGTCAAAGAAGTCAAATAGTTAAGGAACAACTTGCTTCTTGGACTTAGTTTTTGATCTTGCTTGTTTGGAATGCAAGCAAGGACTTGGATTACTTTTGAACCAGCTCATACCAATTTCACAATCTCCTGCTCTGGCATATCTAAGAAAAGTGGTTTTATTAGATATAAAAAGCTACTCATCCAACTAATCGTATAAGATTTATTTCTGAAAATGTGTTTGGGGATGTTGAGTGTGAAGTTTAAAAGACTTTAGCTTCTTTTAGAATCTTAAAATCAAAGAATATTTTTATAACTTTTGCTCTCCTTAGAGATGTAGCATTTAAGAGTCTCAAGAGGAAAAGCTTATTTTTTTTTCTCTCATACCTTTAAAACACAGTTTGGAAAATATACACTTTAAAATTTTGTATTTGGAAATAATCTCAATTTACAAAAAGTTAAGAGTTACAAAATAAAAATAGTACAAAGAACATATATATAAGTTTAACCCCAGTTCATCTGTTGTTAACATTTTATCCCATTCACTTATTGATTCTCCCTCCCTCTCTGTCTCCTCCACACTCCCCTCCCATTCTCCTCTCTTCTGTCTAACTTCTCCTGAAATAAGGGTTTTATTTTCCTGTTCAAGCTGACTGTATTTACTACTGTGGACATAATAAAATGAAGTGGGGGCATTTTTGATGAAACCAAGAATATGATCTTGCAAAGCAAAAGTCTCAGATGTTTTTGCAGAAATTCCAGGGAATAGAGGCATCTTTTTTATGACAAGAGAAAAGAAACTGCCTCTACCAGAACAGAATATACAGGAGAATCCCGAGGTTAGACGTGTGAAGCTCATTCAATCAAATATTCCCACCAAGGCCTCAAGTCTCATTCTTTTTCCATTAGCATCAAGTCTTTTATATGAGACCTAGAAAGGTCATAGAATTGGTTGTAACTGTGTTACTTTTATCATTAAAAGTTGAGCCTCTGCCTTGTATCTACAGGAGATGTCCTCATGGAGGTTTTTTTTTTTTGTTTTTTTTTTTTTTTTAATCAAACTACCTGAGTCTATTACTTTATTTTTTAAGCTTTGAAAGTTGTAAATAAAAGCCAGTCAAATGACAATCTTAAGAATTACCGTTGCCCCTACCATGCTATTTAAATATCAGCCTTTTAAAACTGTTCCTGAAGCTGAAGCTTTTGCCTACACCTTATTTTAATCTACATATCTTTGGTAAGACTCTTACTGAATATAAGTCTGTGGCTTGCAAGAGTTATTGTCATCCCATTTACCACTAGCAATGAAGTCCTTACTGCTTGCTGGTGAGTATTTTAGTTTTAGAATCAAAGGTAATAATTACATCCTGCTTCTCAGATATCACGCAGTAAGAAGGGAATGAAATGAAATATTTAGTGTTGAGAGAAAAAAATATGAACTTAGAATTCTGTACCCTACAAAACTATACTTTAGAAATGAAGGAGAAATTCAGGTTTTCTCAAACAAATATTGAGGGAATTTGTTGCTTTTCAAAAAAAGATGTTAAAAGAAGTTCTTTAGAAATAAGGAAAATAATATTGGTCAGAAACTCAGATCAACATAAAGAAAAGAGGAGACTCAAAAAAGAAAAAATGAAAGTAAAATCAAAACTTTTATTAGTTTTATTTTTAACCGATCAAAGAAAAGAGTGTATTCAAAATAATAAAAGCAACAATGTATTCAATGATTATAGCTTATGTGTAACTGAAATTAATGAGAGCAATGATACAGGGGATGATAGTAAAGAATGATAATTATTTGCTATATTTGTACTTGTACTACATGTGAAGTGATATATTGTTATTTGAAAGAGGACTTGTATTTGTTTCAAATGTATATTGCAAACTCAAGGGCAATCACCAAAGAAAGTAAACAAATTATAACTGATATGCTAAGAAAGGAAAGAAAATGGAAACCTATTAAGTACTCAATCTAAAAAGAGAATCAATGAAATAAAAAGCTGATTCTTTGAAAAGATTGATAAAATGAATAAGCCTAATTATAGAATGAAAATGTATAAATACTGTTTTGGTGAAATTTCTCTTGCAGCACACTCAAAATACTTCTACTTAAATATTTACATTTCTTCACTATTGCAAAAAAAATCCAGGAAACATTTGGCTTGTCCAAAAAAAAAAAAATCATTAATCTTTTTACTACCACTTATGCTGTTGAAAAGAGATAACTAATATTCATGATGAATTATACAAAAGTACTAGCTGACAGATTTCCAGAATTCATATCTTTTCCATTTAGATGTCTAGCACCAAACTGTCTTGACATCCTTATAAAGATTTGAGGAAAAATGGCCTAAGAATTTGTTTACTTGAAAGTATGATGGGATTTAATCTCGGTAGTTGAGTAGGTGGGCGATTCTGCAAATGCTTTGCCATGCAGCAAATATATTCATACATCCACCTAAATAAAAACTGTTGAATTTAAGTTAATGTCCTTTTTCTTTTCCATCTTTCCCCTACAAGACATCAAATACACTTTGCTGAATATTCAAAATTGAAAATATCTCACCTTTGGAAACAAAATTTCTGCTTGAAGTTCTTACTTTATAAATCTTTCAAAAAAGCTTGTTTTCAAAAATACTTAAACAGATCTGCAGATGGCAGAGATTTCACATTTTCGTAGATGACACATGGTTTTTTCAGTAAGAAAATCTTATGATGATATAGCTCATTTTACATATAGCATTATGAACTTATTCTATAAAACTTCTGTGTGAGAAATGCCACATTTACATTTTTTCCCTAGGTTAAATTAAACCTAGCTCTGAGACCTTATCACCCATGGTAGTAGAGTATCCAGTATCACTCATGATGGTGTATATCAAGCTTACTTGGTGTCAGGACAGTGGAAACATGCATGATCCTTTTGCTATTGTGATCACATGGTTAGCTCTTCTCAACTATAAAATATCACTTTTGAATGTTAGGACTGTATCTTTTTTTGGTCAAAGACTGTGCTCCTGGCTCAGCAGCACTGCTATTGTTACTTACAAAGAGTGGTATCAAAAAACCATTCTGCACATGCAATAGCCTGACCTCTTACAGGAGTCCAGCCAAACTCTGTATGGCATAGATTAAGTTGCCATCACCTCTAAATTCTCTGCCACTTTCATAATTCTTCAGAGAGAATCCAACTCTCCTTCCAAGTCTGGCTGTATTTCTCTCACTGACCAAATACTTGTCTCTTTCCTTTCTTGGCCTTCAATGAAACTTCAACTTAATTTCTTCCTCAGAGACCTACCTGGATAGGGTCATTCTTCAACAATTAACACATCACATCGCATACATAGCCATTAATAACACATACACCCCAGCAGTGAAAGTGCCAAGTACTAGCCATTGGATCAACTAAGGAATTCCCTATCCCATTATTGAGAGGGAAGAAGCCTTGTGCCATCTTCTCAGATGTTGAGAAGTATAAAAATACTTCAGGTAAAAAAAGGATGAAAACATGAAGAAAAAAACATGGACTATAAGACCTAAGGAAAACAAAAATGAAAGTTTCTTATTAAAAGGGTAAAATGTACTGCAAAATGGCATTATTTTTCCAATTCGTAACTATGATTTAGAGGGCTACATTTTATAGTCAAAAGATTACATGAAAAAATTCTAATTAAAAAATTATTCATCCCATGATTTTAACTTTCAAAAAATTTAATTTCAAGAAACTTGAGCTGAATCAATCCAGCATATTTGAATCGTACAATTTGGTTTTGTTCACTTGCAGTTTCCATCTGGGATCGAAATATACGCTGCCAAAGAAAGCCTAGGAAGGTGGCTTATATGGGTTTCCCATCTGGGATCTCTGATACTGGGCCAGCAGTCTCCTGGGAGACCTTGCATTGGGTCATAGCCAGATTCAGGGCTGTTATTTTGAGTGTTTAATGTTAGCATAAAACCAAATGAAAATTAAATAAGGTGTGGAACAGGACAGGGCCTTCTCCAGTGGGTGAGCAATAGTGAATAAGAGCACATCTTTTGGGATCAGCCATTCGATGCTGGAGTTAGCTATTTATCATGGGTTTGACCTTTGGCCAATTACTTAATTCCTTTAAACCTAAAGTTCATCATATGCAGTTATAAACGAAGCATTTATCACAATAGTGTGTGTTAGTAGCTCAGTCATGTCTGACTCTTTGCAACCCCAAGGACTGTTGCCCACAAGGCTCTTCTGTCTATGGAATTCTCCAGGCAAATATACTGGAGTGGGTAGCCTTTCCCTTCTCTAGGTTATCTTTCTGACCCAGGGATCAAACCTGGGTCTCCTGCGTTACAGGAAGATTCTTTACCATCTGAACCACGAGGGAATACTTATTACCTAATAGAACTCAATAAATAATATATTTGCTAATTAACTCTAATTATTAATGCCAATAGATTGAATATTCAAGTTTGTCATTTTTTGTCATTTCTAAGGTATTGTCTCGGAGAAGGCGATGGCACCCCACTCCAGTACTCTTGCCTGGAAAATCCCACGGACGGAGGAGCCTGGTAGGCTGAAGTCCATGGGGTCGTGAAGAGTTGGACACGACTGAGTGACTTCCCTTTCACTTTTCACTTTCATGCATTGGAAAAGGAAATGGTAGCCTACTCCAGTGTTCTTGCCTGGAGAATCCCAGGGACGGGGGAGCCTGGTGGGCTGCCGTCTATGGGGTCACACAGAGTCGGACATGACTGAAGTGACTTAGCAAGGTATTGTTTAAACAATGCTATAGAAATAACACAAGTGAAAAGTAAAAAAAAAAAAAAAAAAGAAATCACCAAAAATTTCATTCACCATCTTAAAAGTCAGGCACAAGTTCTTATTTTTTTTAATTATTATTATCAATATGTATGCTAACAATATTTATATAGTGAAATCACACTATAATACAACTTCAAAAGTCGATAAAATTTCACTTCCCTCTAAACAGGGAACATATTCAGTGTGATATACCTTTTGTGTAATACATATTATTGAGTTGAATAAGAATTTTAAGAGTAGTCTCTGTAGCCAATATTTTTAATGAGTGGACTATAATTTACCTAACTAAATTCATTATAGCCATAACCGTAGTTTCCAGTCTGCAAAAAAAGTGTCCTAATTTATGACTGTTATATAGATCATTGAATATCTGTTAATTTTAGTGCTAGTTTTCTCTTTAAATAGTGTCTCAACTTGAATAAATTATTTTGGTTAACTTTTTATTTTATAAATAACATTGTGAAGGACATCTTTTCATATATAGTTTTTACTCTTCTGGCATTATTCCTCTGGGAGAAATTAACAAGATTAGGATTTAGTCAGGTGGAGATATTACAAAATAAACTGTAAATTCTTCCATTTTGTGTGATTCTTTTAATAAGAAAATGATAATCTGTTCATTTTCTTATAATTTCTCTTTAATTATGTTCTGTCATCAAAGTTCAGATGGAATTAGTCAAATTGTCCGTCTGTCTGTGATTTCTCTACAAATGGATTTTAGGATCTATCCAAAACAACCAAGGCAAAAATGTCTATTCTCCATAAAACTTTATTTTACAAGTAGCTTCCAAATTGTGGTGTGATTGATCAACGTATGCATGAGCTAAAGTAAGTATTAATTTTCCACATTTCCTTATTTTTATGAATTAAATTAAAATATCTTATAAACTCCCAACTCAGGAATGTCAAAAAGTTGATTATCAAGGTTTAAAGGACTCCTATCCTTCTTTGGCACCTACATGGTCCTAACTAATAGGTTCATATGGAGAAGTCTTAATAGTCTGGGTTATTTCCATCACTATCATTGTTTTCTTTGGTTTCTCAGGAACTGTGTTGTGAACTATAACTTTCATGGTTGATGTCTTGCTAGAACACAGGGATCTTCAACTTTCCACTACAACTGGAGTTCTTTGAGTATAGCTTCTAAAGGAAACTGCATGGCTATTTTCTCCTTGATTGTCAGCGATACCACACCTAGTCGGTTTCCAGGGTTACTCTATGTTTTAGTCATCTATGACAAATTGCCATAAACGTAGTATCTTAAACAACAAGCATTTATTTCTCATGGTTCTGGAGGCTGAAAAGTTCAAGACCAAGACTTCTGGCTGGCAGACCCAGTGTCTGGTAAAGCCTGCTTCTTGGTTTGCAGATGGGTGTATCCTCATATGGTAGAGAACAGAGATAGAGAGAGGGAGCAAATGCTTCAATCTCTTCTTACAAGGACACTAATCCTATTTATGAGGTCTCCACCTTAATGACCAATTACATCCCATGACATCACCTCCTGGTACAATCACATTGGGGGTTAGGATTTCAACAGATGAATTTGGGGAGCAGAGACACAAACTTTCTGATAACGTTCTCCTTTTGTCTAGTTCCCAGGGCTTCCTTGTGAATAATTCTACCTAATTCCCTCAAGGGCATACGTCTTGCATAATACTGTCAATGCATTTTGGGTATATCTTCCAGAGCAGCTCTAACTCCATTTGAAGTACATAAAGCACACAATGCTATTAATTACTCTTAATGGGGAAGATAGGCTAGAACTAAATATCTCCAAAGCCTAGTTGCCATCTGGAGGGTGAAGGATGGAATAAATGCAAGATGCTTTATTTTTTGTTGTTGAGATAATATTAGTTTGATAATAATATTAGTGATAATAATGCTTTTAAATGATATCAATTGAATCTTTTTATTTTTTTGCTTTTTCCTTTACATAGCATAATTTATTTGCCAGCTATAAGAAGCCCTGTTAGGTGCTGTGAGGAATCTGATACTTCTGAAGGATGGTGGATGGGATCAAGGTAAAACTTTATGAAGTGGTCTTAAGAGAATCACTTTCTCTTAAGTAGCTTAGAATCTAGTCTAGTGGTTGAAAGCAGGCACTATGGATTCAGATCCCAGCTCTGTCACTTACTATCTGTGGTCAAATTAGTTGATTTCTCCATACTTTAGTTCTCTTGTCTGTCAAATGGTTAACAATGACCTTCTGGGATTGTTATGAAGATTGTATGTTAATATGTATTATAATATTGTTAATATGATGGTAAAAGGAACTTAGAAGAATATATGATGCATAATAAATTTTAACTATAATATGGTGTGAAAAGCACAAACAATATATAAAAGGAAAATGAAAGAGAAATTAGATTCTCCTGGGAGGAACAGCAATGTTCTCACACAGGAGATAACTAAATTGATCTTTGAATAATGGGTAGAAATCAAAACAGGTAGAAGTAAGATCATTTCACATGAGAAAAGTGTAAGTACGTAGAGGTTTGTTTGTTTTTTTTTTTTTTTTTTTTGAAAAAAATTCCTTAGCCTCATATGTGAGGCAAATAGGATGCAAGAGAAGGTTTTCAAGTGATGCAGCATGATATTATGTTGGAAATACTAGTTGAGGCAATCAAAAAATCTTATACACCAAGTTAAAATACTATGATCTTATCCTCTTAGGTAACAAAACATTATCACAGCTTTTCTGAGCAAGTAACAAATAGAGTCTTGCAGTTTTTATGGAAACTATAATAGCAATGCTATACCTGGTTCGGAAGGGAAAGACACCGTAGACTGGTAGATTTCTGAAAGTGTTTGTGAGTGATGACTGAGCAGGGAGAGTTAAAGATAATGGTGGCTTTCTGGCTGAGTGACTGAAAGAATATTTATCCTATTAACTGAGCTAAGAAAAATACTGTACACATTGAGAATAATAAGTAAGGGAAGCCTGGCCTTTAGGGCTGTCAATCCTGTATGTTTCTACCAGTCTAAATTTGGCATGCAGATGGTACCATTATTATTATTGTTGCTTAACATTTACTGAGTGTCGACAGCAAGCTAAGCCTGGTGTGGAACATTGGAAGGCATGCATATCTCCACATTTCCACTCCCACCTCCATCTGGTCCCTTTGCTTTGTTATTGTCATATTTTCTCAGCACTTATAAGTTGGTCACTGGTTTGTTATTCATTTAGTAATTACCAATTATGAGATGGCATGCATTTATCAATCAGTAAGTCATAAGAAATGGGTACATGGGCCTAATATTTTGTTTAAATAAGGGTTGCCGTACCTGTATTACTTAGTGCTTTGCAATTTTGTGACAAGGTTTGCATTTGTCGCTCATTTAGATCTTAAGAAAATATGAAGCCACTGTTTTGTTTCAAAATATTTAAAATCACAGAAAGATGAATAGAATAATATTACAGATTAATATTATTAATAACGTTATCACCGCTTCAGACACACACATATACATTTTTTAAATAAAGAGAAAGAACATTATATTATCAGATAAATTCAAAATCACTTTCTTGTTCTCTGCCCAGTACTAACTACCTCTCTCTATATAGCTTCCAGAAGTAATCACCATGAAAAACCTAACATATCTTGTATCTTTCTAGCCAATTATATTGTACTTTTATTACCTATATGTGCATCTTCATAGAACATTTAGTATGATTTTGTGTATTTTAAATTTTTAATTAAATTATTTTAGTCTGTGTGTTTAAATCTAAAAATTGTTCACTCAACATTTTATTCATGATCTTTACAATTAAGCTTAGCTATTGCCTATTAGTAAGTCTCTCAATTCAGGGATAAATTATAAATTATTTAGCCATTTTCCTGTTTGTAATATTTTGACTGCTTTTGATTTTTGCTATTGTAAACATTATTTCAACAAAAATCTTTGTATGTGTACCATGTGGCACATATACAAGGATTTTTTTCTAGCTATTAGAATTCAAATTACTAGGCCTTTGGATATTAATGCATATTCACATTTTTAACTGTAATCAATATCGCAAAATTTACTCTGTAATATGAGTGTACTATTTCACACTTTTAGCAGCAATGTATGAGACTTTCTGTTTTCCACAGCATACACCATGATCTGGTATTGTTACCTTCTTTTCATTTTGCTAATCTTATGGTTGTAAAATGGAACATCATTACTGTAATATGTATTCCCCTGATTGCTAGTGAGAGTTAATATCTTTTTAAATCCTTATGGGGCTTCCCTGGTGGCTCAGATGTAAAGAATCTACCTGCAATGTGGAAGACCTGGGTTCGATCCCTGGGTTGGGAGGATCCCCTGAAGCAGGGCATGACAACCCACTCCAGTATTCTTGCCTGGAGAATCCCCATGGACAGAGGAGCCTGGTGGGCTACAGTCCATGGGGCCGCAGAGTTGGACACGACCAAGCAACTAAGCACATAAACACAGTATATCCTTAAGAGCCATTCAATTTTCCTTGTTAGTGAACTGCTTTTTCATATATTTTGCCTACCTTCCTATTGAGTTACATTCCTATTAATTTTTAGCTGCTTAATTGAAATTTGATTGATATATAATAAAATGCATATATTTAAAGTATGCAAGTTCATAAGCTTTGGTGTAAATATATATCAGTGTAGTCAAGGTAATTATTGGTAGAAGCTTTTAACATATTCTTAGCAATAAATTTGTTTGTTAAATATTTTGTAATATATACTACCATGATCGGGCTTCCCTTATGGCTCAACTGGTAAAGAATATGCCTGCAATGATGGAGACCTGGGTTTGATCCCTGGGTTGGCAAGATCCCCTGGAGAAGGGAAAGGCTACCCACTCCAGTATTCTGGCCTAGAGAATTCCATGGACTACATAGTTCATGGGATCACAAAGAATCAAAGACAACTGAGTGACTTTCACTTTCAGTTTTCACTACCATAATCTGGCTCATCATTCATCTTACTAGGTCGTCATTGGTCATAATAATTTAAAAACTTAATATAGTTCTTTACTAGTCTAATTTTTAATGGATTTTGCTAATTTTGTATATCAAGCTAATACTTTTTAAATCTAAGAGTTCAAAGTTATCTTACTGTTTTCCTCTAATAGTTTTAAAATATTTTTCTCATTTTAAAATAATTAATTCATGTGGATTTACCTTTTATGGGTTGAAAAGGGATGAAACTTAATCTTTTCTATACAGATAGTTGTTCCAGCACACCATTTACTGAATTCCCTCTTCATTCCTCATTGATGGGTAACATCATTTCTATCATATATTAACAATTTTTTTGCATAAAAATTGTTTTAGAGAAGTCTAAACTCCAAACATTGTATTATTTCTCTATTCCTGGGTCAATAGCAGAGAGATATGATTGTTAATACCTTAAACTATCATATCAGGAAGGTTTCTCTCCAATTATTATTCTTCCATATCTTACTGCCTGTTTTTATTCCTTAGTCTCCCAGTTCCATTCCCTCTCTCTCTCCCTCTCTTTCTTCCTACCTCTATCTCTATCTTTCTCTTTTTTTCTTATGATCTCAATCAGAATTGCATTAAATTAATAAATTAATTTTGAAAGATTGACATTTTAATATTAGTATTTTTCACTTGAGAATATTTTTTTCTATTTATTCAATCTAATTTTAGAGTCTTAAACTTTGTTTCACAAATCCCAATATGATTTGTAATCTTTGTGTTATCTTAAATGACTTATCTTGTTCTATTACATTGTTATTTGGATGTGGCTGAAATATTTAAATTATATTTATTTTTGTGAGTTGACTAGATAACATGAAAATCCTATTGTATTTTCTGTGCCTTATCTCCATATTATCATTGTTCTAAGTAAATGATATTAACTTTTTATTTTCTAATATCTCTTTTCCTTTTCTTATCTTGTTTCATGAGTGTGAAATGGTAAGATATTGGCTGTTATTGACAATAGTGATTAATTCTTTCATTAATTAAAAGGCATCTCCAGGTTCATCTTAGAACATTGTGTTTATGATTGTCAGTAGTAATTTCATTAATCACTTTAAGGAAATCTCCTCCATTCCTACTTTGCTAAAACATTCTTGTTATTATTTTAAATTATCAATAAATGTTTAATTTTATTGAGTAGCTTTTTATTTATTAAGCTAATCTGAATATTTCTCAAATTTAATCTGCTAAAATACATAATTAAATCAATTACAGTTTCATTTGACTATAATTTCTCTCTTATGGTAAATCCCACTGACTGATGATATAATCCATGCACACACACACACACACACACACTATTGTATTAAAGTTGCTTAACTTTTTTAATATATTTAGATTTTATGTTCATATATAAAAATGTTCTATAATTTTTAAGTGTCATAGTTTTACCTGTCTCATAAAATTAGTTGCACAAGGTTCCCCTTTTTGAGTCTCTGCAATATTTAGTGTAATAAATATATGCAATTTTATTTTATTAATTTATGCTTTTATCTTCTACATTCCATGTACTTGTGTTTAGTCTATGGTTCTTTTTCTGGCTTCTTGATTCAAACTTGAGCTCATTTACTTTCAATTTTTCTTTTTTCTTATCACAGACTTTGTTTTGTCTGCTAGCAAGTATTCAAGAGTTTTAAAAATAATTTATTTGAAGCTTGATAAATATACAGTTGTAAACTCCATGTATACTTGAAAAGAATTTATATTTTCTTTCTAGCATTCATATAATTATATGTACATAATTAGATACAATATATACAAATTATATAAACACTAAATAATAAAATAGCATAAATATATGCTATTTATATATAATTGTCTTATACATATTTTTATATCTGCCAAGGCAGTTCAGGATAGTCACCTAAACAAATAATACTGAAGCTATGATATTTTTCTACAAAAGAACTTTCAATGTCACTTTGCACTGTAAAAGATTGGGCTGAAATGAATGATAAACATAAATATCAAGTGTAAACATATAAAACTGATAGAAGAAATTCTTGTGATCTTGGGTCAAACAATTTTAAAGCTACAACACAGAAATGATGACTTTAATTTTTTCAAAAAATTGATAAAATTGGACATCCTCAAAATAAAAGTCTTGCATTTCAAAAGACACTTTAGAAAAATAACAGCATAACTTTAGACTATATGACAATATGCACAAAATATTTCTGATGAGGGACTTGTATACTGAATATATAAAGGCCTATTATAACTTAATAAGAAAATAGTTCAAAGTGTACAGAAACTTAATCAAAGATGATGCACAGGTAGCAAGTAAAACCATGAAAATCTGCTCACTACTATCAGTCATTGCTGCTGCTGTTGCTGCTGCTAAGTCACTTCAGTCGTGTCCGACTCTGTGAGACCTCATAGACAGCAGCCCAACAGGCTCTTCGGTCCCTGGGATTCTCCAGGCAAGAACACTGGAGTGGGTTGCCATTTCCTTTTCCAATGCATGAAAGTGAAAAGTGAAAGTGAAGTCACTCAGTCATGTCCGACTCTTAGTGACCCCATGGACTGCAGCCTACCAGGTTCCTCTGTCCATGGGATTTTCCAGGCAAGAGTACTAGAGTGGGGTGCCATTGCCTTCTCCAAATATCAGTCATTAAGGACATGCAAATTTTAATCACAATGAAATATTATTATACTGTTATTAGAATGACTAAAATAGAACAGAGTACCAGGTACTGGCAAGAATGTGGAGCAACTGGAATATTTATATATTGTTGGGCTGCTGTCTATGGGGTCGCACAGAGTGGGACACGACTGAAGCGACTTAGTAAATTAGTATAGACATGTGAAAAATCAGTTTTCTCCAACTTCGACAATGATTTGACTCAGAAATCTCACTCCTGTGTGCTTTCTCAAGAGAAATAAAATACATGTTCACAAAAAAAATTAAAAAAAGGAAAAGACTCTATGGGAAAGTTTATTGCAGTGTTGATAGTTGCCAAAAACTAGAAACAACGCAGATGTCCGTCAACTGTTAAATGGATAAACAAACTGTGGAACAGTATGCAATGAAATTCTATTCAGCAATAAAATGGAAGGATTTATTGATGCATGCAGCACATGGGTAGCTAGCAAATACATGATGCTAAGTGAGAGAAGCCAAACTCAGAAAGCCACAAACTGTATTATTCCATTTATAAGATGTTCTGGCAAAGCCAAAATGGTAAGTACAAAAACAAAACAGAACAGTGGTAACCAGGGGTTGGATGTGGGGACAGCAGATTGACAAAGGAGCATTTGAGCATTTTGGGGAGTGATGTAAATGGTGACTCTCTTTATTGTGCTAGTGGTTACACAACCACATGCATTTGTTAAAAATCATAGAATTGTACTTGAAAAAAAGAAAAGTTTATTGCACATGAATTATTTCTACAACAGATTTCCCAGCCCGGGGACATGGCAAAGGGACTGAGAACACCCAGGGAATTTGACTTTGAAGTCCAGTGGGATTTGATTACAGAACTTACACAAGACTGAGGAAACAGACTCTTGGAAGGCAGAAGCAAAGCCTTGTGCACACCAGGACCCAGGAGAAAGGAGCAATGACCCCACAAGAGACTGACCCGGATGTGCCTGTGAGTGTCCAGGAGTGTCTGGCAGAGATGTGGGTGGACAGTGGCCTGTTGCAGGGTCAGGGGCATTGAATACCACAGTGCTTGCACAAGACCTTTTGAAGGAGGTCGCCATTATCTTCATTATCCCCACAATAGTTTGGTCTCAGGTCAAACAATAGGGAGGGAACACAGCAGCCCCGTCCACCAACAGAAAGTTGGATTAAAGATTTAATGAACATGGCCCCACCCATCAGAACAAGACCCACTTTCCCGTAATGTCAGTCTCTTCCATCATGAAGCCTCCATAAAACTCTTATCTTAATCCATCATAGGGCAGACAGAATGAAAACCACAATCACAGAAAACTATCAAACTGATCACATGGACCACAGCCTTATCTAACTCAATGAAACTATGATTCATGCCATGTGGGGCCACCAAAGACAGACGGGTCATGGTGGAGAGTTCTGACAAAATGTGGTCCACTGGAGAAGGGAATGGCAAACCACTTCAGTATCCTTGCCTTGAGAACCCCATGAGCAGTATGAAAAGGCAAAAAGATATGACATTGAAAGATAACGTCCCCAGGTCGGTAGGTGCCCAATATGCTACTGGAGAAGAGTATAGAAATAACTCCAGAAAGAGTGAAGAAACAAAGACAAAGAGAAAACAATGCCCACTTGTTGAGGTGACTGGTGAAGGAAGTAAAATCTGATGTTTTAAAAAAACAATATTGCATAGCAATCAGGAATGTTAGGTCCATGAATCAAGCTAAATTGGAAGTGGTCAAACAGATGGCAAGAGTGAACATAGACGTTTAGGAATCAGTGGACTAAAATGGACTGGAACGGATTAATTTAATTCAGATAACCAATGTATCTATTACAGTGGGCAAGAATCCCCTAGAAGAAATGGAGTAGCCCTCATAGTCAACAAAAGAGTCTAAAATGCAGTACTTGGATACAATCTCATAAACAAGAGAATGGTCTTGGTTTGTTTCCAAGGCAAACTATTTAATATCACAGCAATCCAAGTCTATGCCCCAACCAGTAATGCTGAAGAAGCTGAAGGTGAATGGTTCTATGAAGACCTGCAAGACCTTCTAGAACTAACACCCAAAGAAGATGTCCTTTTCATCACTGGGGACTAGAATGCAAAAGTAAGAAGTAAAGGGATACTTGGAGTAACAGGCAAATTTGGCCTTGGAGGACAAAATGAAACAGGGAAAAGGCTAACTGAGTTTTGCCAAGAAAATGCACTGGTCATAGCAAACAGTCTCTTTCAACAAAAGAAAAGACAACTCTACATATGGACATCACCAGATGGTCAATACTGAAGTCAGATTGATTATATTCATTGCAGCCAAAGATGGAGAAGCTCTATATAGTCAGCAAAAACAAGACCAGGAGCTGACCGTGGCACAGATCACGAACTCCTCATTGCAAAATTCAGACTTAAATTGAAGAAAGTAGGGAAAACCACTTAAATTGAAGAAAGTAGGGAAAACCACCACTAGAAAGTAGGTATGACCTAAATTGAATCCCCTATGATTATACAGTGGAAGTGAGAAATAGATTCAAGGGACTAGATCTGATAGACAGAGTGCCTGATGAACTATGGACAGAGGTTTGTGACATTGTAAAAGAGGCAGTGATCAAGACCATCTCCAAGAAAAAGAAATGCAAAAAGGCAAAACAGTTTTCTGAGAAGGCCTTACAAATAGCTAAGAAAAGAAGAGATGCTAAAGGCAAAGGAGAAAAGGAAAGATATACCCATCTGAATGCAGAGTTCCATAGAATAGCAAGGAGAGATAAGAAAGCCTTCCTCAGTGATCAAGGCAAAGAAATAGAGGAAAACAATAGGATGGGAAACAGTAGAGATCTCTTCATGAAAATTAGAGATACCAAGGGAACATTTCATGCAAAGATGGACACAATAAAGGACAGAAATGGTATGGACCTCACAGAAGTAAAAGGTATTGAGAAGAGGTGGCAAGAATACACAGAAGAACGATACAAAAAAGATCTTCATGATGCAGATAACCATGATAATATGATCACTCACCCAGAGCAGGACATCCTGGAATGTGAAGTCAGGTGGGCCTTAGAAAGCATCACTATGAACAAAGCTAGTGGAGGTGATGGAATTCCAGTTGAGCTATTTCCAGCCCTAAAACATGACGTTGTTAAAGTGCTGCACTCAACATGCCAGCAAATTTGGAAAACTCAGCAGTGGCCACAGGACTGGAAAAGGTCAGTTTTCATTCCAATCCCAAAGAAAAGCAATGCCAAAGAATGTTCAAACTACAACATAATTGCACTCATCTCACACGCTAGCAAAGTAATGCTCAAAATTCTTCAAGTCAGGCTTCAACAGTATGTGAACCATGAACTTCCAGATGTTCAAGCTGGATTTAAAAAAGGAAGAGGAACCAGAGGTCGAATTGCCAAATGCATAGGATCATCAAAAAAACAAGAGAGTTCCAGAAGAACATCTACTTCTGCTTTACTGACTATGCCAAAGCCTTTGACTGTGTGCATCACAACAAACTGTGGACAATTCTTAAAGAAATGGGAATGCCAGACCACCTTACCTGTTTCCTGAGAAATCTGCATGCAGGTCAAGAAGCAACAGTTAGAATTGGACGTGGAACAACAGACTAGTTCCAAATAGGGAAATGAGTATATCAGGCCTGCGTATTGTCACCCTGCTGATTTTACTTATATGCAGAGTACATCATGCAAAATGCCAGGCTGGATGAAGCACAAGCTAGGATCAAGATGGCCAGGAGAAGTATCAGTAACCTCAGATATGCAGATGACACCACCCTTATGGCAGAAAGCAGAGAACTAAAGAACCTCTTGGTGAAAGTGAAAGAGGAGAGTGAAAAAGTTGGCTTAAAACTCAACATTCAGAAAACTAAGATCATGGCATCCGGTCCCATCACTTCATGGCAAATAGATGGGGAAACAATGAAAACAGTAAAAGACTTTGTTTGGGGGCCTCCAAAATCACTGCAGATGATGATTGCAGCCATGAAATTAAAAGACGCTTGCTCTTTGGAAGAAAAGTTATGACCAACCTAGACAGCATATTAGAAAGCAGAAACATTATATTGCCAACAAGTTCTGTCTAGCCAAGGCTATAGTTTTTCCAATGGTCATGTATGGACATGAGAATTGGACTAAAAAGAGAGCTTAGAGCTGAAGAATTGATGCTTTTGAACTGTGGTGTTGGAGAAGACTCTTGAGAGTCCCTTGGACTGCAAAGAGATCTAACCAGTCAATCCTCCATGAAATCAGTCCTGAATATTCATTGGAAGGACTGATGCTGAAACTGAAACTCCAATACTTTAGCCATCTGATGTGAAGAACTGACTCATTGGAAAAGACCTCGATGCTGGGAAAGATTAAAGGTGGGAGGAGAAGGGGATGACAGAGGATAAGATGGTTGGATGGCATACCAACTTGATGGACATGAGTTTGAGCAAGCTCCAGGATTAGGTGATGGACAGGGAAGCCTGGCGTACTGCAATCCATGGGGCTGCAAAGGGTCAGACACAACTGAGTGACTGAACTGAAATGAACTGAAATTATAGCCTAATAAACCTGACACCTGACTTAATTTTTAAATTTCTTTTTGTATGGAGGCGTCATACATATTTATTGGACATTTTTCTTAAATGCCTTACATTTTTGATAGTATTTAAGATGGTATATTTTTTAAATTCAGTATTGTACCATTTATTAAATCATAAAGTTATGGTTAATTTTTATGATACCTATTAAGTTCCAAGAAACATGCTGAACTGTTACATTATTCTATTCTACTTTTAAATGCTTTTGGATTTTTCTCTATATACAATTATCTCATTAGTGGATTATAAACATTTTGTTTATTCCTAAAAACTAAACAGAAAATAAATTAAATTTCATAGAGTATATGTCATTTACTTAAGTCCACATGGCTTGAAAGTGCCAGAACTATAACTCCAACACTGCTCTTTCAAATGAAAATTCCAGAACATTCTTTAATTCTTCCTGTATTATTTTATTATTTATTTGCTTTCTTTACTTCATTTCAGGTATTTTTGTGTTGGATGTGTATTGTTTGTGGCTTTCCAGGTGGCGCTAGTGGTAAAGAACCCATCTGCCAGGGCAAGAGATTAAAGAGAGCTGGATCCCTGAGTTCCAAAGATTCCCCGGTGGAGGTTATGGCAACCCACTCCAGTATTCTTGCCTGGAGAGCCTATGGACAGAGAAGCCTAGACGGTTATGGTCTGTAGAGTCAAAAGAGACAGACATGATTGAAGCAACTTAGCATGCATGCACATGTACTGTTTGGAAAACTCATTTCTGCTTGCCCAGCACCTATTAACCATTGTCTATTGATAAATACTGAATTTCCATAAAGAAAATACCCAGTGCTACATTCTGTCTGTGGCTTTGGGTGGAGTTCAGTTTAGTTCACTTCAGTCACTCAGTCGTGTCCGACTCTTTGTGACCCCATGAATCGCAGCACGCCAGGCCTCCCTGTCCATCACCAACTCCCAGAGTTCACTCAGACTCACGTCCATTGAGTCAGTGATGCCATCCAGCCATCTCATCCTCTGTCATCCCCTTCTCCTCCTGCCCCCAATCCCTCCCAGCATCAGAGTCTTTTCCAATGAGTCAACTCTTCACATGAGGTGGCCAAAGTACTGGAGTTTCAGCTTTAGCATCATTCCTTCCAAAGAAATCCCAGGGCTGATCTTCAGAATGGACTGATTGGATCTCCTTGCAGTCCAAAGGACTCTCAAGAGTCTTCTCCAACACCACAATTCAAAAGCATCAATTCTTCAGTGCTCAGCTTTCTTCACAGTCCAACTCTCCCATCCATACATGACCACAGGAAAAACCATAGGCTTGACTAGACGGACCTTTGTTGGCAAAGTAATGTCTCTGCTTTTCAATATGCTATCTAGGTTGGGGTGTGCACATCTCAGAGAAGCGCATATGCTTCTATAATAAAGGGTTTAGGGATCAACACATGACTCACTCCAGGCTTATCATCAATATTTAAAATTTAACAGGAAATATTAGAAGGAGAAACACTCTCCCTCACTAGGTTTACTGTGCAACATGATATGTGTGAGCTTGTCAGAGGCTGCTCGGTGGGGAGAATCTCTTTGAAGATGAGGCGATAACACAGGACAGCTGAATTGAGGGACAGAGACAGACTTCTGATCTTTGATTCAATTTTCCTGATAGCTAAATTTGTCCCTGGAGTTTTCAGTTATGTGAAACAATAAATTAACCTTTTTTTTTTTTTTGCTTGAACAGATTTCAGTATGAGAGCATCCTCTGATTTACTGAGGCATCAAATAAAACATTGACCCAGAAACTGAGAAGTCTTATATGTAAGTCACAGATAGCATCAAGGGCCTCACAGATTTATAAAGAAGAGAATAAATGCACATAAATTTATAAATTTATTATGATAATAACTTTTCAACGTTGCCTCAATGTCTGATTACCTCACTTTTGAGACCATTTGTAAAAATAAACTGTATTAGATAAATGTGAACCATTCCTTTACTAGAGCCAAGAAGCAAAAATATACTTCCCATTCTACCAGATACAGGGAGAAAAAATTTGGAGTAAATCTTTATCTGACTAAAGAGATATAGTCCTAAAAAACTCAGATTCAGATTTTATTTAATGGCAATGGCATATTTTTGGACTTAGATCTAGATTCTCGAAGCATTTTGAATGTTAAAGATCAGAAGAAGATATAATTCTAATCATTTAAAAATAAACAGCTTTATTTTTATTAAAGGAAAGGAAAAAAGCACAAGATTTGCTAACTAAAGCAGCAAATAAAACCAAGGATCTTCTCAGAATTCACAAACCTCTCTCATTTCTGTTAATCATCCTATTGCCAAATAAAAAGGTGAAAAAATAAAAGTCAAAATATATGCATTGAAAATATTATTACATAAGTTTTTTAAATGCCATAAGTTATAAATCAGCAAAAATCTATGTGCTACTTAATCCCAAATGACATTTAACACTTTCAGCCCAGCAAAAGGTTAATCGAGTAATTTTTAGGCCATACCAATATAAAATGGGAGAAGAAATTTAATGACTTTGAGGGAGTTAAATTGTAAAACTTTATGCCTGTAAATACAGATAAAATGCCAATCTCTGTACACAAATAAAGTATATAAATTGACTAAGATCAAGTATGTCTTTGACATATTGTTTTACAGAATTGCATTAGAACTATAGAATAATTCAAAGACAATTGGCATCTTCATATCAAGTGTTATGATCCATGAACATGAATTCATAAATCATGAATCCATTTTGCTCTCTGATTTCTTTCATCAATGTTTTGTAATTTTGAGGCTATACAACCTTTAAATGTTTTATTATATTTATGCACAAGAATTTTATTTTGAGGGAACTGTAAATTGTAGTCTTAAAAATGTGGGTTTTCATGTGTGTTTTAGTATATAAAAATATAATTGATTTTCATGTGACACTCATGAGTCCTTCAACCATATTGAAGTCACTGAATAGTTCTAATAATCTTTTTGTAGACTCCTTGAGATTTTCAATATAGAAAATCATTATATGGAAAAAGAAACAATTTGTTCCTTTTATTTTTTTTTTTTATCACTTCATTCCGCTGATTAGAAGTTCTAATTTAATATAAGTAGTCAGGGTCAGGGTCTTTTCAAATGAGTCAACTCTTCTCATCAGATGGCCAAAATATTGGAGTTTCAGCTTCAATATCAGTCCTTTCAATGAACACCCAGGACTGATCTCCTTTAGGATGGACTGGTTGGATCTCCTTGCAGTCCAAGGGACTCTCAAGAGTCTTCTCCAACACCACAGTTCAAGAGCATCAATTCTTCAGCACTCAGCTTTCCTTATAGTCCAACTCTCACATCCACACGTGACCACTGGAAAAAGCATAGCCTTGACTAGACGGACCTTTGTTGACAAAATAATGTCTCTGCTTTTTAATATGCTGTCTAAGTTGGTCATAACTTTCCTTCCAAGGAGTAAGCATCTTTTAATTTCATAGCTTCAATCAACATTTGCAGTAATTTTGGAGCCCAGAAAAATAAAGTCAGCCACTGTTTCCTCATCTATTTGCCATGAAGTAATGGGACTGGATGCCATGATCTTGGCATGATCTTAGTTTTCTGAATGTTGAGCTTTAAGCCAAATTTTCACTCTGCTATTTCACTTTCATCCAGAGGCTCTTTAGTTCTTCACTTTCTGTCATATGGGTGGTGTCATCTGCATGTCTGAGATTATTGATATTTCTCCTGGCAATCTTGATTCCAGCTTGTGTTTCCTCCAGCCCAGCGTTTCTCATGATATACTCCATATAAGTTAAAGACAGGGTGACAATATAGAGCCTTGATGTACTCCTTTTCCTATTTGGAACCAGTCTGTTGTTCCATGTCCAGTTCTAACTGTTGCTTCCTGACCTGCATATAGGTTTCTCAAGAGGCAGGTCAGGTGGCCTGGTATTTCCATCTCTTTCAAAATTTTCCACAGTTTATTGTGATCCACACAGTCAAAGGCTTTGGCATAGAAAATAAAGCAGAAATAGATGTTTTTCTGGAACTCTCTTGCTTTTTTGATGATCCAGCAGATGTTGGCAATTTGATCTCTGGTTCCTCTGCCTTTTCTAAAACCAGCTTGAACATCTGGAAATTCATGGTTCATGTATTTCTGAAGCTTGGCTTGGAGAATTTTAAGCATCACTTTACTAGAGTGTGAGATGAGTGCAATTGTGTGGTAGTTTGAGCATCCTTTGGCATTACCTTTCTTTGGGATTGGAATGAAAACTGACCTTTTCCAGTCCTGTGGCCATTGCTGAGTTTTCCAAATTTGCTGGCATATTGAGTGCAGCACTTTCACAGCATCATCTTTCAGGATTTGAAATAGCTCAACTGGAATTCCAGCACCTCCACTAGCTTTGTTCGTAGTGATGCTTCCTAAGTCCCATTTGACTTCACATTCCAGGATGTCTGGCTGTAGGTGAGTGATCACACCATCGTGATTATCTGGGTCATGAAGATCTTTTTTGTGCTGTTCTTCTGTGTATTCTTGCCACCTCTTCTTAATATCTTCTGCTCCTGTCAGTTCCCTGCCATTTCTGTCCTTTATTGAGCCCATCTTTGCATGAAGTTTTCCCTTGGCATCTCTAATTTCCTTGAAGAGATCTCTAGTCTTTCCCATTCTGTTGTTTTCCTCTATTTCTTTGCATTGATCACTGAAGAAGGCTTTCTTATCTCTCCTTGCAATTCTTTGGAACTCTGCATTGAAATGGGAATATCTTTTCTTTTTTCCTTTGCTTTTCACCTCCCTTCTTTTCACAGCTATTTGTAAAGCTTCTTCAGATAACCGTTTTGCTTTTTTGCATTTCTTTTTCTTGTGGATGGTCTTGATTCTTGTCTCCTGTACAATGTCACGAACCTCCATCCATAGTTCATCAGGCACTCTGTGTATCAGATCTAGTCCTTAAATCTATTTCTCACTTCCACTGTATAATAATAAGGGATTTGATTTAGGTAGTACCTGAATAGGCTAGTGGTTTTCTCCACTTTCTTCAATTTCAGTCTGAATTTGGCAATAAGGAGTTCATGATCTGAGCCACAGTCAGCTCCCCGTTTTGTTTTTGCTGACTGTATAGAGCTTCTCCATCTTTGGCTGCAAAGAATATAATCAATCTGATTTCTGTGTCAACCATCTGGTGATGTCCATCTGTAGAGTCTTCTCTTGTGATGTTGGAAGAGGGTGTTTGCTATGACCAGTGTGTTCTCTTGGCAAAACTCTATTAGCCTTTGCCCTGCTTCATTCTGACTTCCCTGGTGGCTCAGACGGTAAAGCATCTGCCTACAATGCGGGAGATCCGGGTTTGATCCCTAGGTTGGGAAGATCTCCTGGAGAAGGAAATGGCAACCCACTCCAGGACTCTTGCCTGGAAAATTCCATGGACAGAGGAGCCTGATAGGCTACAGTCCATGGGGTCGCAAAGAGTCGGACACGACTGAGCAACTTCAATATCAATGTCTGCTTCATTCTGTACTCCAAGGCCAAATTTGTCTGTTACTCCAGTATTTCTTGACTTCCTACTTTTGCAATCCAGTCCCCTATAATGAAAAGGACATCTTTTTTGGTTGTTAGTTCTACAAGGTCTTGTAGGTCTTCACAGAACTGTTCAACTTCAGCTTCTTCAGAGTTACTGGTTGGGGCATAGACTTGGATTACTGTGATATTGAATGGTTTGCCTTGGAAACGAACAGAGTGAATTCTGTCATTTTTGAGATTGCATCCAAGTACTGCATTTCAGACTCTTTTGTTGACTATGATGGCTACTCCATTTCTTCTAAGGGATTCCTGCCCACAGTAGTAGATATAATGGTCAACTGAGTTAAAGTCACCCAATCCAGTCCATCTTAGTTCACTGATTCCTAGAATGTTGATGTTCACTCTTGTCATCTCCTGCTTGACCACTTCCAACTTGCCTTGATTCATGGACCTAACATTCCAGGTTCCTATGCAATATTGCTCTTTACAGCATCAAACCTTGCTTCTGTCACCAGTCACATTCACAACTGGGTATTGTTTTTGCTTTGGCTCCATTCCTTCATTCTTTCTGGAGTTATTTCTCTACTGATCTCCAATAGCATATTGGGCACCTACCGACCTGGGGAGTTGCTCTTTCAGTGTCCTATCTTTTTACCTTTTCATACTGTTCATGGGGTTCTCAAGGCAAGAATATTGAAGTGGTTTGCCTATCCCTTCTCCAGTGGACAACATTCTGTCAGACCTCTCCACCATGACCACTCCATCTTGGGTGGCCCCACATGGCATGGCTTAGTTTCATTGAGTTAGACAAGCCTGTGGTCGGTTTGATCAGATTGGTCTGTTTTCTGTGATTGTGGTTTCAGTCTTTCTGTCCCTGATGCCCTCTCTCAGTGCCTACCATCTTACGTGGGTTTCTCTTACCTTGGATGTAAGGTATCTCTTCACGGCTGCTCCAGCCAAGTGCAGCTGCTGATCCTTACCTCGGACGTGGGGTAGCTCTTCTCAGCCTTTTTTTTTATTGTTTCTTGTAGTTTATTTCTAATTTCATTGTGTTGTGATTAGAAAAAAAAATACTCGATATGATTTTAGTTTTTTTAAGTTTATTGAGACTTCTTGTGGCCCAGTGTGTGATCTATCTTGAAAACAAGTCTTCGACTCTTGCTGCATGACGATAGCTGGAAATTTCAGCATGTGCTTTTATCAGGTTGAGGTAACTCCTGTCTATTACTAACATGTTTAGCTTTTGTCATGAATTAATGGTGGATTTTCTAAAATGCTTTTTCTTTGTCCAATTATACATGACTTGATTTTTCTTTTTAAGCTTGTTGATATGGTGAATTAAATTGATTGATTTTCAAATGTTGAAGCAGGCTTTCACAGTTAGAGTAGATTTCACTTAGTAATTATGTATTTTTCTTTTTATACATTTCTGGATTCAATTTACTAATATTTTGTTGACAGTTTTATTGTGTAAGTTCATGGGAGACACTGATCTGTAGATTTTTTTTTCCTCTTTCTTTTCTTTTTATTTTGTACTGTCGTCACCGGTTTTGATATCATGTTGATACTAGTCAGTATTAGTGAAAGTATCTCAGGCATGTCTGACTCTTTGAGACCCCATGAACTAAACAGTCCATGGAATTCTCCAGGCCAGAATACTGGAGTGGGTAGCCTTTTCCCTGCTCCAGGAGATCTTCCCAACCCAGGGATCAAACACAGGTCCCCTGCATTGCAGGTGGATTCTTTACCATCTGAGCAAAAAGTGAAGCCCATAAAATGTGTTGGGAAATGTTCTGTGCTCTTTTATATTCTGAAAGAGATTGTATTGTTGGATTGTATTGTTGGTATTGCTTCAAAAGATTGTCTAAAGAGATTGAGATTGCTGGATCATTGAAAAAACAGCATTCCAGAAAAACATCTACTTCTGCTTTATTGACTATACCAAAGCCTTTAACTGTGTGGATCACAACAAACTGTGGAAAATGCTTTAAGAGACGGGAATACCAGACCACCTGACCTGCCTCCTGAGAAATCTGCATGCAGGTCAAGAAGCAACAGTTAGGACTGGACATGGAACAACAGACTGGTTTCAAATTGGGAAAGGAGGATGTCAAGACTGTATATTGTAACCCTGCTTATTTAACTTATATGCAGAGTACATCATGCAAAATGCAGGGCTAGATGAAGCACAAGCTGGAATCAAGATTGTCAGGAGAATTATCAATAACCTCAGATATGCAGATGACACCACCTTTATGGCAGAAAGTGAAGAAGAACTGAAAAGCCTCTTGATGAAAGTGAAAGAGAAGAAAAAGTTGGCTTAAAACTCAACATTCAAAAAACTAAGATCATGGCATTCAGTCCCATAACTGCATGGCAAATAGATGGGGAAACAATGGAAACAGTGACAGACTTTATTTTGGGGGTCTCCAAAATCACTGCCGATGGTGACTACAGCCATGAAATTAAAAGATCTTGCTCCTTAGAAGAAAAGTTATGACCAACCTAGACAGCATATTAGAAAGCAGAGACATTACTTTGCCAACAAATGTCCGTCTAGTCAAAGCTATGTTTCTTCCAGTAGTCATGTATATATGTGAAAGCTAGACTATAAAGAAAGCTGAGTGCTGAAGAATTGATGCTTTTGAACTACTGTGTTGGAGAAGGCTGTTGAGAGTCTCTTGGACTGCAAGGAGATCAAGTCAATCCTAAAGGAAATCAGTCCTGAATATTCATTGGAAGGACTGACGCTGAAGCTGAAACTCCAATATATTGGCCACTTCATGCAAAGAATTGACTAACTGGAAAAGACCCTGATGCTGGGAAAATTGAAAGCAGGAAGAGAAGGGGACAACAGAGGATAAGATGGTTGGATGGCATATCAACTTGATTGACATGAATTTGAGCAAGCTCCAGGAGTTGGTGATGGACAGGGAAGCCTGGCTCGCTGCAGCCCATGGGGTCATAGAGTCATACACGACTGAGCAACTGAACTGAACTGAGAGATTGTATAAAATTGTTGTATTTAAGTGTTTGGTAGATTTTTTTCAGTAAAACGTCCAGGTCTTGTTTCTCTTTAGAGAGCTTTTAAATTACAAATTCAATTTCTTTAAAGTTAATAGGATTATTTTAGTTGAATATTTCATCTTTATTGAGCCTTAGTATTTTGTGGGTTTTGAGAAATTTGTCTATTTCTTCTAAACTGAATTTATGACTATAAAATTGTAGTGTTCTATCATGCTTTCAATGACTATAAGATCTGTAGTAATACTTCTTGTTCCATTATTGATATTAACTATTTTTTTCTTTGCTATTATTTTATTTGTCAGACTTAAAAGTAGAGCTTTATCAATTTTATTTTTTTCCCAATGAATCAGCTTTGTTTCCATTGATTTTCTTGTTTTCATTTGCATTGATTTTTGCTTGTGTCTTTATTATTTTTTTCTTACTTTTGTTTTGGGTATTTTTTATTATACTTGGTTTCTTTTTTTTTTTAAGTGGAAAATTAACATTATTGATTGAAGGCTTTAGTTTAATGTCAAATATTTTAATATGCTGTATTTTCATTTTTATTTCATTCTAGATATATTTTATTTACTTTGAGATTTCTTCCTTGACCCATAGATTATTTAGGTTATTACCATGTATAGAAAGACCTACCCCAGTGGCTCAGCAGCAAAGAATCTGCCTGCAATGCAGCAGACATGGTTTGATCCCTGGGTCAGGAAGATTCCCTGGAAAAGGAAATGACAACCCACTCCAGTACTCTTGCCTGGAAAAATCCGTGGGCAGAGAAGTCTGGTGGGCTATTGTCCATGGAGTCACGAAAGAGTCAAAAATGACTTAGCAACTAAACAGCAACAACATTATAGAGACTTTCCACTTGGTTTTCTGTTATCAATTTCTACTTGATTATTATTTTAATAGAACATAATATAAGCTGTAGAAGTAGTTTTCATTTGTTGAGGTTTGCTTTGTGGCCCAGGATATGGTTTATATCAGTGAATATTCCATTGGGCTTGAAAAATAAAGTGTATCATGCTATTGTATCAACATACATTAACTACTAAGTTTAAATCAGATGAAGTAAATATATACATGTTGCTTAGTCTTTATCTTTTGAGTATCTGATAAAATTGTCCAAGAAAATCTATTGATAACAATAATTATAAAATGGTGATAATCAGAGATTTCCAATTGATTGAGAAGATAAAGTTTTTATAGAAAGAGTGTATTTTTGTCAGACATTAAATGATGAGTAAAACTTCAACATATGAGATTTGAAGGAAAAATATTTTGGATTTGTTTATGTAGGACATGGAGACAGAAAGAGGAGAAGGGAATGAGTTTGATCATCTACTCTTCCAATATATAGGATTCTACTAATCAAATGTTAAACAGAACCAGATCAAAACACTGGACATTGATACAAAAAGATTCCAGATCTCATGACTCTGATGTTTTACGTTTTCCTTCTTGGGAAAGCTCTCTTCTAAGGCTATTAAAAGTCAATAATTTACAGAATGTTAATACAAAATTAGACTTTGGGGAAATAAAAAGTCTATGTCTGTGAATGTTTCACAACAGTAGTTGGTTTCCACTTGAAGCAAAAGAGAAAGGCCTGTTACACACCATATAAATTATAAAATGCCATGGCAGGTAAGAATCAAAAATTCAAGACTTTGGGTTAAAGAACCAAAACAATTTTTCTGGTAAATATGAGGAAACATAATTCCCCTAGAATTTAAACATGTATTAAGAAATTATAGAACATATTAACCATATAATTTTTCCTGTTGCAGCAAGCAAGTTGAAGTATGAGAATCACTAGAATTAGTTATAGCATGTAGGGAAATGAAAGATACAGCATGTTGCTGTGCTGCTTCAGTCGTGTCCGGCTCTGTGCGACCCCACAGACGGCAGCCCACCAGGCTCCCCTGTCCCTGGGATTCTCCAGGCAAGAACACTGGAGTGGGTTGCCATTTCCTTCTCCAATGCAGGAAAGTGAAAAGTGAAAGTGAAGTCGCTCAGCTGTGTCTGACTCTTCGCGACCCCATGGACTGCAGCCCACCAGGCTCCTCCATCCATGGGATTTTCTAGGCAAGAGTACTGGAGTGGGGTGCCATTGCCTTCTCCAAGATACAGGATACTTTATGCCAAAAGATAAAGTAAAATTTCTTATTTGCTCACATTTTACATATCCACTATTTACATTTTGCAGATGAAAATGCAGAGTTAAAGACATGCATTGCACAATGTTATGGTACAAATAATACTTTGTTCCTTTTAAAGGACTAAAAAACATTTCACTGTATTTATATTCCACTGTATGTATATTACACTGAATATCTTCTTTGTAAGGTGTTTGTTAAGGCCTTTGGCCTATTTTTTAATCATATTGTTTGTTTTCTTATTGTTGTGTTTTAAGAGTTTTTCTGTATATTTTAGACAATAATACTTTTTCAGATATATGTTTTGCAGATGTTGTCTCCCAGTCTATGTCTTGTCTTTTCATTCTTCTTGCAGGATATTTCACAGGGTAGAAATGTCTAATTTTAATGAAGTCAAGCTTATAAATTCATTGAAATTTACTGTTAAATTGGTGGACTCAAAGTAAAATAGATAGCCCTCTATAATGCTGCTGCTACTGCTGCTACGTCACTTCAGTCGTGTCCAACTCTCTGCGACCCCATAGACGGCAGCCCACCAGGCTCCCCCGTCCCTGGGATTCTCCAGGCAAGAACGCTGGCATGGGTTGCCATTTCCTTCTATAATGCTAGTAGGCCTTATCTAATCAGTTGAAGGCCTGGGTTAAACAAGACTGGTAAAACAAGAACAGATGGTCTTAAGAACTGAACTGCAGCATTGAGTCTTCCCTGAGTCTCTACCCCGACTATCCATTCTACAGATTTGGACACTTGTCAGACACCATAATGATAAACCAATTCCGTAAAATAAATCTCTTTCATGTATACCTGTGGTGGATTCATTTTGATATTTGGCAAAACTAATACAATTATGTAAAGTTTAAAAATAAAATAAAATAAAAAAAAGAAGTTCTAAAAAATAAATAAATACATCTCTTTCTATATACATATATACATGCTATTGTTTCTATTTTTCTGGAGAGTCCTAATTTACTCTTCTTGCTTTACGACCAGGAATAAATCTCCAGGAAGAAAGTTTGTGTAATGTAATGCTCACTTTTGTTTGTTTTCTTTTTCTCAGAGACCATATTACTGTGCTGCCTGCTGTCCAATGTTTAAAAATTGCATGTTAAATATTTTACCCAGTTTTTAATATTTTAAGGTGTGAAGGTCAAATTCAGTCATTATTCCTTCAAGGCAGAACTTAAACTCTAATATATGTATTTAATAGAAAATAACTCAATTTCCAAGTCCTTTAAAAACTCTTATTCCCTTTTTCTCTAAATATTTAAATCTTAATCTTTTTTTTCTTTATTTGTCTATTAGAAAAATGTGAACGCTTTTTATTTAACTTGAGGGAAAACAAACATTTGTTTAGAGTCAAATCAATATGAGTTCAAATGATGTTTCCACCACCCCACTAAATGCATGAGCATTTCATGTACTTTCTTAGAGCTTTTATTTCCTCATATGACAACTGTGGATAATAACTGCTTCACAGATTTACTCAACGTTAAGCACCTGGGACACTATGTGAACTCAATAATTGCTAGTAGGGCTTCCCCGGTGGCTCAGTAGTAAAACAATCTGCCTTCCAGTGCAGGAAACAAGGGTTAGATCCCTGGTCCAAGAAGATTTCACATGCTGCAGGGCAACTAAGCCTGTATGCCATAACTATTGAGCCTGTGTTCTAGAGCCCAGGAATCACAACTACTGAGTCTATATGCCACAGCTATGAAGCTTGAGTGTCCTAGAGCCTGTGCGCCACAACAAGAGATGCCACTTCAGTGAAAGCCCACATACTGCAACTAGGGAGTAGCCACCACTCGCTGCAACTAGAGAGAAGCCCATGTGGCAGTGAAGACCCATCACAGCCAAAAATATATAAATAAAGGTGCACACACACACACACAAATTCTAGTATACTAGCACACATTTATGAGAAATTTCCCACTTGCCTCCGCTATCCAAATAGATACAGAAAGCAAAGCAATATTTATTCCAAGTCTGTGTTTTCAAGCCACATTCAGTCTAGGGGTAGATACCTGGTGGTTATAAGAGATTTAAAACTGAGAATGTTCATGTAGAAACCATGTTTTCTACAAAAATATACCAGACAAGAAGACAAAGAGACAGAGAGAATTCCCAAGATGGAAAAATATTTCTAATAAATGTTCAATTATTTGGATTCAATTGTTTCTAAGACCCAGAGACCAGTGGCATTCTATTTCATGATTTCCATAAGACATCTCACTACCCTTACAATTGAAGTAAGAAATGGCAACATACTCCTATATTCTTGGAAATTCCAAGGACAGAGGAGCCTGGTGGGCTACAGTCTATGAGTCACAAAGAGCTGGGCATGACTTAGCATACATGCACACACCCTTACAATACATGTTTACTTTGGCTTAAGTTAGATTAAATTTGGCTTTTGGACTTGCAATAATATTATTTATCATTTCTTCAACCTTGATTTTCTTTGTTCCCTTGGCAATTTTAATCACATATTTCACCTTTTGCAATAACCCAGGTTATGATTCACTTTCACTCTTTAATATTATGTAAGATATAAAGGAGATAGATTTTATACCAAATATAATGTTTTAAATGAGTTGCAGTGTAGAAGTCAGCATAATTATAGTGATCAGCAAAACTATTCCTCAGATAAATATATTTTATAAGCTTTTCAATGTCTCCACTTGTACTGTTTCTTATAATCCTTAATTGTAAATTACTTTAATTATAGTCCAACTTTTTATATAGAGAAAGTAATGAAATATGAATCTTATTCACAAAACAAATAAATTCAGTGTGAAATATGTAAATGCAAAACAAGTTTCCAGTGTAACAAAAAATGTAGCAGTGATATGTCTCAATTACACCTAAATTAAAAGACGCTTACTCCTTGGAAGAAAAGTTATGACCAACCTAGATAGCATATTGAAAAGCAGAGACATTACTTTGCCAACAAAGGTCCGTCTAGTCAAGGCTATGGTTTTTCCAGTGGTCATGTATGGATGTGAGAGATGGACTGTGAAGAAAGCTGAGTGCCGAAGAATTGATGCTTTTGAAGTGTGGTGTTGGAGAAGACTCTTGAGAGTCCCTTGGACTGCAAGGAGATCCAACCAGTCCATTCTGAAGGAGATCAGCCCTGGGATTTCTTTGGAAGGAATGATGCTAAAGCTGAAACTCCAGTACTTTGGTCACCTCATGTGAAGAGTTGAAAGACTCTGATGCTGGGAGGGATTGGGGGCAAGAGGAGAAGGGGACGACAGAGGATGAAATGGCTGGATGGCATCACTGACTCGATGGACGTGAGTCTGAGTGAACTCCGGGAGTTGGTGATGGACAGGGAGGCCTGGCGTGCTGCGATTCGTGGGGTCACAAAGAGTCAGACACGACTGAGCGACTGAACTGACTGAAATACTACATAGAGTACTACTCAAAATTAATTCATATCATGAATATCTTGCCGTAATAATAGAAACTCCCAGGAAACATTTTTGATATACCATTAAGTATCTTCAGGAAAGACCCAAGCTGGGTTACAGAGACTCAAAAATCTAGAAAGAATATAAAGAAAATATCTAATCCAGAATCCTGCTTTCAAGTGTTATCATCAGCCTTAACTTTGCACATGGGTAACTTTGACCTAAAAGCATAAGACGCTTCAATCAAAGTCACAAGACTTAAAAATGAAGCCATGGCAAAAGTGTATAGCTCATCTATTTATACATTCAAATATTCACATAACAAGTAACTATACAGTGAGTCCTTATTGTGTTTCAGTCACTGTGGTAATTGCTATGCATAAGTAGTACATTAGCCTGAACGATTATTGGAACTCACAATTTTTATTAAAAAAAAAATCACAAGTCTTCTACATACATTATTTTAAAAGAACTTTAATTATGCATGATGGACTCACAGATTCTTATTTCAATCAATAGATTATGACTCAGTATTATTACTTCTTAATTTAATGTTCAAAGTTTCACAGATTTGTTCAGTGAAAGCCTTTAAACCTGAATTTTGTGTGCATTTGTCTTACAATTGTGGTAAGACGATTACCTCCGGATATAGCAAATTGTTCCAGGAGTCTTCTGAATACTTCCAGACCCAGCTCTGGAATTAGACATTTTTCCAAAGATCCCTGGTTCTTCTTAGTGGATAATAATTTTGGGGAACCAAGATACGGGTGTTTGCTACTCGTGTAATCATTGCTAGGTGTCTTCTGGTCAGATACCCTGACACAGATCCAACATCAAATCTATGGTATTTTTGCCAAAATTCACAACATGATTCTAATCATGAAAAAACATCTGAAAAGCCCAAACTGAGACATTTTACAAAATAAGTGGTTTACATTCTTCAAAATATGGTAAGCCAATGAATGAAAAAGAAAGATTGAGGAAATATACTACTCAAAGGGAAACTAAAAGAAATGATAACAATGTATCTTATGATGGTGAATTAGATCCTGCTACAGATAAAATAAATAAATATAAAACTATATAAGTATAGCTTCCCTGGTGGCTCAGATGGCAAAGAATCTCCCTGCAAAGCAGGGGACCCGGGTTCAATCATTGGGTTGGGAAGATTCCCCTGGAGAGGGAACTGGGAACCCACTCCAGTATTCTTGCCTGGAGAAATCCATGGACAGAGGGGCCTGGCAGTCTACAGTTCATGGAGCTGCAAAGAGTCAGACACGACTGAGCGACTTTCAAGTACAGTAGTGATCAGTGCTAACACAGAAGTGTATGAGATCAATGTTCTGTTTTTATTTATAAGGAAGTGAAAATAAATAAAATGCATGATAAGAGAAATATAATTTCCTATATGAAAGTCCCTAGCAGTGGTATGATATACTAAATAGCAGTATATACAGACACACAGAAATGGACACAAGTTCAATTCCCAGCCTTACCAAATTATCAAATTCCAGCCTCCTCATGTTTGAGTATGTGACTTACATTCACTCTCACTAACTGTGAGTTGTGAAAATGTTTTAAAAGCTTTAGTGCATTTTACAATTAATAATCATTGCTAAACCTAGGTTAACTTTGGCATTTTTCTTTCTTTGACTCAATTCTGTATCCTAAGCCCACACCTCACAATATTACCCAGTTCCCCACAACCCCAAAATAACTTAGAAATACCTTTTTCATTAGGTTTCTGCACTACAGAATTTGCATTATTTTCTGTATGTTATGGCATATACTCCAAGTAAATTGATGACAAGGAGTAAATCTTCATTATCTTCTTCTCTTACTAACGAAAAGCAGGGGTATTGAGAACAAAAGCTGGACTCAGTAGTATTTGCTGAGTGAATGAATGGCTCTCAATAGGTGGAAACTCCATTGTATTAAGCCTCCAAATATCTCACTATATTATCTTAGGAAATCAGCATAGCACTCTGATTCCTATTTTCTCACCTATAAAATCAAAACAATATATGCTTTAAATGATTCTTGTGAGTTAATGAAAATAATGGGCCTGAATGAACTTACAAGTGTAATATGTCATGTGTATCAGTTTCCTGGGGCTGTCATAACGAATTACCACAAGCTTAGTGGTAAAAAAAAAAAAAAGGCAAAAAAAACCCAGAAACTTATTTTCTCACAGTCCTAGAGTTCAGAGGGCTTCCCTGGTGGCTCAGAAACCATGCTAAAGAATCCACCTGTAATGCGGGAGACCTGGGTTTGATCCCTGGGTTGGGAAGATGCCCTGGAGAAGGGCATGGCCACCCACTCCAGTGTTCGGGCCTGGAGAATCCATATGGAAGAGTAGCCTGGCAGGCTACAGACCATGGGGTTGCAAAGAATTGAAAACGAGTGAGCAACTAAGCACACAGAGTCTAGAAGTCCAAAATCACAGTGCTGGCAGTGTTGGTTCCTTCTGAAGTCTCTCTGGAGGAATCTATTCCATGCTGCTTTCCTAACATTTGGTAACTTCAACAATCTTTGGTATTCCTTGCTTGTACATACATTGCTTCAATCTGTCTTTGTCTTGCTGTCTTTGTGACCCTGTGTCTGTCTCTTCTTTGTTGTCCCTTTATAAAGGCATTCATGATTGTATTTAGAATATTAAAAAAAAAAGGCGAAAAATAAATTCACACTTCCTGAATGGAATACAAAGTTGATTTTATGCTTTAACTCTTAGCTGTTGATAGTGTCCCAGCATTTGGATGGAGTTGATGTGTTTCTCACTGCCTCTGGTAGTACCCCTTGCAAAGTTCTATAAATGATAATAGCTGGCACCTAACTCTGTGTAGTAGAAAAAGTTGGTGCCATCGGTGGGAGTAAGTGGTAGCAGCTTTTGAAATTTCTGTAGAAATTGCCCACTAGAAACACTTGAAAATAGAACTATCATGTGATCCAGCAAGCTACTGCTAGGTACATATTCTAAGGGAAATCACTATCCTGAACAGATATCCATACCCACAAGTTTAAATAAAGCAGAAAGAATAGATATTAAAAAAAAAAGAAAGAAAGAAGGAAGGAAAGAAGGGAGGGAGGAAAGGAAGGAAGGAAAAGAAAACATGTGACCTCAGCATAATCCCATTTTATTCTATTAGGTGTATCACCTTGAATGATACACCTAATAGTTTGTGTATAGATATGGTTTTTCCTGTGGTCATGTATGGATGTGAGAGTTGGACTGTGAAGAAGGCTGAGCACCGAAGAATTGATGCTTTTGAACTGTGGTGTTGGAGAAGACTGTTGAGAGTTCCTTGGACTGCAAGGAGATCCAACCAGTCCATTCTGAAGGAGATCAGCCCTGGGATTTCTTTGGAAGGAATGATGCTGAAGCTGAAACTCCAGTACTTTGGCCACCTCATGCAAAGAGTTGACTCAATGGAAAAGACTCTGATGCTGGGAGGGATTGGGGGCAAGAGGAGAAGGGGACGACAGAGGATGAGATGGCTGGATGGCATCACGGACTCGATGGACGTGAGTCTGAGTGAACTCCGGGAGTTGGTGATGGACAGGGAGGCCTGGCATGCTGTGATTCATGGGGTCGCAAAGAGTCGGACATGACTGAGTGACTGATCTGATCTGATCTGATCTGACCATTGCTAAAATAGGAAGTCAAGAATCACCTGGAATAGCAGGCAAATTTGGCCTTGGAGTATGGAATGAAGCAGGGCAAAGGCTAATAGAGTTTTGCCAAGAGGACACACTGGTCATAGCAAACACCCTCTTCCAACAACACAAGAGAAGGCTCTACACATGGACATTACCAGATGGTCAACACTGAAATCAGATTGATTATATTCTTTGCAGCCAAAGATGGAGAAACTCTATGCAGTCAGCAAAAGCAAGACTGGTAGCTGACTATGGCTCAGATCATGAACTCCTTATTGCCAAATTCAGACTTAAATTGAAGAAAGTAGGGAAAACCACTAGACCAGTCAGATATGACCTAAATCAAACACCTTACAACTATACAGTGGAAGTGAGAAATAGATTTAAGAGACAATATCTGATAGAGTGCCTGATGAACTATGGACGGAGGTTCGTGAATTGTACAGGACACAGAGATCAAGACCATCCCCATGGGAAAGAAATGCAAAAAAGCAAAATGGTTGTCTGAAGAGGCCTTACAAATAGCTATGAGAAGAAGGGATGCAAAAAGCAAAGGAGAAAAGAAAAGATATTCCCATTTCAATGCAGAGTTCCAAAGAATAGCAGGAGAGATAAGAAAGCCTTCCTCAGCGATCAATGCAAAGAAATAGAGGAAAACAACAGAATGGGAAAGAATAGAGATCTCTTCAAGAAAATTAGAGATACCAAGAAACATTTCATGCAAAGATGGGCTTGATAAAGGACAGAAATTGTATGGACCTAATAGAGTAGAAGATATTAGGAAGAGGTGGCAAGAATACACAGAAGAACTGTACAAAAAAAATCTTCACGACCCAGATAATCACAATGGTGTGATCACTCACCTAGAGCCAGACGTCCTGGAATGTGAAGTCAAGTGGGCCTTATAAAGTATCACTACGAACAAAGCTAGTGGAAGTGATGGAATTCCAGTTGAGCTATTTCAAATCCTGACAGATGATGCTGTGAAAGTGCTGCACTCAATATGCCAGCAAATTTGGAAAACTCAGCAGTGGCCACAGGACTGGAAAAGGTCAGTTTTCATTCCAATCCCAAAGAATGGCAATGCCAAAGAATGTTCAAACTACCCCACAATTGCACTCATCTCACATGCTAGCAAAGCAATATTCAAAATTCTGCAAGCCAGGTTCAGCAATACGTGAACTGTGAACTTCCAGATTTAGAAAAGGCAGAGGAACCAGAGATCAAATTGCCAACATCCGCTGGATCATGGAAAAAGCAAGAGAGTTCCAGAAAAGCATCTATTTCTGCTTTATTGACTATGCCAAAGCCTTTGACTGTAGGGATCACAATAAACTGTGGAAAATTCTGAAACAGATGGGAATACCAGACCACCTGACCTGCCTCTTGAGAAACCTCTATGCAGGTCAGGAAGCAACAGTTAGAACTGGACATGGAACAACAGACTGGTTCCAAATAGGAAAAGGAGTACGTCAAGGCTGTATATTGTGACCCTGCTTATTTAACTTATATGCAGAGTACATCATGAGAAACGCTGGGCTGGAAGAAGCACAAGCTGGAATCAAAATTGCCGAGAGAAATATCAATTACCTCAGATATGCAGATGACACCACCCTTATGGCAGAAAGTGAAGAGGAACTAAAAAGCCTCTTGATGAAAGTGAAAGAGGAGAGTGAAAAAGTTGGCTTAAAGCTCAACATTCAGAAAACGAAGATCATGGCATCTGGTCCCATCACTTCATGGGAAATAGATTGGGAAACAGTGTCAGACTTTATTTTTCTGGGCTCCAAAATCACTGCAGATGGTGATTGCAGCTATGAAATTAAAAGATGCTTACCCCATGGAAGGAAAGTTATGACCAAACTAGATGGCATATTAAAAAGCAGAGACATTAGTTTGCCAACAAAGGTCCATCTAGTCAAGGCTATGGTTTTTCCAGTAGTCATGTATGGATGTGAGAGTTGGACTGTGAAGAAAGCTGAGCACTGAAGAATTGATGTTTTTGAACCATGGTTTTGGAGAAGACTCTTGAGAATCCCTTGGACTGCAAGGAGATCCAACCAGTTCATTCTAAAGGAGATCGGTCCTGGGTGTTCTTTGGAAGGAATGATGCTGAAGCTGAAACTCCAATACTTTGGCCACCTCACACGAAGAGTTGACTCATTGGAAAAGACCCTGAAGCTGGGAGGGATTGGGGGCAGGAGGAGAAGGGGACGACAGAGGATGAGATGGCTGGATGGCATCACCGACTCGATGGACATGAGTTTGAGTAAACTCTGGGAGTTGATGATGGACAGAGAGTCCTGGCATGCTACGATTTATGGGGTCTCAAAGAGTCAGACATGACTGAGCGACTGAACTGACAGACTGACTGTCCATTGCTATCCTCATGGCTGAAAGGAAAATCAATGTTATTGCAGAAAGAACTTAATGACATTAAAGAACTTAATTCTGTGTTTAAAATCCTGCATATGTGCAATCTTTTAAAGGGATTTTTAAAAAATATTTTTCTTGGAACTTGAGTTTTTGCTTTTGAATTAATCGATAATTTAGTTAGAAACCTGTATATGCCACATTTCCATATTAGCAACTTCTAAAAGCTCTTCAAATACTGAAAAGATAATATGATTTAAAAAGTCACATAGATAAGTGGCTTTTTAGAACTGAGAGATTGGGAGGGAATGGGTAATGACAGCTAATGAGTATGGGATCTTTTGGGGGTGGTGAGAATGTCCTGCGCTGATTGCGGCGATGGTAGTGCACTTCTGCCAACACACCAAAAATCACGCAGTTACACACTTGGAGGAGGAACTTTATGGCTTGTGAATCTTCTCTCAATAAAATTAATTTTTTATTAAAAAGTGACAGAGATTAAACTTCTTTGACTCGTTAAAATTTAAAAAATTAAAATTAATTGCCTATCAGACAGAGGATGACATGGTTAGATGGGACCACTGACACAATGGACATGGGTTTGGGTGGACTCTGGGAGTTGGTGATGGACAGGGAGACCTGGCATGCTGCGTTTCATGGGGTCGCTAAGAGTCGGACACGACTGAGCGACTGAACTGAACTGAACTGAGAAAAATCTTGATGATTCTAACACCTATATCAAAAAGAATAGAATATATCTGAGATTTTTGCCATGTAAAGAAAAAATTATTCACATTAAATTATTAGTGTTTTATAAAGGTGAAAACATACCTAGAATGGTCTTTGTTTTTCTAAAGAAGAGACTTCAAGTGGAAATATAGTATCTGTGTCCTCAAATATATAAAAGACACTTAGTGAATTATATTTTTACTCATGCTTCCATATAAGTTTTTATGAAACTTCCTTTAGTGCTATACCATTTCATATACTACCATTTATATGCGATCTCCAAATTATTAGCACTGTGAAAAAGTTGAAACCAGCAGAATGAGGAAATAATCATCACCCAAAGCTTTCAACTCTGTATTAACAAAGACAACAGATTTGAAAAGAAAGACCTATCACCAAGGAAACATCAGATCCCTGAGGTTTCCATTTCCCAGAACATACCTGCAAGTCAGTACCCACCTTTCAGTTCTCGTTACAAAATAAACTATTGAAATTTACTCATGCAGTTTTTCTTTCAGACATTTAGCTAGGTCAATATTCACTATTTCTTTTCATATTCCATTTTCAATTCCTCCCAAGACATAATTTAGAGATATGTGGATTGAATGATGTCATTTTGATTTGTGTATTTGTAAGAATCCAAATATTCATTCATCTACAGCACCATGTTGCTATTATATCATGAACACTTGTTGCAGTAATATTAATTACCCAGGGTCTGCTACATAATTTATGGTGCTGAATGCACAATGAAAGTGTGTTTACAAAAAGCAAAGGAAATGTGTCATTAAAATTACTAACATTTTCTTTCTTCAGTTATTTTTCTCTTGACTTGTCATAGTGTTTTTTTCAATTCATTCATTCAAAGAAAGGGCCTCCCTGGTGGCTCCAGACAGTAAAGAATCTGCCTGCAAGCCCTGGGTTGGGAAGATCCCCTGGAGAAGGGAATGGCAACCAACTCCAGTATTCTTTCCTGGGAAATTCCATGGTCAGAAGAGCCTTGTAGGCTACAGTCCATGGCATCATAAAGGGTCAAACACAACTGAGAGGTTAACTTTTCAAGCAAAGAAATTTAAAAGGATTAGTATATATTTTATTGTACATCTTTATGTTGTACATGTATTACATATGTACAATATAAATTGTACATATATAATATTGTACATTTAATCTGCATTAAATGCCAGATTTAATGCAAGTGTAAGAGCACTCAAACTACATGCAGAATCACTGAAATCACACAATTTGTATTTTGTACTTGGTACTGTTGTTGTTCAGTCACCCAGTCATGTCTGACTCTTTGTGAACCCACGGACTGCAGCACACCAAGCTTCCCTGTCCTTCATCACCTGCCGGAGCTTGCTCAAATCCATGTCCATTGAGTTGATGATTCCATCCAACCAACTCATCCTCTCTTGTCCCCTACTCCTGCATTCTATCTTTCCCTACATCAGGGTCTTTTCCAATGCGTCAGCTCTTTGCATCAGGTAGCCAAAGTTTTGGAGCTTTAGCATCAGTCCTTTCAGTGAATATTCAGGGTTGATTTCCTTAGGATTGACTGGTTTGATCTCCTTGCAGTCCAAGGGACTCTCAAGAATCTTCTCCAATACTAGAGTTGGAAAGCATCAGTTCTTCCATCCTCAGCCTTCTTTATGGTCCAACTCTCACATCCATACATGACTACTGGAAAAACCACAGCTTCGACTAGATGGATGTTGGCAAAGTAATGTCTCTGCTTTTTAATATGCTGTCTAGGTTGGTCACAGATTTTCTTCCAAGGAGCAAGCATCTTTTAATTTCATGGCTGCAGTCACTATCTGCAGTGATTTTGGAGCCCAAGAAAATAAAGTCTGTCACTGTTTCCATTGTTTCCCTATCTATTTGCCATGAAGTAATGTGACCCAATGTCATGATCTTTGTTTTTTGAATGTTGAGTTGTTTCTTTTTTTTTTTTTTTTTTTTTTTACTTTTAATGCTTTACAGAATTTTACTGTTTTCTGTTAAACCTCAACGTGAATCAGCCATAGGTAGACATATATGCCCTCCCTTTTGAAACTCCCTCCCATCTCCCCTGCCCCCAGCCCTCCCCTCTAGGTTGATACAGAGCCCCTGTTTGAGTTTTCTGAGCCATACAGCAAATTCCCGTTGGCTATCTGTTTTACATATGGTAATGTAAGTTTCCATGTTACTCTTTCCATACATCTCACTCTCTCCTCCCCTCTCCCCATGTCCATAAGTCTATTCTCTATATCTGTTTCTCCATTGTTGCCCTGCAAATACATTCTTCAGTGCCATTTTTCTAGATTCTGTATATATGTGTTAGAATATGGTATCTTTCTCTTTCTGACTCACTTCAGTCTGTATAATAGGTTCTAGGTTCATCCACCTCATTAGAACTGACTCAAATGCATTCTTTTTAGAGGCTGAGTAATATTCTATTGTGTTATATGCACCACAGCTTCTTTATCCATTCATCTGTCAATGGACATCTAGGTTGCTTCCATGTTTTAGCTGTTGTAAGTAGTGCTTCAGTGAACAATGGGATACCTGTGTCTCTTTTGAATGTTGAGTTTTAAGCCAGCTTTTTCACTCTCCTCTTTCACCTTCATCTTTTTAGTTCCTCTTTGCTTTCTGTTATTAGAGTGGTGTCATTTGCATATCTAAGGTTATTGATATTTCTCCCTGCAATCTTGATTCCAGTTTGTGCATTATCCAGTTCAGCATTTTGCATTATGTACTCTGCATACAAGCTAAATAAGCAGGGTGACAATATACAGCCTTGACATAGTTGGTGCATGTATATGTAATTCATTCTTACTCGAGCAGCAAAATATGGCATGAAGTGAACTTGATTGATTTTATTTCACTTCTTGATATTGCATATTCTACTAACACACTGTACCTCCAAGTACTGATGAGCAACGAAAGATTGAAAGGCAAATGAATTATGTTACCTTATCTTTCCCTTTCTTTCTATGTCATTAATTTTAGCACAAATGATTAACTTAAGGAAGGAAGTAAAATGAGTAAGAAAAGGACATGATGGCTTGGTCACTTATGTTTGTTAGGACACAATGGCCTTCTTTCTTCATTCAGAATGTTCTGATTCAGTTAGAAAGTATGGCTTCCCAGGGTTGTCAATGTCATCTACTCTGTTGTAACATAGCACACTTGTATGCACTTTATCTTTTTTTTTTTTTGTCTTTCTTTTATTTTTTTAAATTCGGGTATAGTTGCTTTACCATTATGTTTGTTTCTGCTATACAATGAAGTGAATCAGCTATATATATATATATATATACATTCATCCCCTCCCTTATAAACCTCCCTCCCACTCGTCATCCCACCCCTCTATGTCATCACAGAGCACTGAGTTTTGGTCCCTGCACTCTACAGCATGTTTCCACCAGCAATCTTTTTACACATGGCAGTGCACATATGTCAGTCCTAATTTCCCAATTCCTCCCCCCCCTTACCTGCCACTGGGTCCATAGGTCCATTTCCTATGTCTGTGTCTCTATTGCTGCCCTGCAAAAACATTCATCTATACCATTTTTCTAGGTTTCATATATATGCATTAATATATAATATTTGTTTTTCTCTTTATGACTTCACTTAGCATGACATACTCTAGGTCCATCAGTGTGTCTACAAATGATCCAAATTTGTTCCTTTTTATGGCTGAGCAATATTCCATTGTGTATATTACCATATTTTCTTGATCCATTCATCTGTCGATGGACATTTGGGTTGCTTCCATATCCTGACTATTGTAAATAGTTCTGCAATGAACATACAATGAGGTATCACATCGGTCAGAATGGCTATAATTGAAAAATCCACAAACAATAAAAGCTGGAGAGGATGTAAAAAAAGGGAACCCTCATGCACTGTTGGTGGGAATGTAAATTGATATAGCCACTATGGAAAACAGTATGGAGGTTCCTTAGAAAACTAAAAATAGAACTACTATATGATCCAGCAATCCCACTTACTGGACATATATTCTGAGAAAACTATAATTCAAAAAGATACATGTATTCCAATGTATAATGTTAATTGAAACTTGTGATTATTACTGTGATGTCATCACTCTTTCCACATAATAGTACAAAGCAAGTATTACCTTACTTAATTCATTATGTTTGTATAGTAATTTACAGTGCATAATATTTTGTTTGTTTTTGGTTCATTAAGATGTTATTTACTGTGAGGGTTAATTCCAATAGACCTAGAATTAACCTCATTAAATTATGTTACTGGAATACCTACACAGCACTAACGCTTGATCAAGGCATGATGCCATGCTGCTGTGCTTAGTTGCTTAGTCATGTATGACTCTTTGCCACCCCGTGGACTGTAGCCCACCAGGCTCCTCTGTCCATGGGGATTCTCCAGGCAAAGAATATTGGGCATTTGCCATGCCCTCCTGCAGGGGATCTTCCCAACCCAAGGTCTCCCACATTGCAGGCGGATTCTTTACCAGCTGAGCAACAAGGGAAGCCTCAGGGCATGATATATAATTGTTAATAGTTTCCCTATGTAGTCATATGTCCAAAGGAGTTTAAAGATGATTCACACTAGTTTATCGACATTATTTAATCAACAGCAGTGAGACTGATGATTTGTATCCGTCAAGACTCCAGTATAGACTCTATGGTTCCAAGATGTTCTATTCACACATCGATAGTTTCTGATCCAAGAAAGGAAGCACTTACACAGCCCTTACACACAGTCAGTGCTCTTGCCTGGATTCTCAAGTTTGAGGTCTTTGGCTATGAGGCACACCAATACTTTAATACTGTTTCTCCACTTCACCCTTTCCTTTCAATAAATGTTAGATTTCTACACATTGTCATTTTGGGTCCTGCCATCTTTTTCAGCAATTAATCCTGTTTAACTAATACCATTAGTTCATTAACATAGTCTAAGTTTCAATAATTTATGAGCACAATATTTAAAATGTATTATTTCTAAAAAATTGTATAAGCAACCCCATAATCAGGATATTCTTTACTTCTTCAACCTAAAGTGTTTCTTGTGCTCCTTTGCAGCTGACCCCACCTGCCCCATACTAGGCAATCAATCTTAGAAAGTTCCAACTCACTTCTCCCTTCTAGGAAAGCTGAACAGAACATGACTCCCAAATTTTGTACCTATGTGCACTGAGACACTACAGCCCATTTGCATGGCTGTATTGAAATATTTTACATATTTGAATAAACACAGATACCACATAAATTACAGCTGTTAAATTATTTGAATCTAACCAATAAACAGAACTCCTAAGTGTTTCTTTGGTCTGAGGCATCATGAAGAAATTACTGATCATCAGTTAGTCCTTTGGACTTAAGAAATTTGTGAATGTCTGATATTCATCTCACTGTGAAGAGGAAGGCAGATGTTACTGATTTCTGAATGAGGGGAAGCATATTGTTCACAATTATATTGGCAGAAAGTAGCACAATAGCAACAACTAGCAATGAGTACATTAGATAGGAGTTGTTTCCTTCAAGAGTCAAGATGTTCACAATCAGAGACTGATGACTGAGACAGCTGCTCAAGATCTCATCAGAGTTGTAGGCCAAACTGATCTGCTATCAATAGTGCAAGGCGTCCATTGTCTTGATAACCATAAGACTGCCACACTCCCAGCATCACATCTGCTATCCAAGAAGGAAAAAAATAAATGAATAGCTAAGAGGCAAAATGAATAAGACATCCTAACAGTTTAGTCTGAATTTAAAAAGAGCTTCCTTAAAAATTAGCCTAGAGAATTCCTTTTGCATCTATTGGCCCGAAAAGGGTTATATGACCATGCCTAACAACAATAAGGGCTTCCCTGGTGGCTCAGACAGTAAAAGCATCTGCCTACAATGCGGGAGACCCGGGTTCAATCCCTAACATAACAAGAATAAAGGAAATGGAGTATTTTATTTTCTAGACTTTAGAGGACATCAGTTGAAAATGACTTTTGAGTGCAAATAAATATAAGGCAAAAGGAGAAGAGGGCAGCAGATGATGAGATAATTAGATAGCATCACTGATTTAATGGACATGAGTTTGAGCAAATTCCGGGAGATAGTGAAGGCCAGGGAAACCTGCTGTGCCACAGTCTATGGGGCCACAAAGAGACACGACTGAGAGGCTGAACAACAAATATAAAACATCAATATCTTAATATCTCAGAATATTATTCCACTAAATGCTACTGCAACTTACTTGTTTCTAAATACGCTGTGCTGCTTATAAGTAACCTGCTCTGGTATAGCATATGAAAAAGTTATGAAACATTGTATTGCTTTTGTTGGGAAGAAAGCATATAGTTTGTGAGCTGAAATAAATTTTTACCATTCTATAAAGGTCTTATATCCTATGATTGTGTCTTGTGCCATCACCTAAAATCCAACTGAGTTCACAAAGTATTAATAATTGTTGTAGTAAAAATTGTCTATTTGTTAGGGTTTTAATCTTTTGCATTCTTACCAGGATATTGTGTGATACTCCATGAGGCAGACTGCTCATTCCCATTTTTTCCACTTCATTGAATAATCGGACTTCTTGATGAAAAAGAATATAGATGGAAACTTGTCAGTGATAGACATTTAATCAACAACTGAAATTGGCTTTATTAATTTCAGTTTATGATAAATTTAGAAACTACTGACAGGTATCAGAATTTGGGGGTTAAATTAAAAACTAATAACTAAAATTTTCTGAACAGGCCAAATTCTGTAAATATACTTGAAAGTTTAATTCATTCTTTTGGTATTAAATGGAATCAAAAAGTGAATTTAAGGCAGTGTTTAGATTTTATGTATTGAGCTTTATATTTGACATTTTATGGGACATTTATTATCTTGCTAGATGAATATCCTTTTAAAGAACTTAGAATAAACAGTATGCATAAGAAACAAGTGTGCTGATAGACCATGACATAAAAAAGAAGGCAATAAATAGGGAATGCATTCAATAGTTAATTTGGATTTTAAGTACATCATGAATCTTTATTACATTTCTAAAACATTTAACTTCCACTTGAAATCTGAAGCAATTTTAGATATCAAAATTCAAGTAATTCTGAATGTCTTAGGGAGATTTTTGAATGTAGAACACATAATAATGTGTAATCCAGTTTTCCTACTCATTTCTTTATAGTACTACTAACCTGAATACCTTGGGCTTCCCTGATGACTCAGTTGATAAAGAATCTGCCTGCAATACAGGGGACCTGGGTTCAATCCCTGGGTTGGGAAGATCCCCTGGAGAAGGGAACTGGCTACTCACTCCAGTATTCTGGCCTGAAGAATTCCATGGACTATATAGCCCATGGGGTTGCAAAGAGTTGGACATGACTGAGCAATTGTATAGCCATAGCAACCTGAATACCTGTATTAAGTTTCTATTCATTCTGTGTCTTTGGAATAATTTAAATAGAGGCACTATAGCTGGTAAATTTTTTCAGCTACTAAAACAATGGTTTTGTTCCATGTTATCCTATTTCCAAGCTTACCTATACCTGCAGGTCCCAATAGTAGGATATCTATTAACAATTAGTATTTAACCCTGGAACTTAGTGTCTTAGGAAGAAGAAAAGTACAAAAAAAAAAAAAAAAAGAAAGATTTATGTCAGAAAGAAGGCAAAGTAGACAGCCTGGCATTTCTACATTCAGGAATATGAAAAGGGAAAAATGGAGACAGAGATAGATGGACAAGGTCAAATTCCAGGACTATTACTTCCCTGCAGTGTTTTCCTTGAAGATACTTCGCAGCTAAAATTTTTAAATATACAGAAAGGTATGGGAGAATCTAGAACTCCTTGACTCTTGAGTGAGATGAATAATGTGGAATATGAGTAAGAGGAGGACAAGCAGATGAGACTGCAGTTGGACCTTGGTCATTTATTTTATGTTGCCTGCTCATGGCAATCAAGGATTTGAAAGTTCCCACCAGCCCTGATAAGAGGATGGAAAATTACTGAAAGAATCAGTGGATCAGCAGATGCTAGGTTGGATAAAGGACTAGGAAACATAATTTTTATGACTTTTTTTGTGGTGAAAATACCCTCTTTCACGGAACTTTCTTGCACTGAAGGGTGTACCAACCCATTTGGACATCACTCCTTATTTTGCCCAATGTGCAACTTAGCAGCAGCAGCAGCGTATATAAGAGGCTACAGTCTGAAATGCTTATTTGCAATAGAATGTGGTGGAACAGGGTCCATGAGACAGCACATGTCCTTTCTTGAAGGTTTGGAATTCACTCAAATCTAAGGAACAGTTGCCATAAAGGAGTGTTGGCCTAATGTTGCTATATATTCTAACATTTAAAGAAAAATCATAAATCTTTATCATACTTGGATCTTCTGCATTTTTCAATAAGATCAAATAATCCAGTTTAAAAAGAAAAACAGAAGCCAAATAAAGCATATGATTCATTAGCCACCAGTTTGCTGACTTTGTGATAGAGAATATGCTGGTTGCTTCTTCACAAATCAGTTCTTTAAACATGTGAGAACACAAAAAAATCCTAAAATTTAGTTTAACATGCATTTTTCCCAGATAGGCAGGGTTTATGGCCCATACACTTTTTCCTTGTATTCTTGTTTTCATTTATTTTTTCAGCTACTTCAGTTTGATAGTCTTGAGCTCACCCAATTCATATGAAATGTATGTGCTTTTCTACATCATTCCATGTAAGCTTAAGCACCAAAATACTTAATCCAAGGCTATGAGTTGCTATCAAACAAATTTTTTAGGTTTACCTTAAACGATCACTAAAGAAGAGAAACTTTTGTTTTCTTTTTCCTAGTTTGTTTATAATATTTTCTTTTGTGTATCTTTGAAATTTCACCCTGATGTCTCTATGTTGCCTTTTTTTTAGTTATGAGCATTTTATAGAATACTTTCTTTTCCTCAAAAATTAAAGTAACATTCTGAAATTATTAAGCACACTTCATTTAGTATCCATTTAGATGAAAAATATCATCAAATTCTTGAATTCACTTCTATCTAATTTCTGTGCATGCAAGAAGACAATAGATAGTAGTGACACTGTTTTACATTTATTTTACTAGAAGAGTGTACCAAACATATTTTTTCTTATTATTTGTTTTAAAAATATTAGTTCAAAGAAGTCTTATAAATAATGATAAACAGAAGTTGGAGTCACGTGGCAAGCATGTGGCACCTTACAAATCCTTCTGATATGAAGTTGAGCTCAATAATAAAACATAACATTCCCAGAATCAGAAATTGAAGGGAAAAAACCCTCAAAGGCAGTTTGGTAAATATGAGCTTACATAATAGTGACTCATGAGCTGGCTAGTTCTAAATATAAGCCAAAGAAATTGATAGTCATACTCTAGTGCCCATAGTGGTGGGGAGGAGGGACTTGACTTAGAATTATTTAAGATAGAAGCATTGAAACTGAACTCATTTACGGTAATTATGAAAAATGTTTAGCTATTTAAATCAGTAAAATAGTAGTTTCTATTTAAAACTCTAAATGTCATGATTGTTTAAGTTTAAATATATGGAGAATTAAAAATGATGGTATATAATGTGTTTCGCATGTATGGATGTGAAAGTTGGACTATAAAGAAAGCTGAGCGCTGAAGAATTGATGCTTTTGAAATTTGGCGTTGGAGAAGACTCTTGAGAGTCCCTTGGACTGCAAGGAGATCCAACCAGTCCATCCTGAAGGAGATCAGTCTTGGAAGTTCTTTGGAAGGACTGATATTGAAGCTGAAACTCCAATATTTTGGCCACCTGATGTGAAGAGCTGACTCATTTGAGAAGATCCTGATTCTGGGAGGGATTGGGGGCAGGAGGAGAAGGGGACAACAAAGGATGAGATGGCTGGATGGCATCACTGACTCGATGGACATGAGTTTGGGTAACCTCCGACAGTTGCTGATGGATAGGGAGGCCTGGTGTGCTGTGGTTCATGGGGTTGCAAAGAGTTGGACACGACTGAGTGACTGAACTGAACTGAATGTGTTTGGGGAAAATGAAACTAAAGGGTTGTTAAGGTTCTGGTTATAGGCAGAAAAAAGTTAAAAGCATCTGTTAATGTTAGATTTTGTTAAGAATTTGTGCTGTACTCTCTAGGAAAAACCTTAAAACAGGAAATTTATAATATGCAACTTCTAACCAAAAGAAGACAAAAATGTTTTTAAATATTTCATCATTTCAGAGAGGGAAAATATTTAGAAAAGTAAATACAGAGAAAGTATTAACTGGAAAATTGCATTTTAAAACAAAAGCATATCAATAATCCCATAATATGCAAAATAATTCATTGTTTCCTTTAGGATTATTTAAATTGTATAGAAAAGTTAGTCCAATTATATGCTGGTACAAATAGGGAATTGAAAAATGACATGATGAGTCTTCAATTGCATTAAGCATTGAGACACATTGTGGTAAAATTACAGAATACCACACAAGTAGAACAAATAAGCAGGTGCGTATTTCTGATAGAAGGGAGGTTAAAGATCAAGAGTCTTGCTCACACTGGACAGTTAGCTCCTAAAGAGCAGGGATCAATTCTTGTTTTTCTTTAAACTTTCAGTGTCTAGTGAAGTACCTCACTTTCATGTACTCTCTGACCTTGAAGAGCTTCCAAGGCAAAAGGAAACTCATGTTATGATAGAAGTATAAATTAAAGTGATGTAAGAGCAGAGAGGGCTTCCCAGGTAGTGCTAGTGGTAAATAACCTGCCTGCCAACACAGGAAACATAAGAAATACAGGTTCAATCTCTGGGTCGGGAAGGTCCTCTGGAGGAGGGCATGGCAACCCACTCCAGTATTCTTGCCTGGAGAATCCCATGGACAGAGGAGCCTAGGAGCTACAGTCCATAGGGTTGCACAGAGTCAGACATGATTGAAGCAACTTCGCGTGTGTGTGCATGCACACACACACACAAACACACACACACACACACACACACACACACACACACACACACACAAGAGAGCAGAGGGTAGAAAAAATTCTTTTTAAACGTACAATGGAAAAGACAAAACCAAGCAAACAACACGTAAGATAAGCGTGAAGGATTAAAACAGGTGATAACCTACCTAAGAGAATGGCATGAACAAAAATATGAAGGTAAATACCCATATGGGGAAGGTTGAATAGTTCTATTTGGATGGATTACAGAGGGATGAAAGATGTAGTGACACAGTAAGGACCATACACTGTCCACGACTAACATTAGAAAGAGCTGAAGAGTTGCGTTCTAATTAAAAGAATCTGGAGGTGTTCCTAAAAGCAAAAGAAAAAAACAAAAACAAACCACCAAGTTGTTGTTGTTCAAGCAGGGAATTGTTATGATGACATATGCTTTAAAAAAAACATAGGATATATTAAAAGAAAGAGTACAGGCAAAAATCTCACTTAAAAAGTCAAGAGAACAGTCCAGATGATAAAAAGGATACTTTTGTCTTTACGATGTTTTGAGTTTTGAGTACATCCTAAAGAAGTGTGTGTAGGGGAGGGGGGCAAGTGGCGGAGAGGGTGAACATTGGTTTAAACAGCCACAATTATTCTGGCTATGGTACAGAATTGATTTTGAACAATTGATAGTACAATTGATAGTACAATTTTAGTACAATTGATTTTGAACTTTGGAAACTCAGTACCATCACTTTTAAGCTATATAGTCACAGGAAAAGTATTTTAAAGGTTAAATAACTGGATAGCAACTTTCTCATCTTTATCTTTAAAATTCCTGATTGTTGTGAGAATTAAACAAAAATAATAATTAAACAACCCAGGGATTGAACCTGGGTCTCCCGCATTACAGATAGATTCTTTACCAGCTGAGCCCCCAGGGAAGCCCGAGAATTCTGGAGTGGGTAGCCTATCCCTTCTCCAGCAGATCTTGCAGACCCAGGAATCGAACTGGGGTCTTCTGCATTGTAGGTGAATTCTTTACTAGCTGAGCTACCAAGGAAGCCCTATTAATTCAACAGAATTGCATATGTAGAAGCTCCAATCACAGTGCTTAGGACATATAGACAATAAGTGTTGGTGAATAATAGAATGAAATACTGGAAAGTAGCTTCCATATTTTCCCATTGGACTTAAAGTTTTTCAGAGCTTTTTGTTGTTAGGTAGCTATGACCAACCTAGACAACATACTAAAAACCAGAAACATTATTTTGCCAACAAAGGTCCGTCTAGTCAAAGCTATGGGTTTTCCAGTAGTCATGTATGGATGTGAGAGTTGGACTATAAAGAAAGCTGAGCACTGAAGAATTGATGCTTTTGAACTGTGGTGTTGGAGAAGACTCTTCAAAGTCCCTTGGATTGCAAGGAGATCCAACCAGTCAATCATCAAGGAAATCAGTCCTGATTATTCATTGGAAGGACTGATGCTGAAGCTGAAACTCCAATTCTTTGGCCACCTGATGCAAAGAACTGACTCATTGGGAAAAACCCTGATGTTGGGAAAGATTGAAGGCAGGAGGACAAGGGGATGACAGAGGATGAGATGGCTGGATGGCATCAGCAACTCAATGGACATGAGTTTGAACAAGCTTCGGGAGTTGGTGATGGACAGGAAAGCCTGGAATACTGCAGTCCATGGGGTCACAAAGAATCAGACACGACTGAGCAACTGAACTGAAACTGATTGGTAGCTTATCCTCCTAACCATCAGTCAAGAGTTGAGCATATTGGAACACCTTTCTTGGGACCAGAGTCTAACATGTAGCGTTCTCTCTGGTATTGATCACGGGCTCTCAGAAGAAGTTCTTTCTTCCTCTTGTACCATCATGCTACATACTTTACACAATATTGTTCACAAAGTTGATGCCATTTTTAGAATGAGTTAACATTCTGAGTTAACAGTAAGTTCTAATTTGATGCAACAACTTGCAGCTATCTGACTGCATAGATAGAAGCAAAGTATCCAGAGCATAAGATATAAGTGCTCTCTATTAGGCAGAACACAGGGGATTATACCTCTCAAATGGTAAAGAATCCACCTACAATGTAGGAGACCTGGGTTCAATCCCTGGGGTGGGAAGATCTCCTGGAGAACTCCATGGACAGAGGAGCCTGGTGGACTAAAGTCCATGGGGTCAGAAAGAGTCAGACATGGCTGAGGGATCAACACACTCTGTACATAATGATCTTATATTGTCTGCACAAATGTCTTGAGCAAAGCAAAACAAAACATTTTTTGTTGTTAAACACCTTGTACTAGGATCACAGGGTTGATATGAAGACACAATTGGATTTTGAGTTAGGTACATTTTCTAATGACTAAAGCTGCCAGACAATAGAATGGGCTGTCTTAGTATTGAACGATTTCTGTGCTAGTGACTCTGCTCACATATATCCTGACCCCCTCTTTAGGAGGAGACTGCAGGAAATATAATCTAACTCAAAGACCACTGATTTTAGTCCTGTGATCTTCAGCAAAAGCCTTTCCATTTTCTTTCTCTTTGCAGATATTGTTTTGCTATATAGTTTTGAGTATTTTGAACAGAAAAATCATTTGATGTTTATTAGAATCTAATGGAATTAGCATTATATCAGTGATTGCTACTTCTCAGGGGTCATTGTAGGGGGCTTTTACCTTTATTTGTTTAGTACTTAAAATGACCCTGAAAATATTATTTTCACAATTTTACAACTAGTGCCTGAAGAAATGTCCATGATATGTTGTTGAATAATGAAAATACAAAATATTATGTATAATGTGTTACTAATTATGGAACCCAGTTCTATAATTCTCCACATTTACTCACTTGTGTACACTGCTGTATACATGATACACAGATGAAAATGGTCAGAATTATACACAGTTAAGTGGTCACTATATCTATATCTGGGTTATGGATTTTGAAAGCTTCTTAGTTTCTTTCTTGGTCTCTTCTGATCCTCTAAATTATCTACAATAATGGGCATTACTTTCATACTCAGAGAACAATGACTATATTAATAGTCTTATAGCTTTAGAGAAAAATAAATAACTCAAGATGACAGAGAGTAAGTAGCAAATTTGGCATCATTTCCTGACATAGAGGCAGTTGAGGGGAGGGAGTTCACTCTTACCTGAGTCCAGAATTTGGAGTGGTTCTTTGCCCCGCTTTTTTTTCCAGTCCAGTTTCATTGCCACTGATTAGAGCACAGAAGGAAAAAGAATGGCCCGTTCGCTTAATGATGACAAATTGCAGCTTTGGTCTTTACCTGGGAGGCTGTGGTAACCTGGGCCTGCCTTTTGTGTGTGCCCATGGGCGGCAAGCAGGAATTCAGCGCTGTAGCTGGAGCCTGGCTGGACTCCAATTTGGCGTGTGTCTCACATTGTTTGGGAACACTTTGTGCCGGTGGAGACACACTCCTCTCCCGGGGCCTAGAGCTAAGGAAACAAAAGCTCCTGGTGCCAAGGCTACCAGCCTTATCTGTAAATCACTTATTCTTTTTTCTTGTCTCCTCCAGGGTGCTTTGACCTTAGCTCAGAGTTTGAGCAGGCACAACTCATCAATTTTTTTCACTGACAAGTTAAGAGATCAAGTGCATTTAGCCTGCCTGACTATTGAAACTGTATCAGGTCTCAGATATGACCAATTAGAATACATGCACACTGTGTGTGTATATGTGTGGATGCATGCATATGTTTATAACTATATGTAAATGATCATTCATCAAAATTGTAAATGTACATGAGAATTAGTTTTACTTCTTGATAATTTCAACCACATTAGCTGATTTAATCCTTCTCATGTCTCTGCACACTAGGGTGAAAGTGTTGAGGAAAGTGAAGAGGATAGTAGGTCTTTATTTCTAATGTCCATTTACAGTGGAGAGGGCCATTAATGATTTTCAGCTCTACTTTCACATTTATAGAGGTGAAAATGGAAACTACAAAGATGTAAGAGAATCCTTCAGAGTCAGAAAGCTAGTTCACTGCAGAATCTGATTAAAATAATAATCTCTCACCTTTTAATTCAGTACTCTTTACACCAGATTTCTAAGGGATGGCTATCTTAGTACCCGCAACATAGTTAGAAAATATAATTTATATAGTGATCGGTATTTTAATGAGAGGAAAATGAGTGGAAAATGTTAATAGGGATTATTTTTGTGGCAGGAGCTGATTGGTGATTTTATTGTTTAATGCTATCTGAATTTTCTAAAATATCTGCTTAAATATTTATTACCCTAATGGTATGCATTTTAACACACATATTAGCCCCTACGTTCTAAGTATGCTACTAGGTACTTCACACATCAGTTTTGTCATTTACTCATGCTAAGTCACTTCAGTCGTGTCCGACTCTGTGCAACCCCATAGACGGCAGCCCATCAGGCTCCCCTGTCCCTGGGATTCTCCAGGCAAGAACACTGGAGTGGGTTGCCATTTTCTTCTCCAATACATGAAAGTGAAAAGTGAAAGTGAAGTTGCTCAGTCGTGTCCGACTCTTGGCAACCCCATGGACTGCAGCCCACCGGGCTCCTCTGCCCATGGGATTTTCCAGGCAAGAGTACTGGAGTGTGTGGGTGCCATTGCCTTCTCCGAGCCCATCTTAATAATAGGCTCTTATAAATATGTATTGAATATAATAGAATTGAAAAGTAATAGTGTCCAGAGATGACTCTAAAAATCCCTCCTAGAAATCTTCCTGAGATGCCTGTGTGACTTCAGATCCAAGATTATCCTAGTAACAGGAAGTGATTCCAGATAGGTCTCAAACTTTAATATTTTCCTAAGAAGCCACTGAACAATCTGAAGAGGAAGATTTCTGTTGTGAGTAACTCTAGGCTGCTCACAGGTCGCTGGCCAGGAAGGCTCACCCCATGGGGTCAACAGACAGGCAGCTGAGTTGGTTGCTTTCAAAAATCTGTGCAAAATAAACAAAGACTTACAGTGATCAATTATATCTACACCCATTAGATATTAAACATTAAAGACTCCAAAATGAATAGTTGAAGCAGAGGAATTTTGTATTATGTTTCAAGCCTGCTTTTATTTATTAACATGCGTTCATCCTCCTTGGCATGCTGTCTGACATGCTGTCTGACACAGGGCTCAAGGTTGTGGTTTAAACGACAGTAGAAAATCACTGTGCTTTGATGGGTCTGGAGCGTGCAGCCAATGTTAATAACTAACAGTACAGACTGAGCCTTGCTAACGGACCTTTAGAATTAACTGTCTCAAGTTGTGTCTGGGACAGGAAGGACCAAGGGCCCCTTTGTCTGGTCTGGCTTAGGCTCATGCTTTCTAGTGACACATAGATTTATGTATCTAGCAATGGATACGCCTTGCTTGTTTTCCTTGAGTAAAATCCAGACACCATTGTAGTATTTCTTTTTGATACTGGATAAAATTTAAGGAGACCTGCAGTAAAGAGGTTTCTTTTCCAGAATTTGCATCTCTGGGTTTTAGGATACTTAAACCTGAATGTACACACAAGTTGCAGCTTGCTTCTTGGCTTACTGCTATCTCCTAAAGCTTTTGGCTCCAGAAACAGATACGCTCATGGTCATTGAGGAAAAAAAAAGTAGAAGCAGTCCAGGGAGTCCAGAGACACATGAGATCATACCCTGAGTTCCACATTCTGTTTTTCCAGAAGTTCCAGCTAGCTCAATGAGTGTTTGCTCCATGTACTCTTCTAAGGGGTCAGAGTTAGGCCTGAGTGAAGAAGACTGCTGGTTGGCCCCACGGTCGTCTCCACACCTTCACCCTGAGGCATCTAGGATCCCTCTGGAAAGTGAATAGTCTTTAAAACTCAGTGAAATTCTGACTCTGCCTCCAAAGAGTTCAAATGTAAGGTCAGAGTCAGAAGCTCCTGTTGTGCTCACTTACAGCCAGAGCCTGTAAGAGCTGCTCTTGGTTCAGAACCACATTTGAAGGTCCCACAGACTCTTTGGTATAGTCTGGAGAAAGTAAGAGAAGACTACTCTTTACTGCTAACAAGCAGCTCAGACCTTCACTCCTTCACAGAAGAGGATGACTAGTTTTACCCCAGAAACATGCCTCTGGCTTTGTTGCCTAGTAATTATGAGATTTCCACTGTCTCTCTTGGCCCAGACCCCTGGATATGCCTGCACACATGCTGGGTCATCACCTGGGTTATCCTCTCGTTGACCTGCATGACACTAGACACCCATGTAGATGGTTGACATTTGTCTATCTCTGGACCTACTTTCAGCTTATCAGACCTTCTTTATTACATAGAGCTGGGCTTATCTTTCTCCACTGCCTCTCCCCCATGGACATCCAAGTACCCATCCTTGCTGTTTCACTACTGATGGAACTTCTGATCTATGTTTGTGATCTATGTTTTTAATCCAGGGAGTCGGATGCTATCTGTTTTATGATGTTGGTGTTTAATAATCAGAATCATTCTTTAGAGTGTATGTAGATCAAGGAAAACCACAAAGCCAGGACAACAGCTGTCCTGTCTAAATGAAGCAAACCAAACCAAGCACTTATTGGGGGTTCACTGTATATAGGTCTCTGTCTAGATCATTGTGCTATCAGGAGGAAATTTTTGCTGTTCCTACTCTGGTGATCAGTGGTTTCATCTGTAAAAAACGGAAACAAAAACATAACAAAAACAAGAAAAGCGATTGGACTTACTGTACACTAGAGTCATAAGCACAACTTCCACAAAACTTTAGTTTCGAAAAGGTAAATGTGCATTAAAGATTAAGCTTAAATGAGTAGACGGGCATCAGAGCAAAGGGTGCACCTGTGGTTTGGGGGATAGGATAAAGAGCTGCCACCAATCTGTTCTGTTTCCTCTCTGTATGGACTTCAAGTGAAGCCAGAGGCTGTAGCTGTACTTAACGTGCATGTGGAGCCTCACATAGTGTTTTTGACCACCCTATGGTGAAGCCAGCTCTTTCCATGTACGATAGGTTTCTTCTCTGAGGTCACTGTCCAGCCTTTGTTGACTGCGGCTTTCAGGGGAATGAGAATATTATTCTTGGAAGGATGCTTCTATTTTTCCCAGGACCACAAGTGGATTTATGAATAATCTGTATACTCCATTTTTCTCAGCCCAACAAAACATTGCACTTGTAATTCCTGCTTGAAATGGTATCCGAGTCAGATTTAATTGTGTCCTGAGAGGTGCAATCCAACTTCACTAGCTAACCATGGGCTTCCCTGGTGGCTCAGTGGTGAAGAATCTGTCTGCCAATGCAGGAGACACAGATTTGATCCCTGGGTTGGGAAAGATCCCCTGGAGAAGGAAATGGCAACATACTCAGTATTCTTGTGTGGAAATCCCATGGACAGAGGAGCCTGGCAGGCTGCAGTCCAGGGGGTGGCAGAGTCGGACATGACAGCGACTAAAGGACTACAAGCCATGATTACTCCTGTCACGTTTATGTGTTTTAAATTTCACTGATATTTTCACACCGATTATCTTACGTTATTTCCAGAATAGCATTCCAAGGCAAATGAGAGATTATCACTTACCTAAAGTGGAAACTGCCACCCCAAACTAAAAGCACTTATAAATATTAGTATACGGGCATCAGAGCAAAGCCAAATCTATTCACATAGTTAAAATCCATATTTCCTGACTGCAGATGAATGCTTTCTCTTCATAGTCTTAAATATGAAGTCAGATGTCAGAGTGCTATCAGCCTACAATATTAACTGAGCACATACTATAATTATAGGTATTGTAGTAGTTTTATTATTTGCATACACAAAAGCAAGAATATTATCCCAGTTTACCTCTCTATAATTCAAAGTTTGTATCTAATAAAGGAGAAAGCCTCTCACAGTGAAAACTGCTACAGTTCCCTAATACCATTATTTTAGGAAATGTCTAACCAGGGCTAGCATTTCCCAGGTGGCTCAGTGATAAAGAATCCACCTGCCAATGCAGAAGAAACAGGAGACAGGAGTTCAATCCCTGGGTCAGGAAAATCCCCTGGAAAAGGAAATGGCAACACACTCCAGTATCCTTGCCTGGAAAATCCCATGGACAGAGGAGCCTGGCGGGCTACAGTCCATAGGGTCGCACAGGGTCGGACACGACTGTAGCGACTTAGCACAGCACTGCCCAGCAGAACCATGGCTAAACAACTTCTTTCCAGTGGAAACAAGCCTCAATATTTGCTCAGGTAAAAGGTTGGTTTCAACGTGTTGCCAGCAGATGGCGCTGTACATTAGCAAACATCTTGCCTGGGGACGTATAGTAGGATGGGGGGTTTAAGGTGAATGAGACAAGCATGATCTGAGGGGAAAATGGTGAATAGCTAATACAGAAAAAAAAATACACATTTATGTGGCTTAGAAAAGGGAGGTTTAAAGTGTGAGTTAACTTTTTATTAAGCTTTTGAAACAACTCTCATTTAGCTTATAACTCAGAAGAGTGCTGGCAAGTTAAATCGAATAGAAATTCCATTCACCACAGTGGAGAGATTTTCCCTAATATAGAGAAAGGCTTGTATCCTGTGACATTAACTATATCTAAGTGTTAAATGTTGCCCAGTTAGTTTCCAATATGAGTTGTTTCTTCTCTACCCCTCATCCCTCCCCATCTCTCGGCTTGTTTCTCATACTTAAACACTCTCTGCTATAAAAGTCCATGCGATCGCAAGGAGTTGGACATGACTGACTGACTGGAAGAAAAAAAAAAACTATATTTCTATCTATTATTTAAGAACTAGGTGCATCTCATATTTTCTTACAAATGTCTTTTAGAAGAGTAGGAAATCAAAGGGTTCTACTGAGTTTATCTTAACATTCCTAACATTATACTTATACTCAATACATGTTTATTTAACATTGAATAATTGATTAGTGCATCACATGGTCTAGTGACAGAATTTTCTACAAATATTTAGTCACCACTTTCAAATGTATTTATTGAGTTCCTGTTAGTCTTTTGGTCACAGAGCTTATGATCTAGGAGAGGAAATAATAGCTAATTGAACTCTAGTGTGGCAGGTATATGATAGTGGAAGGATAGGATTCTATGAAAGGAGGTTTTTCCAAAGAAATGAAGTCTACTTTTCTATCCGAATAATGAGTAAAGAATTTCTATCTCTTGAGAATATTCCAGGAAAAGAAAACATTTGAGAAAGACTAGAGATCAAAAAATATATCACTGAATACATGAGTAACAAGGAAGTTAATTTTACTTAAAAAGCACTGTGTGATAAGGAGTGTCAGAAGATAGGGTGGGAAATTAGGTACTGTTAGGTATTGAAATTTGGCCTGATAGTAAAATGAAATATTATAATAATTCATGCATGAGAGTGATGTGATCAGATTTATATTTTTCAAAGATCATTCTGGCTGAAGTATGGAAACTAAGTTGTGTTTGGTATAGGTGTGGTGGAAAGGTGTATGGGGCAATACAGGAAGCAGAGAGACCAGTTAGGGAACTGCTGCAAAACTGAAATGCTCTGATTGTTACTAGAGTAGTGAACAGATCTGGAGAGAGAGTTAGGCCAGCAAGAAAGATTTTTAAGGGGCTGCCAACCTTAGGTGGTTAAGACAGTAAAGAATCTTCCTGCAATGCAGGAAATACAAGTTCAATCCCTGGATCAGGAAGAATCCCTGAGGGAGGAAATGGCAACCCACTCAAGTATTCTTGCCTGGAGAGTCCCATGGACTGAGGAGCCAGGCAGGCTACAGCCCATGGGGTCGCACAGAGTTAGATGTGACTTTCACTTTCTTTTTTTTTTTCAACCTGAAAAGAAAGTTGAAAGTTAGTCACTTAGTCATGGCCTATTCTTTGTGACCACATGGACTGTAGCCCACCAGGCTCCTCTGTCCATGGAATCCTTCAGGCAAGAATGCCATTTCCCTTCTCCAAAAGGATTTAAAAAAATAATCAGTATAATAAAACTCCTCCTGGGAGAAGGAGTTTTGGGAAGAAATCCTTTGACAAGCAGCTTAACATGATCCTCATCTCAGTCAGTTCAGTCACTCAGTCATGTCCGACTCTTTGCGACCCTATGGACTGCAGCATGCCAGGCTTCCCTGTCCATCACCAACTCCCAGAGCTTGCTCAAATGAATGTCCATCAAGTCAGTGATGCCATCCAACCGTCTCATCCTCTGTCATCCCCTCCTCCTTCTACCTTCAATCTTTCCCAACATCAGCATCTTCTCCAAAAAGTCGGTTCTTTGCAGCAGGTGGCCAAAGTATTGGAGTTTCAGCTTCAGCATCAGTCCCTTCAATGAATATTCAGGACTGATTTCTTTTAGGATTGGCTGGTTTGATCTCCTTGCAGCCCAAGGGACTCAAGAGTCTTCTCCAAAGCATCAATTCTTCAGTGCTCAGCTTTCTTTATAGTCCAACTCTCACATCCATACATGACTACTGGAAAAACCATAGCTCTGACTAGACAGAACTTTGTTGGCAAAGTAATGTCTCTGTTTTTAAATATGCTGTCTAGGTTAGTCATAGCTTTTCTTCCAAGGAAAAAGCGTCTTTTAATTTCATGGCTGCAGTCATCATCTGCAGTGACCTTGGAGCCCAAGAAAATAAAGTCTCCCACTGTTTCTATTGTTTCCCCATCTATTTGTCATGAAGTTATGGGACCAGATGCCATGATTTTAGTTTCCTGAATGTTGAGTTTTAAGCCAACTTGTTCACTCTCCTCTTTCACCTTCATCAAGAGGCTCTTTAGTTCTTCTTCACTTTCTGCCATAAGGGTGGTGGCATCTGGATATCTGAGGTTATTGATATTTCTCCTGGCAATCTTGATTCCAGCTTGTGCTTCATCCAGCCTGACATTTCACATGATGTACTCTGTACAGAAGTTAAATAAGCAGGGTGACAATATACAGCCTTAATGTACTCCTTTCCCAATTTGGAACCAGTCTGTTGTCCCATGTCCTGTTCTAACTGTTGCTTCTTGACCTGCATACAGGTTTCTCAGGAGGCAGCTAAAGTGGTCTGGTATTCTCATCTCTTGAAGAATTTTCCAGTTTGCTGTGATCCACACAGTCAAAGGCTTTAGCATAACCAACTAAGCAGAAGCAGAGGTTTTTCTGGAATTCTCTTGCTTTTTCTATGATCCAGCAGATGCTGGCAATTTGATCTCTGGTTCCTCTACCTTTTCTAAATCCAGCTTAAATATCTGGAAGTTCTTGGTTCATGTACTGTTGAAGCCTGGCTTGGAGAATTTTGAACATTAGTTTGCTAGCGTGTGAAATGAGTGCAATTGTGCAGTAGTGTGAACATTCTTTGGTATTGCTTTTCTTTGGGATTGGAATGAAAACTGACCTTTTCCAGTCCTGTGGCCACTGCTGAGTTTTCCAAATTTGCTGGCATATTGAGTGCAGCACTTTAAAAGCATTATCTTTTAGGACTTGAAATAGCTCAACTGGAATTCCATCACCTCCACTAGCTTTGTTCGTAGTGATGCTTCCCAACATGATGTTTAGTGATATTTCCTAACATGATGATAGAGATACTTAAACAGCAAACTCAAACTTTCCACAGGTGGAAAGCAACATGCCATTTTAGAATGGTGAATCTTATTATTTACTATGATTTTGCTTTACTGATAGATACACAGGTTTGGAGTCAGAGATGACAGTTCAAGAAAATAAAAGAAAGGCAGAGCACTTGCCCCAGTGCTCATAATTCTCTACTCTCCTTTTTTCCAAAACGATGGTTGAAGAGATATATAAGAATACCTGTCTAGAGGCTCAACAAGTAATTAGCCTCCATTAAGTGGTCCCTCAATGCTCTCTTGAGAATGATTAGTAGTAAAAGGATTAAAGAGAAATAGATGGCATCAAAATATGTTTACATGGTAGTAACAATAGCTCTCTGTAATTACTTGGATATGAGGGAGAAGAAAGAACCAATGGTGATAACTTCCAGGATTCAGACCTGGGAAACTGGGTTATTCTCTGTGATAAGGAAGGGAAAGATCAGGTGTGAGGTAGAATTAAGAGAGAGCAGATAAACAATTAAGATTTCATTTTTAACTTAGAGAAGAATTGTTTGCATTTAAGTTTGAAGTTTGAAGTGTGTGTGACATTTGAGGGGAAAGAGCAAGTAAAGCAATTAAGTCTGAAGCTTAAGAAAGGGATTTAGGTTAAAGGTATGTGTTTGGTAATTAAAAACGTGGGAATGGATTATATCACAAGGGAGAATGTGTAGTATAATATGCAACAGAGGATATGTGGACAAAAATATAAAACAATACATTTAATAGCATCATATTAAGAGATATATTGGGCTTCCCTGGTGGCTCGGATGGTAAAGAGTCTGCCTACAATGCAGGAGACCTGGGTTTGATCCCTGAGTTGGAAAGATGCTCTGAAGAAGGGAATGGCTACCCACTCCAGTATTCTTGCCTGGACAAGAGAAGCATTGGAAGTCCATGGAATGGCAAAGAGTCAGACATGATTGAGCAACTAACACTTTCACTTTCCAGAGACAGTTTAAATTAAGAAACCAATATGTGTGTGTGTGTGTGTGTGTGTGTGTGTGTGTGTACATAGACTGGATACTGTGAACCTGATAATCAAGGAGACCACAGAGTTCTGAAATAGCATGTCTTCAAGACTGCAGGATTTTGAAACTGTGAGACTGAAAGACTGCAAGATCCATTCTTCCATCCAGTGCTACCTCTAGCCTCTGCTTACTTTAAAAATTTATTATTTAAGAGAAACATTTAACAGAGAAGGTCGTCTCTGAGTTGATGTGTTTTACAGAAAGAATTCTGGCATACCAGAAGACAGGTTAACCCGAAGTTTGGCTTCTCTTCATCTGACTAATTGTCCTTTTCTGCTCAGGTTAGTCTTTTTTCCCCAACCTGCTGCTTCCAACCTTACTCCAGGTATGGAAGCAAACTTTTTCCCTTGTGATCATCATTCTTGAATTTACTCTTTTTTTTATTTTATTTTATTTTTAAACTTTACATAATTGTATTAGTTTTGCCAAATTTATATTTTGAACTATTTAGATCCATTGCTTTTCAATAAATTTAAAGTTTTTTGTTGCTTTTGTTTATCCAGATATTTGCTACTGTTTCAATGATGTAAAGGGATTTCACCTCTTGCATTTTGGTTAGTGCTGCGGTCTTCAAAGGGTCGTCAAGGTATTGCAAACTGAAGGTCGAGCAGTATTATAGCTTCGTAATCTCAAAGTGTAGCTTTTGTTTTTGAGATCATACCGCTTTGTATCATTTTTCACAGTCCTAAGCAAGCTTTCACATCAATTAAAGGCAAAGTGTGGAAACAACAGAATGTGGTCCACTGGAGAAGGGAATGGCAAACCACTTCAGTATTCTTGCCTTGAGATCCCCATGAACAGTATGAAAAGGCAAAAAGACAGGATACTGAAGGAGGAACTCCCTAGGTTGGTCAGTGCCCAGTATGCTACTGGAGATCAGTGGAAAAATAACTCCAGAAAAGAATGAAGGGATGGAGCAAAAGCAAAAACGATACCCAGTTGTGGATGTGACTGGTGATAGAAGCAAGGTCTGATGCTTTAAAGAGCAATATTACATAGGAACCTGGAATGTTAGATCCATTAATCAAGGCAAATTGGAAGTGGTCAAACAAAAGATGGCAAGAGTGAACATCAACATTCTAGGAATCAGCGAACTAAAATGGACTGGAATGGGTGAATTTAATTCAGATGACCATTATATCTACTACTCTGGGCAGGAATCCCTTAGAAGAAATGGAGTAGCCATCATAGTCAACAAAGGAGTCTGAAATGCAATCTCAAAAAGGACAGAATGATCTCTGTTCATTTCCAAGGCAAACCATTCAATATCACACAAATCCAAGCCCCAACCAGTAATGCTGAAGAAGCTGAAGTTGAACGGTTCTATGAAGACCTACAAGACCTTTTAGAACTAACACCCAAAAAGATGTCCTTTTCATTATAGGGGACTGGAATGCAAAAGTAGGAAGTCAAGAAACACCTGGAGTAACAGGCAAATTTGGCCTCGGAATATGGAATGAACCAGGGCAAAAGCTAATAGAGTTTTGCCAAGAGAACACACTGGTCATAGCAAACACCCTCTTCCAACATCACAAGAGAAGACTCTATACATGGACATCACCAGATGGTCAACACCGAAATCAGATTGATTATATTCTTTGCAGCCAAAGATGGAGAAGCTCTATACAGTCAGCAAAAACAAGACCAGGAGCTGACTGTGGCTCAGATTATGAACTCCTTATTGCCAAATTCAGACTTAACTTGAAGAAAGTAGGGAAAACCACTAGACCATTCAGGCATGACCTAAATCAAATCCCTTATGATTATACAATGGAAGTGAGAAATAGATTTAAGGAATTAGATCTGATAGACAGAGTGCCTGATGAACTATGGATGGAGGTTCATGACATTGTACAGGAGACAGGGATCAAGACCATCCCCATGGAAAAGAAATGCAAAAAAGCAAAATAGCTGTCTGGGGAGGCCTTACAAATAGCTGTGAAAATAAGCGAAGCGAAAAACAAAGGAGAAAAGAAAAGATATAAGCATCTGAATGCAGAGTTCCAAAGAATAGCAAGAAGAGATAAGAAAGCCTTCTTCAGTGATCAATGCAAAGAAATAGAGGAAAACAACAGAATGGGAAAGACTAGAGATCTCTTCAAGAAAATTAGAGATACCAAGGGGACATTTCATACAAAGATGGGCTCGATAAAGGACAGAAATTGTATGGACCTAACAGAAGCAGAAGATGTTAAGAAGAGGTGGCAAGAATACACAGAAGAACTGTACAAAAAACATCTTCACGACCCAGATAATCACGATGGTGTGATCACTGACCTAGAGCCAGACATCCTGGAATGTGAAGTCAAGTGGGCCTTAGAAAGCATCACTGTGAACAAAGCTAGTGGAGGTGATGGAATTCCAGTTGAGCTATTTCAAATCCTGAAAGATGATGCTGTGAAAGTGCTGCACTCAATTTGCCAGCAAATTTGGAAAACTCAGCAGTGGCCACAGGACTGGAAAAGGTCAGTTTTCATTTCAATCCCAAATAATGGGAATGCCAAAGAATGTTCAAACTACCACACAATTGTACTCATCTCACACGCTAGTAAAGTAATGCTCAAAATTCTTCAAGCCAGGCTTCAGCAATATGTGAACCATGAACTTCCAGATGTTCAAGCTGGTTTCAGAAAAAGCAAAGGAACCAGAGATCAAATTGCCAACATCTGCTGAATCATGGAAAAAGCAAGAGAGTTCCAGAAGAACATCTATTTCTGCTTTATTGACTATGCCAAAGCCTTTGACTGTGTTGATCACAATAAACCATGGAAAATTCTAAAAGAGATGGGAATACCAGACCACCTGACCTGCCTCTTGAGAAACCTCTATGCAGGTCAGGAAGCAACAGTTAGAACTGCATGGATCAACAGACTGGTTCCAAATAGGAAAAGGAGTACATCAAGGCTGTATATTGTCACCCTATTTATTTAACTTATATGCAGAGTACATCATGAGAAAAGCTGGGCTGGAAGAAGCACAAGCTGGAATCAAGATTGCCAGGAGAAATATCAATAACCTCAGATTTGCAGATGACAACACCCTTATGGTGGAAAGTGAAGAGGCATTAAAAAGCCTCTTGATGAAAGTGAAAGAGCAGAGTGAAAAAGTTGGCTTAAAGCTCAACATTCAGAAAATGAAGATCATGGCATCTGGTCCCATCACTTCATGGGAAATCGATGGGGAAACAGTGGAAACAGTGTCAGACTATTTTGGGGGGCTCCAAAATCACTGCAGATGGTGACTGCAGCCATGAAATTAAAAGATGCTTACTCCTTGGAAGGAAAGTTATGACCAATCTAGATAGCATATTGTAAAGCAGAGACATTACTTTGCCAACAAAGGTCCGTTTAGTCAAGGCTATGGTTTTTCCAGTGGTCATGTATGGATGTGAGAGTTGGACTGTGAAAAAAGCTGAGCGCCGATGAATTGATGCTTATGAACTGTGGTGTTGGAGAAGACTCTTGAGAGTCCCTTGGACTGCAAGGAGATCCAACCAGTCCATTCTAAAGGAGATTGGTCCTGGTGTTCTTTGGAAGGACTGATGCTAAAGCTTAAACTCCAATACTTTAGCCACCTCATGCAAAGGGTTGACACATTGGAGAAGACTCTGATGCTGGGAGGGATTAGGGGCAGAAGGAGAAGGGATTTTGTGATAACCTATTATGGCTTAGTTATCTCTGCATGTGGACTAAAGAGAACACTCACCTAGGGCTCAGGAGCCCTGGACTCTCTCATCCCCACTGCCTTTTAATATACCAGTGTCTTTTCCTCTCTGACCCTCCCTAGCTATACATTCAGTAATTTAAGTAAATTATATCTAGAAGCAGTATAATCTCCAGAGTCTGTAAGTAAAAGGAAGGACTAAAGGGCAGGTAGTTTGTATGGAACAGGAGGATAAGCTCCTGTCCATGATATAACATTTAGAGGGAAAAATTGTCCATATTGAAGCATGGGATATATAAATTCCTTCACTCCAGTATTTCTCTAAAAACATCTACCTTCTGTAGATGTCTACTACATCTATCATTCCATATTTCTAGGACTTCTTCCCAGATTCACCAAGCCACTTTTGCGGGTTACCAGCTGCATGTGGGTGACAGCCTCAGGAGAGTAGTAGTTGTACCCAGTGTTTAAGAACACAGGCTCTGTAACCAGATTTTCCAAGGTTCAAATCCTAGGTCTACCCTTGCCTAGCTGTGCACTCGTGGTCAGTTTACCTAGTTTCCCTGTATCTCAGTTTGTCATCTGCAAAACGGATACCTGACACTGACTCATACATCTACTGCTGACACCTTTGTGTAGTTGTGAGATTACATTCGTTAATACATGTAAGGCTTTGGCATCAATGATTCATCAATAGCAAGGCAGTTAATAAAGGGTCGCTACGACTGTTTATTTTAACTCAGTTGGAAATTGCTCAAGAGTAACCTTTTATGTAATTCTGTCTCTATGCTCCCTTTTCCTTCCTTCCTTCCTTCCCTTCTTCTCTCCCTCCTTCCCAGCCTTCCATTTTCCTTCCATCTCTCTTTTCCCTCCATTCCCGTCCTCTCACTTCCCTTCCTTTCTCTTTTGCCCTCTCTGTCTCCTCACATGTGTTTGCTCCTCCCTTTCTAGGTAAGTGTTTTAGGCTTGCACTTGTTTTTCAATACCTTGGGCCAGTCTGGCTTGATCAAGCAGGCCAAGGGCCAGGGGTCTTGCTGAGCCTCTCTGGTGTCCAAGCTATAGCTCATTGCAAACTCTATTGAGCTGCTGAGAGTGCCAGACACGGATTTCATTAATCCTACCATCAGTGAGTCTGATTTCATTGCAACTAATACACTACCTGTTTCTCGAAAGATGCCAACATTTTCTTGACACTGTGTATGACCTCCTGTTATTTCTCAACAAAAGCTGGCAAGCACGACTCGGCAGTGAAGTAATAAAACAGCCAAACGGGCCACAAACTGCTGAGTGCATCCATGCTGAAATGAACAGCACATTCCAAAGAGATCCACAGAAGCTAAGAAGGAAAAAAAAAGTGAAAGTACAAAATCACTTAGAGGAGAGAGTAACCCTCTAGGCCCCCAGAGTTACATACTTATCTTCCCTACATTGAAAACTAAGGTGACTTATATTCTAGAATCCCTGATTATTCCAATGCCAGTACTTCATTTTGATATATCATTCACAAGTGTCTCCATCAGACTTTATCCTCACATATGGGGCAAGTCTCTAAAATCTTTGAAGTTTCTCCCAGCAACACAGAAAAAGAAAGTGGCATGTCATATGAATGAATAGGTTTAGTTACAGGTCAGAATGGGATGCAATCAGACTGGGAAGATTGGAACATGGTATAATAAATAAGCAAAGAAAGGTATATTTTGTTTAGCTTCAAAGGCTTTAACTTTTCCTTCATGATTTTTGTGAAAAAAAAAAATGGTATATTAAGCCAATTTCCTATTCTGTATCTAGCTCAGATGAACACAAGATGAGGTATTTATTTTCTGGACTAAAACACCAGATCTTTGATGAAGTCTTTCTTAGCAGAATGATGCAAGGAATGTTCACAGAAAGAGAGACCATTGAGGCAAACACTTTGGATGACTCATGTATTCATTCAACATGGTTTGAGAATACTATATCCCAAACAAAGATAAATAATATTGGGGCAAAAAAAGATAAATAATATTGGAAACTTATTGGCTCTCAAAGACTCAAACAGTAGGAATTGCCATAAAGAAAATGTTCAGGGTTCTCAGGGAGAGAAAATCAGGAGAATCTGGCTTAATTTGAGGGGAATTTGAAAAGAGGATTCTTGGAAGGAAATACTGCATTTGGCTGAAGTCTGCAGAAAAAGATAAGAAAGTCTAAAAATGGAAACTGCCTTGTGGACTTATTAATAAATTTATCAATGAGTGTCTGTGTGTGTGTGTGTGTGTGCGCATGTGCACTCAGTCATGTCTGACTCTTTGCAGCCTCCTGGACCATAGCCCACCAGGCTCCTCTGTCCATGAGTTTTCCAGGCAAGAATACTGGAGCTGGTTGCCATTTCCTCCTCTAGGGGATCTTCCTGACCCAAGGATTGAACCCATGTCTCTTACATCTCCTACATCATTAATCCTACCATCAGTGAGTCTGAATTCATTGCAACTAATACACTACCTGTTTCTCTAATGATGCCAACATTTTCTTAACACTGTGTATGACCTCCTGTTATTTCTCAACAAAAGCTGGCAAGCACGACTCAGTAGTGAGGTAATAAAACAGCCAAATGGGCCACAAACTGGCAGATTCTTCACCACTGGGGCCACCTGCAAAGCCCTTATCAATAAGGGTAACATACAACTGTTTTCAAATAAAGTTAGCTGAAAAGAGGAAGACATTTAATGGCTTTGTTCCATTCAAGAGCACAAGCCATTCATTACGGTCATTAAAAGAAGGGAGCTAGAGGCCTTGAATGAATTGTTAAAATATTATGATTGTAATTAAAAATGCTTATTAAGGGATAATGAACCTAAATGTGTAAGAACGTTCTGTATGTTCTTCAGTTCAGTTCAGTTCAGTCATTCAGTCATGTCTGACTCTTTGCGACCCCACGGACTGCAACACGCCAGTCTTCCTTGTCCATCACCAACTCCGGGATCTTACTAAAATTCATGTCCATCCGGTTGGTGATGCCATCCAACCATCTCATCCTCTGCCATCCCCTTCTCCTGCCACCTTCAACCTTTCCCAGCATCATAGTCTTTTCCAATGAGTCAGTGCTTTGCATCAGGTGGCAAAAGGATTGGAGTTTCAGCTTCAGCATCAGACCTTCCAGTGAATGTTCAGGACTGATTTTCTTTGGGATTGACTGGTTTGATCTCCTTGCCATTCAAGGGACTGTCAAGAGTCTTCTCCAACACCAGAGTTCAAAAGCTTCAATTCTTCGGCACTCAGCTTTCTTTATGGTCCAGTTCTCACATCCAAAAATGACTACTAGAAAAACCGTAGGTTTGACTATACACATCTTAGTCAGCAAAGTGCTGTCTCTGCTTTTTAATATGCTATCTAGGTTGGCCATAGCTTTTCTTCCAAGGAGCAAGCATCTTTTAATTTCTTGGCTGCATAACAGTTCTATGAAGACCTATAAGACCTTCTAGAACTAACACCAAAAAAAAAAAAAAAAAGTCCCTTTTAGTATAAAGGAAGCCTAAATTCTAATTCTGTACGATGATTCTTTGGGATACTAATCTGCCATCCTCTCTGCTGGATTTCTGAATAAAGTTGATATTTCTTGCCCCAGTACTTTGTGTGTCATTTTATTGGCCTGTCATGCATTGATCAGTATGAGCTTGGACTCAGTAACACTCAGAGAACTAATAGCAGATAAAGTGATTGAATGGACATGAGTTTGAGCAAGTTCTGAGAGATGGTGAAAGACAGGGAAGTCTGGCATGCTGCAGTCCATGGGGTCACAAAGAATCAGACACGACTGAGCGACTGAACAACAAAGTGGCTGAACACTCATTGCTTAGAAACACGAGTGTGGAAATCAAAAGTTGGCAACTTAGTTAAGCCTGATTTTCATGAACCAGCTTAGAACGGAGAAGAAATTAGGAAAACATTTAGATCCATGCAATTTCTGTTCTTTATTGTGCCCATCTTTGCATGAAATGTTTCCTTGGTAGTTCTAATTTTTTCAAAGTGATCTCTAGTCTTTCCCACTCTATTGTTTTCTTCTATTTCTCTGTATTGATCACTGAGAACAGCTTTCTTATCTCTCCTTGCTTTCTTTGGAACTCTGCATTCAAATGGTTATGTCTTTCCTTTTCTCCTTTGCCTCTAGCTTCTTTTCTTTTCTCAGCTATTTGTAAGGCCTCCTCAGACAATCATTTTGCCTTTTTGCATTTCTTTTTCTTTGGGATGGTCCTCATCACTGCCTCCTGTACAATGTCACAAACCTCTGTCCATAGTTCTTCAGGGGCTCTGTTTATCAGATCTAACCCCTTGAATCTGTTTGTCACTTCCACTATGGGTTTATATACAAACACTATAAGGAGTTCATAAGAATAATTAAAATGATGAATAACAGTATTGCTGTAAACCACATCTGGGAAACTGGATTTGTAGCTGTACTTTCATCAAGTAACAATTTCCAGAGTTGAAGCTTGTTCATCTCTAATTAGATGTTCTAACACTTAAACTTTTTATAGATCACTTTTTATATGCAACATCTCAATTTTTGCAGCAACACTTTTTATACAGGTTTTATCAATCCTATTTACAGATGTAGAAATTAAGATTCAGAGTGTTTGCGTGCTCAAAGTGTCTAAACAGAAAGAATTACAAATCTTTATCCTCTCGTTTCAAATTGTATGTGCATGTCAGCACCTCATACATCCTCTGAATATCAAAGTCATATTGTATATATTTGAAAGTGCTTGATAAATGGTAAGGTGTTGCATACACATGAGGTACCATGTTGACCTCTAAAATAATTAATTAATTCATTAATTAATGCATTTATTCTTTTGTTATTTTAACAAACCTTTTCCGAATACCTTTTCAATGCTTCCATCACTTCCCTAAATACTACGAGAATATGAAGTGCTACTTTGCTATTTAGATTTAGAGATATATTTGGCATATATTTCTTTGTTATATCGTTTGCAAGACAATCTTTCCTTAACAATTACTTTTATAATTTTCCGCAGCACAGAAGGACATTAGCAATTCAAGAGACTGAATTTTAGCCCACAGAAGTCACTTAGTTATTGTCCTTAGAAGAACCTCTGCATTTCACTGTTACGTTTGATTGCACCTATTGGAATAAAAGTAGATCCCTGAATGCTGGTATATGCTGACCTAGTTAACTATACGTATAAAGGACAGCTTTTTCATTGGAATGGATTCAAGATAAGCAGCAAATATTTATGTTCCACTAAAGTATTGTTCCAAAAATGGCAGCAATGGCTCCCCAAAATAGGAAGAGTATCTGAGTGTGAGGCTTTGCTTTATTCCTCAGAACTGTAACTATAACTTTACCATATAGCATATTTTGAAATTTTAGAGTCTAATGAAGGTCTCCAAGTGAAGCTACACACCTTTGTATGGAAAAGAAAGCTTTTTCATCCAATAAAATCCAAGATAAAGTTAACTAAGAAGCACATTGTTGATAGGTTGGCGTTTTTTAATGATCATTACTGGTTTTACATTTGGACTAAACTCCAAAGTGTGTTTAATGGTTACAAATTATCTGAATTAGCTGTAAATTTTGTAATTAGAAAGCATTATTTTACTATCAAACAATTTCTCAGAAAAAATACATTAATTTCAATTATATGTGAAGTAGTTACTTCTAGGTTTTTGTTTATTTATTTTGTTTGACAATTTAATTTGCTAAGCACTTTCACAGATTATTTTTTCATTACAATACATTATTGATACCTATTCAGGTAGACTAAATTATATGAAATTGCCAATATTAGACCATATCTGTCCTATAGAAATGGAAATTTCAAGTGAGCCAGCTTAATATATGACCTTGGTGATGGGAGTAAGCTTAGTTGTGCCAGACTCCTCATATCCTTCAAGATTCTTTTTTCCCTTTAATGGAGCCATTTTAATGAAATTAATTAAGAAGTTTCAAAAACACTCTTCCCTTTTCTTTATTTAATGAAATCAATGTCCTATTTTCAAGTGTCCTTATCAGACTTCTATAAGAATTAATCATGCAAAAACATATTTTAGAGGGAGATTTATGCTGAGGAGACTTTTTTTTTTTTTTCTCAAAATGTAGAGGTGAGGAAAGACAGAGAGAGAGTACGATACCCTATATAATTAAACATGAAGATAAAACGCCAGGTTAGAAAAGACAAAGACACATGTAATACTTAAATTTCATTAAAATACAGTATTTTATCCATGGTGTTAACAGTAATGTGAAACCTACAAATTCTGATAATCATAAAGAGGCTTAGAGTTTGTCAGAAGAGATTATCAGTTAGTAACATTTCTTCTAGTATTTTTTTGTAAAGGCCTAGTCACAATCAATTTTGCTTATTTCATATCTAAAAGTTGTTTTGTCAATATTTCTCATCTCTGCAATAAGGCTTATTTTTCTCTTGTGACTCGATGACTTCGTGATCCTCTAACTTGGCCTTGGTAAATTACGTTCCAAAGAATTCCAATATTGAATTAGGAATTTCTGTATTCTCCACCCACTGTATTTCTGGCAGCAAGGAGCTATTTGGTCATGAGCTAAAACAGGAGGTAATGAACCACTGTTGTAAAGGATGATCCATGACCAGATTGTTCTGATCTTTCATGGTGCTGTCTGCTGACCTACTTGGCAAGTTGGATTCAGTCTTCTTGTTCATGCATAACTGAGGTCACTTAAACATTAAAAGATATGAACTCCTCTTCCTTTCATCCTTTGACCTAGTTCAAGCCTGTTTAAACTCGTGGGTCCAGAACCGTGGAGGATGTGTGAGTATTTACATATGTGTAACTGCGTATGTGTGCATGTGTGTGTGCATGTGCTTACCTAAAGTGATGTGCATTTGAAGTGATGATCTACTGAAAAAATGAGGGCAAGTTCTGTGTTTAGTATATCCATATTCAATAAGGGTAAGGACATATATAAATGGGAAGCATCAAGTTAACATAGAATTCAATTAAGTGTGCATTGATTCTTAATATGTAATTATCATTTATATACCTCCTTTCAATGTCTTGAATGCCTCACCTCTTTTCTTAAATATGCACAAGAACGTATGGCAAAACCAATACTATATTGTAAAGTCATTAGCCTCCAATGAAAATAAATTTATATTAAAATAAATATGCATCAGAATACCTCAGGTACACATAGTTAAATGAATCCTGAATGTGTTGGATCAAGGAGAGGCAGAACGTTTACAAGAATTAGTGGTACAAGACCCTGAAATATGGCATGAATACAATGTCAAAATTACTATTGGAAGTTAGAAGAAAATAATGTTCTGTGTGCTAAGTTGCTTCAGTTGTGTCTGACTGAGCAATCCTGTGGACTGTAGCCCACCAGACTCCTCTGTCCATGGGATTTTCCAGGCAAGAATACTGGAGTGGATTGCCATGCCCCACTCCAGGTGATCTTCCCTACCCAGAGACCAGACCTGGGTCTCCTTCCTTGCAGGCAGTTTCTTTACCAGCTGAGCCACCAGGGAAGCCTCAGGAGAAAATAATGGCCCCCACCTAACTGAAGTAGAAACATCAGAAATACTAAGGCAGAAGATGAAAGAATGCTTAGACAAGTGGGCATGCTAGAGTAGATTCATTAAATGAAGCCAAAAAGAACAATAGCTGATTATGTTACAAAAGAGAGCTCCCATGACTCTGTTTACCAAAGTGATTAGCAGTGCTCTGATAAGAGAGATACCAGTATGTATAAAATAGATAACTAATGAGAACCAACTGTATAGCACAAGGAACTCTACTCAGTGCTCTGTGGTGACCTAAATAGGAAGGAAATTCTAAGAAGAGGGGATATATGTATCTGTACAGCTGATCTCCTTTGCCATATAGCAGAAACTAACACCACATTGTAAAGCAACTATGCTGTAATAAAAATTAAAAAAAAAAAAAAGAAAAGCTCATTGATGGTTACCCTCTCCAGTTCAAAGTAGATGACAGGAGGAGATGCCAAGAACTGGGCTCACTGAGAGTAATGGGAATAATAAGATCCTAAAATAAGAGATGCCAGATAACAGCAAGTTTGAAGTCATTATGGTAATGAGTATCAATGCCAGTGTGCAACCCCAACACTATGGAAATGTTTCAAAGGACACAGTGTTCCTGTGGGAAAGATGGGTGGTCAGCCAATAAGAGTACTAGCAGCCACTCCAATAAAATAGTCCAATCCCTTGTCTAGTTTCCATATCTGAGCCAATTCTCAAATTCGATTAATTAATCCATTGATTAATGGAGAGGCTGAGTCTCCATGAGGAATAACTTTGAACACCAAGGCATGTATAGAGTTATATTTCCCTAATCTTCCAGAGGACTTATAGCTTCTTAATCAGATAACCATAAATTCAGAGCATTCATGAAAATGTGAATACTCTGACATTTTGAACCCTGTGGAAGAATTTAAACTGATATTAACACTTGAGGGTCTGAACCATTATTACAGTCCTGTGGCTAAAGTTGGTGCATGTGAGGACCTGATAGGAAGTGGAATTCTAGCCCAAGTGCAGCTGACATTGTTTCTACTGGGTCTGCAGACATCCCAGAATTATTTCCTCTGGTTCTTGAACACATAATTGGAATGGGCATATTTGGTTATTGAAGGAACCCTATGCAGGTTTTTTAACCTTTGGGATCAGGGCTGTTGAAATGGGGAAAGTAAAATGGAAACGCTTAAATCTATCTCCTAGCCTGGACAAGATGATACATCAAAAGCTATGGGTGTGGGCATGAATGTGAAGATCTTTTCATTTCAAGTTAATATTCACCATAGAAAACCTAACCATGGGAGAAGCCTAAAAGACATTGTAATGGAACATAACAAGCGGACAAATGGAGCAGCCTTGATGGTGAAGATGAGGGCAGTGCATGCAGAGACCCATCAACATGGTCTTCAACAACCCCGATCTGATCTAAGCTCTAGCATAGTATCAATCTACCATCAATGAAGACTAACACAGAGCTTCTGCCACATCTCTCAAGGAGATCAGCTAGTTATCTGGTTTCAAGATGAATATATTGGATCCCTTTCATCAGAAAAGGGTAGAAATTCATTTTGACTGAGATAGATACATGTTTGGAGAAGGCAATGGCACCCCACTCCAGAACTCTTGCCTGGAAAATCCCATGGACGGAGGAGCCTGGTGGGATGCAGTCCATGGGGTCGCTAAGAGTCGGACACGACTGAGCGACTTCACTTTCACTTTTCACTTTCATGCTTTGGAGAAGGAAATGGCAACCCACGCCAGTGTTCTTGCCTGGAGAATCCCAGGGACGGGGGAGCCTGGTGGGCTGCCGTCTATGGGGTCGCACAGAGTCGGACATGACTGAAGCGACTTAGCAGCAGCAGATACATGTTTAAGTTATAGGCCTACATTTACTACTCTCTCGGCTAGTACAACTATCCAAAAACATATAGATTTTCAGATCTACCACTTTGACTGGTTAGTTAGTTAGTTAGGGTTAGTTGCTCAGTTGTATCTGACTCTTTGTGACTCCATGGACTGTAGCCCACCAGGCACCTCTGTCTGTGGGATTCTCCAGGCAAGAATACTGGAGTAGGTTGCCATTTCCTTCTCCAAGGGATCTTCCTGACCCAGGAATCAAACCTGAGTCTCCTGCATTTCAGACAGATACTTTACCATCTGAGACACTTGAGAATACTGATAATATAATTTCAGAAAGAGGAAACTATACCAAAAGAGATATAGAAGTGAGCATATGACTCATTACATTCCTTCTCACCCGGAATCTGCCAACATAATTGAGTAATATAGATGAAGCACCAACTTGAAGATGATAACCCACAAAGGTGATATGTTATCCTCTTGGATGTGGTTTACACCATAAATCAGTGATCTATTTTATGGTGCTAGGCCTCCATTAAGTAAAATATGTAGTTCCCATATCAAGGAGGTAAGAATGGTCCATTTACCCTCACTCCCATTGATTCACTTGAAGAATTTGTGCTTTAATCTCCATTTTCTGGATGTCCTCTTAGAGGAGGGACACCTCCATCAGAGATACAGTAAGAGTCTCATAGAACCTTATGCTATGGTTATTTCTAAGTCATTTGGGTTCTTTGTGCTAAGAGATTAACAGATAAGAAAAAGAAACAATTGTATGGGTAGTTTATCCTAGCTATCGGGAGGATACTGGGCTACCATTACAAAAATGGTTATATGGAGGAAATGCTTGACAACTGTCTGACCGACTGGAATAACAGTACCCTCTTGCCCAATTTAATGGTAAATGGACAAGAGCATCAGCCAGAGCTATTTATGGCAGGAAGATCATGGTGACCAGCACATCAGATCACATAAAAATAACTACAAGGTAAGTCACCTATACAAGCAGAGGTGCTAGCAGAAGTTTAGGGTGCACCAAGAATGGATAATAAGCCATATAATGAGTATCAGTTGCAGTCCCAAGATGAACTTCTTTGTGAACACTAAATTTTTTAAATTCTTCTGAGTTTCAACAGGAAAAAAAAAGATAAACCAGAATATTATAGGCGATATTTTCATATGAAATGAACTAACTGTTGATACAAGTGAATCTGAGCAGTGCAAGAGGTACATCTTAAGGAACACTATGAGTGATCCAAAATCCCTTTCAGGGTTAAGGCACTCATTCCCCTAACTCTTCAAGGATGGACTTCAGCTGAAAGAAGCTGCCACACCCAAGACTAATCCTACTTTGAAGGCTGGGATACAAAAACTAAGTTCCTTACTTCAATTTTGAAGGGCAGTTCAGTTCCAGAGTTCCCTATGTGTTTGTCTGAGGGCTTTGTTTTAACTGAAACACCATTTATTTTTTTTTCTCTTTTCCCAAATGTGCATATAGTCCCTTACATGTTTGTTCCTGAGAATATACCTAAGAAAATCCCCTGCATGCAAATTTCTGTTTCATAAATAAAATGACTTAGAATGCAAGGTTGTACAGACTATAAGTGACAAAGTGAATCAGAAGTCAGACTTCCTGCCACTGCAGTACTCGTTCCTCTACATCTCATTGCTAGATCCTCTCAGTAAGCTTTTTTTTTTAATTTATGCAAATCTTTAGTTACATATAAGTTATCTGTTTATACATCTGTGTCCCAAACTAGGATAAAAAGTTTTTGAAGACAAGAGAATGTATCATGTGTGCATTTATTTCCTAAATTGAGCAAATCTAGTGTCTCATTTTAACCACTCCACTGTATCTGTTCAATGAATAACTTTTAAATAGTTACCTTGATAGATGAACATTTTCCAGTTTATTTGAAAATAATGTTTTTAATAAATCATATTAAAATATGTTCTTTACAGGAATTTCAATATATTGAGTGGGTTGTTAAAAATGTCATGTTGAATGGATCTCAACCCAGGATGTAAGCATTCATGAGATAACAAGCAAACAACAACAACAACAACAAGAGGCTGATCATGTGTAGCCTGCCTTTTCTGTAGGATTTTAAAATTTTGTACACATGACTAGGTTATGATTTATTAAGCACATAATGTCTATCAGCTTTTAGAAAATAGCTCCAGAATTCATTCTCTCCCCTCTGCCTTTCTTTCATCTGTGAAACTGAACAAGCTAATACCAATTAGGACAGTGGGAGGATGAGAGAGAGAACAGTAAAGAATAAGAATTCATACCCAATTATAGATTTTCCCACAGAATTAAATAAGATCAACAAAAACATTGCACATAAAAACACTTCAACTAGAGGTTTTCACCAACACAGTATTCTTTTCATTGTCAAATAAAATCTTATTTTTGTTTCTTCTGGGGAAAAAATAATACAATACTGTCCTTTCTGGCTTTCCTTTCTATTGCTACTGCCAATGCTAGGATATTCGCCTAACCCCTTATTCCACTTCCTCCTTATTGCCTCCTATGTTTACTGATATCTTTATTTTCCTAAAATATAGTTATGAATCAGTTCAGTTCAGTTCAGTCTCTCAGTCATGTCTGACTCTTTGCGACCCCATGAATCACAGCACTCCAGGCCTCCCTGTCCATCACCATCTCCTGGTGTTCACTCAAACTCATGGCCATCGAGTCAGTGATGCCATCTCATCCTCTATTGTCCCCTTCTCCTCCTGCCCCCAATCCCTCCCAGCATCAGAGTATTTTCCAAAGAGTCAACTCTTCGCATGAGGTGGCCAAAGTACTGGAGTTTCAGCTTTAGCATCATTCATTCCAAAGAACACCCAGGGCTGATCTCCTCTAGAATGGACTAGTTGGATCTCCTTGCAGTTCAAGGGACTCTCAAGAGTCTTCTCCAACATCACAGTTTAAAAGCATCAATTCTTTGGTGCTCAGCCTTCTTCACAGTCCAACTCTTGCATCCATACATGACTACTGGAAAAATCATAGCCTTGACTAGACGGATTATTGTTGGCAAAGTAATGTCTCTGCTTTTCAATATGCTATCTAGGTTGGTCATAACTTTTCTTCCAAGGAGTAAGCGTCTTTTAATTTCATGGCTGCAATCACCCCCCAAAATAAAGTCTGACACTGTTTCCCCATCTATTTCCCATGAAGTGATGGGACCAGATGCCATAATCTTCATTTTCTGAATGTTGAGTTTTAAGCCAACTTTTTCACTCCTCTTTCACTTTCATCAAGAAGCTTTTTAGTTCCTCTTCACTTTCTGCCATAAGGGTGGTGTTATCTGCATAACTGAGATTATTGATATTTCTCCCAGAAATCTTGATTCCAGCTTGTGCTTCTTCCAGCCCAGTGTTTCTCATGATGTGCTCTGCATATAAGTTAAATAAGCAGGGTAACAATATACAGCCTTGACGTACTTCTTTTCCTATTTGGACCATTCAGGTATGACCTAAATCAAATCCCTTATGATTATATAGTGGAAGTGAGAAATAGATTTAAGGGACTAGATCTGATAGATAGAAGGCCTGATGAACTACGGACTGAGGTTCGTGACATTGTATAGGAGACAGGGATCAAGACCATCCCCATGGAAAAGAAATGCAAAAAAGCAAAATGGCTGTCTGGGGAGGCCTTACAAATAGCTGTGAAAAAAAGAGAAGTGAAAAGCAAAGGAGAAAAGGAAAGATATAAGCATCTGAATGCAGAGTTCCAAAGAATAGCAAGAAGAGATAAGAAAGCCTTAATTAGCAATCAATGCAAAGAAATAGAGGAAAACAACAGAATGGGAAAGACTAGAGATCTCTTCAAGAAAATTCGAGATACCAAGGGAACATTCCATGCAAAGATGGACTCGATAAAGGACAGAAATGGTATGGACCTAACAGAAGCAGAAGATATTAAGAAGAGGTGGCAAGAATACGCAGAAGAACTGTACAAAAAAGATCTTCACTATCCAGATAATCACGATGGTGTGATCACTCACCTAGAGCCAGACATCCTGGAATGTGAAGTCAAATGGGCCTTAGAAAGCATCACTATGAACAAAGCTAGTGGAGGTGCTGGAATTACAATTGAACTATTTCAAACCCTGAAAGATGATGCTGTGAAAGTGCTGCACTCAATATGCCAGCAAATGTGGAAAACTCAGCAGTGGCCACAGGACTGGAAAAGGTCAGTTTTCATTCCAATCCCAAAGAAAGGCAACACCAAAGAATGCTCAAACTACCGCACAATTGCACTCATCTCACATGCTAGTAAAGTAATGCTCAAAATTCTCCAAGCCAGGCTTCAGCAGTATGTGAACCATGAACTTCCAGATGTTCAAGCTGGTTTTAGAAAAGGCAGAGGAACCAGAGATCAAATTGCCAACGTTTGCTGGATCATGTAAAAAGCAAGAGAGTTCCAGAAAAGCATCTATTTCTGCTTTATTGACTATGCCAAAGCCTTTGACTGTGTGGATCACAATCGTTGTGAATGGATAATGCTTTTTCCCAAAAGCCTGCATAAATCTTTGTTTTCTAAAAATAAGTCTAAACTCCATAAAATATTTCTGGATAAATAGAAAGTCTCTACATATTTTTACCACCTAATTTCTCAGCTTTGTATACCATCACTCTACTTCATGCACTATAAATTCCTTTCTGAATGATTTTGTTCTCATTATTTCCTTTCCTGTCAAATGATCTTCCAGCTTCCATTAGTCAAATGCCACTTCATCAATCCTCAGTCCTTATTCATACTCTTGCAATAACTGTCTTAATATGGAATTAAACTCTTTCTATATTCAGTCTCCTCATCACTATTTATATTGTGTTATGTAATGTACCATTTAAAAACATGTATATTATGCTTATTTGTTTTGTCTTATCTCTCACGCTCATTGCTTTTGCTTTTCCCTCAAAGCATAGACTAATATAGAGTGGCCAGTAAGTGATTTCTGCTAGGTGAATGAGATGCAGATGAATGCTGACAATATAATACCTGAATAACCAGCCATGGAACTAACTTGTCTCCCTTAAGACACAAGTGTCAAGTATATTTAGTGACACTTAGATGGTAAACTGTAAATAATGAGAAGAGAGTTTACAAATAGAAGAGTTTTCAACAGAAATTGAAAGGAAGGAAATTCCAGGGAGAGGAAAGATATTGGCACAGAAGTGAATTTTTTCCACTTGCCAAAATTTCATACTCAAGTTCAATTATAAAAGCAAGATATTACAATATAACATATGTCACAAATTCACTGTTTTATTTAATAATGACATTAAGATTAGCATAATTCTAACTTATATCCTGAAAATATCTATCTGTAATTTCTGTTGTGTATTTGTATTATGGTCTCTTAAGTATGTCATATAAGTTTGCTTGCTTTCCATATGTTCAATATTTTAAAGTGAGCTACAGTGTGGCTTTAACCTTAATCTTTACTACAACAATGCAAATCAACCATAATTACACATATATTCTCTCCCTCCCTATCCTCCCTCCCTCCCTGCCTCTATCCCATCCCTCCAGGTCATCACAGAGCTCCAGACTGTGATCCCTTTGCTACACATCAACTTCTCACCAACTAACCATTTTACACCTGATACAATACATATGCTGATGCTACTTTCTCCATTTGTCCCTCTTGCTCCCTCTTCCATTGTGTCTATAAGTCTATTTTCTACATCTACATCTCCATTCTTTCTTTGCAAATAATTTCATCAATATCATTTTTCTAGATTCCATATATATGCATTAATATACTATATTAGTTTTTCTCTTTCTGACTTACTTCACTCTATATAACAGGTTCTAGCTTCTTAGTAGTTGAGATGCAATTTCAGGGGCAGATTTCAGCACCTTGGTCAGAGCAATGAGATTAAGAACATTTTTAATACATTTGCACACCTTGGATCGGAGAAGGCAATGGCAACCCACTCCAGTACTCTTGCCTGGAAACTCCCATAGATGAAGGAGCCTGATGGGCTGCAGTCCATGGGGTGGCAAAGAGTCGGACACGACTGAGCGACTTCACTTTCACTTTTCACTTTCATGCATTGGAGAAGAAAATGGCAACCCACTCCAGTGTTCTTGTATGGAGAATCCCAGGGACGGGGGAGCCTGGTGGGCTGCCATCTCTGGGGTCACACAGAGTCGGACATGACTGAAGCGACTTAGCAGCAGCAGCAGCAGAGCACACCTTGGATACAACAGAGCAACCATTGTTTCTCTATACTAACAAATAAATATTCAAAAGTAATTGGCAAACAGATGCATAAACCAGTTATAATCATTCTCTAAGTATCCATTAAAGTCTTCAACAAGCTTTGCCTTAATAATCATCCTTTTAAAAGAAATCATGTCACCCTCAAGTTGAAGAAAATATAAAGGTCATATTATCCAAATTCCTACCTCCCTTTACATATGGAGAAAGATGTCTACTTAAGTTATTATTTAAGAATAGAAAATACATAATAAAGATAAAAGAAATGCAATAGTTTAATTTTTGTAAAAAATACACATTTGTGTATAGAGCAAAAGACAAAAATATGTATATAAACATGTACATAGTGGTTTCAGAGTTACGATTGTTCTTTCTGCTTATCTTTGTTGTCTAATATTTCTCACATAAGCATGTGTGATTTAAAAAAAATGATTTGTAAAAATACACCATTAGCTTTCCCTCACAATGCTAAGGTGAAGCAAGAGCCTTGATAGAAATCATGGATTTAGATACAAAACATACCTTATGGGTCCAATATATATTGATGGTTGAGGTGATAATACAGGTAAAAAGACAAATCTGAGATCATAATGATGCTGTGAAGAAGACCCAAGTTTGATTGACCATTCTTCCCACTCACAGAGTCTTTGTTCCTTTCTAAGTGATCTACTTTCTCTTTGTACTTGTTACAGGAGTTACGTAGGCTTCTCAGGTGCCTCAGGGTAAAAGAATCCACCTGCCAGTTCAGGAGACACAGGAGATGCTGTTTCGATGCCTGGATCAGGAAGATCCCCTGGAGGAGGAAATAGCAGCCCACTCCAGTATTCTTACCTAGAGAATCCCATGGACAGAGGAGCCTGGTGGGCTACAGTCCATGGGGTCGTGAAGAGTCAGACACGACCGAGTGACTGAACATGCAGATACCCACACAAGTCTCTGGCTTGGTTGTTGTTCAGTCACTCAGTGATGTCCGACCCTTTGCAGCCCCATGGACTGCAGCACTCCAGGCCTCTTTGTCCACCACCAACTCCCAGAGTTTGCTCAAACTCATGTCCATTGAGTCAGTGATGCTATCCAACCATCTCATCCTCTGTCATCCCCTTCTCCTCTTGCCTTCTATTTTTCTCACCATCAGGATCTTTTAAAATGAGTTGGCTTTTCACATCAGGTGGCCACAGTAATGGAGCTTCAGATTCAGCATCAGTCCTTTGAATATTCGGAGTTGATTTCATTTACAACTGACTGGTTTGATTTCCTTGCAGTCCAAAGGACTCTCAAGAGTCTTTTCCAACACCACAGTTCAAAAGCATCAATGCTTTGATGCTCAGCCTTCTTTATGGTCCATCTCTCACATTCATACATGACTACTGGAAAAATCATAGCTTTGACAATACTCACCTTTGTCAGCAAAGTAATGTCCCTGCTTTTTAATATGCTGTCTATGTTGGTCATATCTTTTCTTCCAAGGAGCAAGAATCTTTTAATTTCATGGTTGCAGTGATAGTCTGCAGTGGTTTTGGAGCCCAAGAAAATAAAGTCTGTCACTGTTTCATCATCTTTTTGCCATGAAGTGATGGGACTGAATGACATGATTTTAGTTTTTTGAATGAGGAGTTTTAAGCCAACTGTTTCACTCTCCTCTTTCACCTAAATCAAGAGGTTCTTTAGTTCCTCTTTGCTTTCTGCCATAAGGGTTGTGCCATCACATATCTGAGGTTATTGACAATCATGGAAATCTTAATTCTAGCTTGTGCTTCATCCCTCTGCTCTGCATATAAGTTAAATAAGCAGGGTGACAATATACAGCCTTGATCTATTCCTTTCTCAATTTGGAGCCAGTCCATTAATTGCTCCATGTCCGGTTCTAACTGTTATTTCTTGATCTGCATACAGGTTTCTTGGGAGGCAGGTAAAGTGGTCTGGTATTCACATCTGCTGAAGAATTTTCCACAGTTTGTTGTGATCTACACAGTCAAAAGTTTTAGTATAGTCAATGAAGCAGATGTTTTTCTACAATTATTTTGCTTTTTCTATGATTCAATGGATGTTGGCAATTTGATCTCTGGTTCCTCTGCCATTTTTAAATCCAGCTTGTATACCTGGAAATTCTCGGTTCATGTAATGCTAAAGCCTAGCTTGGAGGATTTTGAGCATGACCTTGCTTAGCACATGAAATGAGTGCAATTGTGCAGTAATTTGAACATTTTTTGGCATTGCCTTTCTTTGGGATTGAAATGAAAACTGACATTTTCCAGTCTTGTGGTGACTGTTGAGTTTTCCAAATTTGCTGGCATATTGAGTGCAGCACTTTAAAATCATCATTTTTTAGGGTCTGAAATAGCTCAGCTGGAATAAACTCAGAGCTCATCACCTCTACTAGCTTTGTTCATAGTTATGCTTCCTAAGGCCTACTTGACTTTGCACTCTAGGATATCTGGCTCTAAGTGTGTAATCACACCTTTGTGGTTATCTGGGTCATTAAGATCTTTTTTGTATAGTTCTTCTGTGTATCCTTGCCACCTCTTCTTAATATCTTTTGCTTTTTAGGTTCTTTATTGTGCCTATCTTTGCATGAAATATTCCCTTGATATCTCTAATTTTCTTGGAGAAATCTCTAGTCTTTCCCATTGTACTGTTTTCCTCTATTTCTTTGCACTGATCACTGAGGAAGGCTTTCATATCTCTCCTTGCTGTTCTTTTGAACTCTGAATTTGAATGGGTATATCTTTCCTTTTCTCCTTTGCCTTTCACTCTCTTCTTTTTTCAGCTATTTGTAAGACCTCCTCAGACAACTCTTCTGCCTTTTTGCAGTTCTTTTTCTTGTGGATGGTTTTGATTACCACCTCCTGTCCAATGTTATGAACCTCTGTCCATAGTTCTTCAGGCACTCTGGGTATCAGATCTAATCCCTGGAATCTATTTGTCAGTTCCACTGTGTAATCATAAGGGATTTGATTTAGGTCATGCCTGAATGGCCTAGTGATTCTCCCTGTGTTCTTCAATGTAAGTTTGCATTTTGCAATAAGGAGTTAATGATGTGAGCCATAGGCAGCTCTAGGTCTTGTTTTTGCTGACTGTATACAGCTTCTGCATCTTCAGCTGCAAAGAATACAATCAATCTGAATTTGGTACTGACCATCTGGCTACATCCATGTGCAGACTCGGGCTTGTTCGGGTGTTAGAATTGTAACAGTAGTGCTACAAAAGAAAGAGTTGATAAAATTCAGGTTTGCTATTGAAGATAATATTTCTGAAGATAATAAGATCGACTGGGAAATAAAATTACTTTCCAGGCATGGTTGTAATTAATAGGATTAATGATAGGCAAGTTGAAACAGAAAAAGAAGGCGGGAAGTAGAGGGAAAGCAAAGCAGATGATCAGGGATTTGTTATAATATGTGACTTCTTTGAGATTAGAAGCATGCTAAAAGAGTAAGATGAATTACAATGACATAAATAATAAAGGTTCTGACCTGCTTTTTATTTAAGATTCTGGATAAAAATTGAGTTCTAGGGTCCCTGCCACACAGCAAAGTAAACTTGACTCCTTCCCTAGAAAAAGTTATGTATTATACAACAGTTTGTTTATCTACACACATGCACATGTGGATTCCTGATCATTGTATATCATAGACTTTGGCTGATTTTCATTTTCATCAATTAATATAAGCAGTATCTAAAACATAATAAAGATTTTGATATTAATTTTAATAGTAATGTTTTATTCAAAAGTGATGAAGAATTAGAAATGCATAATTGGATGGTGAATAAAATGACATCATTAACTAAGGATCTGGAATGCTTATTTCCTATGGCTTAAAAATCATCTCATCTGGGAAGAAAATAGCTCAAGTATTTGTTGCCTAAATGTTTAACTCTATCATATAACATGTTTTTCATTTTTATTCCTTGGCAATTCATTGCTTTGGGACAATGAGAATCTACAACATGTTCAGCACCATGAACTCCATTCATTATCTTTTATTGTCACTTCTCTATAGCTTTTTGGCAAATTGTTTTGGTTTGGATATTAACAGAAACATAAAGGAGAATAAAACATGTCATCCAAATTTTCCATCCTCAACTGTCCCCTCCCAAAAAAAGTTTGTATGGTTTATCTCATTTTTGCTTTTTGCTTTGTTCATGTATACATTTTCATTAAATTGTTTCAGATGATGAAGCTATAATTATGTTTTATTATAGTATTTTTATTATTTTATATATATTTCTTAGTCATTTCCTGTGTATATAAATATTACATGCAAAATACATAAGCAAATATGCATACATGAAAATGCAGTGTGTTTTCAGGGGAACTTTTACAAGCTGTAATTTGAGGGTAACTAATAGTACAAGAAAAGTTGTTGATTAATATTTTGCACAGAAGCAATGTTTTACACGCTTTCATCAAACTAAAAAATTAATTTGCAGGTGACCATAGAAACAGCTTTTAGAGAGAAAAACAAATTGATATTGCTTCAGATTTCTAGATGGGTTATCACTTTTTATTAATATTTTAAGCAAATAGAGAAAACACAAAAGGAAACTTCAAAATGTTCACATATATAAAGTGAATTTTAAAACACTTAAATCATTGCTCATTTTTGGATATAAATCCCCCAAACAACTGATCATTTCAACTACCTGTATCCCCATAACTTTGTCTTTGAAGGGTCTGCCTGACTCTGTCATGAGAAATTAAGAGCATTTTTTTTAAAAAATCTATAAAAATTGGACTTCTTTATGAGTTACTATATTAACATCATGTAAATAGGCATGAAAATTATGATTAAAGTATTTTAAGGATGCAAATAACACATTTAAATTATTTCTTTTATTCTTTTGAATGCCATAGGTGGTACCCACTTCTATTATTAATAATACATCTGTGGAGTCAGTAGTAGGTTTCACTGTACAGAAATTTCTGCTAGATTACAAAAATATAGATTTTACTTCATAAAAAATCTACTCTGAAGTCACTCGGCTAGTGACCACTCCCTGAAAAGACCTCATCCCTTTCTCTCTGGAGCTTCTCTTCTCTTTATTTTCCTCCTACATCGATCTTTACTGACTCAATTCTAACTTAATTTCCAATGAATGTCTCAACATGCCTCCCATGACCCCTTTCTTAGTTTCTCTCCATTCACCAATTTACAAACTCTTTTGAGACATGGGCCATAGTCCCCGGAACATTAAATTGCACTTTGAACATAAGAGGAAAACAGAGGGCATTTCCTAATTTGAATCAATGGAAATATGTAAAAGTGGCTTTAAGATGTAACATTTTATGCAGTATGATTTTTTTTTACTTGAGAATTAAATTGGACGGACATTTACTCTGTGTGAAGATTGTGAGAAATGACAGAATCTTAACTTACACATGATTCTTAAAAATTAAACGATGATGTTACAAACTTATGAGACAGGGAAAACATTATCTCCATTTTATAGGTGAATACACTGAGGCTGAAGAAGGCTAAATTAATTCCTGAGGTACTACAGTTGTGAGAGAGGAAGCTCCGTTTGTTGACTAGAGTCCTTTCTTTCTCCATAATATCACTGAGATGTAGGAAAGAGGAAGGTAAGTCTTTTGTCTGTATTCTGATCTACTGACACAAATAAATGCTAATCATTAGCATAGATATTAAACAATCTTCCTGAAGTCCTTTCCAAGGCCAATGGAAGGATGTTCTTTACATTTGTTGGAGGGTTATTTTGGAGGTCCAGCCCTTTCTCTTCCTTTTTAATAACAGGACAGCTCACAAAAAAATGTAATTTATTCACTGTTTTCAAAGAGAGTATATTCTATGAACCTACAGTCATCAAGACAGTATGGTACTGGCACAAAACCAGAAATACATACTAATGGAACAAAATAGAAAGCTCAGAAATAAACCCATGCACCTATGAGTTCCTTGTTTTTGACAAAGGAGGCAAGAATATACAATAGGGCAAAGACAACCTCTTCAATAAGTGATGCTGGGGAAACTGGACAGCTACATGTAAAAGAATAAAATTAGAACACTTCCTAAAACCATACACAAAGATAAACTCATAATGGATTAAAGACCTAAGTGTAAGACCAGAAACTATAAAACTCTTAGAGGAAAACATAGGCAGAACACTCGACATAATTCAAAGCAAGATCCTCTATGACCCATCTCCTAGAGTAATGGAAATAAAAACAAAAGTAAACAAGTGGGATCTGATTAAACTGAAAAGCTTTTGCACAGCAAAGGAAACTATAAGCAAGGTGAAAAGACAACCCTCAGAATGGGAAAAAATAATAGCAAATGAAACAACTGACAAAGGATTAATTTCCAAAATACACAAGCAGCTCATACAACTTAATACCAGAAAAACAAACAACCCAATAAAAGGTGGGAAAAATATCTAAACAGACATTTCTCCAAATAAGACATACAGATGGTTAACAAACAAATGAAAAGATGCTTAACATTGCTTATTATTAGAGAAATGTGAATCAAAACTACAATGAGATATCACCTCACACCAGTCAGAATGACCATCATCAAAAAGCCTACAACAATAAATGTTGCAGAGGGTGTAGAGAAAAGGGAACCCTCTTGCACTGTTGGTGGGAATGTAAATTGATACAGCCACTGTGGAAGACAGTATGGAGATTCCTTAAAAAACTAGGAATAAAACCACCATATGTCCCAGAAATTCCACTCCTAGGCATATACCCTGAGGAAACCAAAAAGACACATGTCCCGCATCTTGAAAAAGACACATGTACCCCATTGTTCATTGCAGCACTGTTTACAATAGCTAAAACATAGATGTCCATTAAGAGATGATTGGATAAAGAAGATGTGGTACATATACACAATGTAATATTACTCACTCATAAGAAGGAACACATTTTAGTCAGTCCTAATGAGGTGGATGAACCTAGAGCCTACTAAACAGAATGAAGTAAATCAGAAAGAGAAAGATAAATATCGTATACTGAAAGTGAAAGAGGAGAGTAAAAAAGTTGGCTTAAAGCTCAACATTCAGAAAATGAAGATCATGGCATCTGGTCCCATCACTTCATGGGAAATAGATGGGGAAACAGGGGAAACAGTGTCAGACTTTATTTTTGGGGGCTCCAAAATCACTGCAGATGGTGACTGCAGCCATGAAATTAAAAGACACTTACTCCTTGGAAGGAAAGTTATGACCAACCTAGATAGCATATTCAAAAGCAGAGACATTACTTTGCCAACAAAGGTCCGTCTAGTTAAGGCTATGGTTTTTCCATTGGTCATGTATGGATGTGAGAGTTGGACTGTGAAGAAAGCTGAGCACTGAAGAATTGATGCTTTTGAACTGTGGTGTTGGAGAAGACTCTTGAGAGTCCCTTGGACTGCAAGGAGATCCAACCAGTCCATTCTAGAGGAGATCAGCCCTGGGTGTTCTTTGGAAGGAATGATGCTAAAGCTGAAACTTCAGTACTTTGGCCACCTCATGCGACGAGTTGACCCATTGGAAAAGACTCTGATGCTGGGAGGGATTGGGGGCAGGAGGAGAAGGGGACGACAGAGGATGAGATGGCTGGATGGCATCACCGACTCAATGGACGTGAGTCTGAGTGAACTCCAGGAGTTGGTGATGGACAGTGAAGCCTGGTGTGCTGCAATTCATGGGGTCGCAAAGGGTTGGACACGACTGAGCGACTGAACTGAATGTATATATACAGAATCTAGAAAGATGGTACCAAAGAATTTATTTGCAGGGCAGCAGTGGAGAAACAGACAAAGAAAATAGATTTATGGGACGTGGGGAGAGGGCAGAAGAGAGTGAGATGTATGGAGAGAGTAGCATGGAAACTTACATTACCATATGTAAAATAGATAGCCAATGGGAAATTTGCTGTATGGCTCAGGAAACTCAAACAGGGGCTCTGTATCAACCTAGAGGGGTGGGATGGGGAGGGAGATGGGAGAGAGGTTCAAAAAGGAAGGGATATATGTATACCTATGGCTGATTCATGTTGAGGTTTGACAGAAAACCACAGAATTCTATAAAGCAATTATCCTTCAATTAAAAAAATTAATAATTTTAAATAAAAAAGCATATTAATTAAAAATATTGTAGAAATTTGGAGTGAGGACAGTAGGGCGGGCTAGGTAGACTACTTATGATCCTTAAAATCAAAAGAAGAAAAAGACTAAGTCTCTGGCCATATGCTGCTCTGCTCCCACAGGAAGCTGGGATTCCTGGGGTGCACCACACTCTCCCAGTGGATGCAGCAGGGCCTGCACTGTGCAGATGCCACTTTCAGATCCCACACTTATCCCACACTCCTCTGTGGGTTACGGGTGACAGAAGATTGAAAGGTAGCAAATCTCGGGAGACTAACATGAAAGAAGGGTGTGATTCGGCCTTTTGCCTGATTGTAATGAGGCATTTTGATTTCTCACTTCACACTCATTACAAGGCTTCTCCTGCTCTTGGTTTCAGAGCAACTAGAGAGTCCTGAGGGAACAGTGCCTTTAGAATGATCCTAATTACAGATCTGAGATCTTGAGCCTTATCCCAGAAGGACCATCCATTGAGTAGTAGGGACCCTCTGGAAGTAAGAAAGTTACTTTGAAACATCTTTTCTGTCCCTTATTATTTCAGATTATAAACCGGGAAAAGAGATGAGAAAGAAACATCTGCTCTGCCCCACCCCTGAAAAAGTATCATTTAACTCCTGATTTCCAGGAGAGACTAGAATGTTCCCTGTGTTTTAGAAGAAGTGGTCTCAGCATTATAAAAATGCTTCCTCAACTATTTTGCTGTTCCTTAGAGTTATACTTAAAAGGATTGAAAGGAGAAAAGTGAAAGAAAGTGAAAGTCACTCAATCCTATATGACTCTTTGCCACCCCAAGAACTGTAGTCCGCCAGGCTCCTCTGTCCATAGAATTATCCAGGCCAGAACACTAAAGTGGGTAGCCATTCCCTTCCCCAGGGGATCTTACTAACCTAGGAATCGAACCCAGGTCTCCTGCATTGCAGGTAGATTCTTTACCAAGAGAGCCACCAGGGAAATTATACTTAAAGGAGAAGGAATGCTGTTATTACTTCAACAGGAATAAAGTCTGTTTCCTGTCCAAAGGGAGAAAGAAAGAGATTTCATGAACATTGCTTATAAACTGCTACTTTAAGCTTCTATATTAGCAGCACAGAGAGATCAGAGAGAGATTTCTCTTATCTTCCTTTCATTTAAGAAGTACATTAATTTTTTTTTCACTTCTACTCTTTTAATCCCAAATTTATACAGTAGTTTTCAATTTTTAGACGTTCCCTTTTTTTTTAAATGATGGAGGATGAATTAAGTCTTTTGTGAATAATCCCTTTTAACATTGGGATTAAGAGAGCTTGGGCCACAGAAAGATTTCTGATGAAATAAGCAAAAATTTCTACTTCCAAGTCTCTAGCTCTGAGACCTATAATAGTCTATAACAAGAGTGCAGACTGTAAATATATTTACTTGTCCCAAATATCATGATTGTATAATATAGGGAAAAAAAAAGTTATGTCTGAAGTCAGTGCCCAGGGTTTAGTTCAGGCCTAAATTTCTTGTTACAACTTGAACTATAAAACATTTGTAAAGTGGAAATCAGGATATTTCTAACAGCCTGTATTATGACATGAATTTTCAAGTTTATTTAGCGTGAGATTTAGAGGTGGTTGTCTCCAATAAAAAAGAAAAAAATAAAAATCCCTGTAGAGAAACCAAGTAAAATATGAATTACCCATTACTGGAAATCTGTGTAAAAATGATTATTAACATGATATGTGAGTCTCAAATTATTGATATTGATATTAATTTTCCCCTTAGGGATAGATAGATATATTAATATCTCTTGATATTAATTTTCCCCTAGGGCTTCTATAGTGATCTCAGGGGAAAATCTCCTCACAGTTTTTATGTGCAGACACCCAAATATTTTCATAATCTCCCTTGGTATGACTGAGACCAGCCTGGAACATTAACTGAGGTTTTATTCATTTTGGAAGGGAGGGCTTATGATGAGAACAATAAAGAGAATGTTACATAACTGTACAATAGTTCATGGGATATAACGAGCTGCTCTTCATGTTCATATCACCTATCTCGTCCTGGTTTCTGCCAAACTTTTGTGTAGTGAGTACTATCTTAACTCCATTCCAGAATCCATTCCTAATCATCAGTTTTCCTTGAGATCCCAAACCAGATTCCTGACAATATTGGTTGAGCACTTAGATCCAGCCATATCTGAAGCACAGACTTTTACTTATGAAGGCTAATTATTTTCTTGCTTTGATTAGGCTTATTTAAGTTTTCTCTCTCATTTATAGCCATGTTAGTTGAGCACATATTTTATCCTTATATCTTCTGCAGAGCGTGGCACAGACTACATCTGTCAAATGAGTGACAATTATTAGTCATACCACTATTTGGAAATTAAAATATATATTTTTCTATTGCCAAGCTTATGGCAGAAATGAATACAGAAAACTTGTTCTTAGCCTGTTGCTCATTCACTGAAAAATTTTCTAAAATAAGGCCAAAAATGTAGGATTCAGTTTTTTGTCCTTTATTTATTTATTAGATATAAATTCATTACAAAATTGACACATATAATTAAAAATATTTAAAATCATAAACATAAAAATCATTTAAAATATTAAGTGTTAAATTGTATTTTACATTTATAGAATATCCATTGTAACAATTATAACTGGATATCTGGTTATGTTCATGTAACAACAAATGTAGACAAAAATATGACAAATATGTTATGAAATATACCATATATTTGTAACTTATAAACCAATTTTATTTGGTTTATTAATTTTTTAAATGATGCATTTATTATGTATTTATCTTATGTGAATCTTTTGGTAAACTGAAACAAGTGTAAATCACACATCTTGACTTACAGGCAAGAAATAAATGTATCAAAAAACTATCACAGATTAACTCTGTACTTAATAGGTCAGTTATTGAATTGATTTATCACGCTTTTTAAAAATTTTGCTGTTTTCTTGAAACAGATCAGAGAAATTATTTTCATTGATTAGCATAGTTTTTCTTCAAAATTTTCAAAATTATAGTTTAGCATCACTGTAATGTTAAACACTCCCATTCATTAAATGTCACCTGCATAAGTAAATTCTGCAATTGCCTTTATTTTCCAGACGCTCATGAGATACAAGTATGATTTATTTTCAGATGACCAGAGGACATTGGAAATGTCATCAATATTAAAAACTGATACTGGATTCTAATTTCTATCGGAGGTTAGGTAAAGAGTGCTATACACAAAAAGCACTTGACCTTTTAGGCCACTTAACACTGGAATGTATCCTAGATAAAGAATGAACTCTAAATGCTGAAAATATTGGTCTGGCCACATATATCGTACAAAACAGGTGCACATCAAATGAGTATGCTTAAAATCCAGGAGAAGAAAATGTTTAGAAAATGTTATGCACAATATAAAAATATTCATTGCAATCACAAAAGTGCTATTTAATTTTTATTTTGCACTTTATATTAGTAAAATATTAACTCTGGTTTGCTGGATGGGCATAGTAAGATCATAAAGTTAGAACATATACTCAAGTAAGAAAATTTTCTAATTTTTTAAACATCAGCAAAATAATATTCTATACATAATTCAAGTGAATATCAAATACCTATAGATGTGATTGTGAGAATAAGTGGTAATTTTCTCCCATATAAGCCAGAGCAAGTTATCATTTACCACAAATGTGCTGTAATTTCTTTAAACTGGCCTGAGACCAAGTTGCATTTAAAAGCTATTACATTTTATGTGGCTTTGTTTTATGTACCAAATGTGCTGAGCCTGGATGCTTCCTCATAGTACCTAACACATGATAAAGCACATAAAAATACAAAATAATTATTCACTGACTAATCAATTTTGTTTTACTGCTTGATCATTTAGACTTTCAAAATATTTATGTTTCTTTGTTGATTCCTACTACTATAGTACAATCAATTCTAATTCTTAAGTTTGTTATTAAAAAGAGATAAATTTTACCCATACAGGGAACCGATTCTAGAATGTAAAAGGAAATTTTTTATTTTGGATTTTGTGTTTAGAAAATAGAATGTGTTCTATTTATTCTTAAATCATAAAATATATTTGATTCCCCTTCACAGATTATAGAGAAAACTGGGTGGTAGCAAAGCTTTATGACAAAGATTATTTGTTCACATCACCAAAATAAAGCAAAAACCAAACAGCAGCAACAAAAAAATGAAAGGTATCTCTTAGTTGCAAAGAATTCCAAATAGAATACTCATGCTCTTAGGCACTGACTGTACAGGCAACTTAATGGAGGGCTTCCCTTGTGACTCAGTTGATAAAGAATCTGCCTGCAATGTGGGACACCTGGGTTCCCTGGGTTGGGAAGATCCCCTGGAGAAGGAAAAAGCTACCCACTCCAGTATTCTGGCCAGGAGAATTCCATGTACTCTATAGTCCATGGGGTTGCAAAGAGTCGGACACGACTGAGCAACTTTCACTCACTAGGCACTGACTGTGCAGACAACTTAATGAAGGGCAGAATAAAGAAAAAATGGGAAGGGCATTCAACATGATGGGTTTTATTATCAACTGAAGCTTGGTCCCCTCAAAATAATAGGTTCCCATCTTTGAAATGTAAAATATTCTAGAAAGGATAGGGAGCTTGAGGAGTTGGAAAGAAAAACTAGCATGAGCATGAAGAATATGTTTAATTTAGAGACATCTTTTATGTCAATATTTCCATTAAATCTATGCACACTTATTTGAAAAATAATGTCTATATTTTTTAGATTCATGTTCTCACACAATTAGATTGATTTAACCCCAAAATGGATTCATACCAGGAAAAGAATACTGTGATCAGAGCAATGACTTCCAGTGTTAACTACAAATGGCTCACATTAAAAAAAAATTATAAATAAAAAAGTTCATCCAACATATCTACAGTGCCAATCAAAACTAGAGAATAGTGCCCTGGGATGACAATGTTAGGATAAAGCTGATGGGACCCAGGCTTGATTTATAGAATGTTAGAGATTATCTAGTCTGACTTCTATATTCTACAGCTCAGAAAACTGAATGTTCATACCAGGGAAGTAGCTTTCTCAAGGTTACAGCAGATGAGTGGGTCTAAGTCTCATGAGGGTACCCACAGCGTCTAACTTGTTCACATTTTATCACTACCTCATAGCATGATGCCTGGTACTAACTGTGCTGGTGTTCTATACCAACAACACCAATAGTTAGTGTTCTACAAATATTTTGGGTGTTTTGATGAATGAAAAGATGAACACATGAATGACTGAATGGATGAGAAATACAAGTCAGGGCTAGGCTAGACTATACTCTCAGGAATAGAAGTTTATCAGCATCTAAGCAGTTTAGGACAGTGACTTATTCTGTTACCACAAGTCCCTCAAAAAATGTTCTTGTTTGAGTCACGTTGGTTGCAGATAAAATGCCAGGTGCCCACAGAAGCTGATACACTATGCAGGCAAGTGTATAATTTTAAATATCTTTTATCTTTTAATTTATCAGTGTTGTTGCTTATTAGTAGAGTTATAGTATTTGAAGAATATGTCAATTCCACCATGGGACACTCAACAAACTGTCTCATATAACGTTACTTATACCTATATTATGTCTTCAGGAACAACGATGGGCAAAGATACTTGTTTCAACCCCACCCTCAGATATTTGAACACCTAATAGCAGGTACTTCGAGCAATTAAAATGCTCATTTCAAAAGCAGTTTTTAGAAATGAAGAGGAACAGAAGAGAAATAAAACTGAGAAGGTGAAGGCTGCGAACATTTAAACTGCTTGATGAAAGAAGAAAAGCTGTTAGACTTGTTATAATTGGAACAGCACATTTCAGTCTCAAAGGAATATTCAGGCATTTGGAAAATACCTTTTCAAGTAAAAGGCCAAGGGAGGAAGTCAACAGTGTGTAAACAAGTCAAATTTAGGTGAAAGAAGAGCAGGCATGTTTCATTATGGATTCTTGGAAGCCATTCCCTGCAGATTTAAGTGGGTAATTCAGAGTGACATTAAAGTGGCAGGAGACTGTCTGGGCAATAGCTTGTGTTTTCCACATAGTCAGGTTCAAGTGCAAGAGGGGTCTTGTAAACAGAGTTCATGGCAGTCCTTTGTGATAGAAGAGGGGGTCACTAAGACTGCTTAGGGACCCAGGTAAACTTCCAGCCTCCCTCTTCATCTCGACGAACAAAGGCTTGTCCCTGGTGGAAGGAGTGCGTTTTCACATTACAGTGAGGGCTCAAGGATGTGGAAAAGGCCATCTCTGTCTTATTGGGTGACACATCAGAAGAATAGTAAGGAAGAGCTTGTAGTCCTCCTGGAGGATTTGAAAGTTGAGAAAGGAAGTGAAAATCTTCACTGTGGCTGGCAGTGCCTGGCAAGGGGGTAGTTCTATCACCTCCATAGTCAATTGGCAGATCTTCCCCAGGGGCATTGGGATAATCAATTGCCTCATCCAGAAACTGGGGAAATGTGCTAGTGGTCTGTCTGGCATGAGACGAGAGGGCACTGTAGTTAGCTGATGAGGTGTCATCAATGGTGTTGAGGTCTTTTAACCCCAGTGTCTGAAGAACCCAGGGATCCACAGGGGGTCCATGTTGTCCACAGTTAGCAAATTCACTAGCAAGGCTTCTCTTGGCATTTTTATGATGGGGAATCTCAGGAGGAAAATATCTTTGCTCTTTGGGTTTCCTCTTCCCCTTTCTGAATTTTCTACATGCTTTGGAGAACTCATCTGATGACAGCAATTTCTGGGGAAATAGTATTTGAAAATACAATCAATCACCCAACATCATTTTCTTTACTATCATCAAATATTTACTAGTTACATTAATTCCCTAGAAAACTTGAATAAATTTTTATTTTCTCATACAAAGCAAAACTGATTGGATTAACCTGTCTTTAAGTTAAAATCTATGATGACATGTTACCACTTAGAAATTCCAATTCATATTATTGTACTAGTCATTTAAAAGTTGAAGGGAGTAAATGATGTCTTTAAAATTTCAGTTCAGGGAAGTAATGATTATTGTTATTATGGCAATAATAACAACTATAATGTACTAAGGTACATGCATGATCTCATTTTATGCAGATGCTACTGAAATCTTTAATGAGGAAACAGGCAGAAGCACATTAGTGACTTGCTAAGGATTGCTCAACCTAGATTTAAACCTAAGCCATCTGAATCTAGATTGAACCACTGATTAAAAGGCTAGGGAACACTCTTTCTCTAATTTTACTAACTTTCATAGCACTCCCATGTGATATGTATCATATTATTCTAAATCTTGGAAAATTGATAACAAGAGAGAAAAAATTGCCTAATTAATATCACTTACTGCTTTGATAACTGTCCTTTTTTACAGAATAGTGGCTGAAGATCGGAGCCCAGGCTAATAACTGTGAGCTACACTCTCTTTTCTTAACAAAGCAAACAGAATTCTAAAGAAACTAATATAGTGGGTTTTCTTCTCTAAACTGTTATATCTGGTAAGAGTTGTAAGCAATATGATTGAATTAGATAAATAATGTAGCTTGCCTAGAAGTAAGGTAAAGATAGATGATAAAACAATAATGGTAAGAGAATGGCAAAGAGATAATTTAAAAAATACAAAACCTCTCAAAAGGAAGAATAACAAAAAGGGACAAATGGCAAACTATCCATGAGTTAGAAACGTTTTAAAGGGTAAGAACACAATGTTCATTAAAAGGTAATGTTATTGGCTATGTCTAATCGTCAGTTAAGAGATTTCAGCTGCATTCCGCTCCAGCCATATTTATAACATTTAGAGCTGGAAAGCTTCTTAAAAGATCTTTTTAGTCCATCCACTTACAAATGAACTAAATAAGGCCCCAAGTGAGAGACTGATTTACCTAAAGTCAAACAGACAATTGAAAGAAACCCATGTCTCTCAGATCTAACTCCCACCTCAATGTTGCAACCATTTCTAACTCTATCTTAGGATTAATTTCTGTTGTCTCAGCAGCCCCCTTGACTGGTTTTTGATTCTTTAGCAACTCCTTTTGTAACATCATGGCTAAAATCTGCAATCTAGATACTTCAGAGAAATGATACATAAACATTCTTCTGAAAGTGCTATTTTTCTTTCAGAAAAATTCATCCATCCTATTGATGAATTTCAACACATACTGTTTCATACACTTACATTTAATCAAGGACTTTTACCCAAATGGTCTTCTTTCTCATATCACTTCTCTGTCTGTATAAAGGGGATGGTCACATACCTTGGCTTTTTCCTCAAGACATTTGACTAGAGCAGAATTCAGGTATTGTCTGAGATGATTATTCTCTTCATGTAACCTAGCAAGTTCTTCTTCCTTCTGTACCAAAGTATCTTGGAGCTGCAAAAAGCAGACAATGGTGACGGCTGCTCCACTACATTGACGTTGTAACCTTATAATAATACCACTGATCCTTAACCTACTTAAACTTCATTATTATTCTGTTTGTTTTATGAACACAATCTCAGGGAGCCCTTGTCCTCCAAGGCGTAAATTCAGTCTACACCCACCTACTACTTGATTGTTCAGCTTTGTGCTCTGAATTTTTTTTATTCTTTGCAAAGTGTTTGGAGAGATTATATGACTTTTAAAATCATAACCACAAGGAGATCAAGAAGGTATGTAGGAAAATGAGCTGCAAGCAACTGTTTAAATATAGAAAAGAGTGTTTAGAAAGGTTTCGCTGAGCTTCTTTCTTGCATGTTAAAAAAAGAAGAAGAAAGAAAAAACAATATGAGTTGGATTCCTTCCATCTCAGATCAATCTGTTTGTATGTCCACAAGATTAAATTACTCTCAGAAATAACAACAAACAAAATATGGAAAATTAAGCAATCTTTGTAAGAATTTTTATAGTCAACATCTCTTCTCTAAGTGATGAGCTATTTATGACTCAAAAATACTATCACACTCATTATATCATTTGACCTTTCCACCAGCCCTCTGAGGTAGATAGTACAAATATCTCCATTTCACAGATTAAAGAAAAAGAAGATTCAAGAGGTCATACAGCTAATATGTGAGAGTTTAGGGCTTGACTGCAAGTCTTTCTAGAGGGTTTTGGTTTTGTTGTTATTTTCTGTCACATTGATTACTTCACTTTGACTTCTCCATGGAAACCATGTGACACTAAGGGACGATGTTGAGAATGAACTCCTTGGAACAAGGCTGATCTCCATGTTCTGATTATCCATACGTACCTGCTTATTCCTGTAGAGCTGAGAGGAAAGCTGAGCCTCTTCCCATGAACACAAATTAGGAACAGGGAAATTCAAGTCACCTGATGGTTCTATGTGAAAACACAAAATGGATAACTGAGAAAATACAAACAGTTTTTGTGTAATAAAGAACTAACCAAAGGATTTCAGAAAGGCAGTAAGTTAAATTACCTTTCTGAAGTTAGCCATTGCCTTCACATGGGAAAATGACATATTTAAAGTTTTTAGAAGGGGCAGGCATGCTATGAAAGACAAATATTTAAAGACTATCTGCAAGTGTCTACAGAGGTCAATTTTCAGGAGATAAGAGTTCCTATCTGCATTACTAATTCATGCAAATGTTTATTTGCCCCACCCTCAATTAGGCCTACATTGCAATTCCACTATGTTTTCTAAGCTTTTATATTATTTTCTAAGCTGTAGTGCTTAGGTAATATAGTGTTTGTCTCTAGAATCAATCCTATTTTTGATGTTACCATTGTTTTTCCCAGATGAAAATCTCTGCCTATCAGTGAAGTCTGATGGAGAGTATCTATTCAGAATTTTATGAAATAGCACTTTCTATTTCAAAATATTTTGAACTTTTTTTTCTGAAGAATTCAATGAAAATCGCAAAAAAACGCATATATGTCAAATGTCATTATCTGTATGTTTTATGCTTTTTCAAAGTTTTTGTTTTTTCATGTTTGACAGCAAATTATGCCTACCAATAAGACTGCTTGGGCATGCTAAGTTGGTTTACTTTTATTTTCTTTTCCTGATTTAGTACAGTTTGGAATCTTGATCACCTCTAAGTCAACTAAAATATTACTGAAATAGTTTTTATTAAATTGGAATGGTGGACAACAAGATAGGAATAAAATTTTATACACACTTTGGTTTCATATTCTTGGGCATTCTGTTTTCTTTGTTTCTTGTGGTAGAAAGCTAAAATTAAATAATTCCCTTCTGGACATTAAGTGTGTTTCAAAAATTAGGGGCTTTTTGCTTGTGTCTTTCTTCAAATCCAACAAATTCATTTGGCAGAAATAGCACTACGGATAAAGAATTCTGAGGCATTATAGTTATTCCAGAAACTTGAGTGTTAATACAGAAAATTTCTTTAATATTTATAGACACTGTTTACTAAGCCCCATGGCAAAACTAATGTGTCATTTCCCATAAAAATTATGTTCCCCTCCAAAGTTGAAGTCTTCTTTAGGCAAAATGGGACTTTTTTTTTTCCCATTTATAAGGCACTATTCATAGAATTTCCTTTTTGAAATTAAAGATTAAGTTAGTAGTTTTGCTTGCTTCTCTCTCATTCCAAAAAACAAACAACAACAAAAAAAAAAACAATCACCACAACAAAAAACTTCTAACTAGTTTCTTAATTCCCAAAGCATTCACTAGTATTGTTTATATAACTTTGACAATGACCTAAACTTTCTCAATGACTTGGAAATCTCCAAGAACTGTAAAGTATACATATTATACTTTATGTATAGTATAGTATGGAAGAAATATATATTATCCAGTGGGCAAGGAGCAGAATCCCATTTTCACTATTTGGCAAGTACAAAAAAAGCAAGTTATTTAGGCTGCAAAATATAGGAGTCTTTGGGCTTTCTTAAACCTTACCTATCATTCCTTCTTCTACAGAGTTCCAGCCCATAATGCCTTGCAACTATGAGTACTGGGAAAGGGCTTCCGATCTACCAGCAAAGCAGAAGAGCAGAACTTACCCTGTGCCTGTGGTGCCTGTTGGGGCTCTCTGTTGTCCAGGAGACCAGCAGCCCAGAAAGAGACCCAAGTCTCCGTGGAAACGTCAACACTAGATTCTGACGTTGTAGCGGAATACGGACAATTATAGCTCTGGCCTCCTACAAAGTACTGGTCTTGGCAAGGCAGAACGGTGTTCTGTAAAATTCAGTATGTAGGTTGGTTGGGGGTGGGGGGGTTGTCCCAAGAGATGTGGTGGTGGGCATTCAGAGGGGGAAAAGAGTGGGAGAAAGAAGCAGAAAATACATGCAGTGAATAAAAACCAGTAACGATGCTAAGTATAGATCCCAGATTAATTTTGAGTGATCCAAATATAATTACTAGAAAGGAATCAGCTTCATGGTTCATCCAGTCCTTCCCATAGATCCTTTCAGCATAGAACAGGCTAGTGTTGGGTGGACCAAATTTGTAAATATCCAGGAGTATTCTCTGTTGCTATGTCTCAGTCATCTAACAGGCGGGTACCCAAGATCTAAGCAAAAGAAATTCTACTTAACGAATGAATTGTGTATGAACTATTTGACTCTTTCTTGCAAATATCTTAGTTATATTTCTAATAACTTTAAAAAATTTTGAATGCTAGGGCTGGAATGGACAGAACATACCATATACTCTAACTTTTAAATTTTAGTTTCTGAATCATAAACTTGCTCCATTCCTCCCTTCCTCTTTCCTCTCTTCCTCTGACTTTAAATGCTACTAGATCCTCTTGAAATAGGTTAGGTAGGAAAGACAGCAAGCTCTGTGTAGGTCTCTCCATCACCAGGTCTCAATGCCTTTCCAAAGTTATCTTGCACCACTAACTGTCTGGCATGTATTCGCTACTGTGTTCTGAGCCAGTGAACACCCTCCTGCCCCTGCCTCCTCAAACCTCAAACACACAGTCTTTCCAAATGTCCAGTCAGGAGCAGGTATGCAGCCTCCCTGGGTTAATTTGTACAACAGACCATTCCTAATTATTTGTCAATGTTTAATCAGGTAAAAGCCATTCATTTCATCAGAGCCTAGCTTTGGACAAACTCTTTTTGACCACGACAAGTCTTTTGTTGACTTGTGAACTTTCTTGGGCATAGCATAAACAGAAAGAAAACAAATAAGAAGAGCAAAAAAGAAAGTTAAGTCAATTAAGTCATACTTTGTTAACATTCCCAATAAGTTAAGTTTTGAAAAAGTCCAGTCTTGAAGCAAGTCCAGCGTGGGCATTGCAGACCAAAGAAATTCGGCCAAAGGTTTATCAAGTGCTATTTTCTTTTATTCTAAAGGCATGTTTGCAGGCTCTTTCCCTGAGGTTATTATGGGAATCAGAGCTGTGCTATTATGCAATTGACACCTGAGAAGAAAACAAACTGAAAATACCCCTAGCCTCAAGTTCAAGTGTTTGCAAATATGTGCATAATCGAGAGGAAGAGGTAGAATGAAAAATGAGTGTAGGTGTAAAGGAAAAGTTGGGAGACAGTCCAGAATAGAAATAAAGGACAAAAGGATGCGAGAGGTTGAGAATAAAAGAGACAGAGAGGCAGACATAGAAAGCCAAGAAAAGATAGGTGAGAGGAAAAGGGAGATGGAGCAGCAAAGAAGACCTGTTTTAATTGGCAGGTAGCAGAGAAATCTTGTGTCCAAGGTGGAAGAAATTCTAAAGGCAAAGCTTTCCGGCTCTCAGAGCGCCCCCGGTTTCGCCAGGGAACTAGCTAATGCCAGCTCCTCACTTACCATCTTGCCCTGGAAGAAAGCGCTGAGGAAACTGAGCCCACTCTTAATTTTCGGATAAGCGGGTGGTAGCTTTAAATGGGACTGAGGGGAGGAGCTAGGAGAGGCGAGTTCTAATCTGCAGGAGCTCCCGGTGACGAGCGCCGCCCTCTGATTTGGTGCGAGGCTGTCAGGCTGGTGACGTGGGTCAGGAGACATCCAGCCAAAGCCAAAGTCACTGGCACTCTCAGCGACCTGCTCCCCAGACCCAGGATCAACGGCTCGGGGTTCCGGGCAGTGTGTTCACGGCGGGTTCACGGCGGGCCAGCCGCGCTCCGGGTGTGCAACGCGGCTTCAAAATCCGCGCGAATGCGGGTTCGCTGCGCATCCCACTGGCCCGAGCATCAGGACCCGCGGTGACGGCGCCGCCTTCACCGATGGGGCGCACCAGCTCCTGCCTGCGAGAGTCTGCAGCTGCCGGGCTGGGCGGGGCGCACAGGTTGGCCCCAGAGCCAGAGCGTGTTGTCAAAAAAAGCCCACACCAGCTTCTCAGGCATCAGAGCAGCACTTGGGGAAGCCTTCCAACCCCCAGGTGAATACTGCTCCTGGGTTTTCTCTGGTTGCTTGGTAAATATCAGCTTGCTGTATGACGTTGCTAATTGATTGGCTTTTTCCTACTATTAAATATGTCTCATTTCCCCCAGCTTCTGAAGTGGGTGTGAAATGTGGAGGTGAGCTATATTCATTCTAGAAAGTAAGCTTCAGGGGAATAGCCATTTCTGACTATTTTGCTCACTGCTGTCTCCCAAACTCCCGGAACAATTTTTAACATGTAATGAGTGCTGAATAAAGAATGAATTAAGCTATAAATTTAGGAGTCTCAACTGTGTCTCTGTGTTAGTTTTTCTTCACAACTACTATTATATAGACTAAATTAATATAATAAAGAAAATTTAGTGTGCTAATATTTCTCAATTAGAGTGTTTTATTTCTGCCATTTTTCCTCTTGCATTTTATTCTCATCATTCCTATAATGTTATATTCAGAGGAGAGAAAGGAATAATGTCATTTTTAAAACTATTCATCTGCCACTAAGAATCAACTCTTGTTTCATCTGCAATAACCCAGGAAGTCAGTACTCTTGTCCCTGTTTGAAAAGAGTGAATGAAGCACTGAAGTTAAATTTGATCAATATTCACACAATTAGAAAGTGGCAGGCTAAAGATTTTAACTTCTGGCTCCAGCATCCATGCTAATTATCATAATTATAGTTTGATTATCTTTGACTTCTTTCTACTGTACATTAATGGCCATTTATGTAATGGACATTTTTATGGACTGAATTGTGTTCCCTTTAATTTTATATGTGCTGAATCTCTAACCCTCAATGTATTTGAAGATAAAGCCTCTAAGGAGAAGAAGGTTAAGAAGTCATGAGGGTGGCACTCTAATCTTATAGGTCCAGGGTCATAAGAAAAGGAAGAGACACCAAGGATGGCATGCACAGAGAAATGGCCATGAGAGGACACAGAGAAAAGGCAGCCATCTGCATGCCAAGGAGCGAGGTCCCAGGAGAAATCAATAAGCCCACTGACATCCTTATTTTTGGACTTGCAGCCTTTATAATTGTGAGAAAATAAATTTCTGTCGTTTAACCCATCCAGTCTGTGGTTCTTGTTATGGAAACCCTAGCAGACTAATACAGACATAGTGAAGGAACTGAGCGAAGTTCTGATTCTGATTTGCAAAATCCTTTCTCTAAACCAGTTTTGACCTTTATTCATTCTGCTTTGTATTTACCATACAAGCATTTAGCAGTGACTAACATATAGCAGGGGTTTCCATGGTGGCTCAGTGGTAAAGAATCTGCCTGCAATGCAGGAGATGCAGGAGATGCGGGTTCGATCCCTAGGTTGGGAAGATCCCCTGGAGGAGGCATAGCAACCCACTCCAGTCTTGCCTGGAAAATCCCATGGACAGAGGAACTTGGCAGGATCAGTCCAAAGGGTTGCAAAGAGCTGGACAACTGAAGCAACTTAGCACACACATGCACACAAAACATATAGCAGATGCTCATTAAGTTCTGTGTCCAAAATTTAAAAAAAAAAGGAAGAAGAAGTTGCCAGATTCAGTAGAGTCCATTTCTGCTTTTCTAATACTGTTGATTCACAAGCCTTTTTAAGTGACTAGTATCAGGTTTGAGAATCACTCCCTGAAAGATATTGCTAGAGTCACTCAACAGGACTCATCTCAGACAGTGATGTGAGAAAGTGGTCTCCTCTCTGCTCTTGCTGCATAAAGGGCAAGGATGCCCTGGCAATGTGACCCTGACATGAGGGGGAAAATAGACCAAAATTACCACCATTTATGTGGTAAGAATCAGTGATCTTGTTCAGGGTAAAGGAGATACTATTGAGCTTTGCAATGAGCACCAGGGAAAAGAAAAAGGAGGAGGGAGTTGTTTTGCTTTGGGAAACTATCATAAATAAGACATGGAAGCCTTTGGAAGATACAATTTCTTGACTCCAAAAGTGATACAAATAGGTAATTAAGCAAGCAAGCATGTGTGTGTGGTAAGTTGCTTCAGTCATGTCCAACTCTTTGTGACCACATGAACTATATAGCCCATCAGACTCCTCTGTCCATGGGATTCTTCAGGCAAGAATACTGGAGTGGGTTGTCATACCCTTCTACAGGGGATCTTACCGACCCAGGAACTGAACCTGTGTCTCTTAGATCTCCTGCCCTGGCAGATGGGCTCTTCACCACTAGCATCACCTGAGAAGCCCTAAGCAAATACGGAATCATATAAAGGGCAGAGCTTTGTTTACATCCAAATATACTTGCATTCAAATTCCTGCTCTACCCTCTGAGACTGAGTCAGCTGAGGCTATATTATGGTCTCCAAATACTCAGTTAGCTCCTCTGGTGAATTAAGAAAGTACCTACTTGAGAAGTTGTTAAAAAGCTGATTACTAATAGCTTGAAAATCTCTAATTCACTGCCTAAATCATGACTTGGAGCTATTATTAACTCTTTGAACACATAAGGTGTAGTGCCTTGCCTGCTGCTGCTGCTGCTGCTGCTGCTAAGTCCCTTCAGTCGTGTCCGACTCTGTGCAACCCCATAGATGGCAGCCGTCCCTGGAATTCTCCAGGCAAGAACACTGGAGTGGGTTGCCATTTCCTTCTCCAATGCAGGAAAGTGAAAAGTGAAAGTGAAGTCGCTCAGCCGTGTCCGACTGTTAGCGACCCCATGGACTGCCTACTAAAAATAAATAAAAATATGAACTATATTTGTAAAATTCTCGGGTCTTTTTTTTGAAGAGTAGAAATATATTTTTTTAAGTTTTTGATGGATTTTCAGCACACGAATATTTCATAAATCCTTAACTACTTTAGCTTAATGGTGTGGGAGTATATATGATGGCAGAGAATCTTTAAACAGTGAAAAGCTATTGACAGTTTAATATAAATCAGAAGATAAAGCTTTCCTGAAATCATCAACTACTGGAAAAAATTTCCCAATTCTTAAGGTCTGATTTAAGCTCATATTTTTATTTAAGGTCTACTCTTTAGATATTGGAGAAGGCAATGGCATCCCACGCCAGTACTCTTGCCTGGAAAATCCCATGCAGTCCATGGGGTCGCTAAGAGTCAGACACGACTGAGCGACTTCACTTTCACTTTTCACTTTTGTGCACTGGAGAAGGAAATGGCAACCCACTCCAGGGTTCTTGCCTGGAGAATCCCAGGGATGGGGGAGCCTGGTGGGCTGCCATCTATGGGGTTGCACAGAGTCAGACACAACTGAAGTGACTTAGCAGCAGCAGCAGCAGCAGCAGCTTAGATATAAGCCTTATTGTTTGTTTGTTAGATTATTTTTTGAAAAAATGAATCAATTCAGCAGTAATGTGAAATCCTTTGGCTATTTTTTATTTATAAGTATGAAAGAAGAAGGTGCACCTTCCTTAGTGACTGCAACCCATGTAGATTTTTTTTCTTCAGTGGAAAATAAGATCAGTTTAGTGGTTGAAGGGATGGTGTTAAAAGGAAGGTGGCTAATAACAGCCCAATAACTGCCTCCTGCCAGGGTAAAAATATAACAAAATAGAAGGTAATTTGATCCACACACAAACCAAGTCTGCAGGCAAAAAAAAAAAAAGAAAGAGTATGATCGGAGGTGGGCGCCAAGGAGATAAATAGATTGGCATATGGAATGTTCTTTTATTTCACCCCTGGAGGACTCTTTATTTGACTACCTCATTAGTGAATTCAGACTAACACTTTAATGAATTCAGTAGCATATATAATAAAAGAACAATTTTAAATTTCTCTTTAAAACATAACCTTTCCCTATAGGTTTTATAGCTAAGTCTCCAGGAAATAGAAAGATACTGTGGTTACTTTCACATATAGGTAAAAAAAAAAAAGCAAAACCCTTAGAGAAAATTCAAAGCAGTAACTGATTTATAGTAGGAGATTTAACATTTGCATGTTTTATTTCAGCATGCCTGGAGAACCATGACATATTTCGTTTTAGTGTTGAATATCACTCCTCCAGAGCGATACACAGAAATCAATCATTTCGACATGGACAGAATCTTGCCTTCCGTTCACCCACCACTTACCCAGCATAGCTTCTAGTAACCATCACACATGCAATAGCTTGCATACGTGCGTGCTCAGGCACTTCAGTCGATGTTTGACTCTTTGCAACCCCATGGACTGTAGTCCACCAGGCTCCTCTGTCCATGGGATCCTCCAGGTAAGAATACTGGAGTGGGTTGCTATGCCCTTCTCCAGGTTATCTTCCCCGATCCAGGGATAGAACCTGTGTCTACTGCATTGCAGGCACATTCTTTATCCACTGAGCCACCTGAGAAGCTCACACAATAATTTATGCACTGGTAAAAGCTATCTCTACATGAACAAGGAGTATACAAAAGAAAGTCAACTGTTAGTATCAGGTTAATAGCCAGAAAAGACAAATTATAGAGTGCAATGTTGTATACAGGCCTGAGTCAGATTAGTGCTATATAGAATGAGGGGGCAGGAGAATGGAGATATGTGACACAATTTTATTGGATGTTTCAGCCAGAATTTATTCCAATAGATTTATAATCAGCTTTAGACCTTTATTTATTGACTCATTGAATGATTGCTTAATTTTTCAGTTGTATTGGATTGTATTAAGAACCATCATATACTATAATAATATTCACAAATCTTTCAAATATCAACTCTTTACTTCATAATGAAGGATACCTAGCAAGTGAATGCAAATCTGTATTCACTGTGTAAAGTGAAGCAAACCCTTTTTATATTCTGTAATGTTGCTTTTTCTGATTTTTCTCCTAACATAGCACTTCAGAAAATACTATTTGTGAACAAATATTTCGTTCCTCCCAGGTCCTCTCAAGTCACTATGAGGCCTGAAGGCACTGCTGTCTCCCAAGGCTTTAACTCATTGTGCTTTGGTGTACTGAGCTCTGTGACAACCTCTCTCATCAAATTGGAATAAAATAATCTCAGTACTACTGTAAAAATACACGAGCAGTGACAGCTATTTGCATTAACAGAAAGATTAGAAATGTGGAATCCTAAACAACACAAAACAAATGCAACTCTACCCGTCATTTCTTCACTCCAATCACATTAGTAAATCATGGAAATAGCGAATTATTATGATTATTATGTATCAGAGATATGCTGGTCCAATTCTAACCTGAAATAAAATCCATTTCTGCTTCAGGAACCTTAGTACTTTCATAAATTAGACTTCAGTATCTTTGCTGCTCTTTCAATCTCTCTTACCGATTTTTGATCTTGAGGTTAGTGGCTGGATTGCTGACTAGGCGTTAAAGAACCGAAAGGTGCATTAGCATGGATCGTGGCATCTAATTTTATAGTAATGACAATAAAAATAAGGATATCACTGACTGGTTTCTTCAAAAAGTTTAGTTCAGAGTGTAATGCAAAACAGGACAATCAGGACCAGATTCCTTCTGCCCTGGAATGAAGAATCTGAAATAATATGACATCTTTCATGAAAAGAAGACAAAAATATATGTTTAGATATAAAATATTAAGCTTAAGTGAAGTTATAATCCCATCTATCTTTGTAATCCATAAAACTCCAGAAAATGTTAGGCGAATTCTTTTTGACCCAATAATTTGTGGCAAAATCACATTATTTACAATCAAAGAAATTTACTTTGAAATTTGTAATAATCAGATTTGGATGTCTCTAGTCAAACTTTTTTCCACTTTTTAAAAAATTATTAAATGAAAGCATAATGCCAACCTCTAGTTAGTGGAAGAATTTATACATTCAAAAACAATCTGAGGAAAATACAGAGAATAATGAAATCCTTGTTGTTATTCAGTCGCTAAGTTGTGTCCAACTCTGTGGCCCCATGAACTGCAACACGCCAGGCATCCCTGTCCTTCACTATCTCTCAGAGTTTGCTCAAAGTCATGTTCATTGAGTTGGTGATGTAATTAATAATGCTAAATAACACTTAAATGAATAAGCAGAAGCATTAGACTATGAATAGGGTACCATGACAACAATAAAGTAGAACTCCAAAATCCTCTGTGAATATATAAATAGAGGGTCATGATGTGCAAATAATCTGGTTTTGCTTCCTTCAAACAGAAACCTTCGTGCTGTCTGCCTCTGGAGCAGCAATATTAGCACTGCATGACCAAACTATAGCTAATAATCTTAAACACAGTAAGTTTCCATAGCTTCATTTAAAGGTGAGAGAGTATCATAACACAAACAAGTGAATTGACTAAGCTCTTAAAAAATCCAGTTTATCATCCAAGAACACAACTGGTAAGAATCAAGTTGCATATTGCAGAAATTTTGTCTTTAAAAAAAAGTACTAGCAATCATTCTTTGAGTATTCTTTAGTATGTATATATTTACATGTATATAAATGTACATGTTTATATATTTGCTTATATATATATAAAAAAATGCTACCTCTGGCTCAGATGGTAAAGCATCTGCCTGCAATGCGGCAGACCTGGGTTCAATCCCTGGGTTGGGAAGATCCCCTGGAGAAGGAAATGGCAACCCACTCAAGTACTCTTGCCTGGAAAATTCCATGGACTGAGGAGCCTGGTGGGCTACAGTCCATGGGGTCGCAAAGAGTGGGACACGACTGAGCGACTTCACTTTTACTATATATATATATATATATATATATATATATATATTAATATATGCATGTATCTGACAGAATCAATGAAGCCCATTGCCTTGAAATACTTACAGAGTGAAATGAAAAAGGTGCTGAGAAACAAAGACTTGTACTCCTCTTTTCACTTTTATATAAAGGGGCATCTGTTCCCATGAGAAGAGCTTTATTTGATTGGTGAGATTGGAGAAAGGAAAGGAAATGAATTACCCACATTTATGTCAGCATCTACGTAACACATACTATTTCTGCTTCCTCTGAGGAAAGGAAGAAGGGAGGGTTCCGTCCCAATTGGAACTGTGTGTGGCTGGTCAGTGTCACCATGATAGGGTAAACAACTACTAGGAAGCCTATTAAAACTACAAATATTAAGTCATATTTGACAATCAAGCTTCTTTTTTTCAAGTGATAAAGGTAACTTTTATTTCACATACCTGCCTTTTTGTGTCTATAGTTTGTTTTTAGCTCAAGAAAGAAAGGATCGTTATTTACTGCTACACATACATAGGCACACACACACAAATTCTATGCTTTTTAATAAAACATAAGTAATCAGAAAAAAATTATATGAAGTCAACCATATATGTATATTTTAAGAACTTTAAAATATCCATATCGGGACTTCCCTGCTGGTTCAGGGATTAAGACTCTGAGCTCCCAATGCAGGGTGCTCAGGTTCAATCCACAGTCAGGGAACTAGATCCCACATGCTGCCATTAAGATCTGGTGCAGCCAAATAAATGAATAAATATAAAAAAGTAAAAATAAATAAAATATCCATATCTTTTAGATAAGCAGCACAAAACGATCAATTTATAAAAATAATTAATTTGAACAAAAATAATATACCACTTTGATTATCATGCTGCTGCTGCTGCTAAGTCGCTTCAGTCGTGTATGACTCTGTGCGACCCCAGAGACAGCAGCCCACCAGGCTCTTCGGTCCCTGGGATTCTCCAGGCAAGAACACTGGAGTGGGTTGCCATTTCCTTCTCCAATGCATGAGAGTGAAAAGTGAAAGTGAAGTCACTCAGTCGTCTCCTACTGTTCGCGATCCCATGGACTGCAGCCTACCAGGGTCCTCCGTCCACGGGATTTTCCAAGCAAGAGTAATGGAAACACTGTAAAACCTTTCTAAATGTCCAATAAGAGACTCTTTGAATAAATTGCTTTTGAAAGGACTTTCAATAGAGTCCATGTATGTTCATAGCATGGACTATGTATTCATAGAAAATATTTTTGAGAAAGTGTTACAGACATGGACAAACAGCATTATGTTAACTATTAGAATAATACAAGTATATTCATACAAATTGAAAAAGTAAAAGAAAAATCACTAGTGATAATTTTTTGTGATATAACATCATATTTAAAATGAAAGCAACTTTAACAGTAGTAATAGATAATATCTGTGTGTGTTCTGATTAAAATAAGTATTTCACATGTTTTTATTTGAATCCCAATTTATGGTATGACGGAAGAAGTGGGGGCAGAAAGATTCTTTATTTCTTTTCTTTCCACAGCTTCAAAACTATTTTAAAAACTGTACAAGTCTACAGAGAGGACAAAAATGCTTTACAACAAAATAGGCACTTTATTTATTTTATTTATACTGCATTGCTCCAAAATGCCAAAATTTACAAAGACTTAGTGAGGCTTTGATACTAAAATAAAACATCACAAAATACAAGAAGGTTTGGGTCTTTCTTAAATATATAAAAGAAGAAAATAAATTTTTATAATCTTTAAATGAAAACAAAATATTAAAGGGATTAAATAGAACTAGTACCAATAGGTAGAATTAATAAATTAGCAGATTTCAGTTTAAAAAAGAAAGACATTTTAACACTCAGTACTATGTAAAGATATAACTAGATACTTTGTGAGCAGTGAGTTCTTGGTCACTAGAAAAATTCAAAGAAGGGCCAGATTAACAGTAATCTCAGATTTTTTTTTTTTCATTCATACACTGGTAATACTAAGAAGATATGCTCCTTAAAATTATTTCCAATGATGAGAATTTTACAATTTAAGAGGATTTTGAGATTAAGAATCTTTGTAATTAATTTTCATGCATATCTTTACAGGGATATAGAATAGAGATTAAGAGTTTTGCTGAGATTTAGTTGAACTTCCATTGGGACCAAGGGTGATTTGGAATATGACAAGAGGGTGGCAGTGGGTGAAAATGTTGGTTGTAGGGAAGGGTCACTGCCAATCCCCATTCCTTTAGCATCTTTTCCTTCAATCTCAGGGTCCCTACGCATCCTGAGAACTAGTCATCGTAAATGAAAGAAGTACACTTAGTGTGAGGATATATTGAGTCCATCTCAGGTTTTAAGGGCTTAAGTTTTAAGGAAAACTAAGAATTTGGAGTGCAGGACCTTTATGAGTCAGGTTATACTAAGTGATAACTTACCAGGGCTCAAGGGAAAATTAAAGGTTATCAGGATGAGCTTTAATTTCCTAAAGGAAATCAGTCCTGAATATTCATTGGAAGGACTGATACTGAAGCTGAAACTCCAAAACTTTGGCCCCCTTATGTGAAGAGCTGACTCATTTGAAAAGACCCTGATGCTGGGAAAGATTGAGGGTGGGAGGAGAAGGGGATGATAAGGGATGAATTGGTTGGATGGCATCACTGTCTCAATGGGCATGAGTTTGAGTAAACTCTGGGAGTTGGTGATGGACCAGGAGGCCTGGAATGCTGCAGTCCATGGGGTCACAAAGAGTAAGACACAACTGAGCAACTGAACTGAACTGAACTGAGGCTGTGCTTCCTTCTCACATTGCTGCTTTGATTTGGGAACTTTACTATGAGAGACTAGGGTGTCCAGAAAAATGAAATGCACACAGTTAAAGTAAGTATCAAAGATTAGAATCAAGATTGCTGGGAGAAATATCAATAACCTCAGATATGCAAATAACTCCACACTTTTGGCAGAAAGCGAACTAAAGAGCCTCTTGATGAAAGTGAAAGAGGAGAGTGAAAAAGTTGGCTTAAAACTCAACATTCAGAAAACTAGGATCATGGCATCTGGTCCCATCACTTGGAAACAATGGAAACAGTGACAGACTTTATTTTTGGGGGCTCCAAAATCACTGCAGATGGTGATTGGAGCCATGAAATTAAAAGACATTTACTCCTTGGAAGGAAAGTTATGACCAACCTAGACAGCATATTAAAAAGCAGAGACATCGCTTTGTCAACAAAGGTCCGTCTAGTCAAAGCTATGGTTTTTCCAGTAGTCATGTATGGATGTGAGAGTTGGACTATAAAGAAAGCTGAGTGCTGAAGAATTGATGCTTTTGAAGTGTGGTGTTGGAGAAGACTCTTCAGAGTCAACTTGGACAGCAAGGAGATCCAACTAGTCCATACTAAAGGAAATCAATCCTGAATATTTATTGGAAGGACTAATGCTGAAGCTCAAACTCCAATACTTTGGCCACCTGATGCAAGGAACTGACTCATTTGAAAAGACCCTGATGCTGGGAAAGATTGAAGGTGGGAGGAGAAGGGGACGATAAAGGATGAGATGGTGGATGGCATCACTGACTCAATGGAAATGAGTTTGAGTAAACTCCGGGAGTTGGTGATGAACAGAGAAGCCTCGTGTGCTACAGTCCATGGGTTGTAAAAAGTCGAACATGACTGAGCAACTGAACTGAACTGAACTGAAAGTAGGTGATGATATCTTAATAAATTGTAAAATTTAATAAATAAAAGCCAATAAGGAGAAAATGGATCAAAAAGTGACAATCAGAAAAGAAGGAGAATGTGAAAATGGGTTTACTAAATCCTTTGGTTTCTTGAGGCTAAAGAAATCACACGTTAAGTAAGTATTTTACTTTTTGCTCTTGGTGGAACAAAAGATGACCTTTCATCTTTTGCTCTCCTTTATTTAGTCATTTTGTTGCAGGTATCAGGTTCTGTATTCATTTTGCATTGGAAATTTGAACTATATTCTAGCTGAAAATATATCTACAGAACAGAGAGAGTCCTACAAATTTGATGAGACTCAAAAATCACTCATTCTATATAAAGTCAGAGGCCAAAAGAGAAATGAGGTAGAAATTACAGGGACACAAATTTAGTTTCAATAGTTGAAGATACTTTTTAAAAGAGCTGTCAAAACAAAAATACTTTTCTTTTTTCCTTAAGCAATAGTGGGTGCTTCATCCCCGGAGACATTCCATCAAAGGCAGAAAACAGAAAGCTTATTTAGTGAATGCAGTAGGCATTCATTCAAAAAGTAAGTGGGTTCTTCCATTTTCTTCTTTTTTATATAAGTAATGGGAATAATAATCTCTGCCTTAATGATGTTTCTGCTCTAGGAGGTAACACTGTGCATATATTTACCTAAATTGAAACTGTGGTTAAGTGCAATGAAAGGGGAATTACAGGGTGTGGGAATGTTGAACTTGTGTCCTAACCTATTTACCTGGAAGAAGAAAGCTGGTAGTAGACCGAGGTGTCAAGAAATATTTTCTTGAGGAAATGACATTTTAACAAAGATTTGAAGGAAGAGTTGGAGTTGAACAGGTGGAGGAGAGGGAAATATAAAACTAGGAAGGTAAAAAGTACATGCAAATGTACTGAAAAACATATTATGAACCAAAGTGATGAGTAATGGGGCTGTGGAAATATATGAGAACAGGTCATGAAGGCATCAAGCTTTATCTTAAGAGTAGTGGGAAGTTATTGAGGGTTTAACTAGATGAGTAAAGTGACATTTGTTTCCAAAACACCAGTTGTTGGATAAAATAAGGGTCTTCCAAATTCAGGATTGTATAAAATGGAGGCCCTTCCTCCAACCAGTTACACCTGGGCAATGCATTTCCCTATGCCCTTGAGCAGAACAAGTTCTCCTGTAAAAACAAAACCAAAATATTATTTTTCTTGATCTTGGGTTGTGCCTAAAACCTTAAATCTCTGGATTTATAATTTTTAAAACAGAAAGAGATTTTCTATACAATTGCATCTGATCTCTTATCTCCTGAGGAACATCCAGAATGGTTCTGGAGCTTTCCAAGACCACTTGTTAAGTGCAAAACTAGAACCAGAAACTGAATCTACAAATTTCCACCCAATCTTGCTACTAATCAATGTTGTTTTTTAATAAATGATTAGTGATTGTAATAATTCTTAAATGTTTAAGAGGCAGTCACATTTTTCAATTTGAGGTATTGAGCTATGGAGCTTTTATTTTACAGTTTAGAATGGTTAAAAAGTTATTCTAATTGCTTTCTTCAGGTATTCTAAATATTGTGAGAAAAACATAGTTCTCTGAAATTAAATTACAGTTGTATTAGCCACATATGCCATTTGTTTAAGCATCATTATTCTGTTGTAACATAAAATGCTACCATATTCTTAATATTAATCCAAACTCTGGTTGCAGGAGGGCTTTTTAAGCATAAATGCATACTTTTTATAGACCTACTCTATTATCAGCTTTCAAACATGCAACAGTGTAATGAACTACAGTCACCATGCTGTGCATTACATCCCCATGATTTATTTGTTTTGTACTTTGAAGTTTGTACCTTTTGAATATATTCAACCATTTTTCCCATTTCCCCACATGTATCTCTGGCAACTACCAATCTGTTCTCTGTATTTATTAGTTTTCACTTTGTTTGTTTGTTTTTAGATTCTACATAAAAGTGAGATTATACAGTATTTGACTTTCTCTTGCTGACATTTCATTGAATATGATGCCCTCAAGTTTCTTCCACAATGTTGTGAATGGCAAGATTTCTTTCTTTTTTATGGCTGAAAAATATCCCATTACGTATATGCAGCTGCTGCTAAGTCGCTTCAGTCGTGTCCGACTCTTTGCAACCCTATGAATGATAGCCCACCAGGCTCCTCTGTCCATTGGATTCTCCAGGCAAGACCACTGGAGTGCGTTGCCATTTCCTCCTCCAGGGGATCTTCCCAGGCAGGGATCAAACCCGCGTCTCTTATGTCTCCTGATTGGCAGGCAGGTTCTTGACCACTAGCGCCATCTGAGAAGCCCCATTACACAAGTATGGACATGAAATTACATAAAAGAGAACAGACATGCAATATTTCAAAGGTTTATTTTTCTTATTGTACACAGATATTCCTCAACTTAAAATGGTGTTACATCCTGATAAATGCTAGGTTGAAAATATTAAGTTGAAAATGTATTTAATACACCTCACTTACCAAACATCATAGCTAGCCTCAGTTCAGTTCAGTTCAGTCACTCAGTCATGTCCCACTCTTTGTGACCCCATGAACTGCAGCACGCCAGGCCTCCCTGTCCATCACCAACTCCCGGAGTTCACTCAGACTCATGTCCATCGAGTCAGTGATGCCATCCAGCCATTTCATCCTCTGTCATCCCCTTCTCCTCCTGCCCCCAATCCCTCCCAAGCATCAGAGTCTTTTCCAATGAGTCAACTCTTCGCATGAGGTGGCCAAAGTACTGGAGTTTCAGTATTAGCATCATTCCTTCCAAAGAACACCCAGGACTGATCTTTAGAATGGACTGGTTGGATCTCCTTGCAGTCCAAGGGACTCTCAAGCATCTTCTCCAACACCACAGTTCAAAAGCATCAATTCGTTGGTGCTCAGCTTTCTTCACAGTCCAACTCTCACATCCATACATGACCACAGGAAAAACCATAGCCTTGACTAGACAGACCTTTGTTGGCAAAGTAATGTCTCTGCTTTCGAATATGCTATCTAGGTTGGTCATAACTTTCCTTCCAAGGAGTAAGCGTCTTTTAATTTCATGGCTGCAATCACCATCTGCAGTGATTTTGGAGCCCAAAATAATAATAGCTAGCATGCTGCTGCTGCTGCTAAGTCACTTCAATCGTGTCCAACTCTGTGCGACCCCATAGACAGCAACCCACCAGGCTCCCCCGGCCCTGGGACTCTCCAGGCAAGAACACTGGAGTGGGTTGCCATTTCCCTCTCCAATGCATGAAAGTGAAAAGTCAAAGTGACGTCGCTCAGTCGTGTCCGACTCTTCGCCACCCCATGGACTGCAGCCCACCAGGCTCCTCCATCCATGGGATTTTCCAGGCAAGGGTACTGGAGTGGGTTGCCATTGCCTTCTCCAATAGCTAGCCTAGTCTAACTTAAAAGTGCTCAGCACACTTATATTAGCTTACATGGGATTCTCCAGACAAGAATACTGGAGTGGGTTGTCTTTTCCTCCTCCAGGGGATCTTCTGGACCCAGAAATCAAACCAGTGTCTCTTGCGTCTCCTGCATCGGCAGGCGGGTTCTTCACCACTGGTGCCGCCTCGCCCTTGTGTTTACCCCCACTGCCACTGGCCAGCATCACAAGAGGATATTGTACCATATATTGTTAGCCTAGGAAAAGACTGAAATTCAAAAGTTAATTTATGGTTTCCACTACTGTATATAATTTTCACACCATTGTAAGTGGGTCAAACTGCTGTAAGTCAGGGACTGTCTGTATTGAGTAATTGTGGTTTGTCATTGAAATTGTTGTAATTCATTAAATATTGTATTATTTTCTTGTGTTTCCCCTCAGACTCCCTGACTAAATCTGTTCTTTATGTCAAAATAAATGTGTACATTGAGAGTTGGTTTAAGTTTCCCTCTTCTCTGTGTTGCTGTGTAAGTGTAGATCCTATATGAAGGTAAAGGTTTTTATGGCACTAATTTTTACCCTCATTTGGTTCTTGTTTGATGTCCTTGCATTTTCTTAATTTCTTCTGTCTCTCCTATTTTTCCTATGCCAACTTCATGTATTTTTCTATTCCTTTAAGGAATTTAAGTGTTTTCTGGAAAGAGGTGGAGAATAGTTAATAATAAAGAACATATACAAGTAAATAAGGAAACTCTAAACTCAACAATAGAAAAAATGTACAATGGACTTTATTCATAGAAGATAATAGCAAATGCTTACTGACGTGTAAAATTGTTAACTTTACCAAGAATGCTAAAATACCCACACACGCTTATAGATAATTTTACAGAAGTGATTTTTTAAATGTGTATCTTTCATTGTTGTTGTGTGGCAAATTATAACTTTCAAAAGTGGACAGTACAGTATTTCCATCTGCACATGTGCTTTTAGAACTTTGCACTCCTGTCAGGAGGTGGTGTCTAGAGTCTAGTTTGCTTCCTCTTGAAACTGCTAGGTTCCTTGAACTACCTGAACCAAATAAACATCATAAGATGATATGGTTTCTGTGTGTGTGTGTGTGTGTGTGTGTGTGTGTGTGTGTCTATCTCTCTCTGTTTCTGTTCTGTCTCTCTCTCCCCAAAACCTAGCCACACTGTTATGAGAAAGGTTGGGTGCCCGCAGGCCTGTTGACTGTCTAGGGTCTCAGCCCACAGTCAACAACAAAACCAAACCATATTAAGTGAGAGGGTTTTCACGTGATTTCAGCCTGGCCTTCTAGCCTGACACTGGCTAGCGCAGAAACGAGCTCCTCTTATTCAGTTCTTCCTGGACCAAACTGCAGATTCATGAGCCAAATAAATATTGCCATTTCTTTAAGCCAGGATTTCTCAGCTGTGTCCTACTGATATGCTGGACAATTCTTTGCTGTGGAGAGCTGTCCTGTGCATCAGAAAGATCCTTAACATCATCCCTGTCAGCAGCAATCCCTTCTCAAGTCATGACAATCAAAGCATGCCTCTTGGTAGGCAAAATCATCCCCAGTTAAGAATCACTACTTTAAGCCACTAAGTTTTGGGGTTGTTAAGAAGCCATAGTGATCAATTGTTTTTCTCCATCCTGGACACTGACTCCTACCAACATATCCCACATAGGTAGTTTATCCATGCCCATGTTATTCAGTATATGTAAACATGTATAGACAGTGTATCCACACATGCCATGTAGGACTATTTTTAACATTATTTTACATTTTGACATCATTTTACAGAAGAATGGGAAGAGATATAGATTCATCTATATATTTTTCTCATTCTATGATTCCTTGTAGAAACCAAGGACTGATTTTAACAGAAACCAAGTAAAATAATTTTAACAGCTTTATTGGCCATAACATAATACATTGGCTATATAATATATACAATAATTTCTCTCAATGGAAATTTAGATTATTTTCATATTTTGTTGCTATAAATATTGCATAATAAACTTTCTCAGTGCATATACCTAGATGTAGTGGTAACTTATTTCTCAAAGATAGATTCCCAGGAGAGTATTTGCTGGGTCAAAGTTCTTATTACTTTAATAGATACTGCTAGACATTTCTTTTTATATTGCCTACAATACTTCACATTTTAACTAGCATCATACAGCTAATTCTGTTTGCTGAGAATATTTCACCTTACTCAAAAGATTATATATATATATATATATATTTCATGGGCGTCCCTGGTGGCTCTGGATACATATATAATATCTAGATATCTATATATATCATGGGCTTCCCTAGTGGCTTAGACAGTAAAGTGTCTGTCTGCAATGCAGGAGACCCAGGTTTGATCACTGAGTTGGGAAGATCCCCTGAAGAAGGAAATTGCAACCCACTGCAATACTCTTGCTTGCAAAATTCCATGGATGGGGGAGTCTGGTAGGCAACAGTCCATGGGGTGGCAAAGAGTCAGACAACTGAATGACTTCACTTTCACATATTTCATACACAATTTCATATATACTTTATATATACACACACACACACACACACACACACACACACATATATATATATAGCTCCTACTCCACTCTTAGTTTCTAAGCATTTTCAGCTGTGTGTATGTGCTATTATCAATGAGGTTTTATTTTCCTCTTTCCACTTCTATATGCTTCAGAGCAAAAGAAAAAACTATTTTTTACATCAATTTATACTCACATTCCTTACAAACTCACATATTAATTTAAATTGATTTTTCTAGAACATCTTGGGATGGATACAATCATATCAACAGAGAGAAGTGAAACTCTTTTTTTTCCAGTATTAATATGATTTCTTTTTCCTTACCTTCTTGCTTTCTTTACATTCCAGAAAATATTGAAAACTAAAGACAAAAGCAAACCTCCTTATCCAATCTGAAACCTTAAATATAATCACTTTAAAGCTTTACTGTTTATAACAATACACTGTTTTACTTGAGTAGTCAAATATTAAATTTAGTACTTTCTTTTCTTTCTGATTTTATTTCTTATTACTATTATTAGACAACTAAATTTTATTACAACTAAATAGACAACTAAATTTTATTGCATTTATTTTCATCTCTATAGATTTTCTAATAGTTTCCATATTACTGTAATATACTTGAAGTATCTGCAATTTAAATATTTGATAGAAATCACCTATGAGTCTATCCAGCCCTTCAGTATTTTTCAATTATAAGTAACTATGTAAAATTTTTCACTTATTTTTCATTCATTTGTAATAATTATATATTTTGCCCCCAAATCAATTTTTTAGGTTTTCAAAGCTGTTACCATAGAATTATATATCATAAAATTTTATTATTCTTTTCATATCCTCTTCAGTTAAGTCTTGTCAGCTCTAATCTTATATATTTTACTCCCATTCTTTTGTCCTTAATGAAGTTTATGAGAGATTTATCATTTTTATTGGGCTTCCCTGGTGGCTCAGATGGTAAAGCGTCTGTCTGCAATTTGGGAGACCCAGGTTCAATCCCGGGTTGGGAAGATCCTCTGGAGAAGAAAATGGCAACCCACTCCAGTATTCTTGCCTGGAGAATCCCATGGACAGAAGAGCCTGGCAGGCTACAGTCCATAGGGTTGCAAGAGTTGGACAAGACTTAGCAAAATCATCACCACCATCATTTTCATTGGACATCTAAAAAAAAAGAAAAAATTTGATTTGTTTATCTTTTGTGCTTTTCCTTAGTTGCAACAGAGATTAAAACTGTGTCCACATCACAAGGTAATTATGATGAGTATTAAATCAGTTAATGTTCAGGAAGTACTTAGCTTAACTCAAATTTCAAAAGAGATCTATTAAAGGTTTTTAATGAAATTGTATTTTATTTTCATCAAATTGCTGATATTCTAATATGTAACTCTTTATGTATTTAGCTCCTGTATTGTTTGTGCTACAAGGATCTATGCCTGTATATCTTCTTCACAAAATGTGTCCTTTATTAATACATATCAGTCTACTTACATTGTTTAGTGCTTTCGATCATAAGGTCTACTTTCTGACATTAATATTGCTATCTCTTTTCTGTCTCTCAATTGCATTCACTTTCAGATTTTCATTACTTTGTTTTCACTCTGACTCTTGTAAATATTTAGTGAGCGTATACTATGTGCCTGTTCTAAGTGTTAGTAGTCTGTATTGTCTATGACTATAGTTAATCTATAATAATCTATATTATCTAGTTCTGTCCTCATGACTAGAGGTTGACTTAATCCTCTAGGGTAGACATAATTATCATATCTAACTACTGAGAATTTCAGCCACCTATTCAATGTCACACAGGTACGTGGTAGAACCAGCGTTTTTCAAACCAGGTAGACTGACACGACTGAGTGACTTCACTTTCACTTTTCACTTTCACGCATTGGAGAAGGAAATGGCAACCCACTCCAGTGTTTGTGCCTGGAGAATCCCAGGGACGGGGGAGCCTGGTGGGCTGCCGTCTCTGGTGTCACACAGAGTCGGACACGACTGAAGCGACTTAGTAGCAGCAGCAGCAGACTGAGTCTAGACAAAGCTGTGAAACTCTAAATGATATAGACTGTCACTAGCTCAATGATTTACCTTAGGAAAGCATTATATTTCCTCATTTCTTCTTTCCTTTTCAGTGAGATAATACTTAAAAAATATTTTCATTTCCCTCAAATTTATTCTTGTTTGCACCTCTTGGAAATCTTTAAAATGCTTTTACACTCGATTTGCCTACTACCTATTCCTAGATTTTACTGAAATAATTTACAATGTTTACTTCTGAACTATTATTCATACCAAAGCTTTTTATTATTATGAATAAAGTGAGATATTATTTTTCCTAGTAAAAGTAAAATTACATGTTGTCAAAGCTATAGTCACACAAGTGTTAACTGGTATAACATTTCTGTAAAGCACTTCTTGGTGATAAATGTAAAGAATATTTACATGTTCATAAATTTTTACTTATTAATTCTAGTTTAAGAACATGTTATAAATAAATATTCAGAAATTAAGATAAATTTAAATGAAAATATGATTATCACAACATTAATTGTGAAAATATAAAATTTACCTAAAGTTCAGTCAAGAGCTAAAATGGTTTAAATTAACATGTATCCTTAAGAAGGGATTTTGACCATTCATTAAAAATAACATATACAGAATTCAATAACACTAGAAAAACTTTAAATATGACATCAAAAGAAGGAATACAAACTATATAATCTGATAGTAATTATTCAGTATACATAAACATCAAAGCAGTTTTATCTAAACTTAGGGATAATTGGTTATTTAAAAATTATTTTAGTCATAAAATTTTATAATGGCTATATATTATTTTAAAAACATAAGTTCTCTGTCCTTTACTCTTTTATTTTTTTTAAAGAGTAATTACGTTCTTTACAATGAAATAGGATTTTTTTTTTTTTTTTGAAATAGGATTTAATACTGAGTCAGCTAAAACCATACTGCCCTCTATGGGATTTTGGCTGCTCCACAACAACTGAGTATATTTATTTATTTATTCCCAGAGATTTTCACAGTTGTATTTATTTACATAAAAGAAATCCATGTGGAAAGCTATGTGTGAAAGAAATATATGTTAAAATTATAATACCAAAGTAGTCATGTGGGAAACCAAATCAATGTTATTCGCCTGATAAGACTGAACTCACTACAATTTAATAAGGAATGTGTCCCTGGTAGAAATAAAAACCTAAAGTTTACAGAAAAAAAAAAAAAGTATTGTGATTTAAACAAATTCAATTATTTAAAGTATTGATTCAAATGTGACTAAACAATAATTTTGAAAAATAAATAGAAAAGAAAAACATTAGTGTAGACAATTTGGTATTCCCTTTGTAAAGGCTGTGTGTGTTCTTTGCCCTATGCATAGCACTTGGTAGATACACAGAGAGATTCATTTAGCACCAGAGACGAATATTTGAGACACTTTGGTTCATTTCTTTCATTTTATAGGGAGAGAAACACAGCAGCAGAGGGATCATGGGATATCTCCAGGCTTACCCTGGAGAGACCCTAGCAGAGCTCTTTCTTGGGCACATTTCTGCATATACCTAGGCCAGTACAGTCTTTCCATTACACAGAAATACCTCTTTTCTGTTTCTGGGCTATATAATGTCTGCCTGTTTTTTCCTGTGTCATTATACAGGACTTTTTCTGGATTTTCTTTTCTTCTTTGGCACTGAAGTTTTCCTTTCCTCTTCTGCTTTCCCTTCAGCAATGCCTCAAGCTGGCTTAGCAGTTACATTCTCCAAATTCAAGAACACACTGAAGGGTTCTATGGTATAAATATGATACTCGAATCTCTTTCTACTGAAAACTTAAGATACACAACCTAAAATATGTATGTATCTAGATACTGAATAAAGCCAACCTAGACAGAGAGATTGTGGACTTTAAGTCACATCTCTAAGTCACTAAATCCCCGAGTTATTTTCTTTATAAATATATTACCACATACTTTGTATGATTGTGGTGAAGAATAAATTAAACAATGTTTTTAAAGATCCCAGTGAACAGAATCCTGGGCATTTAGTAGATACTTAATACATAGTTTCCAAAATAATAAAATATTTAATGAGTATCAAAAATTTATCATCTAGTAATCCTATCAAAATTGAGTATTTATTTCATAATAAAATATCTTCATCTATTTCTGCATGCTGCTTTTGTACTGCTATTGATGTCTTTTGATGTCCAGAAATTCTGGATTTTAAAATAATTCAATTGGTCACTATTACCTTTATGTTAATTCTTTTTTGTCTTAATTTTTTTAATATTTGGCTACCCTACTACTACTACTACTAAGTCGCTTCAGTCGTGTCCGACTCTGTGCGACCCCATGGACTGCAGCCTACCAGGCTCCTCCATCCATGGGATTTTCTGGGCAACAGTACTGGAGTGGGGTGTTGGCTACCCAAAAGGTCATAAAGATACCCTCCTAAGGTTACTTCTAAAATATTTCCTGCTTTACTTTTGCATCTGCAATCTGATGTAATTTTTAAAAAAATATAAATGTATTTATTTTAATTGGAGGTTAATTACTTTACAATATTGTATTGGTTCTGCCATACATCAACATGAATCCGCCACAGGTGTACACGTGCTCCCCATCCTGAACCCCCTTCCCACCTCCCTCCCCGTACCATCCCTCTGGGTCATCCCAGTGCACCAGCCCCAAGCATCCTGTATCCTGCATCGAACCTGGACTGGCAATTTGTTTCTTATATGATATTATACATGTTTCAATGCCATTCTCCCAACTCATCCCACCCTCTCCCTCTCCCGCAGAGTCCAAAAGACTGTTCTATACATCTGTGTCTCTTTTGCTGTCTCGAATACAGGGTTATCGTTACCATCTTTCTAAATTCCATATATATGTGTTAGTATACTGTATTAGCGTTTTTCTTTCTGGCTTACTTCATTCTGTATAATAGGCTCCAGTTTCATCCACCTCATTAGAACTGATTCAAATGTATTCTTTTTAATGGCTGAGTAATACTCCATTGTGTATATGTACCACAGCTTTCTTATCCATTCATCTGCTGATGGACATCTAGGTTGCTTCCATGTCCTGGCTGTTATAAACAGTGCTGTGATGAACATTGGGGTACACGTGTCTCTTCCAATTCTGGTTTCCTCGGTGTGTATGCCCAGCAGTGGGATTGCTGGGTCATAAGGCAGTTCTATTTCCAGTTTTTTAAGGAATCTCCACACTGTTCTCCATAGTGGCTGTATTAGTTTGTATTCCCAACAACAGTGTAAGAGTGTTCCCTTTTCTCAACACCCTCTCCAGCATTTATTGCTTGTAGACTTTTGGATCGCAGCCATTCTGACTGGCTGATGTAATGCTTGTATTAGGTGAGGAAGAGTTTAAGATTCATCTTTTTCCACATATCTAATTGATACAGTAATATATTTATTAAAAGTTGTTATTTTCCTCCACTGCACTGCAGTGTTAGTGTTGCTATGAATCATAAATCAAGTGATCATATAGTTGTGTCTTCATTGTACTTCCTGTTCTATTCATGTCATCTTTCATTTCCTCCAGCACTACATTGTTTTAACCACTGTAATTTTTAAGTTCTTCCTATCTTACAGCTTTGTTTGTTTTAAGAGAACTGTATGTTTGAACTATATTCTTGTCCATTTGCATCTTCATTGTCAGTTGGTCATTTTTCACTAAAGCTGACTAGGTTTTGTTTGGTATACACTGAATCTCTGTATCATTTTGAGAACTATTATCCTAACGATATTGAGCTCTATAACATGAACAGTATATATGGAAATATAAAATTACCTTTGGAAATAGGAAAAATATAGGATTCAGCAACCAGAGAAAAGATAGAGATTAGAGCTTCAATAGGAAAAAGGACTAATTGGTGATACAAAGATATGGAAGAATATTGATGTGACATACTTTCTAAGAGAAAATTGAGAAAGTACCTACTTGGTAATTTCTATTTTCTCTCTAAAGGAGACAACCAATCCATTAAGAGACAGAAATACAGGCTTGTGGAAAGCTATGAAGGTTCAAAATTGTCACAAAGGGGAGAGATGAGGGAACTGATCATCAGATAAGGGTTTAAATGAAGAGAATGACTATGGAGGTGTAGTACCTAAATTATGTGATCAGCACCATAAGAGGTAGAGACAAATAAAAACAATGTTTGAATTGATCCATACTTGAGGGTTTGTTGAAAAGTTTTATAGGAACCTCAATGTAGTGACAGACAAAGGTTTTGGTAAAGAATCTGCCACTGCACTATATTCTTAGCACATTTACAAGCACTATATATTCTATTTTTACAAAAAAAAAAATCACTGGCAGGCAGATTCTTTACCACTGAGCCACCAGGGTAGCCCTTAACTCATGTATTAGCTTCCCTTAAGCCCTGGGAATATGTATTTGGGAAATACATGTCCAGAACCTTCAACATCACATTCTAAGTTGCGAAGATACAGAAAAGGCTGAAACCTGAAAGGTACTAGACATAATATGTTCCCACCTTCCTTCCTGAGCTTTTGTGTTTTCCCCACTAGACTGTGGACAATCTGATGCATCTCTCTACCTCCACAGTGGAGAAGGCAATGGCACCCCACTCCAGTACTCTTGCCTGGAAAATCCCATAGGCAGAGGAGCCTGGTAGGCTGCAGTCCATGGGGTCATGAAGAGCCGGACACGACTGAGCGACTTCCCTTTCACTTTTCACTTTCATGCATTGGAGAAGGAAATGGCAACCCACTCCAGTGTTCTTGCCTGGAGAATCCCAGGGACGGGGGAGCTTGGTGGGCTGCCGTCTATGGGGTCACACAGAGTCAGACATGACTGAAGCGACTTAGCAGTAGAAGCAGCTACCTCCACAGTACACTCTCACATTCAAAACTCACTAAAAACGAACAGCTGAAAATTTTCACAAACTAACTCTTGCAACAGTATACACGAAAGTCATACACTTAAGAATGAAATAACCAGGCTATTTCAAATTGATGTCCTTAGAGGTAGTCCTTGGGGTATTTCTCTACAGAGATTTTACCCCTTAGATATTCTGAAGGAAGGAGGGGAGGCCAAAAATTGCACATCCTGTTTAAGGATAATATACCATGATTGTTTTTAAATAACAACCCCACTGCCAGGCCATTATCATGAGCTGGAGTAGGGCAGGAAATCAAGGTTTATTGCCTTGTTATGACATTTTTATGTTGTTCTTGTCAGTAAATTCTATTCATACTGGTGACAAGAATAAGCAAATAATTGCTGTGACTTTTTTTTTTACTATAGTTCCCTAAACTTTTATGCTAACCATCTTGTTTTTTCCTTTAATTCCAGTGACCCTTCACTCATTTCTATAATCCTATCTTAAAACACACACACACACACACACACACATTCTCCCAAATTCCTTGCTTTTATCCTACCCTGGGCCCACTTGGTCCAAATCCAAGTACACAGGTAGAGTAGAGTGTTCTGTGAACTGTCAGGAGTTTGAGTTGACATACTTGATATAACATTGACCTTCAGTGTGACCTTAGACAAAACACTTCCTCTCTGGACCTTTACTTTTCCTATTTGCAAACAGAATGAATATTGGAATTGATGATCTCCAATATCAGCCACTTTAGAAGAGAAACTAAAATTCTCACATCTTTGCCAGTGAGCTGTTGCATCCTTCAGACACTAGAGGGGGCTTCCTGAAGACTTTTCCAATATATCCTGATTTAAGTAAAGGAGGAGGGCCTCTTAATGGTAATCCATGTTCTTGAATTCACGTTTTAATTCAAAGTAAGTGTGAAAGAAATATATGTTGCAGCAATTATAACATTTTGTACAATATGAATTTCTAGCATGAGGCTAATTAAATTTATTTTAAATACCAACTAGATCTAGAATTTCTATCCTCTATCATTAAATTTATGGAAATATTTAAACCAATGGAAGAGCATTGAAATCATGAGTAGGATTCTGAAGGCCATTATTCATAACTAAGATGTCTTGTAGTTTGATGGTATTTTAAAAAGAAAGTTATTATGACCATGTGTATTTTTTAAGAGTATGCTTTAGAAAATAAAGAAATTTGATATTCACATAAAAGTGAAAATACCATGATCTCATTTCTTAAATTCCAAAGAAAGCAGGTTTGTGAAGTTTGTGAAGAACAAATAAAGATGTATCCATCATCTTAAGAATAATATAGGTTGAGATGAGATATTAATTTGCATCTGTATTATTTTTTAATTAAGAAATAGCTTAACATATATTTAGATCAAGAAGATCTGACATTAATCTGATTCACTGGTTCTTTTGTAGACTATTTTTTTATTCTATTGGGATCTGTTAGGCTATATCTCTGATATTCTTATATATCAGTATGTTATTAGGTGTTGGGATTTCTTTTTTTCCTTAAGTTTTGAAACTTTACAAAGCTTTTCAGTGTGAGAACTGACAGCATCATTACGAGGAATTTCAGTTATTCTTGTCATTTATTGCTTCCCTACATTGTTTTTCATCATTTCTGGTATTCCTACTATGGGAGTATTAACAAGTCTCTGTTAATTTCCATTTCTTTATTGGGCTGTATCTATTCTCTTACCCAATCCTTTCAGTTGTTTTTTTTTTTTTTCAGCTAATAAATTTTTGATAACCAGTATCAAAAAATGATTCCTGCTTTCTGTTTTCCAACATGCTCCCTTACATTTCTAAGAATATTTATATCTGTGTTTTAAATATTTGTTTTCTCTATTCCATCAGCTCAATGCTCTCTAGTATCAGGTATTCCATTTATTATCTTCCAGAATATTTATATTCCTCAGATGTTGAAAGGAATTTTACCATGAGCTCATTATCATTCACATGAGACTATCAGTTTCCTTTTGTGACTACAATATTTCACGATTAGGATAGCCATGGCTGCGTTCTATTCATTAAGTGTGACTCTGCATATGTTCTTTTTCTTTTCTGATTTTTAAAAGATTTGATGTGGGAACATAAAACAGAGCCCCACATTTTAATAATGTTTGTATAAACATGACAAGTCAACTGAATATTTGGTAGGTATGGAAATTATGTTATGATTTAAAGTTTTTTTAATGGAATTTGTATTGATGAATACAAATATGACAAAGATTTTATAGAAGGAAAGATGTATGTTTTGATCAATCAAAGTTAATGTATTACATAGTGATAGTGTGAAAAAATATAGACTGGGTAAAATAATACTGAAAAGAAACTGAAAAGATTTGGATTTTAATCCTCAATTTACTTTTTATTAGTAGCTTGAAATTGGTTAAGTTCCAAGACCTTAGAACTTTAGTTTTTAGATATATAATAAATGAATAGTAATTCATTTCTTCTTCTCTGAGTTTGTTAAAGTATACAAAAATAGTATGTCAATGAGGGAAAAGTATGTGTGTGTTGTATGCATTAATTTGGGTGTTCACCTGACCAGTACAGGGTTGCTCTAGTAAAATATAATGGAGGAATGCATTTAGGTTTGGATATCTAAGTGAGCTCTGGAGAAGGAAATGGCAACCCACTCCAGTATTCTTGCCTGGGAAATCCCATGGACAAAGGCACCTGGCAGGGTACAGGGTCACAAAAGTCAGACACAGCTGAGTGATGAAATCACCACCACCACCATCTGAGTGAGCTACCTTTGAATCTATTGCAGAATGGCTAGTTTTATAGTATCAGCTAGTTATGTAAATGTCTGTAGCTATTTTGGGCTTCCGCTAGTGGTAAAGAATTTGCTTCCACTACAGGAAATCCGGGTTCAATCCCTGGGTTGGGAGTATCCCCTAGAGGAGAGTATGGCAACCCCCTCCAGTATTCTTGCCTGGAGAATCCCATGGACATAGGGTTGCAAAGAGTCGGATACGACTGAAGCAACTTAGCCCGTGCGCGTATACACACACACACAGACACCATAGATAGCCATACCACCCCATCTTGCACAGACAGAACAGGGTTGCTCTGGTAAAATATAATGGTTGCTTTGAATAAGTGCTTATCACTCTTATTGGAATATGGAGGGCTCTCACTACGAGTGAACATAGGGCCTTCATCGAAAGGGTAGACCTGATGGCGGTGTGAAAATGTGTGCTTTACACATAGGAGTAGAAAGCATGGGAGTCTAAGAAGTAAAAGAGGGACTTCCCTGGCTATCCAGTGGTTAAGACTCCATGTTTCCACTGCAGGAGGCATGGGTTTGATCTTTGGTCAGGGAATTAAGATTCTATGCGGTGTGGCCAAAAAATAAAAACCAGTAGTATAAAAATGTTTTTTTTTTTTTTTTTTTAAGAAGTAAAACAGCAGGGCATCCGCATGCTTCTTACAGAAATGAAGCCATACCTATCAGGAAAATAGAAGCACATCATTAACGTTCAGACAAGTCAGTGACCAAGCCTCTTCCTATGGGCAGAAACCAAAAGGGGAGTAAGAAAGAAGTTAGACCTGTAGACCGGGTCTGTTTCTATTATTAAAGCAGATATATGAAGAGTAGAGATTTCTCTTTTCCTTCAGTTAACAATTAAATGAAACAATATGAAAGATGCTTGGCAAACTATAAGTCACAAAACAAAATTGAAAGGTTTAATATCTTTATGAAAGGGGGAATTTATTTACTGAAATCATTTTGTGTTCCAGATGGAAACTGTCCATTTTTTATAAGTTGTCTCACTATGAGGTAGTTTGTAAGGAGAATATTTACAAGACTTAGTTATCTGACAGCTCCAATAAAATATGCACAATTCATCAGACTTCCTGAACTATTCAAATCCCTATTAATCATAATACTGATGAAGACCTCAGTTTGGAAATCATCAATTTATAATCCAGTTTCTGTAATATATATTATGTATCAACATAGTTTTGGGGACTTCCTTAGTGGCCCAGTGATTATCACTCCATGCTTCCACTGCAGAGGGCACAAGTTCTATTCCTGGTCCAGGAATAAGATCCAATGGCACCCCACTCCAGTACTCTTGCCTGGAAAATCCCATGGACAGAGGAGCTTGGTAGGCTGCAGTCCATGGGGTCACTAAGAGTCGGACACGACTCAGCAACTTCACTTTCACTTTTCACTTTCATGCTTTGGAGAAGGAAATGGCAACCCACTCCAGTGTTCTTGCCTGGAGAATCCCAGGGACGTGGGAGCCTGGTGGGCTGCCGTCTATGGGGTTGCACAGAGTCGGACACGACTGAAGCGGCTTAGCAGCAGCAGTAGCAGCCATGCAGAGAGGCCAAAAAAAAAAAAAAAAAAATCAAAATAGTTTTCAATTGTTCTTAATTTTATTGTTAATGACATCTCTTTGCTCATCATTCCCTTCTTCTCAAAATACTCCATTCTCTTGTCCACTATGATACCTCTTTTTCTTCACACTCTGTGACTTCAGAGTTGCCATTGCAAACTCCACCTCCTACATCAGACATTGGAATTGCTCAACCTTTCAGTCTTGCCACCTTTCAAAAATTATTCTTTGACTTTTTCCTGAACAAACTATTTCATTGCCATGTTTTCAATGACTTTCCACCCCTTGATGGCTTCAAAAGTTATATATTTAGCCTGAAATTTCTTGTGATTTCATGGTTTGTATATTTATTCATTCTTGTTACCCCCTGTTTGCTATCTCACAGGCAACACAGGCATAACTTGTCCAAAACGGAATGTAATCTTTGCTATCATTCTCAAACTCCTCTATCTCGGTAAGTGGTGACTCCATCCATCCTGTTGCTCAAGTTATGATCATGGAAGTCATATGTGACTCTTCTCTCACTATCACCCTCTACAGCCCATCAGTCATGGAATCTCAATCCTGAATGCCTTTTCTGATACAGCCCACTATCATGGTTCAAGCTTCTGGCATTTTTGTCTTGCACCATAACGACAGTAAAGTCACTCTTTAGCTTTGCTGAACTCAGAGATTAGGGAATACTTTCTAGTAAATTACTGACTCTTAAAATTATAAATTAATAATATAAACTAAAACCAATGTAACTGAAAAAAATTAAAACCCCATGTTTACATGTTTAAATAATAAATGAACTAAAGCAAAAAAACACAATGCATATCATAAAATTTTTGGAACTACATAAAATAGTTTTGTATAAAAATTTGTTAGAAACAAAGATTTGGAAGTTGTTTCACACTCAAAATACTGGGAAATGAGAAAAATCAAAAGTTAACTAACTTTTTAATCTAAGATTAATCTAAATAAAGGTAAAAAGAATTTTAAAAATTAGAAGAGAGTAAATGATTTTTTTTTAATGGGAGGAACTGAAACAAAGAACTGAAAAAATGTTGAATTCATCCTACAAACTCAATAGTAATATTTTGAAAGCCATTAGTCCAATAGACATATATAGATCCCTGATTATGAAAAGAAGTAAATATTAGAAATAAGAAGGAAATTATAACTTTAACTTTGGTTGAGGTTTTTTAAAAATTTATTTATCTTTAATTGGAGGATAATTACTTTACAATATTGTGGTAGTTTCTGCCATACATCAGCATGAATCAGCCATAGGTGCACATATGTTCCCTCCCTCTTACTTCCCACCCCATCCCACCCCTCTAGGTTGTCACAGAGCTTCCTGTGTCATACAGCAAATTTCCACTACTTATCTATTTTATATATGGTAATGCATATGTTTCAATGCTACTTTCTCAATTAGTTTTACTCTCTTCTTCCCCACTGTATCCAGCAAGTCTGTTCTCTAGGTCTTTGTCTCCATGCTGCTTGAGTTTTTAATTATAACATAAGAAATTTGTTAATCCAAATATTTATGGAAACTTAGAAGAAATGACCAATCATAGAAATATAAAACATAATGACTCAAGGGAATAGTAGCTCAAAGTATTATGATGATTTTTAAAGGAACTTCTCCAAGCCAGGCTTCAGCAATACGTGAACCGTGAACTTCCAGATGTTCAAGCTGGTTTTAGAAAAGGCAGAGGAACCAGAGATCAAATTGCCAACATCCGCTGGATCATCGAAAAAGCAAGAGAGTTCCAGAAAAACATGTATTTATGCTTTATTGACTATGCCAAAGCCTTTGACTGTGTGGATCACAATAAACTGTGGAAAATTCTGAAATAGATGGGATATCAGACCACCTGACCTGCCTCTTGAGAAACCTATATGCAGGTCAGAAAGCAACAGTTAGAACTGGACATGGAACAACAGACTGGTTCCAAATAGGAAAAGGAGTACATCAAGGCTGTATATTGACAACCTGCTTATTTAACTTATATGCAGAGTACATCATGAGAAATGCCGGGCTGGAAGAAGCACAAGCTGGAATAAAGATTGCCGGGAGAAAGATCAATAACCTCAGATACGCAGATGACACCACCCTTATGGCAGAAAATGAAGAGGAACTAAAAAGCCTCTTGATGAAGGTAAAAGTGGAGAGTGAAAAGGTTGGCTTAAAGCTCAACATTCAGAAAATGAAGATCATGGCATCCAGTCCCACCACTTCATGGGAAATAGATGGGGAAACAGTGGAAACAGTGTCAGACTTTATTTTGGGGGGCTCCAAAATCACTGCAGATGGTGACTGCAGCCATGAAATTAGAAGACGCTTACTCCTTGGAAGGAAAGTTATGACCAACCTAGATAGCATATTCAAAAGCAGAGACATTACTTTGCTAACAAAGGTCCGTCTAGTCTAGTCAAGGCTTTGGTTTTTCCAGTGGTCATGTATGGATGTGAGAGTTGGACTATGAAGAAGGCTGAGCGCTGAAGAATTGATGCTTTTGAACTGTGGTGTTGGAGAAGACTCTTGAGGGTCCCTTGGATGGCAAGGGGATACAACCTGTCCATTCTAGAGGAGATCAGCCCTGGGATTTCTTTGAAAGGAATGATGCTAAAGCTGAAACTCCAGTACTTTGGCCACCTAATGCGAAGTGTTGGCTCATTGGAAAAGACTCTGATGCTGGGAGGGATTGGGGGCAGGAGGAGAAGGGGATGACAGAGGATGAGATGGCTGGATGGCATCACTGACTCGATGGATGTGAGTCTGAGTGAACTCCGGGAGTTGGTGTTGGACAGGGTGGCCTGGCATGCTGCAATTCATGGGGTTGCAAAGAGTCAGACACAACTGAGTGACTGAACTGAACTGAACTGAAATGCATAGTCAAAAATCTCCCTCCAAAATATATACTGGGTTCAGATGATTTTATAAGTGTGTTTTTAGTCAAACTTTCAAAGGAATGGTAGTCTCAATTTATATTACAAATAGTTGCAGAGAAGAGAAAAAGAGATAACATACTTCAATTCCTCTTATGAAGCTAATATAACTTTCATATCAAAATCTTAACAAAAATAGCATGAGAGGAGAATTATTGACAGCTCCCCTTATAAACATAGTTGTAAAATACTAAATAATACATCACAAAATGTTGCTTGTGTTTCCTTAGCACTGTTTCCACAGTGTTTGGACAGTTTGGCTCCCATATTTTGCAAATGGTCTTTCAAAAATGCCATTGATGTTTAACTGGGCTTCACTGGATTTTTAGCCATTTTCTTTAGACTTGACCTCTATGCTCCACAAGACGTTTTTACTTTTCCTTGCTTTTGAGAATATCGTTAAATTTATTAGGTTCTGTTACTGACTCTTTTCTTAAAATTCTTCCTCTGTTCTCATTCCTAACTCCTTCACTTCTGCCCCTTTACTCTGGGAGTCAACATGTAGGTGGTGGTTTAATCGCTCAGTCATGTCCGTTTTTGCCACCACATGGACTGTAGCCTGCCAGATCCTCTATCCATGGGATTTCTCAGGCAAGAATACTAGAGTGGGTTGCCATTTCCTTCTCCAGGGCATCTTTTTAACCCAGGAATTGAACCCAGGTCTCGTGCATTGCAGGTGGTTCCTGCATTGCAGGCAGATTGTTTACTGACGGAGCTACATGTAAGGCCTGACCTGTTTTTCTTGATTTATCTCCCCTCCCTTGAAGAACACTCTATTTACATGTGTCTAGTAATCCGCACCACCTAACTCCCAAACTGAAATGTTCCGAATCTGCTCATCAGAACCCTAGATCTGTCAGGTTGCCTATTCCTATTATGCATATCATGCCTCAAATGTAATTTGACTAAAACCAAATTCAGTATGTTCTCTGCCAAAAAGCTGACTTCCAACCTCATTGTCTCTCTTCACATCACTTTTGCCACTGTCATATTTTTTTCCTACTGAAGTTTGCCGATTTGATCTTATCATCTTGAATCTCTCCTTTGTTGGTTAGTTATAGTAACCTGATTCAGTCTTTAATATGTCTCATATTTATCTCTTTCTATCCAGCCCCATTTTCACTGCCCTTGGCCAAGTACACATCACTGATATGGAACACAGCATCTTCAATAAGCCTCTTGTTGCCTCCAATCTGCACTGTTCACTACTGCCCATATTTTGTTAAAGCATCCTATCATCGTGTTAGCTCACTACTTACTGTTCTACAAAGGTCCACTATTTCTTATTGCAACAGTCTATAAGATTTTTAAGATTCCTCAAAATCAATTCTTAAAACTCAATCATCATTGTTTCTTATTTCTAGTATGTATATCTTCATGCTCCATAGCATAATACTCTATGCTTAGTCACTCAGTCATGTCTGACTTTTTGTGACCCCATGTACTTTAGCCTGCCAGGCTTCTCTGTCCATGAGATTCTCCAGACAAAAGTACTGGAGTGGATTGCCATTTCTTCCTCCAGGGGATGTTCCCCACCCAGGGATCAAACCCAGGTGTCCCATATTGTTGGCAGATTCTTTACCATTTGAACCACCAGGGAAGCCCAGTATAATACTCATTAAGGTAAATCTCATTATAAGTTAATCACACTGAAAGTTAAAATAAAGACCCCCCTATTGTGGAATTATAAATATCCTTGGCTATGGAAACAATATTATATTTTAGTCAATTCATATTCTATCTTGTTTAAAACATATCAAAGTTGAAAATTTGAAGAGAATAAACTGAAAAGAGTGCTCATTAGCTTATGGGCATTTTTTAGCAAGTTATTTTATTGTTCTTGTTTTAATAAAAGAAATGTGCTATTTGCATAATGACAAGTTGTAAAAATATTTTTAAGGAATATTTTAGGATGGCAACTTTTCTTGGAAAGCAAACATTTGGCTCTGATTGTAAATGGTTTGTTCCATAGAGGGTAGGGAAGATACTAGATGTGTCTTGTCTGACATTATTATAAAGGGGTTATTAAAAAAAATTGCCTGTAACTTGTACCAATCTGTGGTCTCTGCATTTTCCCTTTGGCTTATGTTTTCTAATTCCCTGGTCACAAACCACATCAGTTGTTTCTTAATTTAAGTCACATAGCATCATGACAATGTCTGTTACTCAAAACCCCTGAGTCCCTGCCAACCTCAATGGCTTTTTAATATAATAGCAGAGATTATGTGATTGGCAATGAAATTAAAGCTCAAGCTGATACTTAAAACAATGACCTATCCTCAGTAGATATCTAGAGCTTGAGCGTGCTCCAGTCTTGTTCTATACATTGTCCAAAGTTCTTAGAATGCATCATAGGAGGATTTCATGGTAACATCAACTACAATAGTAAAATCACAATATTCTGAGACCAACATTGTTTAAACAATAAACTGATTTCTACTTAATCACTTTTAACACAAATTATTTAATGTCATTATTTTAAATGCTTTATCTTTTTACACGTTTACAATCCACATTTTGGTCTCATGAGCATCATTTATAAAAATATAAATACTGCTTTTTTACATAACTGCATTTAGGCACTCAATTTTTGCAGCAATTTTAAGAATATATATTAAGAATACATATTTTTAACTATTTTTTTCTATTCTAATTTAAATAATTCATTAATTTATATAAATTTTAAATTAAGTTCATAATATTTATGCTATAGGAAAAGCATCCTTAGGGTTTTGCAAGTTTAAAAAGTTATTCATAATAGTCTTGAAACTAAGAAATGACACTGACCAATTTTGTCTACTAAAATTCAGGATCATATATGCCTTTAGTATTAATTTTTAATCCTTTAAGAAAAATAATATTGATAAATGTATTCACAGACTATGTAGATCATTTAATTGAAAACAGTACAATCTATTAGTGATCCTCATGTAAATGAATTTAGTGAAAATGTATTTTTTCAGAATATTAGACATTTCTTCTTTAGTCAAGGAGAACAAAAAGATTTCAGAATTCTCTGTGCCCTAGGACTTTTTGAAAGATATTTGCCAACTTTTTCCCATAAAGAAGACCACACACTCAAAATTTATAGGCTCAAAGAAGAGATTGCAGTTAATTTTATATGCAGCACTCTTACCTTGAGATGAGACTTCTTAGCCAGCATCGTACACTGCTGTTTCTAACATTAATATCTCATTGCTTGGTAACCTCACTACTACCTAAAAATGTGTTCCACTGGCTCATAAACAATTATATCATTGATCCCCTCTGTGTGTAACAAGAGACCTTAACCACAGAACTGGGAAATAAAAGGAAGAATTACACCAGAAGTAACAACAGTGCCAGAAACCTGCTTTGCAGTGATTGGCTAAATGAGGCCAACCAGTTGAGGTTCATTCATCAGATTTGTTGAGTTAACCTACAAGCATTTTTTTTTCCATTTTCTCTATTTTTCTTTTCTGTGGTCTCCTTTGATTTCATGCTGGCTTTTTAAATTGAGGATAAAGTTAATTCACTCAACAAAGCCACAGCTGGAATTAAGTATGCCTCTTCTCCTACAGCAGAGGGGAGGGGTAGGTGCTGGTTGGTCGTCTTATTGGATGCCCAACACCCTTGAGGGCTGTTGCTGAATCAGTGGTGCCTCTAGCGACAGGCAAGAAGTTAACTAATTATGAACATATGGTTTGGCAGACACTTTGTTAGCTTGCTGCTGCGTAGGTGTTTGGAAGGAGGTGAAGGGGAAAGTTTGAGGTAGAAGGTGTGGTTAAAAGTCCCACTGACAAGCCTCCAGGAGATTTGATTGATCCTAATCTATTCTTTTTGTCAAGAATCAGCATGCTTCTGGCAGCAACAGCTTGGTAATAACAGAGATTTGTGGCCCTTAAGCTCTTGTGGTGATAGCCGGCACACGACCAGTCAACTGGCTCCGTACGAGACCCTCACTTAATTGGCCACAGTGGTGGGAACAGAAATGAGATGTTAGGTCAAGGTACAACACATGGCCTACCTGAGTGGTTCACAATGATCTGGGGCACAGATGTCATCCTTTATTGGTGTGATTGCCACCAGAGGAATAAGAGAAGCCTTGAGAAAAGAACTGCAGAAAAGTCTTTAGTGAGAGCCATGTAAGTGCATTATTTATACTTGAATTACCTAGAGAAAAAGGCAGATGTATGAAAAGGAGGAGAAATACTAGACTGAGCCATCACTGGGTCTGAAGAAGAATAAAGGATATTCTATTTTATAGACAGGAAGGTTTCTTGGGAAAGTAATAGTAGATAGTTTAAAATATTTTTTTGAATTTTATTTCTGTCAGATAAATTGAAAAATCTCATATACTCCTGGTATTCAGCTGAACAGTGGTACCAAATACATACTTTTCATCATTCATAAATTGGTATGCAGTGCTCATATTTGGTACCCATCACAAGTACCCAAATATTTAGGTTATGTAATCTGTGTACTCAAAATCAGACATAATCAATAGAGATTTGTTTATTGACTCTAAGACCTATTGACTCTCTAAGTTTTATCAACTTCTTCTAGAACTCTAAACTTTCTGGATACCAAAAAGAAAAATAAAACCTCCATGATGTCTATGGAGAATGAATCTACCAACCAGGAAACATTTCCTCTTGAAAGGTTTGCTAAACAGTTTCAAACCCTACCTTTTATGTACTGATTTTCTTATATTAATTGCTCAGGATGGTATAGATATTTTGTATTATCATTTAAATTAGAAATAGTAATTATATAAAAGTGACTATGTAGTCTCTCCTACTAGATGGTCACCAACAGCTTCGCATTTCTTCCACAGTGTTTATCAGTGAACTCAAATGGAAGAAATGTTACAGATATGACCAAGTAGACTCACCTGCACATTCTGCCATTACAGAGAACACACATGAACAGTGTTGCATTCACATGTATATGTGAATGTGGTTAGTTATTTTATATTATTCTGATAATGGTTTATACAGTTTTCCTTTTTTAAATTAGCTAGCTACAGCATGTTCTTAAACACCCAAAACTACAAATTGCTACAAATACACCTAGAGGAATCTTGGAATAACAAAGAAGTGGGACAGTGTTGAGCATGGAATCTGTAGTTAGTTTGGAGCAATGTTCTGACATTTAGCTGAAGTGTGACTTTGGGAAAATTGCTAACTCCTTTAATTTACAGTTTCTTTATCCATAAATAGAACCTGACCTGCCAGATCTACCACAAGGGTTTAGTGTAAGGATAAATTGAGTAAAACCTTATGTAAGGTTTTTAGCATCATGCATGGCAGAATTTAAATGCTAGACACGTGTTTGTTAAAAATGAGATAGAGAGAGTCCTATAACACTCTTATATAGTTCTAATTGTCTTTAGGTGACCTGACACTTCAGCACAAATTTTATAGAAATGGTGAATCCAAACCAAGACGGTAAGGCTCTATCAAGGGTAAAAATAGAGCTTATTTAAGTCATTAGTTAAAGAAATCATAGAAAGCAAAAGAGTTCCAAGACATCTGTTCAGTGAAGGGATGGTTGCTTCAATGATAAAAGCTTCCTGCCCCACACTGAGAAATGACCTCTGCAGCTCATACATCAGAGTTCTTTCTCTTTAGAACTTCTAGTTTTTTGAAAAGCTTATGCAATGTGGCCAAAATGGGATGGCTTTCTATCAGAGGCTACCTGTGTTCCAGGTCTGATTAGCTAACTGGTGCCACTCCCTTGTGGTGACCTGTACAATGGATGCTCTATATTTGGTCATGAAAATAATTCTTCCTTTCAGATGATGGAAATTTATTGAGCAAATCAATAATAAGATCAGACCTGAAAGAGTCCTAATTTCTTAATCCACATATTTTTATTTTATTATTAATTATGAGTTAAGAATGCCTGAAATGTAGTGTTTTAAGCTCTGGATTCATAATTTGATTCACTTTCTCTTCTTCACATAAACATCCATCACTTAGCTGTACCCTGGTACTTTACTTCATTGTTTGATCTTTTAGATTAAGCCAATTCAATGAAGACAGTTTATGTTAAAGGGGAAATGTCTATTGGAATCTTGTATAAAAATAAAACTTTCTATCAATATTAAGAATACCTGTGTGACTTCTAATGAAATCATATGTAACACTTTTTGCATGTTTTGCATGTAATAGATAAGTTAAAAATACCCTTTCCTGGGTATTTTCTCATGTATTTTTATTCACTTAAACATCTACCATTTATTTGGCACCCTAGAGATAAGCACAGACTGTAGCAATAAGATTTTACCAGGATTTACTTTAAACTAGAAGTGGGAATTTTAGAATCAAGTACTGTGGCAGAGGACATTTAGACCATCTAATTCAGCAACATATTTTAATTATTTCATGATTACAGAAGACAGTCAAGCTGATAAGAGTGGTGTGACTTGCCCTAGTTTATACAATTGAGAATAAAACCCAAAATGTATGTCTGTCATATGATTTTTATACAAAAGTTCTATTTGTATGCTTATATTTTTAGAAGAATTGCATAGACATATGTAATACTCCTTTCAACAATTTTTCTTATTGTTAATTTACAGTGTAGTGTTAGTTTCAAGTATACAGCAAAGTGATTCAGTTACAGATCGTTTTCCATTTTAGGTTATTACAAGATAGTATCATTACCAAGGCTATATAGTAGGACCTTGTTGTTGAAACATCTCTATTTTACATTCAGTAGGTAGTGTGTATATGCTAATCCCAAACTCCTAATTTCTCTCTCCCCTCCCCCCACTAAATACAAATATCATATGATATAACTTACATGTGGAATCTCAAAAAATGATACAAATGAACTTATTTAAAAAACAGAAATAAACTCACATATAAGTATGCAATATGCTTATGAAAATAAAAATGAAAGCTGTTGTTACTACTACAAATATAAGAACCTAGCTTTGCTTAGGGAATATTGTTTCAATGGTTATCAGAAGCAGTCATTTTTAAATTAAACTTCCTATTTTTATTAATTATTTCAGAATTACAAGAACTCATGGTAAGTAGAACTTTTATTATATTGAAAACTAGACAGAACTAGGACCCTCAAATTATGTTTCATATGATATTTAAATGAATAAAGTGCTTCTAGGTAAAATTTTATCAGAATTCACAAAAAAATTATAATCTACATTAAAGCAGATGATGAACACTATATTTACTTGAAATGTTAACATTTTCCACATTAAAAGTTGTCTAGGCTAGCAATGATTTTAAACTCCTTTTTGAGGGAGCCTGGGTTTCCATAATGAAATCTTAAAGACATAGTGAAAAATAAGGAGGTGACCGAGGTAGCAGGGTTCTGAGCTTCTCCATTCACACTCAAAAGGACTGTGTGGTTGGTGATTCAAAAACATGCCCACAGCTTCTCTGGCACTGCTCCCTTCAATAGTGGCAGCTCAATGCCTCTTCCCTTGTCACTTAGTCACTTAGTCACTTAGTGACTCTCTTGGAACAAACAGACTGTGTTCAAAGTGGTCAACGTAAGACTATGTTATGAAAAACAGTGTATCTTCTTCCTTGCTGTCTCTCTGGGATCAGCCACAGAGGAAGCCAGCTGCCATGTTGTGAGGGCACTCAAGCAACCCTGGGGAGATGCTCCTGTGACAAAGGACTGCGGTCTGTGTCAGTGGTCATGTGGAAGCAGGTCAGCCAGCCGCTGTCAAGTCTTAAGATGACTGCAGCCCTGTCCTTTGGTTTTAACCAAAGTGGGACTCTAGGTACCATAGTTCTATTGCTTATTAGTAAGTACTGCATGGCAAAAATGCCCCAGAGGTCAAATAAGTGTAAGGAAGCAAGAATAAACAGAATTAGGAAGACTTGTTTCCTGTATATTAATATACACACATAGGTATACACATGGTGTTAAGTGTTATGCATATGCACATGCATGCTGAGTTGCTTCAGTCGTGTTTGATTCTTTGCAACCCCATGGACTGCAGCCTGTCAGACTCCTCTGTCCATGGGATTTTCCAGGCAGGAATACTGGAGTGGGTTACCATTTCCTGCTCCTGGGCATCTTCCCTACCCAGGGGTCAAAACCAAGGTTTTTATGTCACCTGAATTGGCAGGTGGGTTCTTTATCACTAGCACCACCTAGGAAGCCCTATTATGTATATACTATATATATATTTATATATATTTTGTGTGTCACTTTTAACTACATTATGGACTAATTAAAAAAGCAGAAATTGTGTCTTGAGGGAATACCATTACCTGGCAAATTTAAGTGAGTTGGTTGGTATCCTATGATGGTGGTGGAAAAATTATAAGCAAAAAGAACCAAATAAACTGTATCTGATATTTACTAAAGTTTTCATGGACAACTTTGAGAGTTATGCTCAGGAACAAGTGAAACTCTAATTTTTTGTAATGTGTTCATAAATCTTTATGATCTAGCTCTAATTTCCTTTTCAAACCTCAGTTTTCATTTCCACCATTCACAGGCCTTAATAATCCCTAGCCACACTTCCCAATAATCTTTATCCACACTCCCCTAGTGGCTTCCCTAGTGGCTCAGATGGTAAAGCATCTGCCTGAAATACAGGAGGCCTAGGTTCAATCCCTGGGTCGGGAAGCTCCCCTGGAGAAGGAAATGGCAACCCACTCCAGTACCCTTGCCTGGAAAATCCCATGGAAAGAGGAGCCTGGTAGGCTACAGTCCATGGGGTCGCAAAGAGTCAGACATGACTGAGTGACTTCACTTTCTTTTCACTTTACACTCCCCTAAGCCTAACCATAGTCTCCTCTTCTTTACCTTTGCAAATACAGGTGTTTCTGTTTGTTTGTTTTTATTTTTTGCCTCTCTTTCTGGAAATCTTGTACTCATTCCTTAAAACCTATATCCAGTTTTCTCTTCTTGGCAAGAGAGCAATCATTTCCTTCTTTCTGATTTCTATCAGTGTATTTAAAGAAATTCTTTGTTTTAGCTGCAAGTGCCTCATTCTGTGTCTTCTATTACTCAGGTAGAGGTAGAAAAAATCTGTAGTTATTAAGAACATAAGCCTTAAACTTGGGGCTTCCCTGATGGCTCAGTGGTAAAGAATACACCTGCAATACAGGAGACACAGGTTTGATCCCTGGGTTGGGAAGATCCCCTGGAGAAGGGCATGACAACCCACTACAGTACTCTTGTCTGGAGAATTCCATGGACAAAGGAGCCTGGCAGACTACAGTCCATAGTGTTGCAAAGAGTCGGAGATAACTAAAGTAACTGAGCACAACATAGCACAAGCCTTAAACTTAGCTGTAACTGGATTCAATTCTGTCTCTGTCACTGATTAGGTATAGGACCTTGGTCAAGTGGTTTTCATTTTCAAAGTCTTAGTCTCCTTCTGCATAAAATAAAGATATTAAAACTTTACAAGTTCCTTGCAAGAATGATATTCAGAATGCTATCATTTATAGGCATGCTTAATTTTATAGCATGATAACAATAATGACTAATATATTTTTGTATTTCAATCATTAACATAGTATCCAAATCCTGGGACATACCTAATAAATGTTTGCAGAGATATTATATTAAAAAAATAAATACTATGCATTTCTGTTTCCACTATGCAAAATAAGCTACACAGTAAGACCATAATGGATTCTTGCAGAATAAAATTGAAAAGCACAAGCTTAGTAATAACGTGTCTGCCATTCTGGAAACTAAAGAATATAATTAATAAATTATGAAAATTCAGTGGTGGAAGGAAAGTTAGAGATTCAAGAGACTCAGCTTACAACATCAAAGTATTGTCAAAACCCAGATTCCTGATTGTTTTGTACAGAGTGTGCTTTTCAAGTTAGTAAGATATTCAGGTGAGACTGAAGATGAAGTGTGGCAACAGTATGATAGCCATGCTTCATAGCAAACAAAGACTTAAGACTCTGCTCCTTATAACACATATAGCTATATGCGTGCACGCTTGTGTGCTAAGCCACTTCAGTTGTGTCCAATTATTTGTGATCCTATGGACTGTACCCGCCAGGTTCCTCTGTCCATGGGATTCTCAAGCAAGAATACTGGAGTGGATTGCCATGCCCACTCCAGGGGATCCTCCTGACCCAGGGATTGAATCTGCATCTCTTACATCTCCTGTATTGGCAGGGGGGTCCTTTAGCACTAGGGAAGCCCCCATATGGCTATGTGTGCATATGTACTAAGTCGTTTCAGTTGTTCCTGACTCTTTTTGACCCCATGGACTGTAGCCCACCAGGCTCTTCTGTCCCCGGGATTCTCCAGGCAAGAATAATGGACTGGTAGCCATTTCCTTCTCCAGGGGATTTTCCCCACCTGGGGATCAAACCCAGGATAAGGCAGATTCTTTACCATCTGAGCCACCAAGGAGGACCATCCATATGGCTATAGAATCTATTAATTAAGATTTGCTGCTGCTGCTGCTGCTAAGTCGCCTCAGTCGTGTCTGACTCTGTGCGACCCCATAGACGGCAGCCCACCAGGCTCCCCCATCCCTGGGATTCTCCAGGAAAGAACACTGGAATGGGTTGCCATTTCCTTCTCCAATGCATGAAAGTGAAAAGTGAAAGTGAAGTTTCTCAGTCATGTCTGACTCCTAGCAACCCCATGGACTGCAGCCTACCAGGGTACTCCGTCCATGGGATTCTCCAGGCAAGAGAACTGGAGTGGGGTGCCATTGCCTTCTCCAATTAAGATCTAGGACTCCCTAATTTCTCATTCTCCTTTTCTTCATTTATTTCCAACTATTTTCTCCAATAAAGAGACCAGGTCTAAGACAATAAAAACTTTCTTGTTCTCATATGTCTTCCATCTGAATACTTCTGAGTGTAAAAATGGCTTCTTGTCACCTTGACCAAAGGATCATTGGATGAGTCTATACTGAATGTGTGAGCTGAAACACACTTTTTTTTTTTTTTTTACATATCTGTCCTCAGTTTGGAGAAGTATATATTGGTTTCCAGATTTCTCAGCATTTCTCCATTACAGAGTAATGGTTGAGAGACAGTATAAAGAGTTTAAACACTAGAACCAGACACCCTAGCTGGAAGTCTGTCTCTACCACTTACTATCTACAAATCCCTGGATATATTTCTTAGCTTCTCCTTGTATCAGTTCTCTCATTTGTGAAATGGAAACAAAAATAGCATTTAAATCATATATTTGTTCTGAGAATTAATGAATTCGTTTACATAAGGTGTTTAGATTAATTCCTAATTTATACTATAAACAGTGCATATTATGATTTGTTTGAACTCATGGTTATTTTATTGAATACGCTTTTTATTTCAATTTAAATTCTTATTTTTCTGAGTTTATAGAGAAGACAGTGGACTAAAAATGCCTTTTTAAAATGCTATACATATATATTTCTTTTACAAAATGTTTATTTCCAATATTTCTACATATTCCCTAAATAGTGAATATGCTGTCTTGTGCTTTGGGAGCTTTGTATCTATTTTTCTTAAACCAGTGATTAACAAATAAGTGCAGTTTCTGATTTTATAGCTTTGAGCTCTTTCGCTATTCATATGCATTCTTCATATTCAGACTTTGTCGAATCAGAATGAGCCTCTAAATGGGAATTTGGACACTGAGTCAATATTTACTGGGAAACTAATGAATACATGGGAGCCTTTGGACTTGGATCAATGTCAGTTGTTTTTTAAAGGAAAGTATTTCTTTGTCATTACTTTGGTTTAGTAATATCATTTTAACACATAAATCCTCTTTATGTTTTTACTTTTTAGCCAATAGAAACACCATGAGTAGCTGTTTCTCTTCCTGGCCTATTTATCTCCATTCCAAAATAAGTATTGAAAGGATCCAGGTCCTAATATTCAGGGACAGTATAGAGTTGGAAAAAAATTAGTTATTCTTATATGAGATTATGGGATCTTTGAGGTAATGGGCTCTTTCTTGCTCACCTTGTGATCACTTATGATTAGTGCAGTATCTGGTGTTATGTGGCTTGTTTAATACATGCTGTATAAAAGAACTTGACTATATATGTGTTTGAATGCATATCTAAAATGTAAGAGAGCCTCTGTTCTGGAATACCTATTTTCAACTAGTCAAATCATTTTGCTATTGTCTATAGCAACTTTATCAAACCTACTTTACTTTCTTCATACCTCCAACAACCCCCACCCCTACACAGAGGGCTAATGAATTCTGCCTTGAAATTCATAAAAAGAATATAAATAATCACAGAGGAAGTTCCCAGTTTTCTTAATACCAAACATTAATTTACTTATATTTATAGCTTTTGTATTTCCTTTTTCTTGCTTCCGTAAAGAAACCATCCCTTTTCCTATTTAAGACTCTTAATTCTTATTGTTCAATCACAATTGCATTATTTCTTCTTAGGAAGCTTTTGTTATTAATTGTCTCAAATGGACTTTTCTCAGGAACTTTTAAAAATGCCGGTCTCTTTCATTTAGAAAAAAAAAAGAAAACATTGGCAAGGGCTCTCAAATCCACAATCTTCTCTAACTCTTCTCTATTTCCTCCCACTGCTTTAAATAGTTGGGAAGAGAGAGGAATGGGGAGCTAGTGTTCAAGGTATATGGCATTTCAGTTTGGGAAGATGAAAAAGTTCTGGAGATGGATAATGACAATCATTGTATAAAAATGTAAATGTACTTAATGACACTGAAATGTGCACTTAAAATGATTAGAATGATAGGTTTTATGTTATGTAGATTCACTACAGTTTTTTAAAAGTCACTTAAATTCAAAGTTTCTATATCTTCATCATGCACTAACTCTTTTTTTTATTTTATTTTTAAACTTTACAAAATTGTATTAGTTTTGCCAAATATCAAAATGAATCCATCACAGGTATACATGTGTTCCCCATCCTGAACCCTCCTCCCTCCTCCCTCCCCCCTCCCCATACCATCCCTCTGGGTCGTCCCAGTGCACCAGCCCCAAGCATCCAGTATCGCATGCACTAACTCTTAAGCCCATTCCAATCTGACTTTTACTTCTATTACTCTACTGAAACAGATCTGGTTAATGTAATGGACAAGCTCCATGTCAATAAATTCAATGTACTATCTTCAGTGTTTGTCCTAATTGATCTGTCAGCAGCATTTGTTAGCTCTTTTCATCTACCAAAATTTCTCCATCCCTTGATTTCTGGGCTCTATACTGCTGGGGTTATTCTCCATCTCAGCCACTCCTTGGTGGTGGTTTAGCTGCTAAGTCATGTCCCACTCTTTTGCAACCCTATGGACTATAGTTTGGTGGGCTCCTCTGTCGTTGGAATTTCCCAGGCAAAAATACTGGAGTGGGTTGCCATTTCTTTCTCCAGGGGATCTTCCCAACCCAGGGATCAAACCTGTGTCTTCTGCATTGTGTCAATCTCCTGTATTGCAGGTGGGTTTTAACATTGAGCCTCCTTCTCTCCTTACCAACTCTCTTTTTTTCCTATATCTGACCATTATGGGTTGAGGTTTCTCAAAACTCAATCCTAGATGTTCTTATCTTTACTTTATACTCTTTTTCTAAGTTTTCTCATCAATGTCCATGGCTTCACAACAACTATGTACAGATGACTATACATACATACCTGTACTGAAATTTTCTTTAGTTGTAGACACAAAAATCTACTGTTTCCCTGCATCTTCAATTAGGTATCTTCAAGACACTTCAAACACGTGTAAAAAAGTAAACTCAAGTATCCACATAGTACCAGTGTGTTCACACTCGGTCAATGAGTCCATTATCCAGAAAAATATGAAAGCTAAAATCTTGACCCATCTCTCATCCCAATCTTGTTCCACTTACAACATGTTATATTATTTATATCAAACTTAGTTGGAAGGAAAGCCACATGGCTGGCACTATATCTGTCTGCTAGTTTTACATAGGTACTACTAGGGCTGATCTGGACAGATAATTAACTAGGCAGGAAAAAACATAGAGTACAAACAGAGTAGGAGACACAAGAGAAATGGGCTCAGTCCCTGGATCATTAAGATGCTCTGGAGTGGGAAATGACAACTCACAGTATTCTTGCCTGAAAAATTCCCTGGACAGAGAAGCTCAGTGGGCTACAGTCCATGGGGTCACAAAGAGTCAGACACGACTGCACATTCATCTACAACTACCTACAAACAGAATAGAAGGATATGTGCTTTTGGCAACCAGTGAGGTCCTTGTTATAGTGGTACCAATAGGTTTCAAACACAGTTGTAGGAAACCCATATGCATAGAATTTGAAGACTAAGCAAGTATATCCTATGTGTCATGTACTATGCAATGTCTTGTCATTTCTTTAGTGAAGGAGAAGAATTAAAAGGGAACTAATGTGAAAAATACTACTATAGTAGAATTAAAAAATTCCTACAAAATTTGCATAGATAGTTACTCCTTCTAGAAAAATTTGAGAAAGATTTCACAGAAGAGATGCTATCTTATTAATTTCTGGGGCCGGAAGTTAGAAAGGCGTTTCCCAATGGAGAAGGGCAGATTGAATTCTGACAGAAGGAGAAAAACTCAGATGAAGTCTAGATTCAACAATGCATTTAGTTGAAGAACCAAAGTCGGCAATCTGAAATTTTATCTTAAAAGTAAATAATTATCTACCTGTAGATAGATTGAGAATAACTTTATAATAAAATAATACCATTTATATATTATTTCCAATCCAAAACCTTGTCCCATTTGTCCCTTTCCCACCAAAGAGGATGTTGCCATTAGGGTGACTTGCATCCTGCTGAAAGCAGAATGTCTGATGTTCAACGCACAAAGACATTGTTTAAAGAAGCCTTATGATTCTGAACAAACTGGCCCAGCAGGGAGATTTTAACCTGCAGTCTCTAACAGGCACAACAGCCTGTGTTTGTAAACAAAGCCTTATTGCACTAGTGAGAGCGGAGACAGAACAGTGTCAGCTCATTAATTGGGTGTCAGCTCCCTGCTAGGAAGGAAGTTTAATGAGTCATCTCATCATAAAGAACTGGAGCTCGAGGGAGGGGTGAATGGCTTAGAGAAAGGGAGAAAGATTTGTCCAGCAATAACTGCATGTATAGAAAAGCTTGAAGCCCACCTGTTGGGATAAAGAGAGAGCACCATTTGGGAACGGATGGTTTCTTTCTATTTTGCTATTCAAAGGGAAACATGAGTTTATGAACTTATAAGTGCCCCAATGACAAGTTTGTATATTCATGTTTTTGTGATAAAATAAACTGAAATTATTCAAAATATATTTTTGTATGAAATTTATGAAGTATGTCTTTTATTCTGTTCAACATGGAAATATTCTTCTCCTTTCCCACACAAAATCTATAACAAAGTACATGCTGATCGATGCTTATATTGAAATTCAAATATGTTCCTGATGCCAGCAGCAAATATTACAGAAAGATGTCAAATGTGTGCTGTGTGTTTCATAGTCATCAGATATTTAAAAAGCTAACAAAAACCTTAAAAATGAAAAAAAGCCTTTGTTATTCCTTATTTTCTAATTAGTACCAATATTCACATAAAAGGATATGCCGTTTTCACATACTGCTGCAGGCTTATATGTAATATTAGTTCATTTTTTGAACACTATGTTCTTCTATCTTGAGCCATTGGTCTTACTGATTTATGAGTATTTTAATCCTAAAAATGATAGTATATCATTTATTTTTTTCCTCAATTTGTTGTTTACATTTTTACTTTACTCGCTGTATCTTTATCATGTTTGATTAATACATTTTATTTTAAACTTTTTTCTCATTTCATTATTTTTCTCATTCCCATAAGAACCTCAAAATTGATTGATTTCTCAGCCTAGATGGCTTTTCTAGAACTTTCCCCTTCATAACTAATCACAAAATTTTTTCTCTCATCTTCAGTCTAGCCCTACCATACATGTTTCAACAGTTAGATGTGTTATGTGTTTTGCTGAGAAAATTAGGGAGATTTAATTATCCATCACTTCCATAAACCTGAGATTTTCTCCTCTCTAAAATTAGATGCAAGAGACGTAGTTTCAGTCTCTGGGTTGGGAAGATCCCCTGGAGAGGAAAATGGCAACCCACTCAAGTATTCTTCCCTGGGAAATCCCATGGACAGAGGAGCCTGGTGGGCTTCAGTCCATGGGTTTGCAAACAGTCAGACACAACTGAGTGCACACTCACAAGTAACAGGACAAAACACAGCCTTAAATGCTCTGACTAGACTCCAGTAGATAGATAGGGATCTGTATTTCCTCTGCTTAAATTTAGATGGCTTGTAACTTCTTTGACAAATAGATGGATGTGGTGCTACATATGGGGCTTCCCAGGTGGCACTAATGGTAAAGAACTCACCTGCCAATAAAGGAGATATAAGAGATGAGGGTTAGATCCCCGGGTGGGGAAGATCCCCTAGAGGAGGGCATGGCAACCCACTCCAGTGTTCTCACCTGGAGAATTCCATGGACAGAGGAGATTGGCGGGCTACAACCCATTGTATTGCCGAGAGTCCAACACAACTGAAGAGACTGAACACGTATACATGCATGGTGCTATATAGAGGCCGAAGTTTCAAAGGTCATGAAGCTTCCATCCTGTCCACTGAAACACTCCCTCTTGAACCAGAGCTGTAATATCAAAATTCCAACTACACTGAGGCCAGCCTTCTGGACAAGTTATGTAATAGGCCACATGAAAAGACTCTGAAACTATTGAAGGGAAGAAGTCACCTGAGTCATTTCAGTCTGTGTACCATACATGTGAGGGAAGAAGCCTGCAAATGATACCTCAGCTGCTCAGACCTTCCCAGCTGAGACACCAAACACTATGGAACACAAAGACAAGCCAGGCTTTCTGAGCCTTGATCTCTTATCCACAAAAGCCATAAGTATAATAAAATAATTTTATTTGGAGATGATTTGTTCTGTAGAAATAAACTAATCATCTATCTATCAAGAAGCTTTCTTTCAATGAATAGGAAACTTTTCTACATCCTTTTCAGCCCCTGATATTTCTCTCTCCATTGATTGACTTATTTTTGTCTGCAAATAAGCAAAAAATTATCATGTAATTAACTTTATTGACTTCAAACATATGCATCACCCTCAGAAGTTTCTTCTTCATAATTTCCCCATTAGAATCTCTCACTCCTGCCCATGCATTCCGTGAGCAACTACTCATCTGTCTCTAAAGATTAGTTTGCATTTTCTAAAATTTTGTATTCATGGAAGAGCGTATATTCTTTTTTTAAATTTGCTTTCTTCCATGTCGTTGTATGCCATTTTTATTATTACACAAATTTCCACTAAGTAATATTCCATATCTATATAACAATCTGTTTATATATGTATGGCTTCCCAGGTGGCACTAGTGGTAAAGAACCCTCCTGTCAATGCAGGAGACATAAGAGATGAGGGTTCGATCCCTGGGTTGGCAAGATTCCCCTGGAGAAGGACATGGCAACCCACTCCAGTATTCTTGCCTGAAGAATTCCATGGACAGAGGAGTCTGGTGGGCTACAGTCCATGGGGTTGCAAAGAGTCGGACATGACTAAAGCAGCTTAGAATGGATAAATGTCTCTGTTAACAGATATTTGAGATGTCTTGTGCACTAGATTTTGTATTGGTATATGGTAGAAGTGGAAAGCATAGGTAATATGTTAGGTGTATCTTTAATATTTCAAGAAATTGCCACACTGTTTTACCAAGTGGACATAGGCTTTTATCTTCCCACCGAATGTATTAGAGTTTAGTTATGATAAACCTTTGCCATCAAGCAGTATGGTAGATATTTTAATAGATGTACAATGTAGCTCATTGTAGCTTTAATTTTCATTTTCTTAATGACTCATTTGAAAATATCAATGGAACATTTTGCCCAAAGATCAGCACAATAAAGGACAGAAAAAGTAGAGACCTAGTAGAAGCTGAAGAGATCAAGAAGAGATGCAAACAATACACAGAAGAACTGTGCAAAAAAGATCTTAATGAACCATTTAACCACAATGGTGTGGTCAGTCATCCAGAGCCAGACATTCTGGAGTGTGAAGTCAGAGGGGCCTTAGGAAGCACTGCTGTCGATAAGCTAGTGGATATGATGGAATTCCAGCAGAGCTATTCAAAACCCTGAAAGATGATGCTATTGAAGTGTTGCATTCAATATGTCAGCAAACCTGGAAGACCCAGCAGTGACCACAGGGCTGGAAAATGTCAATCCTTGTCCCAGTTCCCATGAAGGACAGTACTAAAGAGTGTTCAAACCATCAGACAATTGCATTCATCTCCCATGTTAGTAAAGTCATACTTAAAATCTTGCATGCTAGGCTTCAGCATTTTGCGAACCAAGAACCTCCAGATGTCCAGGCTGGGTTTAGAAAACGCAGAGGAACCAGAGATCAAATTGCCAACATTCTCTGGATCATAGAAAAAACAAAGGAATTCCAGAAAAACATCTACTTCCGTTTCATTGACTATGCTAAGGTCTTTGACTATGTGGATCATAACAAACTGTGGAAAGGTCTTAAAGAGATGGGAATACCAGACCATCTTACCTGTCTCCTAAGAAACTTGTATGCTGGTAAAGAGGTAACAATTAGAAACCTGTATGGAACAACTGATTGGTTCAGGATTGAGAAGGAGTATGACAGGACTGTCTGTTGTCACCCTGTTTAACTTATATGCTGAGCACATTGTAAGAAATGCCAGGCTGGATGAGTTAAAAGCTGGAATTAAGATAGGTGGGAGAAACATCAACAATCTCAGATATGCAGATGATACCACTCTGAAGGCAGAAAGCAAAGAGGAACTAAAAAACCTCTTGATTGAGGGTAAAGAAGAGTAAAAAAATCAGCTTAAAACTAAATGTTTTTAAAAGCTATTTCTTGGGCTCTAAAACCACTGCAGATGGTAAATGCAGGCATAAACTCAGAAGACAATTGCTTCTTGACAGAAAAGCTTTGATAAACCTTGACAGTGTGTTGTTAAGCTGAGACATTACTCTGTCAACAAAGGTCTGTACAGTCAAGGTTATGGTCTTTCACTGTGGTCACATAAGGTTGTGAGAGCTGGACCATAAAGAAGGCAGAACGCCAAAGAATTGATGCCTCTGAACTATGGTGCTGAAGAAGACTACTGAGAGCCCCTTGGACAGCAAGGAGATCAAGCCAGTCAATATTAAAGGAAATCAGCCCTGGATACTCATTGGAAGGACTGATGCTGAAGCTGAGGAGCCAGTATTTTGGTTACCTGATGCAAACAGTCAACTCATTGGAAGAAAACCCTGATGCTGGGAAAGACTGAGGGCAGAAGGAGAAGAGGATGTCAGAGGATGAGATGGCTGGATGGTATCACCAATGAACTTGGCCAAACTCCAGAAGATTGTGAGGGGCAGGGAAGCCTGGTGTTCTGTAGTCCATGTGGATTCAAAGAGTCAAATACAACTGGGCAACTGAACAACAACAATGACCAATAATGATGAATGTCTTTTCATGTACTTATCTGTCAGTCATATATTTGATGATTAACTGCTTATTCAAGTATATTGCCTATTTTATGCTTTTTTATTGGATGTTTGTTACCTCATTTTTGAGCTTAGAGAATTCTTTTTATATTCAGATTATATTCAGCATAAATCCTTTATCAAATATGTGACTTTCAACTATTTTCTCACTGTTGATATATAGTCTTTCCATTTTCTTTACAGTATGTTTTTAACAAACCCAGGTCATTATAATTTTTTTCCCTCATATGAATTATGACTTTGGTGCTACAACTAAGAAAACTCCCCAGGTCACAAAGATTTTTCTCACAATTTTTCTTCTAGAAGTCTTATAATTTTAAGATTTACCTTTAGGTCTCTGACCTATTTCGCCTATGTCTTTTGTAATTTCCCCTTTAGAATCTCTCACTCCTGTCATTCCTGCCCATGCATTCCTTAAGCAAACAAAAAGCAGCAATATATTAAAAACTACTCATCTGTCTCTATAGATAGTTTGCATTTTCTAAAATTTTTGTGTATGTTGTTAGATATGGATTAACTTTACTGTTTTACATATGGATATATAATGGTTCCAAAGCCATTGCTAAAAAGATTGTCATTTCCCCATTGAATAGTCCTTGCAATTTTGTGAATTATCTATCATTGATATATATGTGGATTTACTTCATGAGTATTCTGTTCCCTTCATCTATCTATTTTGATGTCAACTTTACACTATCTTGATTTTTGTATCTTTACCTGCATGTCTATTCAGTCACTTCAGTCATGACCAACTCTTTGCAGCTCTATGGACTGTAGCCCACTAGGCTCTTCTGTCCATGGTATTGTCCAGGCAAGAAGACTAAAGTGGGTTATCATGCCACCCTCCAGGGAATCTTCCAGACCCCAGGATCAAACCCACATTTCCTGCGTCTCCTGCATTGCAGGCAAATTCTTTACCCACCGAGCCAAAAAGGAAGCCCCTTTTATGATGTCTTAATGTCTAGAAGTCCTTCACATTACTATTATTTTTTAAAGCTGATTCTTGACTTTGCGTTTTCATATGTATCTTGAAATCAAATGGTCACTTTCTACCGAAAAAACAGAAGCCTGCTTGGATTTTGGTCTTTCTATACATGAATTCAGCACACAACTTCATTTATTTAGACTACATTAATTACTCACAGCAATGTTTCATAGTTTCATTGAACAAATCTTACATATATTGTATTGCTTTTGATGCTCATACATAAAAATACAATCAATTTTTTATGTTGATCATATATTATGCAAACTTGCAAAATCATGTATTAGTTTTATTGGCTCTTAGCAGATTTCATAGATTTTTTACAAAATCACATGATTTGTGAATAAAAAGAATGGCAAGGAGAGATAAGAAAGACTTCCTCAGTGATCAATGCAAAGAAATACAGGAAAGCAATAGAATGGGAAAGACTAGAGATCTCTTCAAGAAAATCAGAGATATCAAGGGAATATTTCATGCAAAATGGGCACAATAAAGGACAGAAATGGTATGGACCTAACAGAAGCAAAAGATATTAAGAAGAGCTAGCAAGAATACACAGAAGAACTATACAAAAAGATATAAATGACCAGATAACCACAATGGTGTGATCACTCACAAAGAGCAAGACATCCTGGAATGCAAAGTCAAGTGGGCCTTAGGAAGCATCACTACAAACAAAAGTAGTGGAGGTAATGGTATTGCAGTTGAGCTATTTCAAATCCTAAAAAATGATGCTGAGAAAGTGCTGCACTCAATATGCCAACAAATTTGGAAAACTCAGCAGTGGCCACAGGACTGGAAAAGGTCAGTTTTCATTCCAATCCCAAAGAAAGGCAATGCCAAACTATCACACAACTGCACTCATCTCACACACTAGCAAAGTAATGCTCAAAATTCTCCAAGCCAGGCTTCAACAGTACTTGAACCATGAACTTCCAGGTGTTCAAGCTGGATTTAGAAAAGGCAGAGGAACCAGAGATCAAATTGCCATCATCCATTGGATCATTGAAAAAGCAAGAGTTCCAGAAAAACATATACTTTTGCTATACTGATTATGTTAAAGCCTTTGACTGTGTGGATCACAATAAACTGTGGAAAATTCTTCAAGAGATGGGCATACCAGACCACCTTACCTGCCTCCTGAGAAAGCTGTATACAGGTCATGAAACAACAGTTAGAACCAGACATGGAAAAACAGACTGGTTCCAAATTGGGAAAGGAGCACGTCAAGACTGTATATTGTCAGCCTGCTTATTTAACTTATATGCAGAATACATCATGTGAAATGCCATGTTGGATGAAGCACAAGTTGGAATCAAGATTGTTGGGAGAAATATCAATAACCTCATGTCGGACACGACTGAAGAGACTTAGCAGCAGCAGAAGCAGCATGCAGATGACACTACCCTTACAGCAGAAAGTGAAGAGGAACTAAAGAGCCTCTTGATGGAAGTGAAGGCTGCTGCTGCTGCTAAGTCACTTCAGTCGTGTCCGACTCTGTGTGACCCCATAGACGGCAGTCCACCAGGCTCCCCTGTCCCTGGGATTCTCCAGGCAAGATCACTGGAGTGGGTTGCCATTTCCTTCTCCAATGCATAAAAGTGAAAAGTGAAAGTGAAGTCGCTCAATCGTGTCCAACTCTAAGCGACCCCATGGACCGTAGCCCTCCAGGCTCCTCCAGAGAGGAGAGTGAAAAAGCTGGCTAAAAACTAAGATCATGGCATCTGGTCCCATCATTTCATGGCAAATAGATGGGGAAACAATGGAAACACTGATAGATTTTATTTTCTTGAGTTCCAAAACCACAGCAGATTGTGACTGCAGCCATGAAATTAAAAGACACTTACTCCTTGGAAGAAAAACTATGTCTGCCTAGACAGCGTATTAAAAAGCAGACACATTACTTTACTGAAAAAGGTCCATCTAGTCAAAGCTGTGGTTTTTCCAGTAGTCATGTATGGATGTGAGATTTGGACCACAAAGAAGGCTGAACACTGAAGAACTGATGCTTTTGAAATTATGGTGTTGGAGAAGACTCCTCACAGTCCCTTGGATTGCAAGGAGATCAAACTAGTCAATTGTAAAGGAAATCATTCCTGAATATTTATTGGAAGGACTGATGCTGAAGCTGAAGCTCCAATCCTTTGGCTACCTGATGCGAAGAACTGACTCACTGGAAAAGACCCTTATGCTGGGAAAGATTGAAGGCAGGAGGAGAAGGAGATGACAGAGAATGAGATGGTTGGATGGCATCAACCATGGCATCTCGATGGACACGAGTTTGAGCAGGCTCTGGGAGTTGGTGAAGGACAGGGAAGCCTGGTGTGCTGCAGTCCATGGGGTCCCAAAGAGTTGGACACAACTAAGCAACTGAACTGAACTGAACTGTGAATAAAAAGAGGTTTAATTCTTTCTCTACATCTGGATGATGTTTATTTCTCTTACTAACCTAAGTATATAGGCTAGAATTCCCAATATGATGCAGAATAGTAGAGGTTAAGGCAGGTATCTTTTTATTTTTTTTTCTTTTTATAGGTGAAAAATATTCAGTATTTTATTACCATTATATATGATACCAGGTTTTTCATAGATTGCCTTTAGCTGTATTGAGGGTGGTCTTCTTTATTTCTAGATGTTGAGTATCTTAATAAGAATATATATTGGGTTTGGCCAAATGTCTTTTCTACACCTATTAAGTTGATCATGCAGTTTTGTGTGTATGTGTGTGCCTATTAAGATGATGAATTATCTTGATTGATTTTCCAAATGTTAAATGACCCTTGTGTTATTGGGATAAATCCTACTCAGTCACCCATACTACTCTTTTTAATATATTGCTGTTTTTTATTTGCTAAAATTTTATTATGAATCTTTCTATCTATGTTCTTGAATAGTATGGTTGTAGTTATCTTTTCATATTAGAGAAATACTGGCCCTGTAGAATGATTCAGAAAATATTTCCTCTTCTTTAATATTCAAAAAGTGTTTTAATAGAATTGGTATTCTTTTAATTTTTCTGAAATGTTCAGTAAAATTCACCAGTGAAGCCACCTGAGCCTGGAGTTTTCTTTGCTGCACTTTCTTTGCAATTGCAAAATCAATTAATGCATAGCTTTTTTTTTTTTTAACAGAAGAATTTATTTATTTATTTTTAATTTAAATTTGTTTATTTTAATTGGAGGCTAATTACAATATTGTATTGGTTTTAATTGTCTATTTCTTCAGTGAACTTTGCAATTTTGTATCTTTAAAAAATTTTTTTTACTTCCAAATTGTTTAATTTTCTCATTATTTTGTAAAGTTTCTAACATTTATTGCTAATATTTGGAAATACAAGTGATTTCTGTAAACTGACTTTGTAACTTGTTTTGTCATTATCTCTACTGTGATGCACAGGATTATGTCACCTGCAAACAAAGATATTTCTCTCTTCCTTTCCCACCCAGTTTTTCTTTTGTCTTTATTGTCCTGACTACAATCACTAGTACAAGCCTGAAAATAAAAGAGTAATTATCCTTGACTTGATACTGATCTTAGGGAAAAAAACAACTTAGTCTTTTGCCATAAACTATGATGTTAACTCTAAGTTTGCCATAACTCTCATTTATCAGGTTGAAGAATTCCCCTCTACATCTGGTTTGCTTAGAGTTTTATTCAAGACTAGGTGTTGTGTTTTTTTTCAAATGATTTTTCTGTGTTTCTTGAAATGATAATGTATCTTTTTGTCCTTTATTCTAATAATATGGTATATTAATAGAATTGATTTTTGAATAGTAAACCAACCTCATATTTGTGGGATAAATCTCACATTTTCATCATGTATAATATATTTTTATATTGTTAGATTAGTTTTGTTGGTATTTTGTAAAGATCTGTGCATCTGTGTTCACGAATGTTATTCATCTGTTTTATTTTTTTTTCATTTCTTATAATGTCACTGCTTTTGATAACAGAGTGCTACTGGCCTCATAGAATGAGCAGGGAAATGTTTATTCTCCGTTTTCTAAAACAATGTATAAAGGCTTGTTACTAATTTTTTCTTTATTATTTGATTTAAATCACCTTTGAAGCCATGTAGGCCTTAGCCATATTTTTGTGAGAAGATTTTTAATTACTTAAATATTTATTTGTTATCAATCTATTCAGCCTTTTTTTTTCTGCTTGAATTGGTTTTGCTGTTAATAATTTTAGGCTTTCCAAGAATTTGTACATTTTGTTGAAGTTGTCTAATTTTTAAAATTTTTCATGGTATTTTCTTATAATTCTTTCAATATCTCTTAGTTAGTAATAGTGTCCATCACTGATTTCCAATTTTGGCAATTTGAGTCATCATTTTTTGTATGATTTGTTTGACTTCCATATGACAGCATGAAAGTGAAGTCTCTCAGTCCTGTCCGACTCTTTGAGAACCCATGGACACCAGGCTCCTCCGTCCATGGGATTTTCTAGGCAAGAGTACTAGAGTGGGTTGCCATTTCCTTCTCCAGGGAATATTCCCAACCCAGGGATCGAACCCAGGTCTCCTGCATTGTAGACAGACGCTTTACCGTCTGAGCCACCAGGGAAGTCCTTATGACAGCATACAACTTCCCATATAGTATGAGAACCTTGCAACTGTATACTTCCTTTTTACCTGTTGTGGCTTTTGTGCTATTTTTTCACTTTTTTTTTTTTTTTTTTTTTTTGCCAATTATCTTTTAAAGAGATTTTAAACTAAGAGGACACCATCAAGGTACCCAACTGTCATATGCATGCATGCATGCTAAGTCGCTTCAATCGTGTCCAACTCTGCAACCCCATGGACTATAACCTGCCAGGCTCCTCTCTCTATGGAATTCTCTAGGCAAGAATACTGGAGTGGATTGCCATTTCCTTCTCCAGGGGATCTTTACAGCCCAGGGATTGAACCCACGTCTCTTACGTCTCCTGCGTTGGCAGCAGGGTTCCTTACCACTAGCACCACCTGGTATGTACTCTCCTTCAATTGTTTCAGGACTCTAAGTCACTTCTTCAATAAACAAGTTCCCATCCTGAAATCCTGGGCTTTATTTGCAATTTCTTTATGTCTCTTACAACATAAAATACAGAACTAAATGTATTAAATAGAAGCTTTCCTTCAGTATTTTCCTTTAATCAGCACAGACTTTACCTACTGTTTTTTAATATTCATATTTGGCTAAAAATAGCACTTTAACTTTCCTTTACCCTATCTGGAGGGACTGGTTCCTCCTTGGGACCCAGTGGCACATTCTCTGTCCCTTTCTATTGGTATTGACACTTCACCTTGTATTTGTGCACGTCTTATTGACCATGGGCTTCCCCGGTGGCTCTAATGGTAAAGAACCCACTGCAATGCAAGAGATGCAAAAGAAGCAGGTTCGATTCCTGAGTTGGGAAGATCCCCTGGAGAAGGGCATGGCAACCCACTCCAATATTCTTGCCTGGAGAATCCCATGAACAGAGGAGCCTGACGGGCTCTGGTCCTAGGGTCACAGAATCAGACACAGCTGAAACGACTTAGTACACGTACACTTATCGACCAGTCTATGTGTGTCTTCTTTAAGCAGGACATTAATAGTGCTGTTTAATTCCTTGTAATTTACAAAAATTATTCAGACACATCATTTTATTTGATTCTTATAATCGATGGTATAGCAATTTTATCTCCTTCTATTCAAAATTATTTGTTATTCAGAAAGGCTGTTCCAAACCCAGATATATCATTATCTAGTAAAATATACACACAGAAAAGTTACTTAGTCTCCGAACTCTACCTTCTTTACTTGTTGCTCAAGAACATGAGAATTAGGTAATGTGTTTTGCTTAAAGCTTGGTCTATCGTTATATTCAGTAAACCATAGTTACTATTATGGATGGCAGCAATAACAAAAAAGTACATCAAGCTTGCATTGCCCATACATTTTAAACCAGAAGACAGAATTTGCTTCTTTTCCCCATCCCATAATTCTAAAGTAAGAGAAAGTAAGCTATATAAAACAATACCTCGATCCTATTCAGATTTTGCCATTTGCTTTCCTGGTGGCTCAGATGGTAAAGAGTCTGCCTACAATGAGGGAGACCCGGGTTCAATCCCTGGGTCGTGAAGATCTCCTGGAGAAGGAAATGGCAACCCACTCTAATAATCTTGCCTGGAAAATGCCATGGATGGAGTAGCCTGGTAGACTACAGTCCATGGAGTTGCAAAGAGTCGGACATAACTGAGCGACTTCACTTTCACTTTCTTTAAATGTATACTTCTGAATGTACCTATGGTATATTCTCCATGTATTTATCATTTACACACTCAGAGCAGATCAGATCAGATCAGTTGCTCAGTTGTGTCCGACTCTTTGCAACCCCATGAATCCCAGCACGCCAGGCCTCCCTGTCCATCACCAACTCCTGGAGTTCACTCAGACTCACGTCCATCGAGTCAGTGATGCCATCCAGCCATCTCATCCTCTGTCGTCCCCTTCTCCTCTTGCCCCCAATCCCTCCCAGCATCAGAGTCTTTTCCAATGAGTCAACTCTTCGCATGAGGTGGCCAAAGTACTGGAGTTTCATCTTTACCATCATTCCTTCCAAAGAAATCCCAGGGCTGATCTCCTTCAGAATGGACTGGTTGGATCTCCTTACAGTCCAAGCGACTCTCAAGAGTCTTCTCCAACACCACAGTTCAAAAGCATCAATTCTTCGGCGCTCAGCCTTCTTCATAGTCCAACTCTCACATCCATACATGACCACAGGAAAAAACATAGCCTTGACTAGATGAACCTTTGTTGGCAAAGTAATGTCTCTGCTTTTGAATATGCTATCTAGGTTGGTCATAACTTTCCTTCCAAGGAGTAAGCGTCTTTTAATTTCATGGCTGCAGTCACCATCTGCAGTGATTTTGGAGCCCCCCAAAATAAAGTCTGACACTGTTTTCCCATCTATTTCCCATGAAGTGATGGGACCAGATGCCATGATCTTCGTTTTCTGAATGTTGAGCTTTAAGCCAACTTTTTCATTCTCCTCTTTCACTTTCATCAAGAGGCTTTTGAGTTCCTCTTCACTTTCTGCCATAAGGGTGGTGTCATCTGCATGTCTGAGGTTATTGATATTTCTCCCGGCAATCTTTATTCCAGCTTGTGCTTCTTCCAGCCCAGCGTTTCTCATGATATACTCTGCATATAAGTTAAATAAGCAGGGTGACAATATACAACCTTGACGTACTCCTTTTCCTATTTGGAACCAGTCTGTTGTTTCATGTCCAGTTCTAACTGTTGCTTCCTGAACTGCATACAAATTTCTCAAGAGGCAGATCAGGTGGTCTGGTATTCCCATCTCTTTCAGAATTTTCCACAGTTTATTGTGATCCACACAGTCAAAGGCTTTGGCATAGTTAATAATGCAGAAATAGATGTTTTTCTGGAACTCTCTTGCTTTTTCCATGATCCAGCAGATGTTGGCAATTTGATCTCTGGTTCCTCTGCCTTTTCTAAAACCAGCTTGAACATCAGAAAGTTCACGGTTCAGGTATTGCTGAAGCCTGGCTTGGAGAATTTTGAGCATTACTTTACTAGTGTGTGAGATGAGTGCAATTGTGCGGTAGTTTGAGCATTCTTTGGCATTGCCTTTCTTTGGGATTGGAATGAAAACTGACCTTTTCCAGTCCTGTGGCCACTGCTGAGTTTTCCAAATTTGCTGGCATATTGAGTGCAGCACTTTCACAGCATCATCTTTCAGGATTTGGAATAGCTCAACTGGAATTCTATCACCTCCACTAGCTTTGTTTGTAGTGATGCTTTCTAAGGCCCACTTGACTTCACATTCCAGGATGTCTGGCTCTAGGTCAGTAATCACACCATCGTGATTATCTGGGTCGTGAAGATCTTTTTTGTACAGTTCTTCTGTGTATTCTTGCCATCTCTTCTTAATACCTTCTGCTTCTGTTAGGTCCATATCATTTCTGTCCTTTATCGAGCTCATCTTTGCATGAAATGTTCCCTTGGTATCTCTGATTTTCTTGAAGAGATCTCTAGTTTTTCCCATTCTGTTGTTTTCCTCTATTTCTTTGCATTGATCGCTGAAGAAGGCTTTCTTATCTCTTCTTGCTATTCTTTGGAACTCTGCATTCAGGTGTTTATATCTTTCCTTTTCTCCTTTGCTTTTTGCTTCTCTTCTTTTCACAGCCATTTGTAAGGCCTCCCCAGACAGCCATTTTGCTTTTTTGCATTTCTTTTCCATGGGGATGGTCTTGACGGGATTATATAAATATCATTTAAGATAATCAAATTAGCTAACTTTAGTATCCTTTCACTTGGAGAAAATTTCTAATCTACTGTCAGAAATGCTTGTTCTTTGAATTATAATCATGGTTCTTTGCCACAAGAATATCAGTATCTTAACTAGCCTATGTTTTGGATAATAAGATTGGGAGAAGCCAGCAGATACCTTTATATAGGTCAAATCTGTGACATGAAATTTTTAGCATCATGATGCATCTAACACAACTCTATCAGTGATAAATGCACTTTCTAGAAACAGTTCGTGCTCTTGACTTCAACTTCTTACATGCTGATGGTGAAGCACACATGTCAGTTTGATTTAAAATATTTTTGTCTGAGTCCTTGCTGGTAGTTTCCTCATCTGAAAAAAATAATGTATAAGGTGATTGTGAAGAAGTATAAAATAAACAAAAGGAGCTCTTCTCCAAAAAATTTTACATTTTGAACTTTTTTTTTTTTTTTTTGGTCACACCACAGCCTGTGGGATCCTATTTCCCAACCAAGGATCAAACCTGCATAGACTGGGCTGCCAGGGAAGTCCCACATTTTGAACATTTTTAAGAATCTTCCCAACTTTTAGTTACTGAATTCATAAGCTTTTTTGCTTAATAAATTTGAAAAGGAACATTTACTCACACAGACAGCATCACAAGAATATAAATACCCAAATGCCCATATCTTCATATATTACATATAAAATGTATTATTTTATAATACATATAAAATAATATGTTATTACATATAAAATGACAGCATCCTCCAAGTATAGGTCAGCCTGCCTCATACCTCTCTTTCAGAAGTTTTTTTTTTAAAGTTTTGACTTGGGATTCAACTTTAAGAATTATAAGAGGCAACATACTTCATAAATTCCAGCTAAGTAAATTATAATTACAGCCCAGATTCCAATTAGGAAATTTCAGCATTGCTAAGCTGAGGAATGAAGCTTAAAGATACAATTAATATGAGCTTATATTAAAGGCTTTAGTGGAATTAATAAACTCTATAACAGTAGATTATTACTAGTCTTGAACACAGACAACAGGCTCCTATTGTCAATAACCAGCCAAATAGCCTTCTTTCTATTTGCTTCTTTTGAATAGTGGTATTTTATCAAATAAAACCCTGTAACCAATGTAATTAGGAAGGCCTTGGATAATTTTAATGGAAAATTTTTAAATAGCACTTGGAATCCCACAAATTAAAGTTTCCATTTGACTCTCAAAGTATGAGAGGGCTTCCCGCATAGCTCAGTTGGTAAAGACTCTGCCTACAATGCAGGATACCTGGGTTTGATTCCTGGGTTGGGAAGATCCCTTGGAGAAGGAAATGACAGCCCACTCCAGTATTCTTAGCTGGAGAATCCCTTGGACAGAGGAGCCTGGCAGTCTACAGTCCATGGGTTCTCAAGTCGGACACGACTTAGCGCTTATCTTTCTTTTCTTTCTCAAGTAGGAATTAGTCAAGTACTGATTCTAAGGTAAGCAATCTGGAAGAAAGGCAAGTAGAAGGAGCAAAAGAGTAATTAAGGAAAGAAGATGCTATTCCTGAGAAAGACTAAGAAGATATAGAGATAGATGATCCAAGGACAAGAAACAAAGCCTGGATTTCAGTTAGAAAGGCAAGCATGATGTATTGGCTGCTTCTTTACCTGGGTCATTCCTTAACCATCTAGAGATAAACTGGTTGATAAATTGAGAGGTTCCACTCAGTGACTTATATTTTTGACAGAATTTATCCAAGCAATTCATTGACATAAATTCAAAGATCTATCTTTATAAAAACTTCAGCACATTCAGTATTTCGGGCATTATTAAAATCATATATTTCTCTACCCCTAAAACTATCTTTCTCTGTGAATATCAAATAACGTTATTATTCAACTGGAGAATACCTTTTTGCATCAAAGGTGGTTATTTTCCATCTTTCTTGTTAAATACAATTTATGTTAGACTTCTTGTTGCATTTCCCATTCCAAAGCCCTAAAAGAGAGAAAAATAATTTACTCCTTAGGACCTGGACATTGAGGAATAATGGGGTATGGCTTTTTTAAAATGCTATTTACTTTTGAGGCCTTTGGAGATAAGGCATATGGATAAAGTAAGCTAAAGCTAAAGTCTTCTTGCCTGCCTCCTCTGTCCTTGCCCAACCCCCTAATCCCTAACCCTTCACAAGTATTAACAATTTCAAAAGACCTGAACTGTGTGTATGATTCTTGTCCTCGTTTGGGTTACTCCAAAAGCAGAACCTCAGATAAAAATTAGACTGAAAGGGAAGTTGAAGGAAACAGTGATGTGGGTTACTGCTGCTGCTGCTGCTAAGTCACTTCAGTCGTGTCCGACTCTGTGCAACCCCATAGATGGCAGCCCACCAGGCTCCCCTGTCCCTGGGATTCTCCAGGCAAGAACATTGGAGTGGGTTGCCATTTCCTTCTCCAATGCATGAAAGTGAAAAGTGCAAGTGAAGTTGCTCAGTCGTGTCTGACTTAGAGACCCCATAGACTGCAGCCTACCAGGCTGACAGTGGCCAAAAAAACATAAGTCTCCAAGCCCAATGTAAACAGTCTCAGTGGAGAAACTGATAATCAGCATGGAACACATACCTCTCAAGGGACTGGCTCAAACTGACAGAAGATAATAACAAGATGTATGTAGATATGTGCTATGTGCTTAGTTGACTCCATGGACTGCAGCCTGCCAACCTCCTCTGCCCATGGAATTTCCCAGGCAAGAATACTATAGTGGGTTGCCATTTCCTCCTCCAGGGGGTCTTTCCTATCCAGGCATGGAACTCATATCTCCTGTGTCTCCTGCACTGGCAGGCAGACTCCTTACCGGTGAACCATAGTAACAAGACTAGTGGCTTAAACATCACACATTTGTTTGTTGCAGTTCTGGAAGCTAGGAAGCCCGAAGTCAAGGTTCACGCAGCGTTCAGTTTCTGGTGAAAGCTCTCTTCTGGCTTGCAGATGGCTACTCTGTCCTCACATGGCCTTTCTTTTGAGCATAGGCTGAAAGAGATCTCTGCCATCTCTTCCTCTTGTTATCAGAGCACTCTGTCCATCAGATTAGATCTCACTCAACTTCTATCACCTCCTCAAAGGTCCCATTTCCAAATACAATCAGACTGGAAGTTAAGGCTTCAACATCATGAATTTTGAAAGGATGCAAACATGCAGTCCATAACAGAAGCTGAAAGATTTACATACCAATTTCCATCACGCTTGCATTTCTGAACTGCTGCATGGTTGAACAAAGAGACTTTAGCTCTCTGATAAAAATGTACACATTCTAGAAGTGGAGCAGGTATACACTGAGCGGGAAGATAAAGGAATGTGAGTGAGATGTCAACAGCAACTCCTTTACTTCTTAAATTAATGTTTTCTGAATGGCCTCCTATAAGTTACCTATTTAAATTAACTTAGCTGTGTAGTTAGGAACTCAGAAATTCTGCCTTCACTCCAAAGCACCAATGGAAATATGTAACTATGATTTTTTTTTTTACTGAATTCATTTACTTTATACTTTTGTTTTCTTAATTATATACTTGTGCTTTCTTATATTGTGTCAAAATAAAATAACCCTAGAATCAAGAATCAGTTTCAAGTTTTAATTTATCTGAGAAAGTAGAAATAATTTTCATTTACCCATATTTTCAAAGTGCATCTTCATTTTTATTATACTTTTATTGTTTACTGTATTAAATTCCCCAACACTTTAAAATCAAAACTATTGTTTTGAGCCCTGTACCTTGGCATCTTACTCCTGGGTAATATGATCCTCTACAGTTTTGGTCATTTAGAAATTCTTATTAGAAATAGTAAGCTATCAGTATAAATTTATTTTCTCTCTTTCCAGATACCACCATAAAATAATAGTGATTTTTATATATAGAAAACATTATTTTTATATATAGGTATTGGACTTCCCTGGGAGCTCAGCTGGTAAAGAATCCGCCTGCAATGTAAGAGACCCCAGTTTGATTGCTGGGTCAGAAAGATCCCCTGAAGAAGGGATAGGCTACCCACTCCAGTATTCTTGGGTTCCCCTGGTGGCTCAGATGGTAAAGAATCTGCCTGCAATGTAGGAGACCTGGGTTCAGTCTCTGGGTTGGGACAATCCCCTGGAAGAAGGCATGGCAACCCACTCCAGTGTCCTTACATGAAGAATCCCCATGGACAGAGGAGTCTGGTGGATTATAGTCCATGGGGTCACAAAGAGCTGGACATGACTGAGCGACTCAGCATAACACGGCACAACATAAATAGAAAAATACAACTCAGCGTCATTAGTAAATGAGATATTTCAATAAGTTTCTGAATGCAGATGGAGGAGTAGGTACCGATGTCAGGGGAAACTAGAAACAAAAGTTTAAATTGCACAGAAGAGTTTGCCTCACACAAAGAAGGCAGCGCAGCGAGAAAGGGGTCAATTTTTAATCTGATAGAGTTTCAAGAATCATAGGGAGCTGATGGGGAACATATTTGGATGGAAAGTTTGGATGAAGTTAATATATTTCTCAGGTATAATGCAATGAAACAAGATAGACTTAAAAATGATAGGATCATGGATGTGATCACTACTCTGCATGATCCATATTCACATAATCAAAGCAATGAAAAACATTCTATTGAGATGTCACTTTTAGAATTCACCTATAGACATGGAAATGCAAACACACTTATGATTATACAGAATTCAAGTGTCACCAAACCAGAGAGGGCAGGGGAGGTGGGAAATTGGGAAAACCATGAGAATTGGAGGGGTGCTTGTATCCTCACTTCATGGACTGAGGAAAAGAATAAATGCATTAGTAATTTATTAATAAATACATTCTTTAATACAATTTCATCATATTATATTTATTAATTCCAAAGTCTTTAAAGCTCTGAAAATCAGAAGTTTGTTTTCCTCTAAATCAACTGGCTACAAAATTTTACTTACTCTTAACTCACTTGATGATAAAATATGACCAAAATAACATGAAGCTATTTATAAACTTTATCATATTTATTATGGATAGCTATACCTTTTCCTATAGAAATATTAAAATATTATTACTGTAGGGTTTGCTCCAGACTCTTCAAGGAGTGTCATGTAATATGTAGTATCTATAAAGTACAATTTTTAAAATGCCAAAAGTTCTAAATTCCAAAATGCAGATGACTTCAAGGATTTTGAATAAGATAATGTATGCTGCTGCTGCTGCTGCTAAATCGCTTCAGTCGTGTCCTACTCTGTGCGACCCCATAGACGGCAGCCCACCAGGCTCCCCTGTCCTTGGGATTCTCCAGGCAAGAACACTGGAGTGGGTTGCCATTTCCTTCTCCAGTGCATGAAAATGAAAAGTGAAGTCGCTCAGTCGTGTCCAACTCTAGCAACCCCATGGACTGCAGCCCACCAAGCTCCTCCATCCATGGGATTTTCCAGGCAAAAGTGCTGGAGTGGGGTACCATTGCCTTCTCTGAAGATGATATATAGGTATTAATAAAAATATTCATATGAGAATAACAAATGCAAAATTTAAGATGTGGTTACCATGAGGGAAGAAAGAAGGAGACTGTTATTATAAGGTTTATACAGAAGATTTCAATGTATTGTCAATATTTTATTTGTTAAGCTGTGTAGTGGTCACATATATATTTGATATACTAATTTGTGGTCTATTTTGCATATCTTTAATATGTTGAAGCTGAAACCCCAATACTTTGGCCACCTAATATGAAGAGCTGACTCATTTGAAAAGACCCTAATGCTGGGAAAGATTGAAGGCAGGAGGAGAAGGTGATGACATAGGATGAGATGGTTGGATGGCATCACTGACTGGTTGGACATGAATTTGAGTAAGCTCCCAGAGTTGGTGATGGACAGGGAGGCCTGGCGTGCTGCGGTCCATGGAGTTGCAAAGAGTCAGCACAACTGAGCAACTGAGCTGAACTGAACTGAATACTTCCTAATGATAAAAATGTAGCCAAAAGAATAAATAGTGATATAGCTACATTAGAAGTACATGAGAAGAGGAGATGAGAAGGTGGTTTAAATATACTAAATCTTTTTTATAGAAGGAAGACCAGAGACATTGAACACATTTTCATAAAACAAAGAACAGTTGTGCATACATTTTTATGGAGGTAACTAATATAATAAACAATAAAAATAAGCTAGAAATCTTTGCCTTTAAGAATTTGGTGTGGGATTGGGGCAGAGTGCTGTTGCTTTTAAACATGTCCATATATTACTTGGATGAAAACTTAAAAAATCAATGAAGTAAGTGAATAGCACCAGTGTTTACTTGTTTTTATAAAACAATTTCTGGTCTTTTATAATAAAATTGAGCCTATTAGAGAGTTACTGTGATTTTTTTAAAAAAATTATTATAAAATTAAAATGGAGTGGTGAATATGAAATTGCTAAGTAATCTGTAAATTATATTTGTATATGTATATACATATAGATAGAGTATTTTGCTAATAAAATACAAATTTCTCCTTCTTAACAAAATATAAGCTCCTTCAATGTAGAAAAACTCTTTAAATACTATATGAAACTTATATAATCTTACTAAACATTACTAAAAATACATATAATTACCACCACAGAGTTTTTTGGTGGATACATATTTCCAGCTGAGGTCCTTGTTGCTCACCTTTTCCTTAACCATTCAGTTCAGTTCAGTTCAGTTTAGTCGCTCAGTCGTGTCCAACTCTTTGCGACCCCATGAATCGCAGCACGCCAGGCCTCCCTGTCCATCACCAACTCCCGGAGTTCACTCAGACTCACGTCCATCGAGTCAGTGATGCCATCCAACCATCTCATCCTCTGTCGTCCCCTTCTCCTCCTGTTCCCAATCCCTCCCAGCATCAGAGTCTTTTCCAATGAGTCAACTCTTCACATCAAGTGGCCAAAGTATTGGAGTTTCATCTTCAGCATCAGTCCTTCCAATGAGTATTCAGGGTTGATTTCCTTTAAGACTGATGAATTTGATATAAACAATATTAAACAATCTAATTAAAAGATATGAGATTTGAGAGCTCATGGACATTTAAATTCAGCTTTCTCTTTCCTCTTTTTTTGTTTCTCTTCCAGTTTAATTATGAAATAATTGACACACAGCACTGTATAAGTTTATAATGTATAGTATAGTGATTTGACTTGCAAACATCATGAAATGATTACTATAATAGTGGACATTTGTCATCTTATATAGATACAAAATTAAAAAGTAGGGGAAAATTCCTTGCGATGAGGTTTACTCTCAAGAATTTCCCTGTATAACATGCAACAGTATTAACCATATTTATCATGTTGTATGTTATATCCCTGATACTTATTTGTTCTATAACTGAAATTCTGTACCTTTTTACTCCCTTCATCTAATTCCCCCTTTCCCCTCTTTTTCCTCTTTGAACATTTTGTCTTCAAACTTTCTCTTCAACTGTCTTTAAGGAATGACAATAATGCTTGACTATAATGAATAAGCATGAATAAGTTAATTGCTTTATTTTCATGAACAAGAAAAAAAAGACTATAAGCATATTCTTTGCTCTAGTTCATCTTTGTAAATGTCTTGATTCTAAGCCTGTGAATACAAAATTATACCAAATCTTCACATTCACATATATAGATGATAGATTAAATAGATGGACAGACATAGGAGGGAATGAAAAGGAAGAAAGTACGAAGGAGGAAGGAAGGGATGGGTGGGAAGGCAGAAGATACTAATAACCATCATTCAGTCATCCTACCATTTCCATGGTTCCTTATTTAAGTTTTAGTATCTAACTCTCCGCGTGTCTCAGCCTTCTCTTAGTGTTTCCAAGCAATTCTTACATTATTTTCCTTTTTTCTTCCTATTTTGCTATTTTAACCATAGGACTGTTATCTAACCCCAATTTTTTCCTGGTTACTCAGAGCACTCACCTTTACTACCCTACCTTTTGACTAAAGCCATATTCTTTACTAATACAGCTAATCTAAAGAAATTTCTATTTTTTTTTTCACAATTTTAGAATCTCACTGCCTTCATATCTCATTTTTAAGGAACACTTGAAATAATTACTTTAATGCAGGAAGCTATATAAAGGAAAATCTCATGATAATGCTATATCTATAAATACATATTAAATTTGCTCCTACATGTACAGCACTATATAATCACCAGTGGACAAGGTGCAGATAGATTATCATGTAGCATCTGATGGCTGCCCTTATGCTGCAAAATGTGTTTTCAGAAATAATTTCCTGCCACATTCCTGACTGTATTTGCAGGCTGAGTTGATCCCCTTCCCTGCTGTTCCCTGATCTGCCCCTGGGTTACTAACAGCCCCAACAGACAGACTGGCTCGTGCTACCTGCTGCTCAAACACAGATTAACTCACTACCAGCCATATGGGCTAGCGACTTCATAAATTCCTCTCCTTTTGCTTTTGGCTCTTAGGGAAGTTAATGGATGGTTTACCGGTGGAGAGAAAAACAACCTTGTGGTGTGCAGGCTGGGCAGTAATCACCTGCGCCCGACACAACTGGCACCTCCATCTGCCTTCGGGCAGCTATTTGTGTGAAGGCAACAGATTACTGCCTTTGGTGCTACTCCTGTGTGTCAGCCGCTGCCATTTGCCTCAATTACAAAGTCAGATGGTTAAACGCTGAATTCATATTTATATTATTTACAATGATTATTCATTGCATCCATTGTTAAAGAGGGTCTCAAACTGTTTCTACAGTTAGAAATAAATAAATTTGATCAACTTTAGCAAGCATATTCAAACACCGATGCTTATTTTTAAATGTAGTAAATAAAATGCTCTAACAAATAATGCAGTGAAGTTGAAAGATCATAGTGTTTAAGTTTCTGATTTGGGTTTATTGTGACTTAGTTCCCCTTCTGTGCCTTAAGTCCCTCTGAAATATTTAAATTTAATAAAATTTAAAAAAAATACAAAAAAAAAAAGAAAGTATGTTGTAAACTGTACCAAAGCATAATTTAAAAATACATGCATTTAATCATAAAATACTGTTGTTAACTTCTGGACTTCAAAACTTCTGGAATTCAAAAGCAGAAACTATCAAGGAATTTTCATTTTAAACATCAGAAGTATTAAGTATTTTTCATTAGCAAGAGATCAATAATATGATCATAATGTTAACAAATCTAGATGTTTAGCATTGCATCATTCTTCAGCTTATCTTGATCCCTGTTCCTTCCAAATAGCCTTTAACTGATTTTATAGACAGAATAACGAAATCAAATGACTGGCTTTAGAATTAATAACCAATTTAAAATGTTTTATTTTATAAAAAGTTTTTTTTTTTACTCTAGAGGCATAATTTTCTCAACCTTTTGATAATGTAATAACTACACACCAAGACATTTAATATTTCGTCATTTTTTGTGAAGGAGATAATTTAGAATGATATAAATAATTAACTTATTTCTAATGGTTATCTTTCCCTTATTAAATCCCTGATTTCTTAGAATCTCCAGAAGGAATGTTTTTAAATGAATAAGAATTCTGTTCTTCTACTAAAATAATCTATCAGCTTGGATATTTTTACATGGAAATATGATACATGAAACTTTATTTTTAATTACTTTTTCTCAAGTTTTATTTTATTTTTTATTTGAATTTGCTGGTTATTACGGCCACAATAATAACCAGCAATAATAACCAGTTGTGGAAGTCACATTAATGTTAATTTTATATTCATTCCCATAGGCAAAAACAATATTATAATATCAAACATTTTCATTTGTATTTGTTATATGTAATTTTTCTGTGTTATGTGTTGTATGATATTTATTTGGTCATATGCATGTGTGTGTACACATGTGTACATGTGTCTTTAACAATGTATCTTTGGCCAGGTACCCAGTGTTTCAAAACACTTGTATGTACTCAAAATAAATCATGCACTCTTTCTAGTGGGAATGTATTTTACTCTTCTCCTACTCTCTATTTTTAAAAGATGAGATACACATCTTAACTGACTTTGTATATCACTGTCAGAAGTTTACATTATTAATTACAGTGTAAATCTTTAATTGTCAAAAGATTGAATGGGAGCAACCAAGAATAAAGGAGATTTTTGTGTTCTCTTCTTGTTATAATACAAGGAGTTATTACACTTGTTTGGTACATCACAAATTAGAGCAAGGTGATTAATTAGTGAAAGAGTAAATGAACTATAAAAGCTTATGAAGAACAGAGTGACTAACATCATGAACAATAACCCCAGCTAAAATTTACTGGGTCCAGTATATGATATTTCCACAAAATTGCAAGAAGATTTTGATTAAAATTTGAAATTGGCCAGTCACTTCATATTATTTTTAAGCAATCTTAATGTTCAAAAATAATCCACAACTTCTTGCTGGATGAGATTGAATGCACCCATTTCTCTCTGCTCCTCCCTAATAAGTAAAACTAAAACCCTGGATATAATGTAAGAACTAAAGGAGAATACTGAAAGGTAGTAAGAGGAAAGCCAAATAATATGGTACCCCAGGACTGATTGGGCAACTTAATGAATGACGGGAAGACTTATGACCACCCTCCCACACACACACATACACACACCCCACACTCAAACACATGTTGTTTAGTTGTTTAAGATTTTTGTGACCTCATGAACTATAGCTCACCAGGCTCTGTCTATAGGATGTCCCAGGCAAGAATACTAGAGTGGGTTGCCATTTCCTTCTCCAGGGTTGTTGTATACTTATCTCCATTTTACAGCAAAAAGTGGGAGCATTGAAAATTTACTTGTCCATATTGATGGCGAAAACTCAGCCTCCACTGAGTTTTGAATGGTGTCGAATCAAATCTCAGCGACAGAGTCTTGGGTGAATAGGTTTATTGCTTTGCTGGGCAAAAGAGGACACAGGGGCTCGTGCCCTTCAATAAATGTGTGTCCCAACCTGAGGAATCTGTCTTAGAGAAGTAGTTTGAGGGCAGGGTTGCTAGTAAGGATCAGGGTGTGTGCAAGGCCGTTGATTAATCAAACAAAAGCTGATTTTTTAAAAAAAGAGATAAAAATGACATATTACTAGGGAGATGGATAAGAAGAGAGAAGCTCAAAATACTAGGAATGGCAGATGGATACCACTTTCCTCAAATATGAAAAGGATCAGTTCAAGATAATATTATGAGCACCTTGACAGCAGCAATGGCTGTTTGTGTCCCTCCAAATTTATATGTTGAAATCCTTACCCCAAATGTGATGATATTATGAGGTGGGTCTTATGATTATGTTGTAAAGGTGGAGCCCTCATGAATGGGGTTATTGTTTTTCTAAGAGGGTCCCCTCTAGGGAGCTTTCTCATCCTCTTTTTCTACCATGTGAGGCTGTAATGAGAGGACTACAGTCTGCAACCATGAAGAGGTCCTCCACAGAACTCACGCATGCTGGCACTCTGATCTCAGACTTCCCGCCTCTAGAACTAGAAGAAGTAAATTTCTGTTGTTTGTAAGGCATCCTGTCCATGGCATTTAAATGACTTAAGTGAAATGGACAAATTACTGGAAGATATTGATATCAATATAGATAAAGATATCTGCAATAGGGTTAGAAATTCTATACAGTTCAATATGGTTAAAGAAATTGGGGTCAAACTAAAAAAATTCATGCCCAAATGGCATTATTGGTGATTCCTAATATTCTTATAGGATAAAAATAATATAAATCCTTCACAAATTCTTTCAGAAACTTCCCAAGTCATCTTATGATATAAAAAGCAAAACAAAGACATTACTAGAAAAGAAAACTATAAGCTAGTACCTTGGAATAAATAAGTTAAGGTTTAACCCAAAAATGTAGGATTGATTTAACATTCAAAAACAAATCCATGTTATTTACCAGATTTGGCAATACTGACAGAATAAAAGGTAAAAAACATATTATTATCTCAATATATGCAAATATACTCTCATAAATGTATAATTATAAAATTATACAATCACTTTGGAAAACAATTTGCAATTACTTATAAAGTTGGGACTACTCAGGCTGTATTACCCAGCAATTCTTCCTAGATATTTACCCAAGACAAATGGAAAATATGTTCCTTCAAAGACCTGTACACAAATGTACATAACAGTTTCATTCATAATAACCCCAAATTGGAAGTAATCAAAAGTCCAAAGCCAAGTGAACAGCATAAAAAAGAGATTCTAATGAAACTAAGCAAGATCCTGTGGGGCTCCTGAGCACAGAAGCCTTTCTGTGTCCCCCATTTTGATTACAGGAAATAAGTTTCATTCAACTTCCATGACCTTCCCTGAGTTCCAATAATGGTTTAGTCCTTAAGTCATGTCTGACACTTTGCTACCCTTTGAACTGTAGCCCAGCAGGTTCTTCTGTCCATGGGATTTCCCAGGCAAGAATACTGGAGTGGGTTGCCATTTCCTCCTCCAGGGGATCTTCTTGATCCAGGGATGGAACCCACAGACCTGCATCTCCTGCACATTAGGCAGATTCTTTTACTTTTCTCTGAGCCACCAGAGAAGCCTGAGTTCCAATGAGCAGGCTCAAACAGTTGCTTATTAAGGAAGGGAGTGTATGCTGAGACAAGGGAAGAGTAGTCAAGAAACAATAGTGCAGCCTTGGGGCAGTTTCCTAGTTCCCCCTCAAGGAATAAATATAATAATATCTTTGAACTGTTTTACAGATATTAAAACCCCCACCAGGTGGAAGAAGTTCACTGTATGCTTCCCATAAGCTTGTAGACCTCAGACCCAGACCTCTTGGAAGCAGAAGGTTGACAATGGTGACTCCCACTTACTTCACCACCAACCAATCAGAAAAATGTCCATGGGCTGACCACCCCCTTTTTGAACCTTTACTATAGAACTCCTCACTAACCCCTCCAGGTTGGGATTCAGTTTTGAGAGCATTAGCCTGCTGTGGCCCCCTTTGCCTGGCAAAGCAATAAAGCTATTCATTTCTACTTCGCCCAAAATTCTGTCTCTGAGATTTAATTCAATCTCAAGGTCTAGAGGCCAGATTGGGCTTCACTAATACATGGCCTGCTGCAGTCCATGGGGTTGCAAAGAGTCGGATATGACTGAGCGACTGAACTGGAACGGAATACATGGAATAGCATGAATGAATCTCAAAGCATTATGCTGAGAGAAATAGCCAGGCACAAAAAGTGTAATAGTGGATAACTCTATTTATATATAATTCTAGAAAAAGTAAAACTAATCTATTTTTATCAAAAGCAGATCAGTGGTTGTTTTTGGTCTGTAGTTGGGATGGATTGACTGCAAAGTACCATGAAGAAACTGTCTGGGATGTTGGAAATATTTTATTCTGATGGCATTTATACCAAAGATGTTTGTTTTCCAAAACTTATCAAACTATACTTAAGTGGTTCTAGTTTACTTTATGCAGACTTTATCTTTTTTAAGGTTGACTTCAAAGAATAGCCACAGCTAGAAATTGCTGAGGATTCTTAGTGCCCAAAACTACACGGTCAACGTTGTACATGGCTTCTCCGTTTCCACAGAGTAAGAAAGCTCTTCTCATTCGGGCGGCAACCAGCTCAGTCAGTTCTCCACCCAGGGTGCTGAGCTCTTAATGAAACTAGAGGGTAAAAGGTGATCCCAAACTTCCCCATAACTGCCTACTCTGGAGAAAAAGGCACCATTACCCTTCTAGAGGTAATCCTCTTAAGGATGTAATTCACAGAAAACAATTTCATGGAGTCCTTTCCCTGTTTAGACATTCCTGTAGTGTCTGCTTTTTTTTTCTCTTTCTGAGGGGTCTTTTTTTTTTCATTTGTTTTTAATCCTTCTCAGTATGATGATAGATTTATAGGCTGGTAGGGCGGGAAAGTAGGTAGATTAATGAATTAGTTTATTCAATACCTAACAAACTTTACCAAGTCCCAAACATTGTGTGGCCAAAGAGTAGTAAATGCACAAATTAGGCTCCTAAGAGATGAAAAAAAAATGCAAATTGGGAGGAGACTTGGTGCCCTATCTTTATATCACTCTTATTCATGTCTCTTAAATCACTTTGCAAAGGACAGTGGCCAAGGTAAGGAAAGGATTCTTTGTGAAGTATGAGTGTTCAAGTAAGAATATTTACACTAAGAAGTGGTAATCTGGGCCATGTCAAAATTGGTTGTAGTAGCAAAACAAGGGTTTATGACAAACCTGGCTTTTGTGGGAAAGAAAAATAATTTTCCTTCTGCTTTTCTAGGTTCTTGGCTGAAACTCCCTCCCCACAATAAAAGTTTAACTGGAGAAAAAAAAAACAAAAACAAAAACAGAAGTTTAATGATATATACACATCATGTACAGCATAGGAGATATCCAGGGAGGCTCCTTGAAATGGCCCACGCCACAACCTCCAGCCTCCAGCTAAAGACAAAAGAGGGTTTCCCAGGTGGCACCAGTGGTAAAGAGCCCGCCTGCCAATGCAGGAAACATAAGAGATGCAAGCTGGATCCCTGGGTAGGGAAGATCCCCTGGAAGAGGGCATGGCAACCCACTCCAGTATTCTTGCCTGAAGAACCCCCATGGACAGAGGAGTCTGACAGGCTATAGTCCATAGGGTTGCAAAGAGATAGACATGACTGAAGCAACTTAGCATGCAAAGACAAAAGAAGATGCTGGTGGTAGAGGAAGACTGGTTTTGGGAGGTTATCAGGGAAAGCACAGTAAACAATGGTAAGTTTGTAATACAAATTTGTCATTGCCTTCTCCATTAGTAAGTTTCTAGATATTTAGTCAACTTTCTCTTCCTTGTACAGAGAGGGAGACACCCTTACAAACAGAGTTTACACCTATGAATAAAAAATGTCTCTTAAAAAAGGGTAACTTCTTACTTTTCAGGGCTTTACCCATGTCTATTGTATTTTTTGTTTTTAAATTAACCAGCCTAAATTATTGCTGTGAAATAGAGGCAAATGTTGAGGTGACAAATTCTTCTTCCCTTCAATTTCAGGTCAAGTTCTAGTTTTTATTAGCCTAATGAGTACACACACACACATATATTGCCACTCTGAATAGCTTGTGGGATCTTAGTTCTCTGACCAAGGATCAAACCTGTGCCATCGGCAATGAAAGTGTAAAATCCAAGCCACTGAACCACCCCTGAGTACCAGTATCTCACAAGATTAGAAAACAAAAGTATTGTTTTATGTCTTACTTTGGAAAGCTTGAAAAAATTAACAGAATTTACCAATCAACATTATTGAATTAGCCTCATTTAAGCTACATACTTGCATAATATACACTTTATAATGCATAATGCATGCTGCTGCTGCTGCGTAGCCAGTAAGTTGTATCCAACTCTTTGCAACCCCATGGACTCTAGTCCGCCGGGCTCCTCTGTCCATGGGATTTCCCAGGTAAGAATACTAGGGTGGGTTGCCATTTTCTTCTCTAGGAGATCTTCCCAACCCAGGGATCAAACCCGTGTCTCCGGCATGGCTGGCAGATTCTTTACCACTGAGCCACCTGAGAAGCCCCATACTGCAAAATACTCATGCAAAAAATGTTTGTATATTTTGTATAACTATTTACTTTGAATGAAATTTAGACATGATTGATCTACAAAGAGCAGGAAAAAGAGATTGTGGTCAGGAAACATCACAACAAATGGGATTTGTTGAGGTATTGCTCAATTAGGAGCTTTCACTTCCTGCCTCTTATAATCCAGGTGGTAGACTTTGAGAATCCAAAGAAATACAGAGACACTACACAGACAGTGTATTAAAAAGCAGAGACATCACTTTGCTGACAAAGGTCCATATAGTCAAAGCTATGGTTTTTCCAGTAGTCATATATGGATGTGAGAGTTGGACCATAAAGAAGGCTGAGTCTCCCTTGGACAGCAAGGACACCAAACCAGTCAATCATAAATGAAATCAACCCTGAATATTCATTGACCGAACTGATGCTGAAGCTGAAACTGAAGCTCTGATAGTTTGGCCACCTGATGCAAACAGCCGACTCACTGGGAAAGATCCTGATGCTGGGAAAGATTGAGGGCAAGAGAAGAAGGGTAAAACAGAGGATGAGACAGTTGGATGGCATTACTGACTCAATGGACATGAGTTTGGGCAAACTCAGGGAGACAGTGAAGGATAAGGAAGCCTGGCATGCTGCAGTTGATGGGGTCTCAAAGAGTCGGACACGACTTAGCGACTGAACAACACCAACAACATACGGAAGATATCAAGGTGGTCTTGTCACAAAGCCAGGCTGGCTTCTTAACCAGCAAATACCAACTGCCAGCCATGACTAAACCACCTTGGCCATTCTACAGTAACTTAAAATACCATTGTGGCATCACTAAATATTGAAAAGCAAGAGAACATTTTACTTCTGTGTGAACATACAAAGCTGGCCATTAAATAAAGAGAGTATAGATTTTAGGGAAATGAAAACTGTGAAGAATGGCTAAATAATTAGCAAATCAAGGTATGTAAAAATAAGTACACATTCCTTCCCTGGCCCTCATGGCTCATGGCCTTAGGGAGCAAGCCACAAGTCCTCCAATAACAGTTTAGAAGACACTCCTCTTACTTAAGGTTCTCTTCTGGGATTTCCAGGTGGCGCAGTGGTAAAGAATCTGCCTGACAATGCAGGAGACACAAGAGATATAGGTTCAACTTCTGGGTCAGGAAGATCCCCTGAAGTAGGAAATGGCAACCCACTTCAGAATTCTTTTCCTGGGAAATCCCAGTTTAGAAGAGAAATAATAGTTTAGAAGAGATTCCTCCCACTTAATTTCTATTCTAAACTATACTCATACAGACATATATGTGTAGTTGTAATATCCAAGAGTCATCAGTTATTAAATGCTTTTATATGACAGACACATTCCTAATAGTTTTATATATATTTGCTTATTTTATGCTTACAACATTCCTATATGGAAAATATTATCTGCATTTCTATGTATGAGGAAATAGGAGCACATGAAGATAAAGCAACTTATCCAAGGTAACACAGCTAGTGAGTGACAGAGCCAGCTTTTCTGCTTCTTTAATCCATTCTCTTATTCATTACATCATATTACATTCTTTTTACAGTATGTTTTAAACTTTTTACTAGAATAATCTTGTATTTTGTTCCTTCATAATTTAAAAAAATAGGTGACTCTGGGAAAGTATTCAGAATAAGTTACCAAAAGATTATGTCCAGCTTGAGTCCACTTAAAAGAAAACACATATACACATATAATTTTCATGTCTACATAACTACGTTTTTGTTAGCTTTCTCTAAGATTGTATTCTTTTAAATAACTTCTGACCATGAGAAATTTCTTTAGCTTATTTACAAACATATACCTTACACTTTTGTTTTAAAAGCCAATTTGTTAATGAAAGCTAAATTTGCACATAAAGTTGGTGGGAAATGCAAAACACAACTGAATCAAAAAAGACTTAGCTTCTGGTTTTGTCTAAGACCCTACGCTCAATAAATACATTGCTGGAGCTGAGCTGGAGAAAGGCTGTTCGTGCTGACACGCCAAGCCTCATCTTACACTAGCACCTCTAGTTTTCTAAGCATTTGTAATATATTTAAGGAGACCCGTCCTGGGTGTCCATTGGAAGGACTGATGTTGAAGCTGAAACTCCAGTACTTTGGCCACCTCATGTGGAAAGCTGACTCATTGGAAAAGACCCTGATGCTGGGAAAGATTGAGGGCAGGAGGAGAAGGGGACGACAGAGGATGAGATGGTTGAATGGCATCCGACAGAGAGGCCTGGCGTACTGCGGTTCATGGGGTCACAAAGAGTCAGACACGACCAAGCGACTGAACTGCACTGAACTGAATACATTTAATATATTACATCAGGCAAGAGAGGTTAGTTTTCTAGAAGTAAAAGAAAAGCACTCTCTTTAAAAGTATCACAGTACATAAGAGAGAATGGTACAGTAAATAAAACCTATCTCTTCATAACATTAAACTTGTATTTAAATAATCATCATCCCACTTACAAGTTATGTAAACTTGACCAAGTCTTATCACAATTTTGTCCTGGTTTCCACGTTAACATCAGGATCAAAGTTTCTGATAGTAATTGTATAAAATATAAAATTTAATTTTACCCCCAAAATGAAATAGCAATTTACTTGTTGGTTTCCTTTTTGAAGACTTTAAGGACAATAAATGTACTTTTCTTGAAGGACTTTTTATTTGTCATTATATTGTTAGGTGATTATCTATATGAAATAGTAGTTCTAAATTCAAATAATATTAAAAAAAAAAAAAAAAAACACCTCTATTTGTCCAAACACCTTGGTGATTACGTTATTTCCCTAGGGCAAGAGAAGTTCTTTACTGAAATATAAACAGTCAGCAGATTTTAGTAATATATTGTGAATCCAAGAAAAAATTGGATTAAAGGGCCTTAAGGCAATTTTAATTAAACAGAGCAGGGACACCTTCATAAACTGAAAGTCCAAGTTATGCTTTCCTTCAACTTCTTCTTCATCTAGGAGAGACTTCATTTTAAGAAGATAAAATAATTTCAGAGATATAAAATACCAGCAGCATCCAACCTAGGGAGCCCTCTCCAGGAATGCAGAACTTTATGTTTAGTTGATCATGACCCTTCTCAAAAGCAGAAAAAACATTACAGTTCTGTCTATAACCTTAGATGATAGAGTGAAGAGAAATCAATCGGCTGTTGGCAGGACTTAGGCAATGCTGAAGAGCCCAGGTTTGCATATAAAACTTACCAAAACCTCTAAGAGATAAAGTCCCAGAAGGTTACATGCGTGCATGATACAGTCAGCTTAGTAGGTAACTATCCCATATCTCCACCAGGTGGAGGCAAGATGCTCTATTTCTATAATCTGATCTTAAAAAAAAAAAAAATGTTAAAGGGTGGGGGTAGGAAGAGTGATTTTTTTTTCCCTTTTGTTTAAATAGGTCCAGTGACTAGAAGACTCCCATTCACTAAGACAGCCCACAATAAAATAGGACACCTCTGTTATTTCAAGGGTGTTTCTTTATTCTGACAATCTCTGTGTATGGGCATCTAGTCAAGGCTATGGTTTTTCCAGTGGTCATGTATGGATGTGAAAGTTGGAGTATAAAGAAAGCTGAGCGTAGAAGAATTGATGCTTTTGAACTGTGGTGTTGGAGAAGACTCTTGAGAGTTCCTTGGACTGCAAGAGATCCAACCAGTCCATCCTAAAGGAGATCAGTCCTGGGTGTTCATTGGAAGGACTGATGCTGAAGCTGAAACTCCAATACTTTGGCCACCTGATGCAAAGAGCTGACTCATTTGAAAAGACCCTGATGCTGGAAAAGATTGAGGGCAGGAGGAGAAGGGGATGACAGAGGATGAGTGGTTAGAAGGCATCACTGACTCAATGGACATGGGTTTGGGTGGACTCTGGGAGTTGGTGATGGACAGGGAGGCCTGGGGTGCCGTGTTTCATGGGGTCTCAAACAGTCAGACATGACTAAGTGACTGAACTCAACTCAAGTGAACTGTGTATGGGATGAGGGGAGAGGGTTCTAAACACTAGAAACCTTTTTAAAAAAAAAAAAAAGGTCTGAGAACCAGGATGAAGATAGGCATTTGCTTCACAGAGACAGGATGGAAAGTTTTAAAAGGGAAGATATATATAAAAGTGGACGCTATATACTTAAAAAGCAAGCACAAAACTTTTATAACCCAACCATTTTACCAGGGATACGCTCTACAAGGCAGCCTCAAAAAATGTCATTTTTCTCTACTTCTCACTTATACCTCTATAGCCACTCAACCCTAAGTTATTATATATAATAAATATATTTCAGGTATGTACTGTGATTACACCATAGATGCCTAAAGTTTTAAATATTCTTTGAAATTTTAATCAGTATTCTGAGAAATCGTTGCAACTTTCCAACTTAAGTGAAGCATGAGAAAACCAGTTAAATTATATCAGAGAAGGAAACCACACAGTGAATGGAAAGAGAACAACATCCAGAGCTAAAAGATCTAGGTTCTCACAGAAGCTCTCCCACTTAGCAGTTGTACAATCTGGTTGAGTTACTTCACTGCTCTGGGTCTCTGTTCCCTCACTTTCTCACTTGTCAAATGGGTACCAGTCCACAAAGAGTTGGCAAAAGCACACCAGGTAGAGCAGTCATGGGAAACCTCATTGTAATCTGCAAAGCACCATATAAATCTTAGGGTATTTTTTTCTTACTTATATTGGTGTTTTTATTTATTCCTTATCTTTTCATATTGTTCATGGGGTTCCCATTACTTCATGGCAAATAGATGGGGAAACAATGGAAACAGTGGGAGACTTTATTTTGGGGGGCTCCAAAATCACTGCAGATGGTGACTACAGCCATGAAATTAAAAGATGCTTTCTTCTTGGAAGAAAAGTTAAGACCAACCTAGACAGCATATTAAAAAGCAGAGATATTACTTTGCCAAAAAGGTCCATCCAGTCAAAGCTATGGTTTTTCCAGTAGCCATGTATGGATGTGAGAGTTGGACTATAAAGAAAGCTGAGCGCTGAAGAATTGATGCTTTTGAACTGTGGTGTTGGAGAAGATTCTTGAGAGTCCCTTGGACTGCAAGGAAATCCAACCAGTGCATCCTAAAGGAAATCAGCCCTGAAAGTTCATTGGAAGGACTGACGTTGAAGCTGAAACTCCAACACTTTGGCCACCTCATGCAAAGAACTGACTCATTTGAGTCAATTCTGATGGTGGGAAAGATTGAAGGCCAGAGAAGAAGGGGATGACAGGGGATGAGATGGTTCGATGGCATCACAAACTTGATGGACATGAGTTTAAGTAAGTTCCAGGAGTTGGTGATGGACAAGGAAGCCTGGTGTGCTGCAGTTCATGGGGGCGCAAATATTTGGACACGACTGAGTGACTGAACTGAACTATTCCTTATCTGGTTATGTTAATAGAGAAATGTGGCCATAGATTGGTTGTCTCTTGCAATGCTCAATAGAAGTATTGCTGCATGAAAATGCACAGACTTGACTAACTTTCTCATTGGGTGGTAAGAAAAATTTTGGCTTTAAAAATAGAAAAAACTGTTCAAACCACAATCTTTTTTCTCAATCCTTTGAATTTATTTTTCATTTTTATAAAATGTTATAGGATTACCTCCAAGGGTTGTTATAAGTAAGTCTCTGGCATAATAGAAGGCTACATGAAGCCCACATAGAAGGCATCCTAGAATATCTGGTTCTGGTGGCCAGGCAGGATTGACTAAAAAGAAGGTAATAGGAAAAAAGGTATTACATACAAATGAAAATGGGGGGAAAAGCCTGGATTAGCTATACTCAAATCAGATAAAATAGACTTTAAAAGAGAATGTAATAAAATACAAAGGGCATTGCATAAAGATTAAGGGGTCTATCCAGCAAGAAGATTTAATGCATATAAATAAAAGTTACCCAAATTGCAAATGAAGAAATAAATTGTCACTCTCTGAAGATGGCATAATAATATATATAGAACACCCTAAGACTTCATAAAAATTTGCTAGAAATAGCAAATGAATGTAGCAAAACTGCAGGATACAAAATCAATATATACAGAAATCTGTTGGCATTTCTATACACTAATAACAAACTATGAGAAAAAGAAATTATGAATCCAATCCCATTTCCAATTGTATAATAAAGTATAAAATACTTGGGAATAAATTTAAATAGGGAAATGAAACATTTGTACACTGAAAACTGTAAGTCATTGATAAAAAACAATTAAAGAAGACACAAATAAAGGGGATAATAGTCTATGTTCATGGACTGAGATAATAAATCTTATTAAAATATCCAAAGCAATCTATAAATTCAATAAAATCCCTATAAAACCTCTAATGTTGTGACTTGCAAAACTAGAATGAATAATTTAAAAATTTTATGAAACTACAAAAGAATCCACTGCAGGAACCTCACACATGTCTCTGATTCCTATATGGATCTTCTGTCTTCAGATTCTTACAATTTGGAAAAGAATCCATAAACATAACTTTTAACTTTCGCTCTATGAATCTACCTTATCTTCTTAAGTGTTAGTTGCTCAGTCATGTCCAACTCTTTGTGACCCTATGGACTGTGGCCCACCAGGCTCCTCTATCCATGGAATTTTCCAGGCAAGAAAACTGGAGAAGGTTGCCATTTCCTTCTCCAGGGGATTTTCCCAACCCAGGGATCAAACCTGGGTCTCCTGCATTGCAGGCAGATTTTTTACCATCTGAGCCACCAGAGAAGCCTACCATGCACTCAGTAGAATTGGTTTCCTTCTAGGACCCACTCTCATTTCTTGAAAGCCTAAGTTATTCATTAAACTACACACTCCACAGGGGTCACCAAGACAGTGTGCGTTGGCCTTTGGCATTCCTAGACCCAAAGAATAGTCCAGGGTTGTGAGGCTGCTTAGATACCCCAAGACTTGGAGAGCATTCCAGAGCAGGCATGAACATGCTAAGTCTGCTCTTTTGGGAGGTATGAACTGCACACAATTGTGTTTTTTTTCATGTCCAGCTGGTAACCCACTTGATCTCTTACACACATACACACACTTACACATAAAGACATCACCTCTCAAAGATACACAGAGAATAGCATATAAATATGCTTTATGGAAAATATTTTCCTAAAATCCTGCCAAGTATGTAAGCGTCTGCATCTCAATGAAGTCAGTATTTCATATAATTGTTTAGATTCTTAGCATTGTGCATTTCCCTCACTCTTACCCCCATTCTCAAATTGCACACTGGTGCCAGAATTAAGAAATAATCCTGGGTCAAATACTGCCTGGTGGTTTTTACTTTAGCTGTGAATATCCTAAGCTAAGGGCTTCCCTGGTGGCTCAGCGGTAATCCACCTGCAGTGCCGAAGCCACAGGAGATGAGAGTTTGATCCCTGGGTTGGAAAGATTCCCTGGAAGAGGACATGGCAACCCATTCTGGTATTCTTGCTTGGAGAATCCCATGGACAGAGGAGACTGGCCAGATAAAGCTCATAGCATCCCAAAGAGTCAGACATGACTGAAGCAACTGAGCATGCATGCAGGCATACTAAGCTAAAGTTTTTTGAATGCCAGGTAAGAACTCAAGTTGCTAGATAAGATGTATTCTGAAAATTTCTGCAGGTGGTTGGGAAGGGTGGTTTGGAGAAGGAAAGGTATCCTCTAGTTAATTGTTGTTATTGCTATTACTGTTTTTCATTATAGTTCTCACCATGGTTAATCATAAAATCAGTACATTTTTCATTTAGTTTTATCAATAAATTTACTATAAATTTTACACAATAATTTATATATCCTTGCATTTTTTTCTTTTTATGTATTTTTTAATATATGAATATGCCTAGAAATCTGTTTATGATGCTAACTGAATGAGAGTCAAGAGATTTACTTTCTAATTACTTGGCTTGGTATGTCATGGAGAAATAAATATTCTGATAATCCCCATGCATGCAGGTATTAAATATGGTAATGACACAGAGGGAGAAAATAAGAGAAGCAAAAAGAGGTCGATAGAGGGAGATAGAGAGACTAAAATGTGAAGATTTGATAGGAAATGATGAGGCATTCTTTCTCAGTCAGGCCAAGACCTTGTATCAGTTTTAAGTCAAATTGCTATCAGGAGAGAATCTGTTCACCCAAAGCCAAACCACTGAAAACCAAATGGATTAGACTGGGTGAATGCCATCTTCACTTGAACACAAGTGATATTATCCAGGCTTTTGCATTTCAGGTATGCTACTAAAAATACTGTGGCAGGAGAAGCAAGAACTCAAAAATTACACTCTGCTTTTAGAAACTGGCAACTAATCATCCCTTCTTTTGAAAAGTAATGTTTTCTCCTACATAAAATGTGTTTTATTGCAATTTGTAAAACAGCCATCCCTTTAAATTAAATCATTGTTTATCAGGGGAAAGTTAATTGAAAAACATGTTTTTCTAACTAAATGGAAGCCTGCATCATGCAGGCAATAAACATTCTTACTTGAAAGGAATTCTTGCTCCTTCCTCTAAGACTGCCATGGGAATAAAATAGGAAAAGAAAAAAAGAGAAAGCCCCACACAGCCCTGAAGTTGTGTCTGGCTTAGGAGCCAAATGGGATTTTGAAGTCCTAAAGTTTTCTATTCACTTCTAAATTTAACACCCACAAATTTCCCTTTTGGCAAACTGTGTTCCCCCAACCCAAGTACAAGCCATTTTTGAGGAATTATAAGTCAGTGGCTCCTTGTTAACAGTCATAGCTAATCCTGCTTCACTGGACTTTTGGCAGAAGTTTATTTTATAGTTTCTGGATGTTCATTCAGTGTAGAATGAAAGTGAAAGGAAACAGCTGGTCTACATCTCCAGCTGAAATGTGGAATGGAATTATTTTCAAATGTAAACTATCTGTGGATCAGGACTAGGAAAGATAGCCTTTTTGTCTCAGTGCTTAGTTTTTCAGTCGTGTCCGATTCTGCAACACCATGGACTGTAACCCACCAGGCTCCTCTGTCCATGTGATTCTCCAGCAAGAATACTGGAGTGGGTTGCCATTTCCTTCTCCAGGGGATCTTCCCAACCCAAGGATCAAACCCAGGTCTCTCACGTTGCAGGTGGACTCTTCCGCCTGAGCCATCAGGGAAGTCCTTTTTGTCACAGGCCTATTGCTAAAAAGGTCACTGTTTTTTTTCATTCTTTGAAAATACAATAGTTTTTCCTCAGCTTGTGCTTAAACTCACCTTGTGCTTGAAGACAGGGAAATGAGTTTCCAGTTGCTACAAATTTATGTTCTAGTGTCAATAGATTACAAGGTCTATTGTGGAAGAATACTAACAGTATTTGGTTTGAGAAGAGAATTACTGAGGGAAATAGGAAGGCAAAAGGAGGTCAGAAGATGGAACTAAGAAATAAATGAAAAGCATTATTAGAGGGGAGCTTCAGAAGCCCAGGAGCAGAGAAAAACTGCTCAAAATGGAAGGAGATTTGCAGTCCATTAAGGGCCAAGGCAGTGGATCTAATAAAAGTGTACTGTGATAGGTGACCTTCAAGAGACCGGGAACCAACTGGAATTGCTTTCCCATTTGAAATACAGTATGCCTTACTTGTTTGACATTTTCTTCCTCTTTTCTTTACCTGGTGAAATCTTTCTTATTCCTCAAGAACTAGCTCAAATGTTCCTCCATGAAACATTCCCAAGCCCCCAAAGTGAATTCAAATTTCCAATTAACATGTGCTTTCATGGGTGCTAAGTCACTTCAGTCGTGTCTGACTCTGCAATCCTATGGACTGTAGCTTGCCAGGCTCCTCTGTTCATGGGGTTCTCCAGATAAGAATACTGGAGTGGCTTGCTATTACCCACTCCAGGGGATCTTCCCCACCCAGGGATTGAACCCGCATCTCTTACATCTCCTGCATTACATCGGCAGGCGGGTTCTTTATCACTAGCACACCCTGGGAAGCCCAGATTAATATGTGACCACCCTATAATATTCATTTAAAAGACCATTTATCGCATCTTATTTCCATTGTTTTCCTCTATTTCTTTGCATTGATAGCTGAAGAAGGCTTTCTTATCTCTTCTCGCTATTCTTTGGAACTCTTCATTCAGATGCTTATATCTTTCCTTTTCTCCTTTGCTTTTCGCTTCTCTTCTTTTCACAGCTATTTGTAAGGCCTCCCCAGACAGCCATTTTGCTTTTTTGCATTTCTTTTCCATGGGGGTGGTCTTGATCCCTGTCTCCTGTACAATGTCACGAACCTCATTCCATAGTTCATCAGGCACTCTATCTATCAGATCTAGGCATGACTGAGCGACTGATCTGATCTGATTTCCATTGTTTATGCCTAAATAAAATGACCTTCTAACATGTGAGGGGTTTTTTTGTTTTTGTTTTTGTTTTTTTAAATCTTGGATTGTTTGTTGACTACCACATACTTTGCACATGGTAGATGAATAAGACATGCTTTATCTGGTACTTGAGCAATTATGGGCAGTGAGAATTGGGCTTGGTCCCAAACTCTGTATCCTATCCCTATGGATCAGTTCATTAAGAATTGTTAACTCCACAGTCTTAAAGAGAGATACATACATACAAATATATATATATATATATATATATATATATATATATATTTGGATAGTGCAGACAGCACAGCAAATAGGGGCACCAACTCCATACCCCTTCAGGCAGGACACTTACATTACATTCTGGAAATATCCTGCAGAATGAATATAGTTGATGGCAGATAGAATATCAATGCTTTCTCCTGGACTATGTACTACCAGATCCCCATTTTCAGCTGTATATTTAAATGAAGAGATTAAGAATTCAGTTGGATCTCAAAGCATCATCCTTATGACATAATGAAGTTAGAGTTTATTTCCTTCTTGTTCTTGCTATTCATATACTATACGGACATGATTTTTACTGACGTATTTCTTCAAATATTTTAGGTTACAGGAAGGGATTAATTATCACTGGCTTTTTTTATTGAAACAGCATTCTAATTTTTATGGGTTTGTTTGCCTAACTGACCTTATGAAACAAAATTTCAGTTCAGTTTAGTTCAGTTGCTCAGTCATGTCCAACTCTTTGCGACCCCATGGACCGAAGCACGCCAGGCCTCCCTGTCCATCACTAACTCCAGGAGTCTACCCAAACTCATGTGCATTGAGTTGGTGATGCCATCCAACCATCTCATCCTCTGTTGTCCCCTTCTCCTCCTGCCTTCAATATTTCCCAGTATCAGGGTCTTTTCAAATGAGTCAGCTCTTCGCATCAGGTGGCCAAAGTATTGGAGTTTCAGCCACGGCGTGCTGCTCCAGCGCCACGCAGCCCAAAACAAAATTTAGGACCAAAGGAATTAAAACCCTCCCAGAGTCAGCATAGATATCTCAGGAATTCTATCTTAGGAATAGAATATTATTATTTGTTTTCTCCCAAACAATATTTATTATATTTCCTTTACCCAAGAATGGGAAATCACAAATGTATTTTTAAATTTTTCCTACAATACATAATATATAGCACAAATATAAAATTCAGCATGAGAAAGGACATAAGGAATTCAGGTTAATAGTCATAGCTGAGGAAGAACAGAAAGAACTATAATCAAAGTTGAGTACAGGTGCAGTCACAAGTATATTTGCAATTTTCTTCTTTTAATAAAGATCTAGCAAATGTTAGTCCTTGTTAAGCTAAGTGGCTGGGTCACAGATATGGCCATATTACTATCAATTCTTATCCAAATATGTAAAATATTTAACTACAAAAAAATAACATTTTAATTATAAAAAAATAATGTTTAAAAAAATTAATTTCCTGGGCAGTGAATTGTGGCTGGTAATACTTGTCTACGCAATGGCCATCTTCTTTCTGTCTAACAGATCTCTAATTTTTTTTTTTTACTCTCCTTTGAGCAACCTCATCCTTCAAGTGGTCTGGACCTCTCCCATCTGTACAAACTGAAACATCATCTTCTTGCTAATAATTGTTTTAGGCAAAGGTGATAATGAAGTTTGGACCAATGAAGGGGCATCAGAGGGAATTTGGGGAAAGTTTTCTAGATTTTAAATACAGTCAAACTTGTGGGTTTTGCTGTCTACATATGATTCCTGGAACTGCGGCTGTCATCCTGCTACCTGCGGACCCCAGCTTTAGTGGTAAGTGAACACGCGGAGGAAGGCAGAAAAATGGAGAATTAATTACGGGATTAACTAATCATGTAACTCTTGTCTTTACACTTCTTGTAATGTGAAATAGCAAATATTCTTAAAGCTATTTTTTCATTGAAACAGCTAAAAAACCTGCTAATTGATATGTACTTGTGTGGATTGTCTACTTAGGATAAATTCTCAAAGGTAACTACTCTTGATTGCTCTTGAAATATATTTTAAATTCATTTCCAATATAATAACTTTAAAATTAACAACATAGGAAAATGCAAAGACTATGAAAAATAATGACCATAATAATAATTTTTGTGAGTAACAAACCAAGTTAAAAACTCTTGAGCTATTGATCTTGTATCCAAAAAAAAGTATCACCAATGGAAATGAATTCACAATATTGTCTAAAACTTCAAGAATACTGTGTTCTCCCAGAGTTAGTTCCCTGTCTATGAATTTTAAGTTAAGAATCCCTGATAACAGAGTTTTAAATAACATAAAATATTCACAACAGTTACTTCATCTAATGACTAGGTATGCTGATTTTTAAGAAAAATTTATGCCAATTCCTATTTACAAATATCTTTTCTGTCCCAGCAACAGTTAGGTCTTTGAGGTTAATGTAATGCCACCTCCTTCTTCAAAATCAAAACCACTTCCTCTGCACTTTCTTTTTTTAAACTTCTTTGAATTTTCTAGTCAAAAACTACTAATATGGCTACTGCTGTTACACTGCTATTTTTATCTTTTTAAGTTGAAGAATGTGGTTCTAGAATTGTTGGCAAACACCAGGAATTTTTAATTATCTTTAGCAAATTGTTGTGAACAGAGCAGATAAAAGAGCTGGTTGTCAGAGCTATTAATGCTGATTAAAGTAGGCTGTGTGGGCCCATAGAGCAAGTTTGTTTTGAAGCATTCATGTTGTAAGGAATCCAGGCCATCCTTTCTCATTTCCGTGGCAATACCTAGGTTTTCTGTGTAAATGATGGGTGAAGCATGCTCTGACAACTCAAACATTAGCCTGGTCCAAAATTGTACTGGAATAAATAAATGGGGGAGAAATGAAAAGGCATGTATACTTGTGAACCTTACCAATTCAGTCTCTTTATAGGCAATAGAAGAGACACTATATAAACATTCCCATCTTACCTTCACATTATTATTCCCATGCACTGCTGCTGCTGCTACTGCTAAGTCGCTTCAGTCATGTCTGACTCTGTGCGACCCCATGGACTGCAGCCCACCAGGCTTCTCCGTCCATGGGATTCTCCAGGCAAGAACACTGGAGTGGGTTGCCATTTCCTTCTCCATCCCATGCACTAATATTGAAATATTCAGAATGTGTTTGAACAAACTTTCTTATCTTTTCCCCTGAACGTCTGTTTTGGTGAAGACTTTTTATCTTTTTCATTGATTCCTTTTGTTCTTAATAGATAGGGTCTTAATTAACACATTACAGACAACAAAAAGGCAGTAAACTAAGCTAGTGATAAAAAGAAGATACAAAATATCAAGAAACATTTGGGCATTTACCATGCACATGTTACAGTACTAAATCCTTTATGTATTCACATACATATGTGATGTCACTTAATCTAATAAACAACTCTATAAAATAGGAATTATACTCATTTTACATAGAAGAAGATTGTAGTTTAGAGACACTAATTAGATAACCCAAGCTGACACAATCATATACAACCAAACCAAGATTCAAATCCAGATCCACATTATACTGACAAGTTTGTATATATAAATATATATGTGTGTCTACATTCTATGTCTTACCTCTATTAAATGCATATGTCTCTGTGTTTGTATATCTCTCTCCTTTTTTTATTTCATCTTTTGTATCAAAGCCATTTTTTATTGTGGTATAATAGACATGTAACATTATATTAGTTTCAAGAGTACAATATAAAGATTAGATACTTGTATATATTGCAAAATGATGACCACGTAAGTCTAGTTAACATCCATCACCATAGTTACAGAAAATCATTTTCTTGCGATGATAACTTTTAAGATGCACTCCCTTAGCGACCTTCAAGTATGCAATACAGAATTATTAACCATAGTCACAATGTTGTCTAGTTATATCTTTTTAAACCTCTTGTTATCATACAAATGACTCTTCCACTATATTCATCTGTGATTAAGTCACTCTAAATTTCATAGATTACTTTGTCTCATAAGTTGTAAGGATAAAAATTATTATTCTGAACTTTAATAATACAAATGAAAGTCTGCTCAAAATTAATTATTTTTTTTACTTAATTTAGAATCTAATAGCTAGTACAAATAAAAGCTTTGTATTTTAAAACTAGCATTGAAACTTTAAGCATGCTAAGTTTATATATACATATATATATATATATATATATATATATAAAAATGTGTAGCATTGCCTTTTTCTTCAATTTTTCCATCAATGGTCAATGAATGTTTCTGTCATCACCCTATTCTAGCTTAATAAGAAATGAGTTTCTTCACAAATACATAAATGTCACCTTTCAATATTTTGTTCTCACAAACATGTCTTTATACTTCAAAGATTCAGATTAGTGAAGGGGATTTTTATTCAAATTGTTCTGATTCAGATATCAGAGAAGGTTCTAGTTCACATAAAATATCCAAACCCTAACTTTAACTGCTCCTCAGTATCAGCAGCCCCCACTACCACTCTTGCAAGGTTGGGCCCACAGCCCAGCACTTAAAGGGGCTGATCCATCTCTTCAGGACCTGGTTACTCTTCACCTCACCTTCCACACAATTTAGGATGGGTATTTTGCACAGAGAGTGAATATTTGCTTCCTTTCACTTTTTATTAATTTGATATTAAAAAAAAAGTCTCCCTTAATAAATTCACTTTCTTGCAGGGAAAAGAAAAAGTAGTACGTCTCTCCCGCTTTCCTGCAGGTTTCTTATCTCTCATACATTCAGGTTACAGAGGAGGAACTGTCACCTTTCTTCTCTAATTCACACTACACAGAGCCAGAAATAATGGTGTTTTCTGCTTGAATGCAAACCAATCATTTATCTGGACGTCCCTGAAAGGACTTAATTTGCTCAACTAGTCAGTATTCTGCCTCCATTAAAGGAACCCAGACGTGCACTTGGATTTTTCTTCTAACTCACGTTTCACCCCCTGTTCACCCCATATCCCACCTCCTGCAACTTTCCCAAGTAAGAACCTGCTGCCAACCCCTCGCCTTCACCTTCTTTAAGTTATTGTTTTGTGCTCTAGTTACCACTCGTGCTGTGTCTCAAACCTAAGAATTCACATTTGCCTAAAATAAATAATAAGCAGAGGGAACAATCAGCTTGTTTGCTACCTTTTTTGAGAGCATGACGTAATGCTGTACTATTCAGCAAGTGCGGCAACTGGTTGACAGACATTTAAAGAATCTCAGTGGTCAGAGATGAGGAATGTCCCAGCGAGGCCTGGCAGCAGAATCCAAACTCACACACAAGAAGCTTTTTAAAGGCACAGTGGGAAGAATTTTTAATGTTTCCATTCAGAGGGGGATTTAACTGCACATTGACAAGCCACCTAGACACTTTGTGCTCAGAGCTAGAATGTGGCTTTTCTTTTTCTTGTATCTTTATATGCTATTCCGCACAGCTCTGAACAGGTTCAATACTAATAAACCTCCACTTGTTCTGTAGGCATCTCTTACTTTCCAGCCTGATTATAAAGAAAGAGAAATAATTAAGAATTTGAAGAAGTACATTTAAATAAAGTTCTATTATCTATGAATGATTGGAAGATATTATCTATTTATAGTTTGGGAGTCTTTATAAAATTATTTTGTAAAAGTCTCCAAATTAATTCAATGTATTAGGTAAACAAATAACATTGGATTTTAGGACTGAGGGAGATAATGAAATACTCAAGATGACTAATCAAGAAAATATATTATATACATATATGTTATGTGCATATAAACATGCATAATTGCATGTACAAACCATTCAATATTACAATAATCCAAGTCTATGCCCCAACCAGTAACGCTGAAGAAGCTGAAGTTGAACGCTTCTATGAAGACCTACAAGACCTTTTAGAACTAACACCCAAAAAAGATGTCCTTTTCATTACAGGGGACTGGAATGCAAAAGTAGGAAGTCAAGAAACACCTGGAATAACAGGTAAATTTGACCTTGGAATATGGAATGAAGCAGGGCAAAGACTATTAGAGTTTTTCCAAGAAAATGCACTGGTCATAGCAAACACCCTTTTCCAACAACACAGGAGAAGCCTCTACACATGGACATCACCAGATGGTCAACACCGAAATCAGATTGATTATGTTCTTTGCAGCCAAAGATGGAGAAGCTCTATAGAGTCAACAAAAACAAGACCGGGAGCTGACTGTGGCTCAGATCATGAACTCCTTATTACCAAATTCAGACTGAAATTGAAGAAAGTAGGGAAAACCACTGGACCATTCAGGTATGACCTAAATCAAATCCCTTATGATTATACAGTGGAAGTGAGAAATAGATGTAAGGGACTAGATCTGATAGATAGAGTGCCTGATGAACTATGGACTGAGGTTCATGACATTGTACAGGAGACAGGGATCAAGACCATCCCCATGGAAAAGAAATGCAAAAAAGCAAAATGGCTGTCTGGGGAGGCCTTACAAATAGCTGTGAAAAGAAGAGAAGTGAAAAGCAAAGGAGAAAAGGAAAGACATAAGCATCTGAATGCAGAGTTCCAAAGAATAGCAAGGAGAGATAGGAAAACCTTCCTCAGTGATCAATGCAAAGAAATAGAGGAAAACAACAGAATGGGAAAGACTAGAGATCTCTTCAAGAAAATTAGAGATACCAAGGGAATATTTCATGCAAAGATGGACTCAATAAAGGACAGAAATGGTATGGACCTAAAAGAAGCAGAAGATATTAAGAAGAGGTGGCAAGAATACACAGAAGAACTGTACAAAAAAGATTTTGACGACCCAGATAATCACGATGGTGTGATCACTCACCTAGAGCCAGACATCCTGGAATGTGAGGTCAAGTGGGCCTTAGAAAGCATCACTACGAACAAAGCTAGTGGAGGTGATGGAATTCCAGTTGAGCTATTTCATTTCTGAAAGATGATGCCGTGAAAGTGCTGCACTCAATATGCCAGCAAATTGGGAAAACTCAGCAGTGGCCACAGGACTGGAAAAGGTCAGTTTTCATTCCAATCCCAAAGAAAAGCAATGCCAAAGAATGCTCAAACCACCGCACAATTGCACTCATCTCACACGCTAGTAAAGTAATGCTCAAAATTCTCCAAGCCAGGCTTCAGCAATACATGAACTGTGAACTTCCTGATGTTCAAGCTGGTTTTAGAAAAGGCAGAGGAACCAGAGATCAAATTGCCAACATCTGCTGGATCATGGAAAAAGCAAGAGAGTTCCAGAAAAACATCTATTTCTGCTTTATTGACTATGCCAAAGCCTTTGACTGTGTGGATCACAATAAACTGTGGAAAATTCTGAAACAGATGGCAGTACCAGACCACCTGACCTGCCTCTTGAGAAATCTGTATGCAGGTCAGAAAGCAACAGTTAGAACTGGACATGGAACAACAGACTGGTTCCAAATAGGAAAAGGAGTACGTCAAGGTTGTATATTGTCACCCTGCTTATTTAACTTATATGCAGAGTACATCATGAGAAACGCTAGGCTGGAAGAAGCACAAGCTGGAATCAAGATTGCCAGGAGAAATATCAATCACCTCAGATATGCAGATGACACCACCCTTATGGCAGAAAGTGAAGAGGAACTCAAAAGCCTCTTGATGAAAGTGAAAGTGGAGAGTGAAAAAGTTGTCTTAAAGCTCAACATTAAGAAAACGAAGATCATGGCATCCAGTCCCATCACTTCATGGGAACTAGATGGGGAAACAGTGGAAACAGTGTCAGACTTTATTTTTCTGGGCTCCAAAATCACTGCAGATGGTGACTGCAGCCATGAAATTAAAAGACACTTACTCCTTGGAAGGAAAGTTATGACCAACCTAGACAGCATATTGACAAGTAGAGACATTACTTTGCCAACAAAGGTCCGTCTAGTCAAGGCTATGGTTTTTCCTGTGGCCATGTATGGATGTGAGTGTTGGACTGTGAAGAAGGCTGAGCACCAAAGAATTGATGCTTTTGAACTGTGGTGTTGGAGAAGACTCTTGAGAGCCCCTTGGACTGCAAGGAGATCCAACCAGTCCATTCTAAAGGAGATCAGCCCTGGGATTTCTTTGGAGGTAATGATGCTGAAGCTGAAACTCCAGTACTTTGGCCACCTCATGCGAAGAGTTGACTCATTGGAAAGATTCTGATGCTGGGAGGGATTGGGGGCAGGAGGAGAAGGGGACAGCAGAGGATGAGATGGCTGGATGGCATCACTGACTCGATGGACGTGAGTCTAAGTGAACTCCGGGAGTTGGTGATGGACAGGGAGGCCTGGCATTCTGCAATTCATGGGCTCACAGTCAGACACGACAGAGCAACTGAACTAAACTGAACCAAACATATGGATGTGTTAATATTAACATTTAAACAACATATGTGATGTGAAATTATATGCCATTCCCATCTATCTCACTTCTGTCTCAGACTTTCTTCTGTAAAAATAGGAATGGCAAGCTAGAGGTCTCCAAGTCTTCTTTAAAACTTTGTAATGAATTTGCAACTTTGAATATTTTAAGTTCCAGAGGCATTTAAGCAAAGAAGCTAACATGGACTAGCATGGTTACAAAAATCTGTATGGAGGAAGAACTCAAGCAATCTATTGAAGGATAAATAGAATATGCTAGGAAATGGCACCCACTCCAGTGTTCTTGCCTGGAGAATCCCAGAGACGGGGGAGCCTGGTGGGCTCCCGTCTATGGGGTCACACAGAGTCGGACACGACTGAAGTGACTTAGCAGCAGCAGCAGCAGCAGCAGCAGTGACAACAGAATAGATTTTTATAAGACTAAGCTTTCTGAAAAGTTATCTATACAGTAGTGACAAATATGTAATTAAAAATTTCAGTGCTTAATGGCGATGAGTGAGCAAATGACTGCCCTGGTAAAGGGGAAGACCTGCTCTCTGCCTTTTGTCACAGAAACTTCAATGTGTCAGGATTTCCTTGACATCAGGTCCTAAATTCTAAATAGCTCCAAGTCATAATTACAGATTTGTGCACCAGGTAGAGATATCTGGAAAATTAGAAATTTTTTCAGTTGATGTCTTGGCTCTAGACCAGAGAATCAAACTTGATAAGAGTTCACCAGGTTTCATGTCCAAGAATTGCTCTAGGAGCTTCAGTTCAGTTCAGTCATTCAGTTATGTCCTACTCTTTGTGACCCCATGGACTACAGCATGCCCGCCCTCCCTGTCCATCACCAATTCCCAGAGCTTGCTCAAACTCATGCCCATTGAGTTGGTGATGCCATCCAACCATCTCATCCTCTGCCATCCCCTTCTCCTCTTGCCTTCAATCTTTCCCAGCATCAGGGTCTTCTCAAATGAGTCAGTTCTTTGCATGAGGTGGCCAAAGTATTGGCGTTTCAGCTTCAACATCAGTGCTTCCAATGAACACTCAGGACTGATTTCCTTTGGGATTGACTGGTTGGATTTCCTTTCAGTCCAAGGCACTCTCAAGAATCTTCTCCAACACCACAGTTCAAAAGCATCAATTCTTCGGCACTCACCTTTCTTTATAGTCCAACTCTCACATCCATACACGACTACTGGAAAAACCATGGCTTTAACTGGATGGACCTTTGTTGGCAAAGTAATGTCTCTGCTTTTTAATATGCTGTCTAGGTTGGTCATAGCTTTTCTTTCAGGGAGAAAGCATCTTTTAATTTCAGGGATCTCCAAAACAACTCCTTCCCCTCCCCAGCTTTATATCACTGACATGTAACATTGTGTGAGTTTAAGGTGTACAACATGTCAATTTGATATACATATACTGCAAAATGATTACCATTAGAGTGTTAGCAAACATCTCCACAATGTGGCATGAGACAATTCTCTCCTTTTTTTTTTTTTTTTTTTTGGTGGGGAACTATATAAGGCTTACTCTCTCAGCAACTTTCAAATAGAGAACACAGTATTGTTAGCTGCTATTGTCAAGCTATACATTAGAGCCCCAGAACTTATTTGTCTTACACTGTCTTACAAAGGTGAAGTTTGTCCCCTTTCACCAACATCTCCCCATTTCTCCCACTCACTCAGCCCCTAGTAACCACCATTCTACTTGCTGTTTTTTAAGTGGTCTTTATCGCTATTGAATGACTCCAAATTCATTGAATCTCCATAGTAAGTAGTTGCTTTGTTCTGTGAATCATCAGATCATCTCAATTCAGAACCTTCAGATTTTCCTTAGAAGAAATAACAAGGAAAGAAAGACTGATGGTCATTTTATATATAACACAGAATTTCATGATATATTTTTAAGTGAAAAAGAGTAGATTACAGAAGATAGTACTCTGATTTATACTGTGCACAGACACAGTATATCCTACAAACTACCAAAGTGAGCTTGAAACTGGTCTTTGGTAGGATTACAGAGGGAAAGTTAGTAACAATACGGTATGAGATTCTCCAAAAGAAGGAAATGGTGATAATGTAAAGCAGATATTGGATGAATTCAGCTAAATGCCAATTGTTTTCATAGAGTTATTAACTTTGTAGATATGGGGTTTTATAAACAATTAGCAGAGACAAAAATGGAAACAGAATATTGAATCTATTTATGAATTCAGGTATATCAAAATTTGGGTTGTTGACCAAATTGGTCTTATGTCAAGAAGCAAAACCTTAGGCCAAACTTTAGGCCCAAACAATATCAAACAATCCAAGATATTCCAGCCAGGCAGTAAAAGCAGGTCAGACTGTAACAAATAAATGTATTCCCAGAAAAAAATGCAAGAGTAGGATTTAAAGCTAATGGGAGCAGAATGGAGGTATAAGCGAGGATGGCCAAGCACAGGGCAGCTGAGAGAATTCTTCCACAAAGCCTGGCATTGTTTCTGCTTTTTCCTGAATGTTCAATGTGCAAATGATTTAAAAGCTCTGACCATGACTGCTGACAAAAGAATAAAATAGTCATCATCTATCCAAAATTTAATAAGCATTTCATGCAATACTTGAGGCAAGATGGAGAAGTATGGGCTACATGAAAATTCATATAGATGAATCATAATTAATTGAGTAACATATCCAGGAAAGGAGCTATAGAATCTTCACATAGACTCGAAGCTTCTCTAGTGGTTGATCTAGTGATCTATGGGTGCTTCTGCCCCTTTTTACATTTTCAGTAATAACTTGAATGGAACCATTAGAAAAGAGAACTAACACAAAAGTGGATTGCTGTCACAGGCAAAGTAAAATATGTTTAAGATAATCAGAAAATAAGATTCTATTCTCGTGCTCATGCTCAGTCATTGAGTCACATCAGACTTTTTGGGACCCTGTGGACTGTAGTCTGCCAAGCACCTCTGTCCATGGGATTTTCCAGGCAAGAATGCTGGAATGGGCTGCCTTTTCTTCCTCCAGAGGATCTTTCCGTGTCTCCTGCATTGGCAGGTAGACTCTACCACTAAGCCACCTGGGAAGCTCTTAAGATTTATGTATGTGTGTTAGTTGCTCAGTCTTGTCTTACTTTGTACGATCCCATGGACTGTAGCCCACCAGGCTTCTCTGTCCGTGGAATTCTCCACGCAAGAATACTGGAGTGGATTGCCATGCCCTCCTCCAGGGGATCTTCCCAGCCCAGGGATTGAACCTGGGTCTCCTGCATTGAAGGTAGACTCTATCATCTGAGCCACAAGAGAAGTATAATCCTAGTATAAGATTCTATACTAGGGTTTAATTTTGAGACAAATCAGGGAGATCTAAATGGCAGAGGGAATATGCTATAATCCTAGACTGAAAGATTCAATGTCACAAAGACAACATTTCTGTCAATATAACCCCAATTGAAATACTGGAAAAAAGGTATTTTATTCAAGTGTGCTTTTTTTTTCTCCTAGAAATTGGAAAATGATTCTAAAATGTGTATGGAAATGCAAGGGATCTAAATAACCAAAATAATTCCGGTATAATGTATGTCAAAGTATAACTTATAATAAACCTTACACTAAATTTGATATAATACAAGCAGTATCTGTACTAAAAATAAGACTTAACACACATATCCATATATGGATAAAATAATACTACAAAATGGGGGTGGGGTGTGGAGAGAGACATGGCGTTTTCAACACATGGTGCTGGTTCAGTTGAATATCCATGTTTTCAAAATACATGAATATTGACCAGTATCTCACATCATGCCCAAAACTCAACTCCAGAAAAATTGCAGATCTAAAAGCAAACAGTAAAACAATCATAAGAAAGAAGCTTCTAAAAGATAGTATAGAAGAAATGTTCATGTCCTTGAAATAAAGTAGATTTCTTAAATATTAACCATAAAGTAGTAATAAATTAGACTTTGTTAAAGTTAAAATTGTGATTCATCAAATGATACTACTAAGAGTGAGAAAACTCAGTTGAAAGGTTGGGAAAATATTTGCAATACATGTGTCCTAATTATTTTGAAACACAAAAAACTGCTGCAAATGAATAACAAAAGGACACAAAACTCATTGAAGAAATGGGCAAAATACTAAACATAACTTTAGAAGACAGGACATACCCAGTAAGTATATGAAAATGTCTTCCAGAGTATTTTACATGATAGCATTAATGTAGCTTTATGGCATAATAGTCTATAGAAACCCTACATGAACAAAACCTCTGCAGATGATGGTATGATGGTGTGACCAAAAATGGGAATTAATATAGCCATTAGGCAAGACAGTCAATGTGCATTTGTCTTTCCACATAAACATGAACTGTTTTTGAGCTTCTTTGCCAATGAGGACTAAGAGTAATGCATTTCCCAGTCCAGAAGTTACAGATTAAATGCCAAATTTTTTGCAGATTCCTTTCAGTAAAGACAACACATCTACCACAGCAGCCACACTTGAGACTGAGGTTGCTCACCTTTATGGCAGTTTCTGATGATCTGCCACAATTTACCTGGGTTTTCTTTTTTAGGAGCCAATTAGGTAAATTTAATAGGGAATAATGAGGACTCCATAACTTGTGTTCTTTAAGTTTTTGTTTTGTAGAACTAATCTCTTCAATTATTCCCAGGGCATATTGCTTCTGTTTTACTACCTTGGCTACAAATCAAGGAGGAAGGGGATAGTTGTAGAGACTTTCACTTGACCCTTTGTCTTATAATGGTTCTTTCTAAACAGGTCAAGGCCATGTCAACTGATACAAATTTCTTTCTGGGTTTTTTTTTTTTTTTTTGATACAAATTTCTGTTTGTAAGCCAGTCATCATTGTTAGGGGGGAAAAAAGTGGAAGGAAGCAAACTTAGGGGATAAAATCAGCTTCCCAGCAGGATGTTGCTCTCTGGAAAAAAATAAAAATCACAGAAAGGTGATTTTTCCTCTTCAATGGAACAGATTGTATGATACATCAAATCCCCAAAATATATTCTTTAAATCAAAATTCAACCTAAATGATCACCTCTATGTTTATATATTTGTTTAAACTGATTGAATCTATCTAACATTAAAGACTGCAAGGAGATCCAACCAGTCCATCCTAAAGGAGATCAGTCCTGGGTGTTCATTGGAAGGACTGATACTGAGGCTTAAACTCCAATACTTTGGCCATCTCATGCGAAGAGTTGACTCATTGGAAAAGACTCTGATGCTGGGAGGGATTGGGGACAGGAGGAGAAGGGGACGGCACAGGATGAGATGGCTGGATGGCATCACTGACTCGATACACATGAGTTTGGGTAAACTCCAGGAGTTGGTGATGGACAAGGAGGCCTGGCGTGCTGCGATTCATGGGGTCGCAAAGAGTCGGACACAACTGAGCTACTGAACTGAACTGAACATTAAAGAAATAATGTTGAAATTCTCCCCTTTATAATGATTAAAAAGCATTTTTAATGTTTATAAAAAAATAAATAAACTGGTCAAATACAAAGCAAATGAGGGAGCAAGCTATATAGAAGTTGGGGGCAAAAGCATTCCACATCAAAATAAGGACCTTGACATTTGAATATGTTTGGAGTCTTTAAGAAATGCAAAGGGTCCAGCTTGCCTGAGTGAGCAAAGGGAGAGTGATAGTGAAGACTGAAGATTTTATTACACACCTCACAGAATTTGATAGGTTATGCAGATTAAATATTCAATATTCAGTAAGAATATTGAAGATTAGAAAAACAATAAATGATATATTATTCATATACATTGTTTTATATTGAAAAATTGGTGAATGCACATTAATTTAAGACAAATATAGAACACTCATACAATCTGATAACCATAAAGCAATCTTGTTTATTGTAAAAATATCACAGAGTTCACATTCTATGAAATTAACTTAGAAATATAAAACATTGAAGATAAATTCATCAATGGAAAAAGTACAGTTGGAACTTTTAAAAAAATGTAAAGTAACTAACAAGTCGCTTCAGTCGTGTCCGACTCTGTGCGACCCCATAGACGGCAGCCCACCAGGCCCCGCCGTCCCTGGGATTCTCCAGGCAAGAACACTGGAGTGGGTTGCCGTTTCCTCCTCCAATGCATGAAAGTGAAAAGTGAAAGTGAAGTCGCTCAGTGGTGAGCGACTCTTGGCGACCCCATGGACTGCAGCCTACCAGGCTCCTCCGTCCATGGGATTTTCCAGGCAAGAGTACTGGAGTGGGGTACCATTGCCTTCTCCCAATGAATCAATTAATATATTATAAAGATTAAAGAGTGCTTAGAAATGAAAGGTAATTAAAAGGCTACTTAATGAAACCTGTGATAAAGCAATAATGCAAAAGAAAACTGTAGGTTTTAAATAATTAAAGTTGGGAGAAAAAGGCTAAATATTAATAAGCTATGTGAGGAAGATAAATAAGCAATAAAAAGAACAGTAGGATAAACCCCAGTGTGATAAAGGTTAAGAATAGAAAGCAATGAACTAAAGAACTAATTTACACTTAAGAAGGTAAACAAGTTAAGTGTCATTGCTTAAGAAAAACTAATGCAATTGACAAATCTCTGAAAATACACATAAAGGAAAAAATTAGATTTGCATAAATATGCATAAAAATATGAAAAACACTTTTCAGTTTACAATTTTAGATATAAATTTTCAGCAATTAAGCATACATACAATGTGTAAATGTATAACTGATAACAGACAAAAAAGTTTAGAAGACAAAAGTCCTTAAACATCTCATATTTTATCCTGTTCAATTTTAGATTATCTTGGGAAAGAGTTCTAATTGCTCTCTTCAGACCAAGAATAAAACTTCCAGTCTTGTTTAGCACGTTTACTGTTATTCAAATTCAAAATTTCAGGCCCTTGTTGTTGTTCATGTCGGACTCTTTGTGACCCCATGGGCTGCAGCACCCCAGACTTTCCTGTCCTTCACTATCTCCTGGAGCTTGCTCGAACTCATGTCCATTGAGCCAGTGATGCCATCCAGCCATCTCATCCTCTGTCATTTCCTTCTCCTCCTGCCTTCAGTCTTTCACAGCATCAGGGTATTTTCTCATGATTCAGCTCTTCACATTAGGTGGCCAAAGTATTGGAGCTTCAGCTTCAGCATCAGTCCTTCCAATGAGTATTCAGGGTTGATTTCCTTTAAGATTGATTGTTTGATCTCCTTGCAGTTCAAAGGACTCTCAAGAGTCTTCTCCAACACCACAGTTCAGAAGCATCAATTCTTTGGCACTCAGCCTCCTTTACAGTCCAACTCTCGCATCCATACATGACTACTGGAAAAGCCATTCCTTTGACTATATGTGCCTTTGTTAGCAAAGTAATGTCTCCACTTTTTAATACACTGCTTAGGTTTGTCATAACTTTTCTTCCAAGGAGCAAGCATCTTTTAATTTCATGGCTGCAGTCCCCATCTGCAGTGATTTTGGAGTCCAAGAAAATAGTCAGTCACTGTTTCCATTGTTTCTCTATTTACCATGAAGTGATGGGAATGGATGACATGATCTTTGTTTTTTGAATGTTGAGTTTTAAGCCAGCTTTTTCACTCTCCTCTTTCACCTTTAACAAGAGGTTCTTTAGTTCCTCTTTGTTTTCTGCCATAAGGGTTGTGTCATCTGCATATCTGAGATGATTGATATTTCTCGCTGAAGTCTTGATTCCAGCATATGTTTCATCTAGCCTGACATTTTGCATGATGTACTCTGCATATAAGTTAAATAAGCAGAGTGACAATATAAGCCTTGATGTACTCCTTCCCATTTTGAAACAAGTCTGTTCCATGTCCAGTTCTAACTGTTGCTTCTTGACCTGCACACAGGTTTCTCAGGAAGCAAGTAAGGTGGTCTGGTATTCCCATTTGTTTAAGAATTTTCCACAGTTTGTTGTGATCCAAACAGTCAAAGGCTTTAGCATATTCTTTGAAGTAGAGGTAGATGTTTTTCTGGAATTCTCTTCCTTTCTCTAAGATTCAACGGATGTTGGTAATTTGATCTCTGGTTATCTCTGGTTCCTCTGTCATTTCTAAATCCAGCTTGAACCTCTGGAAGTTCTTGGTTCACAAACTGTCGAAACCTAACTTGAAGGATTTTTGAGCATGACCTTGCTAGCATGTGAAATGAGTGCAAATATGTGGTAGGCTGAACATTCTATGGCATTGTCCTTTGGGATTGGAATGAAAACTAACCTTTCCCAGTCCTGTGGCCACTGCTAAGTTTTCCAAATTTGCTGGCATATTGAGTGCAGCACTTACACAGCATCACCTTTTAGGATTTGAAATAGCTCAGCTGAAATTCCATTATCTTTACTAGCTTTGTTCATAGTGATGCTTCCTAAGGTCCACTTGTCTGGCTCTAGGTGAGTGATCACACCATCGTGGTTATCTGAGCCATTAAGATCTTTTTCTGTACAGTTCTTCTGTGTATTCTTGCCACCTCTTCTTAATATCTTCTGCTTCTGTTAGGTCTATATCATTTCTGTTCATTATGTGCCCATCTTTGCATGAAATGTTCCCTTGGTTCAAAATTGCAAGCCCTATTGTCTATTAAAAAAAAAGCTTCCTTTATCAGTAAAATTTCATTATCTATTATTTGGAAAAAGATGTAGTATACAATACAATTTTAAATTAAATATACAGCAAATTTATCATGTCTCAATATACAAACAAATCTTTATCATCTATTGCTTTCCAGACACAGGCATGGCAATGATAATAATAAATAATAAATTCTTATATTTCTCTTGCACAGTAGAGTTCATAAGACATTTTACAAACTTTGTGTCATAAAACTCATCTAACCCAATTTGTTTAATCTTCATCAAGGGTGAAGAAATTATGAACTCTGTTAAAATCATACTATGTCCCCACCTAGGCCATCTGCATGGTGGATAAAGTCCACCAAAGAAATGAGCCAAGTCTCAAGTCTCCCTGCTTCCTCCTTTATGTCCAGAAATTCCTCTTTTTTTCTTTCCTCCTTTTCTCAGGGTCCTTTATTTGGGGACCCTAGTCATCATTCTATTCCCCCCACCCCTTCTATTTCCCTCTCACTTGTGCACAGCCCCCAGGGCTTGGAGACACTCCAAGCACAGTGAAACCATGAAGAGACCACCATCTTCATCCTGGTTTAACACTCTTATTCACCGCCATTGCCATCTCCTCCCCTACTGCTCCCTTCCCATTCCTAACTCCCCTCCCCTCCCTCCTTTCTCCTCACTGTTCAGACTTAGTTCTGAGACAAAATAAACCTTGGCATTGGTCATCAGCAATGCTTTTTACCCTGCCCTCTCATTTTCTCCTCTACCCCAACCCTTCCCAGTGCTTAGAGGCTTGTGAGAGGAGATTAAACTAATCCTATCCATGGACAAGCTCACTAAGCAGTTCCTGAGTAAAGTCCAAAATTCCTGCCAAGCAATAGAGCTAAGGGAAGAATTAATGTAACAATCAGCACATTATAGCAATAGCTTTTCCATGAAAATTCTTTCTCATTTAAGAGAAAAGAACAAGTAGCATGGAGGCTAAGTAGGGAGGGGGGATATAAAGGCAATTAGCTTTTTTTTTTTCTTATTATTAAACATAAATTAAACAACTCAGTTTGTTGGCACCATGGCACCTTTTTTAAAGTAATTTAACCTACCATTTTTCTTCACAAAATGGGAATGAGTGTGTAAATAGCCAACATTTAAGTGGTTTTGGATTAGTTCATTTGCTAATTAATACTTAAGAAAGTAGAATTAGAAAGACTAGGCAGGAGTAAGGCAATTTCAGAGAGTTGTGCCTGTGGCATATTGATGCTTCTGCCCATAGCTCCAGCCCTGAGAGACAAGGAAAGCCATAGTCATCACTCCATCTTTAAAAGGGGACAGACCACTCTTACTGTTCTTCCCTGGCCTTGGTTCACTCACTCTGTATACATAGGTTTCTCTAGAAGACAAGCCTAAAAATACAATCTGATAGGTAATAAATAGGTAGTATTTCAATCAGTATCTCAAATCCCTTCAGTTTTCCCAGCATTTTTACTTTTATTTTTTCAAGGAACTAATTTGAAATGAATTTGAGTCTCAAAAGCTGAGGTAGGCAGAGGCAGTCATTGCCAGTGGCTGTGTAGGGGGTAAGAAATTTCTATTCAAGGAAGGGTGAATGCAACTGGTAATGTTTAACAAAAAAGTGAGAGGGGTTCAAGGGGAAGTTTAGCCTTAAGGGTAAATCCATGCTTTATGTTCTTGGCATTCATTGTGCCAAGGAATTCCATGTTAAAATAAAATAGAAAGAGTTTTTAAAAAATAAAAGAAGTAAACAAAAAGAGCTCCAAAGACACAACTGAATGGCTGAAGGCACATTGAAGGTAACACCAAGAGAAGTGTTAGATATTATCTTCTAGAACAAGTAGAGGAAGTCCTAACCAACTCCGCTAGTATTTAAGAAAAGGTACTTCTTTTTTTTTTTTTTTTTAAGAAAAGGTACTTCTAAATGTGTCCCCCCAAAGTAAATTGTGTTCAGAAAGGCATTTAAACCACAGTTATGCAATGTCAGACCTTCAAAGTAGCAGATCTTTTCCAAGCATCCTCATGGTTTCCAGAAAACTTTAGAAAAAAGAAAGCACTGAATTTGATATTTACTTCATTATATATATGGAGAAGGCAATGGCACCCCACTCCAGTACTCTTGCCTGGAAAATCCCATGGATGGAGGAGCCTGGTAGGCTGCAGTCCATGGGGTCGTGAAGAGTTGGACATGACTGAGTTACTTCACTTTCACTTTTCCCTTTCATGCATTGGAGAAGGAAATGGCAACCCACTCCAGTGTTCTTGCCTGGAGAATCCCAGGGACGGGGGAGCCTGGTGGGCTGCCATCTATGGGGTCACACAGAGTCGGATATATATATATGCCCATTATATATATACATTATATTATATATACATACACGCACACACACAAATACACACATATGAGAGCTTCCCATGTAGCTCAGTCAGTAAAGAATCTGTCTACAATGCCTACAATGCAGGAGACCTGAGTTCAATTCCTGGGTCGGTAAGATCCCCTGGAGAAGGAAATGGCAACCGACTCCAGTATTCTTGCTTAGAGAATCCCCTGGACAGAGAAGCCTGGCAGTCTACAGTGCATGGGATTGTAAGAGCTGTACACGACTTAGCACTATCTTTCTTTCTTTCTATACAAACATATACACACACATATGTGATAGTTATTATATATAAAATAAAGTGAATACATATGTATGTGTGTATATATATATAAATACACACACACACACACACATACATGCACACATGTGGCTTGCAGGGTCTTAGTTCCCTGAACAGGGATCAAATTAAACCCATGCTCCCTGCAGTGGAAGTGTGGAGTCCTAATCTCTGGGAATGACTGTGGCTCTGTTTTTATGACCTAGAACTATCCCATGTACATAGTAAGTAAGGATTTAGTAGACTGTCCACTATTTTACTTCTTGTACACTGCCAAACTATTCTGATTGCTGTTTTGACTCTGTTAGCTATATGGAAACCACACCCACCTTGCCTTCAGCAACTAAGTATTGCCACTTGGCCCCTGCCACTCTGAAGTCCGATTATCCCCATCATACTTCAGCTTTCCTAATTCAGTGATAGCAGTTCTCATGATAATTTCTGACCTACAGAAAAGAGTGATCAAGAAGCTCTTCAAGGATGCTAGGGTTTCCCTCACAAACTCATCTCTTAACAGTCATTTTGAAAGGTGTGAACTCGACCCTGCAGGGGTAAATAGGTCTTACATGATAAATAACAATCTAACATTCCAGTTCCCCTAAGCCTTTGGAGCATTTTACCATATACCTAGGCAGTTCTGGCATTTCAACTTAATTTAGTGTAGGCCACCTTTTGGTCTGTGTTTTGGTCTATGTATCAGCCAAATCAAAGAGAAAAACACTTTCTAACCCTCTACGTTGCAACATTTAATTCAGAATCTCTGCTTCATAGGCCCATATCAATAAATTCATCCTGATTTAATTTTATGTTCCTTCCTCCATTATCCAACACCTTCAACATCCATTCCCATACATATTCCCTGGATTTCTGTCTGTATAAATTGGAAAAAGCTTGTAGTTCTTTTGGAGTATGGAACACATCTACACGGAACACAGTTTATATCTCAACTTTCAAGGCTTGCTGGGACTTGAGTCTAGTTATAATCTAGATGGACAGGGAAGCCTGGCTTCCTGAACTGAACTGATAAGTCTAGAAGCAAAGAGGCTTTCAGTTGGGGTCCTGAAGAGAATCTATGGTGGCTTGCAATTATTTCAGGGAAGGCCACTATAGTTTCTTTAGGCAAAGCAGGGTTAATCTTAGACACAGATATAATGGAAACTTCCACTGCCAAAGACTCATCAGAATTTATGAGTTTAATGTATCCAGCTTCCTCAGGAGCTTCCATGTCCCCATGCCCATTTTGAGGATCCCATTCTATCCTAATCAATGCCCTTCTTGTAACAATAAAACTCTGTGAGTTTGAGTATTCAATTTGCATTATAATTCAGCCTCTCTCAGGATGAGGCTCTGGGTTTGGTTTTCAACAATTTCAGTTCTGCAGCTGAACAACTATTAAGTGGCCAAATCACTAGACTTCATTTTTTATGAAATTATAAATATTTTTACTGGTCAGGGGCTTTGAATTTAATCTTATTGGGATTAAATAAATTTCATAAATTTGAGCCACTTCCCTGGTGGCTCAAACCATAAGGAAAACCTTCTGCAATGCAGGAGAATTGGGTTCTATCCCTGGGTCTGGAAGATCCCCATGGAGAAGGGAATGGCAACCCATTCCAGTATTCTTGCCTGGAGAATTCCATGGACAAAGCAGTCTAGCAGGGTACAGTCCACAGGGTCCCAAAGCGTTGGATATGACTGAATGACTAACACACATGCATGTATTAGATTATTTTAACCAATGATACAAATAGTGCAGAAGTTGACAGGAAATATCTGAGTCAACACACTGTAGTGCAGGAAGAAACACTTTGGCATCAGATACCTTCCTTTGAAATATTGTTATGAAGCAAGCTGTTGCAGCACTAGAACTAAAATCCAGATAATCCTGATTTTAGGTTCTGTGTTCTTTCTTCTGCATTGCTCAATGTCTGAAAATCCTAAATATCTTTCATTGTTCTGATATCAAGGGTCTGTTAATCATATGTGCTGGCCTTCAGTTCTTACCTAAAAGATTATCTAAATCATTTAAACATATTTTTCTGATTAGTAACCAGTGGTTTCTAAAGATGACCTTGTCTTATTGCTCCAAAGAGGTTAATTTTTTCGCCATATCCTGACATTATATAAAATAAAAATTCTTGAGTGAACTCCTACTGTTTCTTAGCTATCCATCTCACAAATGTGTTGTTCAAATCTATCACCTGTTTCACATAGAACACATCTATCTAGTTTCATAAAGGTTTCAGAGAATAACCCAAGCTGAACTGAAATTAGTTCTTTGTCACAGCTTTCAAATCTGTCAAATTTCAAGGATAAAAGATGATTGGCAAATGTGTGACTTGTCAACTTTTCAATGAAACACAGTAAAATTTGGAAAGATAGGGGTGTGATAACCAACATTTTCATGTACTATATTTTACTACTAAACAAACATTGACAAATTTAAATAGTTTCAAATATTCAGCAGATATTTAGTTATGTTATTTTTCTCAAATTTCAAGGCTTTTGTATCCTATTGAATTTTCCCATGTAGAATCTCACACAAAGGGGAAATATAGACTATCAGACATGATTTGAAGATTAGAGATCACTGAATTCAGGTCTGCCATTTTAAAGTTGAAAAAACAGGTCTGACAAGGTACATAGTCACAGAACTGGTAATAGGTCGAGTCATGACGACTTACAATTTTTTAACTAATGGTAGGCAGACTACTGAGATATTAAATCTTCCCAAGTTCTTCCAGTTAAAAAATGAGAAAGCTAGAATTCAAAAATAAGTCTCTGATTCCCAAGTTCACATTTCCAGCCATAAAGCTATTCCAACCTAAAATTGTTACATTTTACTATGTGAGTCCCAGTAATTAGTTCACTTGGGAAATAACTGTAAACCTTTTAAGCTGTAGACATTGAACAAAATACTAGGTATCTAAAGGTGAATAAACAATCATGGTCATTAGACATTAAATAGACAAAATGTTAGACAGTGGAAGAGCTGTGGAGACAGTGGAAACAGTAAATAAGACAATGTTGTCTGTAAAGATCAATGTAAAGTGATATTTGTGACACCAGAAGATTAAGTAAGAAGAGTTTTGGTTTTGATTTACTGGATGGATGAAAGAAGAAATAGTAGTGGAATGCAGCCTATCAGAGAGAGAGAATGGTATATATAAAATGCTCTGAATTTTAAAAAGCTTTTATGTTGGATAAACTTTATATGTGTGGCTAGCACATAATGGGCAATTGAATAGTGGCATGGAAGGAGGTTGGAGAGATAGGAAATGAAAACATCATGTGAAGATTCATAGTCATTAGCTAAAAGAGAAGTTTGGAAGAGATAATATGAAATATTCAACAGAGAGCAGATGTACAGTCATCTTGGAGAGTTAGTAGATATAGTAAGATTGCTAGGCAATGTAGAGAACCTACTTAAAATTTTAGATCACGAATTTAAAGTGCAACTACTTGTGGTAGATTGGTAAATAGTCTCCCAAAGGTATTAAACGCTGTAGCTTAGAACCTATGAATGTTAACTTATATTGTAATATTTTTTCAAGATGTGATTGATTAAGTTTAGGATATTGAAATGAGAAAATTATCCAGGATTATCCAGGTAGATTCTAAATGTCATGACAAGTATCTTTATACATACAGAAGATGAAGATTATACTCTTACAAAGAAAAGGAGGAGGCAATGGGACCATAAAGGAAGAAACTGAAATGATGCAGCCACATGGCAAATATTGCCAGCACTCACCAGAAGCTGGTAGAGTCAAGGAACACATTCTCCGCCACAGTCTCTGGGGGAGTATGGTCCTGACAACACTTTGATTCCAGTTGATGATAATGATTTCAGACTTTTGTCTTCCAGATTTGTGAGAGAGTAATTTTCTGTTATGAGGGCTTCCCCGGCGGCACAGTGGTAAAGAATCTGCCTGCCAATTCAGGAGACACCGAAGATACCAGCTCGACCCCTGGGTCAAGAAGATCCCCTGGAGTAGGAAAAGGCAACCCACTCCAGTATACTTGCCTGGCAAATTCCATAGACAGAGGCGCCTGGCAGGGTAACAGCCCAAGAGGTCACAAAGAATCGGACATGACTGAGTGAGTGCATGCGCGCGCGCATGCGCGCGCGCACACACACTTTTCTGTTATATTTTAAGCCAACTAACTTGTGATGATTTGTTTCAGCAGTCTTTCTACCCATTTGCATGACTCTTTGCAGCTGCTGTGGTGCTGTCACAGAAATAATGGATGGTTGAGTTATTTTTGCAGTGATTATGAAGGCAGAGAGAGAAATGGGATACTGGGTTTTTCAAAGTAATGACTGAATGATTGTAAGAGTGAAACGTGGAATATAAGTTGGTCATGAGCGAAAATGAAGATAAAATGGAGCTGGTGGATAACAAAAATAGGAAAGCATTAAAGATTAGAGGTTATAACTTGGTTGAAGAACATTGTGAGTATACCTGTTAGCATTCAATTTAATGCTGAGTTTGATTAAATCAAATAGCAAGGTCACAGTTTTCATTGTCAAGTTTAAAACTTAACACTGAACCATAGTCAGTCAGAGGCTACAAAATTGGAGGTGTTGAAAATTGGAGAGTTGACTGAGGGTGTCATTTCTCAGGACTATATCAGAAACTTCACCCTGTACAATGGAAACTGAAATATTAGAATTGTGAGCATAGCTACTTATAAAATACTGAGTTCAGGCGGATACTCATTGAAAATGTAACTGAAGAATAAGACACTTTAACAAATTTTTTTTCCTGCCACAGTTTTTCTGCATGAAAAAATTACTGTATATTTTAATGTTTCCTGAGTTTTTTTTTTAATGTGCTTTAAAGTAGAAGTCAGACAGTATTTGACACTCCTCTGGCAATTTAGGTAGGAAAATAAAATATTCAAAATGCACATAAAGAAGAGAAACTTTTGGGGAAGGGTTGTGTTGTTAATTTTAGTTGGAATTTTCTAATTTAATTGTTTTCAGAAAATTAATAAAATTGTATTTTAAGTATAAATAGATATATGCCTCTGGACTCACTTTATATATAACATTTCTAAATAGAATCTTCATAAATACATTAGAGACCATCAAATTACTTCTGTTCATAAGCACTTATTCTAAGCACATTATCTTTTTGGTCCTTAAATCATTTGTTTGTAAATTACTAGACATAAGCTTTAGTTCCATTCCATGTAGCCCAGTTCAATTCAACTTAATACTACACTTCCATAAAATATTTACTGAGCATCTATTCTTTGAAAGCCCTGTGCTTTACCTAAAGAATTTTCAGGCAGAGTTGACGTTTGCCCACAGTATGCATATATTTCAGTAAAGGTGGAGAGTAAAGGAATATGATACTCCTGGACTGGTAATATTAAAAATTTGTTTTCCATCTGGGCGAGCTGATCTTTATTTTCGTTATTACTTCACAGGATCATCAAGAAAAATAATTTACTGTATGACTCATCTAGGGATTAATAATCCTTCAGAACTAGGAATTATGATGAGATGCTGCTGCTGCTGTTTAGTTACTAAATCGTGTTTGACTCTTTGTTACCCCATGGACTGTAGCCTGCAAGGCTCCTCTGTCCTTGAGATTTTCTTGGCAAGAATGCTGGAGTGGATTTCCCTTCCTTTCTCCAGGGGATATTCCTGACCCAGGGATCAAATCCACATCTCCTGCGTTGGCAGGCATATTCTTTACCACTGAGCCATCAGGGAAACCCTTAATGAAGTGTAGTCTTTAGCAAAGTCACTAAGAAATTTTCATTCCAAAAGAAGTTGGAATGGAAGGTTTGGGTTAGGGTATGGATTTGCAGGTCCTATACCATATCCATATCTGAATCCCTTGTCCTACCCTATGAATATTTTTCCCCATCCCCAAATTCTCAAGACCTTTTACTATCATCTTATTATTCAAATTTCATAGCTATAAAGATCCATTCCATGATGCTTCGCTGTAGGGCATACTGCCTTGAAATGTAAACTTTCTACCTTCAACCAATTATGTGCTAAATATTTAACAACCAGCACTGTCATGGTGGATTGAGCCCCTGTTTGTAATATTTGCCAATTCCCATGGTGCAAATACTCCCTACAAGGCTAATTTCAGACTGCTAGCATGAAGTCACTGAATGCATGATTGGAATGAGATGAGCTCTATTTCATGAGTGAAAAATAAGTTCACTATTATCTACCATAGAGATATATGTAAATAACCTCAAGAGCATAGGTAGTAATAAACAGCAGTAAAATAACTAGAAAGTGATGTAAAGTATTCATTATCTGTGTTTTAAATACAATTTATTTAGTTGTAAATTTATATTATTTTATTCTGAAAAAGTTGGCAGTCAGCTCTTAGGAACTGGTATGAGCTGACACCAGAGTCCACTGATTGTAACCTTATGATTGTAACTTCATTCTCTTGGTATATGCTCACTCTTTATCACAACTCCCCATTTGTTTGTTTGTCATGTTTTGTAAGATCAAGTCTGAGATAACTTGCTCTGAAAGGCATACCTTATATGGTAGGGAGAATTCTAAGACCACCCTCAAATTAGTCAAATCTTTATATAGTTCCCTTCCCTTGAGTGAGGATGGGAAACTGACTTTCTTCTAAGCAAAGTTAATGGCATAGTCAGGCTAAAGACTAAAATATCCTGGAAGATTGTCTAGAGAGATTATCCTACTGATTATGAAGAAATAGACTGCCATGTTGTAACAGGACCTATGGGACGGCCACATGGCAAGGAACTGAAGTGTCTTCTAAGAACTGAAATTAGCCCCCAGCCAAGAGCGGAGAGGAAGAGGAGATATCAGTCTTATAACTGAATTCTTCCAACAATTGTAAGAGTTTGGAGAGAACCTGGAGCTCCAGAGTAATATAGCCTGCTGCTGCTGCTAAGTCGCTTCAGTCATGTCCGACTCTGTGCTACCCCATAGACAGCAGTCCACCAGGCTCCCCCGTCCCTGGGATTCTCCAGGCAAGAACACTGGAGTGGGTTGCCATTTCTTTCACCAGTGCATGAAAGTGAAAAGTGAAAGTGAATTTGCTCAGTCGTGTCTGACTCCTAGCGACCCCATGGACTGCAGCCCACCAGTCTCCTCCGTCCATGGGATTTTCTAGGCAAGAGTACTGGAGTGGGGTGCCATTGCCTTCTCCGAAGATAGCCTAATCAGTATATAAATTATTCCAATGTGAGACCCTGAGCAGAAAACCCCATTAAGTCTGGGCTCTTGGAAATTGGTCAGTATAGATAGTTTCAAGATGCTAAGTATGTAGTAATTTGTTATGCAACATTAGGAAAGTAATACAGTATTTACAGTTGAATTAGAACATTCTAGTATAAAAATCAAATCGAAAATTAACTTTTTCTCCAGGATTTTGAAATCATATCTCCTTCTGTTATTGCTTTTTTTAAGGCCGTGCTGATTCCTATTCCTTTACAGGTAACTTCTTTTGCCTTTCTGAAAGCTTTTAGAAGTTTCATAGTTATCCTTGTATTTCTGAAATTTCATCAGGAAATGTTATTTTCAAAACATAACAGCTTTATTGAGATATAAATCATGTAATTCACATATTTAAAGTGTAAAATTTAATGTTTTTAATATATTCACGGAATTGTGCAGGCATAACTTCGGTTCATTTTAAAACATCTATTTATAAAGAAACTTCATCTTATTAGCAGGTTGACCTATGTTACCCCAATCCTTCCAGCCCTAGACAACCAGTGTTTTACTTTATGCCCTATAGATTTGCCTGCTCTGGATATTTCATATAAATGAGATGATACAGTATGTGGTTCTGTGATTGGATTCATTTTGTATAATATTTTCAAGGTTAATCCATGTTAAACTTTATATACACAAGTATAAGTACTTTATTTTTACTGATAAATAATATTCTATTGTATGATTATATTACATCTTATTTATCCATTTATCAATTGTTGGACCTTTAGATTGTTTCTACTATTATTAATAATGCAGCTATGAACATTTGCATGTAAGTTTTTATGTGGATGTGTTATTAATTGTCTTTGGTGTATAGACAAGTAAGGGTGAAATTACTGGGTCATATGATAAACCTAGTAGATACGTACGGATGTGAGAGTTAGGCCATAAAGAAGGCAGAATTAATGCTTTCGAACTGTGGCGCTGGAGAAGACTCCTGAGAGACTCTTGGACTGCAAGGAGATCAAACCAGTAAATCCTAAAAGAAATCAACCCTGAATATTCATTGGAAGGATTGATGCTGAAGCTGAGGCTCCAATACTTAGGCCACCTGATGTAAAGTCAACTCATTGAAAAAGACCCTGATGCGGGGAAAGATTGAAGGCAGAAGAGGGCAACAGAGGATGAAACAGTTGGGTGGTATCACAGATTCAATGGACACGAACTTGGGCAAACTCCAGGAGATGGTGAGAGATAGGGAGGCCTGGTGTGCTGCAGTCCATGGGGTCACGAAGAGTTGAACACAACTTGGCGACTGAATAATGACAACAGATGGTAAATTCGTGTTTAACTATTTGAGGAACTGGAAGGCTGCTTTCTAAAATGGTTGCACCACTTTTCATTTCTACCAGAAGTACAATGGTGGTTCCAGTTTCTGTACATTCTCACCTACACGTGGCCTGTCTTTTTGATAATAGGTACTTTTATTGGTATAGTTTCTCACTGTGCTTTTGATTTGCATTTCCCTGGTGGCTAATGAATTTGTTTACTCACCACTTGTTTTTGCCCTTTGGAGAAATGTCTATTCAAATTCTTCATCTAGTATTAATTAGGTTGTCTTTTTATACTGAATTATAAAGGTTATTTTTCTATGTACTCTAGATTAAAGTCTTTTATAAATACATGAAAAAAATGTTTTCTCCCATTTAGGGTGTTGTCTATTCGCTTTCATGATGGCTACTTTTGAAGCACAATTTCTTCTTAAAACATGACTATTTTTCTTCTAAGGATAGAGCATTTAAGACTTTGGACCAATTTTTTTTTTATGTGATATGAAACAGGAGCCTAAATTATTTGTTTTGAATGTAGCTATCTAGTTATCTTAGCATTATTTGTTGAAAATACTATTCTTTCTCTACTGTATTATCTTAGCATCCTTGTCAAAAGTCAGTGGACCATGAATGTGAGGGCTTGTTTCTGAATTTTCAAGTCTATTCCATTGATCTATCATGTCAAATAGCTAAAACCAAACATGTAGGCAAAAGGAATACAAGACTGTCCATGTTTATGGTCAATTGATTTTTGACAAGGGTGCTAAGATAATACAATGGGAGAGCCCTCTGGGTCTGGGATTTTTTTGTGGAAAGTTTTGTTCTTAGTAATTCAATATCTATATTTGTTATACATCATTCAGAATTTGTCTTTCTCTTGAGTCAGTTTCAATAATTTATGTCTTTCTAGTAATTTGTACATAATATCTAAGGTATATAATTTGTTAGCATATACTTTTTTATAGTATCCCCCTTTATGTTACTGTTACATGTAGTACATCTATACATGTTACAAACCAAATACATTACTATGATTATTAATCTGTATAATTTTATGTTTACCACACAAACTGACAAAAGAAGAGCTAAGTATGTATTTATAGAATTTGTAATACTCCTCTTCTTATTTTCAATGTATAGACTTTTCATTTATTACTTTGGTTCAATTTACCATCTTCTGATATTTCCTTCTCCAAACTGCCTTTTCTCCCAAATACTTCTTTTATGCTATTAGTGCCAAATATATTACATTTTCATATTTAGTAGGTCCAACATCATGTTATATGAATATTATTTTATATGATTACTTTTTAAAATTAGTTCAGAAAGAAAGAAAAAATGAATATAGTCTTTAATCAATACAACATAACATTTAACAGCACTATATTTTTGCATTTGGATTTGAATTAACATTAGGTGATTCTTTTAGAAAAGAATTCTCTCAATGTCTACTTGGAAACGTCTTTCTTTCACCTTTATTTATAATATATAGTTTTCCTAGGTGTAAGATTCTTGGTTGACACTGTCTTTCTTTTGGCACTTTGAATCTGTTATTTTGTTGCTCTCTGGTCTCCACAAGTCAGCTAATTCTTTTATTAGGGTTCCTTATATGCTATAAGCCATTTTTTTCCTTGTTACTTTCAAAATTTTGTCTATGGCTTCAACATTTTTACTATGATATGTTTATGATCTCTTTGTATGTCTCCTATTTCAAATTCATGGGGACCCACGAATGTGTAGATTGATGTTTCTTATCAAATTTGTGAATTTTTAGCCAATATTTTCTCTAATATTTTTAGCTCTGTTCATTTTTCTTCATTCTTTGATCTCGCTGTTTTTTAGGTCACCTATTGATGAAAGTGAAAGTGGAGAGTGAAAAAGTTGGCTTAAAGCTCAACATTCAGAAAATGAAGATCATGGCATCTGGTCCCATCACTTCATGGCAAATAGATGGGGAAACAGTGGAAACAGTGTCAGACTTTATTTGGGGGGGCTCCAAAATCACTGCAGATGGTGACTGCAGCCATGAAATAAAAGACACTTACTCCTTGGAAGGAAAGTTATGACCAACCTAGATAGCATATTCAAAAGCAGAGACATTACTTTGCCAACAAAGGTCCGTCTAGTCAAGGCTATGGTTTTTCCTGTTGTCATGTATGGATGTGAGAGTTGGACTGTGAGGAAAGCTGAGTGCCGAAGAATTGATGCTTTTGAACTGTGGTGTTGGAGAAGACTCTTGAGAGTCCCTTGGACTCTAAAGGAGATCAGCCCTGGGATTTCTTTGGAAGGAATGATGCTAAAGCTGAAACTCCAGTACCTTGGCCACCTCATGCAAAGAGTTGACTCATTGGAAAAGACTCTGATGCTAGGAGGGATTGGGGGCAGGAGGAGAAGGGGACGACAGAGGATGAGATGGCTGGATGGCATCACTGACTCGATGGATGTGAGTCTAAGTGAACTCCGGGAGTTGGTGATGGACAGGGAGGCCTGGCGTGCTGCGATTCATGGGGTCAAAAAGAGTCGGACATGACTGAGTGACCGAACTGAACTGAACTGATTCTCATTCTTAACTGCCTCATGAGAAATCTGTATGCAGGTTAAGAAGCAACAGTTAGAATTGGACATGGAACAACAGACTAGTTCCAAATAAGGAAAGAAATATGTTAAGCCTGTATATTGTCACCCTGCTTATTTAACTTATATGAAGGATATGTCATGTGAAATGCCGGGCTGGATGAAGTACAAGATGGAATCAAGATTTCCAGGAGAAATATCAATAACCTCAGATATGCAGATAACACCACCTTTACAGCAGAAAGCAAAGAAGAACTAAAGAGCCTCTTGATGAAAGTGAAAGAGGAGAGGGAAAAAGTTGGCTTAAAACTCAACATTCAAAAAATGAAGATCATGGCATTCAGTCCCATTACTTCATGGCAAATGGATGGGGAAACAATGGAAACAGTGAGAGAGACTTTATTTTGGGGGAGTCCAAAATCACTGCAGATGGAGAGTGTAGTCATGATATCAAAAGAATTAATTAATTAATTAATTTCTCCTTGGAAGAAAAGCCATGACCAACCTAGAGAGCATTAATATGAGCATTAATATTAATATTACAAGGCAGAGACATTTCTTTATCATCAAAGGTCCATCCAGTGAAAGGTATGGTTTTTCCAGTGGTCATGCATGGATGTGAGAGCTGGACTATTAAGAAAGCTGAGTGCCAAATAATTGATGCTTTTGAACTGTGGTGCTGGAGAAGACTCTTGAGAATCCCTTGGACTGAAAGGAGATCCAACCAGCCCACCCTATCCTAAAGGAAATCAGTCCTGAATATTCATTGGAAGGACTGATGCTGAAGCTGAAGCTCCAATATTTTGGCCACCTGATGCGAAGAACTGACTCACTGGAAAAGACCCTGATGCTGGGAAAACTTGAAGGCAAGAGAAGGGGATGATATAGTATGGGATGGTTGGATGGTATCACCGACTTAATAGACATGAGTTTGAACAAGCTCTGGGAGTTGGTGATGGACAGGGAAGCCTGGTATGCGGCAGTCTGTGTGGTTGCAAAGAGTTGGACACAACTGAGCCACTGAACTGCTTCTCATTCTACGTTATAGTTCATTGATTCGTTTCCCAGTTCAAACCTACTCTACTCACCCCTATTTTAGTTAATATTTTATTTTGGTTATTGAAATACATTTGAAAATACTCTGGAAATTTCAACAGTTTTCATTTAATTCTTTTTTTTTATGATTTCTATCTCTTTATTGGTATTCACCATTAGATGAGATACTGCCATCTCAGCTTTCTTTACTCTGTTAAACATAACTTCTTTTAGTTATTTGGATATAGTTGTGCTTGCTTTCAGGGCTTCCCTCATGGTTTAGATGTTAAAAAACAACAACAACAGAAAAATCTGCCTGCAATGCAGCAGACTCAGATTGTATTCCTGGGTTGAGAAAATGCCCTGGAGAAGGGAATGGCTACCCACTCCAGTATACCTGCATGGAAAATCCCACGGACAGAGGAGTCAGGTGGGCTACAGTCCATGGAGTTGCAAAGAGTCGGACATGACTGAGCAGCTAAGCATTTGCCTGCTTTGAAATCTTTGTCCATCAAATCCTACCTCTGGGTCCTTTCACAGGCTGCCTGCTTTGTGTGTGTGTGTGTGTGTGTGTGTGTGTGTGTCACACTTTCTTGTTTTGTTGCATGTCTATAATTTTTTTTTTAAGTTTGATATTTTAGGTGATAAATTGTAGTGATTCTGGATGCTGACTCTCCTTACCCTGTGCTGGGGCTTGTTTTGTTGTGTTTTCTGTTACTTTGCTTAGTAAATTGACTAGATTATTTTAGTGAAGTCTATTTCCCTAACAGCTTGATACATCTGATGTTGCTCTTCAAAGGGTGCAACTTCGGGCTTGCACACAGTCATCCTGTGAGGACAGTGATTTTAGCAAGATTCTCTTTGACTGTCACTTTCTCTGATCTTTCTGTTAAATTTTCTGTTTACTTTGATGTCCCACCCAGCGTTTAGGCTCTTGTAATTGCTGGCTGACAGCTCTATTGTTTTCAATAATGTCCTGGGGCATAAATGGGATTATAGTCAGATACAAATAAATCCAAGCAGTAGTTTTTGAGACTAGCCTTTGAAGTTTGTTCTGACCCCAAGAATCAGTGAATTAATTTTAGGAATCAGTGAACTAAAGTGGACTGGAATGTGTGAATTTAACTCAAATGACCATTTTATCTACTACTGTGGGCAAGAATCCCTTAGAAGATATGGAGTAATCATCATAGTCAACAAAAGAGTCCGAAATGCAGTACTTGGATGCAATCTCAAAAGTGACAAAATGATCTCTGTTTGTTTCCAAGGCAAACCATTCAATATCACAGTAATTCAAGCCTCTGCCCCACCCAGTAATGCTGAAGAAGCTGAAGTTGAACAGTTCTGTGAAGATCTACAAGACCTTTTACAGCTAACACCCAAAAAAAGATGTCTTTCATTATAGAGGACTGGACTGCAAAAGCAGGAAGTCAAGAGATACCTGGAGTAACAGGCAAATTTGGCCTTGGAGTACAAAATGAAGCAGGTCAAAGGTTAGAGTTTTACCAAGAGAATGCACTGGTCATAGCAAGCACCCACTTCCAACAACACAGAGAAGACTCTACACATGGACATGACCAGATGGTCAATACCGAAATCAGATTGATTACATTCTTTGCAGACAAAGATGGAAAAGCTCTATACAATCAGCAACAACAAGACCAGGAGGTGACTGTGTCTCAGATCATGAATTTCTTATTGCCAAATTCAGACCTAAATTGAAGAAAGTAGGGAAAACCACTAGACCATTCAGGTATGACCTAAATCAAATCCCTTATGATTATATAGTGGAAGTGACAAATAGATCCAAGGGATTAGATCTGATAGACAGAGTGTCTAAAAACTATGGATGGAGGTATGTGACATTGTAGAAGAGGCAGTGATCAAGACCATCCCCAAGGAAAAAAAAGTGCAAAAAAGAAAAATGTTTGTCTGAGGAGGCCTTAAAAATAGTTGAGAAAGGAAGGGTCGTGAAAGGCAAAGGAGAAAGGATAGATATACCCATCTGAATGCAGAGTTCCAAAAAATAGCAAAGGGAGATAAGAAAGCCTTCTTCAATGGTCAATGCAAATAAATAGAGGAAAATAATAGAATGGGAAAGACTAGATATCTCTTCAAGAAAATTAGAGATACCAAGGAACATTTCAGGCAAAGATGGGCACAATAAAGGACAGAAATTGTATGGACCTAACAGAAGCAGAAGATATTAAGAGGAGGTGGCAAGAATACACAGAACTGTACAAAAAAGATCTTCACAACCCAGATAACCACGATGGTATGATCACTCATCTGGAGCCAGACATCCTGGAGTATGAAGTCAAGTGGACCTTAGGAAGCATCACTATAAGCAAAGCTACTGAAGGTGATGCAATATCAGCTAAGCTATTTCAAATCCTAAAAGATGATTTTGTGAAAGAGCTGCACTCAATATGCCAGCAAATTTGGAAAACTCAGCAGTGGCCACAGGATTCACAAAGATCAATTTTCATCCAATCTGAAAGAAAGGCAATGCCAAAGAATGCTCAAACTACCGCACAATTGCACTCATCTCACACACTAGCAAAGTAATGCTCAAAATTCTCCAAGCCAGGCTTCAGCAGTATGTGAACCATGAACTTCCAGATGTTCAAGCTGGATTTAGAAATGGCAGAGGAACCAGAGATCAAATTGCCAGCAACCACTGGATTATCAGAAAGGCAAGAGAGTTCCAGAAAATCATCAACTTCTGCTTTATTGACTATGCCAAAGACTTCAACTGTGTGGAACAAAACAAACTATGGAAAATTCTTAAAGAGATTGGAATACCAAGCCACCTGACCTGCCACCTGAGAAATCTGTATGCAAGTCAAGAAGCAACAGTTAGAACTGGACATGGAACAACAGACTGGTTCCAAATAAGGAAAGGAGTATGTCAGGCTGTATATTGTGACCCTGCTTATTTTACTTATATAAAGAGTACATCATCAAAATGCTGGGCTGGATGAAGCACAAGCTGGAATCAAGATTTCTGGGAGAAATATCAATAACCTCAGATATGCAGATGACACCACCCTTATATCAGAAAGCAAAGAAGAGCTAAAGAGCCTCTTGATGAAAGTGAAAGAGGAGAGGGGAAAATTTGGCTTAAAGCTCAACATTTAGAAAACTAAGATTATGGCATCTGGTCCCATCACTCATGGCAAATAGATGGGGAAGCAATGGAAGCAGTGACAGACTTTATGTTTTGGGGTTCCAAAATCATTGCAGATGGTGATTGCAGCCATGAAATTAAAAGATGCTTGCTCCTTGGAAAGAAGTTATGACCAACCTAGACAGCATATTAAAAAGCAGAAACATTACTTTGCCGACAAATGTCAGTATAGCCAAAGCTATGGCTTTTCCAGTAGTCATGTATGGATGTGAGAGTTAGAGTATAAAGAAAGCTGAGTGCCAAAGAATTGATGCTTTTGAACTGTGGTGTTAGAGAAGACTCTTGAGAGTCCCTTGGATTGTAAGGAGATCCAACCAGTCAATTCTAAAGGAAATCAGTCCTGAATAGCCATTGGAAGGACTGATGCTGAAGCTGAAACTCCAATACTTTGATCAACCAATACTAAGAACTGACTCACTGTGATTTTATTCTTTGTTTGTGTGGTCAATATAAATGAGCCATCTTATCAATGAGACCCCATGTGAGCCCTATCATTTAAGAGGATTTCACTGATGGGATGGATGTTGTAATGAAATACTGTGAGTCATTGAGAAAACATCATTTTCATATGGTTGGGTGAAGGAAAAATTCAAAATATTGAGGCATTATTTATTAGATTGATGCAGCAAGATTTTGGCTTATGTATCTTAGAGTTTTTAATAAAAATGAGGTGTTATTGAAACCTTTAGCATTTGGGAAGTAAAGCTATAAAAAGAATGTAAGGAAGTATGTCATAGGGTTTAGAGAAGGCTGTTGTATTGAGTCAAAGAAAATCTACAAAATGCAGTCTGTATCAGCTATTCTCTATTCTTTGTCCTAGGACTGTTTTTATGTTTCTTTTTACTAGTTTGTCATGGATCATTTACACAACGAATGTAACCCCAGTATTAATTCAAAGTATGTCTGTCTTTGAGAGATTTAGAATGATGAGATCTCCATCAGGACACTTAAATGAGTAAAAAAAAAAAAAAAAAAAAGTACATTAATAGTAGGTAGGAAGCAGTATTTAAATAGTTGACTTCATATCAACTGGAAACCTAGGGCACTATGCCGAGGATGAGGATGGTGGCCACAATTGCAGAAGGCAACATCTGATGTGTGTGTGTGTGTGTGTATTGGAGATAGAATGAATTTGCAGAGGCAACCTGAAAACTTTAGACAGAAAACCATAAAGCCAAGTCTGAAATGATGTTGGGTAGGATTACTGCAACTCTCATCTGTTTCCTGTCTCCTCCCTCCCCTGTTATTGAATGTAATTACTAAGCTAAATGAGAATCACCCACTTCTTAGAACATTACAAGTAGACTTTACAACTGCCTTTCCCTATGGCTTTACCCCACTTAGAAAGTTCTATTTTCTTTCTCCTTTCATTCCAGTTCCTTGATTTATCTTGATCTGAGATAACATAGAAACATCTGAAGAAGCTCCAGTTCTTACTGTTTCTCTTCCTGAGATCTTTATGGGCCCATAGTCACCCCCTTTAGTCACCAGGTGCAATCTTTATCTTGATCCCACTGTCTTGTGGGTGTTTGTCAGTTCCAAGAGTGCTTAATGACCAAAAGAGCGCTGTAATGTGGTGCATACAAGTTAGCAAGTAGATGTCATTTGGATTTAGACATTCCGCGCTAAAACAGCATCAGCAAAAACTATTCACGTGCAATACTAACATCTTCCATCAGCAATTCAAGTCTTGTGGTTATTTTATCCTTCAAGTGTCCCTAAGTGACTAGATTTTCTGGGGAAATTATCTAAATAATTTATTTCATACTCTGGATTTAAATTGCATTATCAAAGGAAAAGTACTATGCTGGGTTATTTGCTTTTTTCTTTAGCATTATTTTTCAAATAAACTGTAAAATGGCTCCACCGTGTGGTTGAAATGTACATCGTTCTCAGAAATCCAACACAGAAACAATAAATTAGAGAGTTTACTATTATTCATTAATTCATTCAACAAATAGTCTCTGAGAGCCTACCTTGTGTCAGGCTAAATTATAGTACTAGGAACACTGTAAATAAAACAAATACAATCTCTGACTCCTTAAATCTCATATTCACTGTTCACTTTTCTTTGGTTAAATAAACTATATCAAACATTAAAATGCACAAGTGCATCCTTTCAGTGGTTTATATTGGTATAAAAAAAAAGAACAAAAGAAGTGTTAATTCTGGAACTGTGTAAAATACTTACTTTTTCCTCTATGCTTCTCAGCTTTTTATGGCTTGTCTCAGATAAATGGCTCCTAACTGACAATGTAATAAAACAATGAAGATGTTTTTCTAAGGGAAAAAAAAAAAAAAAAAGACCATATACTAACATACTCCAAAGTTTGCCTACAAGGCTGGGGATCTATAATCTTCCTGAATTTTATCTATGGTGTCTTAAGGTCCATCTACACATAAAGTCAAGATCTGTTGATTTTAGTGATTTCTAGTGTCCCTTCTAGCTATAACAATATTTGGTTCTTAGGATCAGAAATACTTGATAAAAGAGCTAATCCCACAGTAAACCTACAAATTATATTCAAGGCTTCTGACTTCCAAGCCCTCACAATACATCCACTGATTGTTATAGCTGCTTTATTATAGCACGGTCTTATGTTATTGCAACTTCCTTCGCTCAGGGATAGCGTGAGTGAGGTGACCAGATAAAGTATTGTCCAAACAAGGATACTTTAACAGTGAAATGGGGGAAAGCTGCATCAATAAATATTCAACTCATAAGTTTATTATCAAAATTATTTAATGTATTAAATGAGATCAGAATAGTGGTCGACACATGGAAAGCAACCTATAAATCTTAGTCCTTAAACAGTAATCATGGGCAACTAGCTGTATCTCTCTACTGGTTTTCCTCTCTTTAACTCACTTTCCACTCTGCTTCCAAAAGTATTTTTGTAAAGTACAAACATTCTGTTCCTTTTCCTACTGACAAATCTGTAAATGGGTTTTCCATGGCACACAGAACACACAAATTCCCTTTATTTGGGATTCTGGCTAGATTTCAAATTGTTCCTCCCCATCAATCCTTTCTTGAGTTTGAGCAGGCTCAGGGAGATGGTGAAGGACAGGGAAGCCTGGAATGCTGGAGTCCATAGGGTCTCAAAGAGTCAGACGTGACTCAGTGATAATAGCAAGAGCATCAGTCCTTCCAAGACTCACTCACCTTCCATTTAGCTACAGTTCTTCCAAGCTCCACCCCCACTCTTCTACCTGCATGCTTTAGCCTCCTACCTTGGATATTGTCCCTACTAAACTTTATCTATCAAAATCCTTCTCACATTTTAAGTCTTAGTTCAAGTTCTTCTGGATAACATAAAACCAAAATTTGTTTTCCCTCTCTATTTTAATTTATAATAATATGAGCTGCTGCTGCTACTAAGTCGCTTCAATCGTGTCCGACTCTGTGCGACCCCATAGACGGCAGCCCACCAGGCTCCCCCGTCCCTGGGATTCTCCAGGCAAGACCACTAGAGTGGGTTGCCATTTCCTCCTCCAATGCATGAAAGAGAAAAGTGAAAGTGAAGTCGCTCAGTCGTGTCCGACTGTTAGCGACCGCATGGACTGCAGCCCACCAGGCTCCTCCGTCCATGGAATTTTCCAGGCAAGAATACTGGAGTGAGGTGCCATAAATTCACATTATCAGGCACTATTTAAATAAGCTCTTCAAATAACATTATCTCTCTGCATATTGGAAAGAGAAACATAGACATGCGTGTGCATGCATGCTAAGTCACTTCCATCATCAGCTTTCTCTGTCCATGAGACTCTCCAAGGCAAGAATATTGGAGTGGGTTGTCATGCTCTCCTCCAGGGGATCTTCCAGACCCAAGGATCGAACCTGTGTCTCTTATGTCTCCTGCATTGGCAGGTGAGTTCTTTACCACTAGTGCTACCTGGGAAGCCCAAACATAGCCACATATAACTATAATTCAGTGTACAGAGCAGAAAGTAAAGCTTACGACAGTAGTTAGAGCTGTGTTTGATGAAAGCAGGATAGTGTGGCAGTTGGAACACGTGGGCTCCAAAATAAGATGACCTACCTGGTTTATAATTTTAGCTCTATAATTTGCCAGTTATGTGACTTTGGGGATATATTTCCTCTTCTTTTCCTTTTTTTGGGGGGTGGGATCCTCATGAAACTGCTTGAAATTATTATAAAACTTTGTCACAGTGACAATTTTCATGAATACAATTATTATGGCACTTAAATTGTGAATATCTGAAACAAAAGATCAAATTTTTATTTTCTTCGCTGTGTTTCCCACAATGTAATCTCAAATGTACCTCCTACACTAGAGAAGTACTTTGTGGCCATGTCAGTCAAATATTCAGCATGCCACCACAAATTCACACTGAATATTAATGGAGGGATTTGTGGATGTTTCCTGTGCAGGAACATGAAAATAGCTGAGAAAAAAGTTCTGTCTTCAAAAGAAAAGCTTCTAAATTCAGATGTATTCAGATTTGGGAGACACAGTTAAGCTGACTTGATTATTCTAAATTTGTGATTTCTTCACATGGTTTTCTTTCCTGCTTGCAGTGTGTCCAATTAGACAACTGCATTTTTTTAAGGGACAATTTCCTGATAAGACCAAAAACTGATTTTCAAAGGTTACGAAGTCCTTCACAAACTCATTAAGAAGAGACAATAAAAAGAACTGCAGTTGATTGACAGATGGTTTCAAAACCACATGATGTAAATAGTGTACCATTAAATGTCTTTTGGACATGAGTTTGAGCACGCTCTGGGAGCTTGTGATGGAGAGGGAAGCCTGGCGTGCTGCAGTCCATGGGTTCCAAAGGGTCACACATGACTGAGTGACCGAACTGAACTGACGGCTGGAACACGCAGGGCAGCTGAGGCAGGAAGGTGGGGGCTGAAAACCTTTCCTATGGATGTTAGATCTTTATGTAAATAAAGACAGGGTTTCATTGTGTGGTTTTTTTCTTCTCTCCTGACTCTCCAAAGTGTTAAACCTTCCCTAACTCCATGCACACCTACAGGTATCTTAGGAAAACATCCTGAGATAATCCCCAGTACGTGGCACTGGATGAAAGCAGAATCCTTCCAAGTGATTTTCCATCCTCCTGTCTCTCCACCTTCCTTTCCATGATGCCAGAGTAAACTTTTTCATGCAAACCCTGAGCATATTACACCCCTTCTCAAAAATCTCATTGCCTTTGAATTAGGCTAAAATGATTCAGCCTGGTATTAAAGGATTTTCTCTGTAAGACCAGTTCCTCTTTCCCAGTGGTGTTTCCTCCATCTTCCCTCTAAGTACTGTACATCCCAGTCAGGTTTTATTTCACTCTCTCTGCTCACACTTCCACATTTTTTTTCAACACTCTCAGGATTTTATTCACACCACTTCTCTCACCTGAAATGTACGTGTTGCTATCTGCTGTCTAGCTTTTCGCATGCAGGGTGGAGCAGCTTATAATTAAAAAAAAAAAAGTATTATCCAAGTATCAAGTTGAACTGTGTGAAATCACCACATCAGAAATAAAAATTCAAATGCTGGCAATTTATTAAGGTTCAGCATATTAATTTATAGTATACAGGTATTTTCACAGATATTATTTCATTGGATCTTCACAATAACCTGTGAAATGGATAGAACTGATGCTCATCAATAGTCATTGATATTCAGTATCATTGTGTGGTAAAGGAATGGAGCTGAGATGTGAAATCAGCTCTCCTGAGACCATAGGGTCCAATTTCAAAGACTATACTCTTTCCAGACTGGAACACTGCCATCTCTTCCAGGAGGACTTTTCCAGCTTTTCCAAGCTGTATAATTCCTCCTTATGTTTCTCTTTTATATTTAAGACCTATGTGATACAATTATAATATTTAAATAAAGAAATGTAACTAAGTGTTAATAAGTAATTTTGACTAAGTGTATCTTTGTATTCAAATTTTATTATAGTCTAAATAAATCCTATATGTCCAATACAAAATACAATGTATTATATATCAGATCAGATCAGATCAGATCAGTCGCTCAGTCATGTCCGACTCTTTGCCACCCCATGAATCGCAGCACGCCGGGCCTCCCTGTCCATCACCAACTCCCGTAGTTCACTCAGACTCCCGTCCATCGAGTCAGTGATGCCATCCAGCCATCTCATCCTCTGTCGTCCCCTTCTCCTCTTGCCCCCAATCCCTCCCAGCATCAGAGTCTTTTCCAATGAGTCAACTCTTTGCATGAGGTGGCCAAAGTACTGGAGTTTCAGCTTTAGCATCAAGAAATATTATACATGCTTCTAAGAAAATTCAGTTAATTTAAGAAAATTGGGTAGCACAATTAGATCATGAAAGTAAATTAAAAAGGCACCTTCAAGAAGCATCTTCACCTATATTCTCTAGGATACAGCCTTGCCAGTGGTGACTCTTGGAGCAAATTAAGCAAGTCACACATCTTCCCTTTGCCCTAGGAGCAGCTGTCGACCAATGGCAACTCATTAAAAAGTAAACATGATGAATATATTTTTCAGTTCTTAGAACTCTAGACTTTTATTGAAAGAGAAGATGATCTTGCATATTTATTTAAATGATTCTTACTTTCTGAAAAAAATGTAAAGCAGATTCACAGATTTCTAGTTTTCCTGAAATTGACTTTTATAATTTTAAAAAGTTTATTGGGATACAGTTTGCTTAAATAAATGTTGATAAATATTCACAGTTATATAAATACCACCAAAACAATCAATCACCACAAAAGTTTCCTTGTCTTTTTCAGTCAATATCCTTCCTTCATATATGGCTTATAACAACCACTGATTTATTTTCAGCTGCTATACTATTGAGTGTTTTGGAATGTCATATAAATGGAAGCATATACATAGCATTTTTGCATTTGGTTTCTTTCAGACAGCAACTATTTTTTTAACTTTGTTGTAGAATTATTTAGGTATACTTAAGATGGCAAAAGTTGTACAAAGTTCACATATATGTTACATAACACTTCTCTGACTGTTAATATTTTACATTAGTGTTACATTTTTTAACATTAATGATCCAATAATGATATATTTGTATTAGCTAAAGACAATATTCAAATTTTCTTCATTTTCATTTTTGTCCTTTTTCTGTTCCAAGATTTCATCCAGATACCAAATTACATGTAATAGTCATGTCTCATTAAGTTTCAATTTGTTGTGAAAATTGTCAGACTTCCCTTATTTTTTTAAACTGAAGTATAGTTTATTTACAATATTATATCAGCTGCAGATGTATAACATAGTAATTCAATATTTTTATACATTTTACTCCATTTATAGCTATTATAAAATATTGGCTTCATTCCCATGCTATACAATATATCTTATAGATTATTATATACATAGCAGTTTGTACCTCTCAGTCCCCTACACCTAGCTGGCCATTTCCCATCTCTTTCTCCATTGGCAAATACTGATTTATTCTCTACATTTGTAAGTCTATTTCTGTTTTATTATGTTAATTTGTCTGTTATATTTTTTAGATTTCACATGTAAGTGGTAATATACAGTATTTGTCTTTCTCTGTCAGATTTATTTTACTTAACATAATATACTCCAGGTCCATCCTCGTTGTTGCAAATGGTAAAATTTTATTCTTTTCATGGCTGAGTAATATTCCAGCATGCATATTTGTGTTTGTGTATCACTTCTTCTGGATCCACTCATCTGTTGATTGCTTCGATTGCTTCTTTGTCTTGGTTATTGTAAACAATGCCGCTGTGAACATTGAAGTGCATACCTTTTCTTTAGAGTTTTCATTTTCTTCAGATGTATGGAACATACGCTAGTTCAAATTGCTGGATCATATGGTAGTTCAAATTCCTAGTTTTTTAAGGAATCTCCATGCTATTTTCCATAGTGGCTGAACCAATTTATGTTCTCATCATGAATGTACAAGAATTACCTTTCCTCCACATCCACACCAACATTTATTATTTGTAGCACTTCAACGTCAGCTGTTCTCACAGGTGTGAGTGTTCTTAGGGAAGATTCAAGGGTTTTAATCTATGAATAATTTAGCCATACTACTGAAATGGCATTCATTTCCAAGTATAAGGTCTTTCCAGTTTGGTGGGAGAAAGAATTATTCCTAGCCCATTATGGGATCTTGCTGTTGTTCTGCTTTCCCCTGTAGGTTGCTTTCTCTGATTGTGTTTTCTGATGTGCAGATAATCCTCAGTTGAAGACCTAAGGGAACCTCTTTGAATACCTCATGTGATTTCCCTCTATGCAGTGCCGTTTTTTCTAGTATTCTGCCTCCAGACTCTAACCGCTTTAATCTTTCTGAACTTTGATGTCTGTTTAAATGACTAAATTCTCTTCTTAACCAAGTAAGAACACGAAGTTCTGTTTGGTTTCTTTATCCTGAGTGTCACTTAGACACTTAGACACATATTTTCGACATTAAGCTGGGGAAATTTTGCAGCTTACTCATTTTCCTTTTCAGGAAAACAGTTTTTCACTGGGTCATGTATTTTGTCCAATTGTCAAGTTATTTAAATATAAAGATAAATTTCCTCTCTGTCTCTCCATCTTAGTTCAAATGAAAGTCTACATTAATGTTTTAAAATGGGGTTTTTCACTGAATATTAAGCCATTTAATATCATATTTATGCATTTTTTCTGATGTAATGTTAGTTCACATAGTTTGCTTCACACTCTGCTTACATCTTTGTTAATTTCATCAGGATGTGCTATCACTCCTTGTCTTAAATCTTATGAGGTTCTTGGCCAGTTTGAAGGATGGGAATATACAATAAATTTTACTGGTGAATGGAAAAAAGAAGAGATAAAGTTTAGGAGATAGAGACGTAAGTAAAAACTAACATACCGTGAGCTTATGCAAGGGAGAAAACTAATTATCTTTCACATTACCTACCGTATGCCTTGTGTATAACAGTTATGCCTTGTGTATAACAGTTGGATAAATTGAATTAAAAATATGGAAAAAATAATTTATGATCTTGTGAGATTTGGGTCAAGGACTCCATGTAGCCTTGGTTTTAATAAATGCTTTGAAATTTGAGGATTATAACAATGTTTGATTAGAAATGAAAAAGACTTACAGTTACAATATGCTTTGAAATGCTTTAATTATATTTGATCTAAAGTGTATGTTGGGGGAATGTCATCAAAAGGACATGATCTCTGATTGATTCTAGATCTAGATCCAGGCAATCCAAAACTCCTCATCTTGTACCCTGTCCTCAGGATGTACACTCCACTCACGGTTCTCAGAATGAGAGCAATTTTCAAGGACACAACTGTGTGAGAGCAACGTATTGTTGAGACCATCTGACTGTGTATACGACTGAACTCAGTTAAGGCCTATATATAGAAACTTTTAAGATTCTGGCATGCTGATACAGAGATCTGCTTATTTTATATCACCCAAGACAAGCCTCATATGGAAGTTCCCTTGCTTATAAGACCTGTTCCCTACCAATTTGGAGTAGTCTGCTTCTTTCTTTGTCTCTCCTTGCCTTCTACATTAGTGGGTGGGGTCATTTCAGATTTCATCTGGGAACTCCTGAGTTTTTTAACCAACTGTGTGATTTGAGAAATTCTAATCATGATGCTTCAGATCAGATAAGATCAGTCGCTCAGTTGTGTCTGACTCTTTGCGACCCCATGAATCGCAGCACGCCAGGCCTCCCTGTCCCTCACCAACTCCCGGAGTTCACTCAGACTCACGTCCATCGAGTCAGTGATGCCATCCAGCCATCTCATCCTCTGTTGTCCCCTTCTCCTCCTGCCCCCAATCCCTCCCAGCATCAGAGTCTTTTCTAATGAGTCAACTCTTCGCATGAGGTGGCCAAAGTACTGGAGTTTCATCTTTAGCATCATTCCTTCCAAAGAAATCCCAGGGCTGATCTATTTTAAAATGGACTGGATGGATCTCCTTGCAGTCCAAGGGACTCTCAAGAGTCTTCTCCAACACCACAGTTCAAAAGCATCAATTCTTTGGCGCTCAGCTTTCTTCACAGTCCAACTCTCACATCCATACATGACCACAGGAAAAACCATAGCCTTGACTAGATGAACCTTAGTTGGCAAAGTAATGTCTCTGCTTTTGAATATGCTATCTAGGTTGGTCATAACTTTCCTTCCAAGGAGTAAGCGTCTTTTAATTTCATGGCTGCAGTCACCATCTGTAGTGATTTTGGAGCCCAGAAAAATAAAGTCTGACACTGTTTCCACTGTTTCCCCATTTATTTCCTATGAAGTGATGGGACCGGATGCCATGATCTTTGTTTTCTGAATGTTGAGCTTTAAGCCAACTTTTCACTCTCCACTTTTACCTTCATCAAGAGGCTTTTTAGTTCCTCTTCACTTTCTGCCATAAAGGTGGTATTATCCACATATCTGAGGTTATTGATATTTCTCCCGGCAATCTTGATTCCAGCTTGTGTTTCTTCCAGCCCAGTGTTTCTCATGATGTGCTCTGCATATAAGTTAAATAAACAGGGTGACAATATACAGCCTTGACGTACTCCTTTTCCTATTAGGAACCAGTCTGTTGTTCCATGTCCAGTTCTAACTGTTGCTTCCTGACCTGCATACAAATTTCTCAAGAGGCAGATCAGGTGGTCTGGTATTCCCATCTCTTTCAGAATTTTCCACAGTTTATTGTGATCCACACAGTCAAAGGCTTTGGCATAGTCAATAAAGCAGAAATAGATGTTTTTCTGGAACTCTCTTGCTTTTTCCATGATCCAGCGGATGTTGGCAATTTGATCTCTGGTTCCTCTGCCTTTTCTAAAACCAGCTTGAACATCAGGAAGTTCACGGTTCACGTATTGCCGAAGCCTGGCTTGGAGAATTTTGAGCATTACCTTACTAGTGTGTGAGATGAGTACAATTGTGCGGTAGTTTGAGCATTCTTTGGCATTGCCTTTCTTTGGGATTGGAATGAAAACTGACCTTTTCCAGTCCTGTGGCCACTGCTGAGTTTTCCCAATTTGCTGGCATATTGAGTGCAGCACTTTCACAGCATCATCTTTCAGGATTTGGAATAGCTCAATTGGAATTCCATCACCTCCACTAGCTTTGTTCGTAGTGATGCTTTCTAAGGCCCACTTGACTTCACATTCCAGGATGTCTGGCTCTAGGTCAGTGATCACACCATCGTGATTGTCTTGGTCGTGAAGATCTTTTTTGTACAGTTCTTCTGTGTATTCTTGCCACCTCTTCTTAATATCTTCTGCTTCTGTTAGGTCCATACCATTTCTGTCCTTTATTGAGCTCATCTTTGCATGAAATTTTCCTTTGGTATCTCGGTATTATGATGCTTAAAATCCTTCAAATTCGTGGCCTAAGGAAAATTTGTGTTATAACAAAAATATAAAAGGTGTAGCACTTGAGGAATATAGGTAGATACACGTATACATATATATTTTACTTTACATGCTTCAAAGTGCTAATTAAATAATGAATATGAAATATCGATAGAAATTCTCTCAGATTTCTCATTTATGAGATAACTGATCTTGTCTTTTGTGGTGTATAATTTGCACAAGAATCAGAATGGTAATGTGGTTATTTTCCCTTTTATTATTCTTTATTCCTGTACTTTGAACTTTACAAATATGCAAAACTTTCACCATTTCACATGAAGGATGTTTCTTCTATTTATATCAGTACATGAAGGATGTTTCTTCTATTTATAGCTGTGTCAGTTATCACAAAGGAACAAAATATGTTTTGCCTTGCAAATGTGCATGACAGCTTTCCTAAAGTGTTAATATCATGGTCTTTGAATGAGAGATTCATTCCTGCTTAGAGTTAATATTTTTGTCATCAAGAAGAACTCACCCCTTTGCCAAGACAAAATGGAATGGCATGGAAAAATTTCCAAGCAAATAAACTTTCCTAAAACATCAATATTTCTGATGAAAAAGATGAATAAAGTGTAGAGCTAGATTGAACCTAAAATAAGAACATAAACAAATCCTTTATTTCTACTTCAGATCAACTTCTCAAGCAGTGAAGCTATCCTTTTTAAAGTTTTTTAAATGCTTTAAAACCACAAATTCAACAGTTTCCCTTCTTTATAAAAGGAATCATAAACATAAAAGGAAAAAAATGTGATCACAGAAGTTTCAAGTATTGTTGTCTCTTCCATTTATTCACTTGTTAACCGGTTTGGTGCTTATTATTTGCAAGCACATATTCTGTAAAAGTCACGTAGAATCTGCTTTAAGATTCTGTTCTCTAGTAGATTTTAAATCTTCATTAGTCACAGATTTTTAATTCATACATTTGCTGCCCCTTAAAATGTCTAGCATTAGGCTTTGAATTTATTTTTTTATCTTTTTTGGAAAAAAATTTTTTTTTCTCCTTTCAGAGGAGATTGCATCTTCCCAAGATTGAGAACATACATATTTTGCTTGCTTTTGCAAACCTAAAACCCATAAGAGAGCCAAGAAAAATCCAGCATATACTGGGCACTCAATAAATACTGCTTAAATAAATAGATGAATTAATGAAATCTTCATAAAAATTCTTAAAATATGTGTGTCCAATCTATTCCAATCTTTTCTCTTATGAGGAAGTTGAAATCAAGATAAGTAAGTGATTTCTCCAAGGAAATAAGTTGGCCAGTTGCTTTGAAGAAGAACTGATGACCCTATTCATAGTAATGAACACTTGCTGCTGCTGCTGCTGCTAAGTCACTTCAGTCATGTCCGACTCTGTGCGACCCCATAGACGGCAGCCCACCAGGCTCCCCTGTCCCTGGGATTCTCCAGGCAAGAACACTGGAGTGGGTTGCCATTTCCTTCTCCAATGCATGAAAGGGAAAAGTGAAAGTGAAGTCGCTCAGTCGTGTCTGACTCCTAGCAACCCCATGGACTGCAGCCTACCAGGCTCCTCCATCCATGGGATTTTTCAGGCAAGAGTACTGGAGCAGGGTGCCATTGCCTTCTCCGAATGAACACTTACTACTAGGCTAATAACTTTGTTTGTCTTAAGTTTCAGAGTCTTTCATACATAGTCTACAGAGAATAATGAGTGACACTTACTAAGAAACTGAGCTATTTCTGAAGACTGAACACTGAAGAATTGGTGTTTTTGAACTGTGGTACTGGAGAAGACTCTTGAGAGCCCCCAGAAAGCAAGGAGATCTAACCAGTTAATCCTAAAGGAAACCAACCCTGACCATCCATTGAGAGGACTGATGCTGAAGCTGAAGCTCCAATATTTTGGCCACCTTATGCAAAGAGCTAACTCATTGGAAAAGACCCTGATGCTGGGAAAGATTGAGGGCAGGAGGACAAGGGGCAACAGAGGAGAGAGTTTGGATAGCATTACCAACTCATTGGACATAAGTTTGAGCTAACTCTGGGAGATAATGAAGGACAGGGAGGCCTGGCATGCTGCAGTTCGTGGGTTCACAAAGGGTCAGACACGACTGAGTGACGGAACAACAACATAAATGGAAAAATAAAGCATGCTAATTTTCTTTGTGACTATGAAGGACTTTACTTTCCAGGCAAAGATATCTTTATCCATAAATAAATCATTAGAATAAATTATCTGGAAGGTCTCATTTGGATTTAATATTATATGAATCCTTGATTAATTTATGTCTGTAGAAATAGCAATGTGAGTTAGAAAAAACCTATGACAATGCATCTAACACTATACGTTTTTTGTTTTTTGGCTTTTTTTTTAAATTTTATTTTATTTTTAAACTTTACATAATTGTATTAGTTTTGCCAAATATCAAAATGAATCCGCCACAGGTATACGTTTTTTATCTAATACTAGGAAGAAAACGACCTCCCCAAGGGTCACATAATCGGTGGAAGGACTCTGGTATGAATCCCATTCTTCTACCAATCAGTCTGAAATATCTTCCCTCATTCACAGTATCAACCCAATAATCATCTTGGTGAATTTCAGAGATTATATTTTGTTAATTATAATTTTAACTGATTTCACTTCAGTTCAGTTCAGTCCCTCAGTCGTGTCCGACTCCTTGCGACCCCATGAACCACGGCACGCCAGGCCTCCCTATCCATCACCAATTCCCCTGTCCACCCAAACCCATGTCCATCGAGTCGATGATGCCATCCAACCATCTCATCCTCTGTGGTCCCCTTTTCCTCCTGCCTTCAATCTTTCCCAGCATCAAGGTTTTTTCAAATGAGTCAACTCTTAGCATCAGGTGGCCAAAGTACTGGAGTTTCAGCTTCAGCATCAGTCCTTCCAATGAACACCCAGGACTGATCTCCTTTAGGACAGACTGGTTAGATCTCCTTGCAGGCTAAGGAACTCTCAAGAGTCTTCTCCAACACCACAGTTCAAAAGCATCAATTCTTCTGTGCTCAGCTTTCTTTATAGTCCAACTCTCACAACCAAACATGACTACTGGAAAAACCATAGCCTTGACTAGACGGATCTTTGTTGGCAAAATAATGTCGAGTTAATATTCCCTTTAAAGAAAATTATTCTAAGTTGAAAGTGAAAGTGAAAGTTGCTCAGTCATGTCCAACTCTTTGTGACCCCATGGACTATACAGTCCAGGGAATTCTCCAGGCCAGAATACTGGAGTGGGCGGCCTTTCCCTTCTCCAACCCAGGGATCTTCCCAACCCAGGGATCAAACCCAGGTCTCCCACATTGCAGGCAGATTCTTTACCAGCTGAACCACAAGGGAAGACCTACTAGGTTACCTTATTCTACTAGATTACCTTATTCTTAAAGTGAAAAATGGATAATTGATTTCTTGGACACTGTACTAGGAAAGACAAAGTCCCATCCAATTGTATCTATTTATGAATTTTTAATCATATTGAAGACTTTGGTATTGAATCTCTTCTCTTTTGGAAAAATACAAATTAGATGGCACAGTGAGTACTGGACTTGGAGTCAATGGACCTGAGTACTAATCACTAAAACGGTGAGTTACTCTTAGGAATGAAGTTATGTTTTGAAATTAAACCAAACTCCTAGAAGCATTTGATATTCAAATGCAAAATGTATACCTCTATAAATGTAAATTTATGGTAACAATGGTCCTCAATATGAGCTAGATTTTCTTGCATGTATGAACTTTAACTTTAAGGAAAAGAATTGTGGCAAAAAAAAAAAAAACCTTTTTGTTGTCTGTTATTCTGTAGATTCAAAATATCTCAATCAAGTCAGTAATTTTTAATGTCTTATTAGATTTTCATACTATATCCTATTAATTGAAATATATATGTCTATAAACTTAAACTTTAGTCCATCTGTATTGAGAATTACTACATACAAGCAATTAATATATAATTTCAGTGTGATCCCATTATAACTGGTATCTCTATAAAATATGTAACTCATTCTGCCTTGAATTGGAGTTATATGTCTATCTTCCTCTATCTCCCTCATTGTATATTAATGATCTTTAAAGAGAGTATTTCTGTATTTCCCTGAAATTGTTGTTTATTGTTGTTTAGTGGCTAAGTCATGTCCAATAATTTGGTGCCCCTGTGGACTGGCAACCCCTCCAGGCTCCTCTGTCCATGGGATTTCCCAGGCAAGAATACTGGAGGTGGATTGTTATTCCCTTCTCCAGGGGATCTTCCTGGACCGAGGATCGAACCCACCTCTCCTGCATTGGCAGGCAGATTCTTTACCACTGAATCACCAGGAAACCTTTCTGAAATTAGCCTACTTAAATTAGCATGTAAGAAAATTTAGAGATAATTTAAGCCAGATACTTCTTTTATAATTCAAGAAACTTTAAAAAAAAAAAAAAAAAGGTCCATTATGGCAGAAACTGCCTACAAAGAAGCAGTTCTACCTTTCAGAACTCTGATCCATTGTTTTTTACACTTATCAAAAAACCGTATCAGAAAAGATGAGCCCTCTATTGCCCCAAGGGTCTTACAACCAAGGGGTTACAACCATTGTAATCCCATTTTCTTTACCAGTAATTAATTTAGACACATGCTCAGCCTTGGTCAATATTTATAAGAGAAAGTCTGTTGGAATGTTCTGGAAAATAATCTTCCCCCAACAATAAGAGATAAGGGAGATAAAACTGTTCTCCTTCCTCTTTCCCTCTCTCCCTCTCTCCTCTACCTGGTATCCTTGTGTTACTGAATCAGCAAACAGCTTATTCTTCAGAATTATTCTTGGGCTTCCCAGGTGGTGCTAGTGGTAAAGAACCTTTCTGCCAATGCAGGAGACATAAAAGAGGGTTTGATCCCTGGGTTGGGAAGATCCCCTGAAGGAGGGCATGGCAATCCACTCAAGTATTCTTGCCTGGAGAATCCCATGGACAGAGGAGCCTGGCAGGCTACAATCCATAGGGTTGTAAAGAGTCAGACATGACTGAAACAACTTAACACATAACAGGTTTATAAATTCCTATGGTTTATGCCAATTGAGTTCTTTCTTATACCCAAAAGTATCCTAACTGAAAATAAAATTTAGATGATAGAGAAGTGTATCATTGCATAAGGCATAGACACATTATGGTGGATAGGATGTTATAAATGATTTGAAAAAAAGGAGGTATGATAAATTTGGGCAATTAAAGAGGATGTATAAAGTAGATATTTGTAGGGAGTTTTGCCACCCAAAATCATATCTCCTTTCCTATGTCTGGGTAATCCTCCCTCTTATATAAAGCAGAAATTTCTGCTGTGAAAGCCAAAAAAAAAAAAAGCCACATATGGATTTCCTCAGACTTTCTTATTAAAGAGATTAAAGTATTGAGCACAGGACCTTGTATATTGATCCAAGTCTGGACTCTGAAACTACATCTATGAAACAGATGAGGAATCCATTCTTGCAAGGGAGGTGTTCTTCTGGCAGTAAATTCAGTATTGATGGTATTAGAATCTGGTTCTTCAGAGTATATTCATGAAAATCATTCTGTCACGTGATTTCAGGCTTGTTTTGGTTTCATAGTCTCAAACACTAGATCTTTAGTTTTTCTGGAGTTATCAAACATGATTTTATCATTTCCTTTTTCATCTTAAATTAGTCATATTTAATCTCTGCTGCTTGCAAAAAAAAAAAAGGGGGGGTCTTAACTGATATATTAAATGAACTTCTGAGATCTTCAAAGGAAATTATTCACAGAACTCCGATGCTCAGATGAAAATCTGGCTCCTGCTTAGTTTAATTGATCCCAGAGATTAAACTGTTGAGATTCCACCTTTTTTTTTAAAAAAAAAAAGAGCAGATTCTGTAGAAGGAAGGCAAGTCAGGCCCACCAGTATCAGTAGAGCAAGGTAGTGAGGTAAGCATGTTCAAAGAGAGCATGGACTATGGTATACTTTGATGCTGATGTTTTGAGTGAAAAGTCACATCCCAGAGGAGATTAGGGTGGTTTTCATGCAGAACTAAATTTTACTTTGAAAAGTTTTTCAAATGTCTAATTGCACAGGTTTTAATAAGAGTAAAATAACCATTGTAAAGACACAAATTAAATTTTGGCAAAGGCTCCCTTACTGTGGCTGGATTAAGATACCTGAATATTCTCTCTAAAAAAAAAAAAGTAATTACTCTAAATGTATGACTTTTATCTCTTTTAAATTATCCCCATCTCCATCTCCTGTAACTCCTTGAATACAAGGAGCTTGGAATGTGAAAGTATTTGCTAAAATGAACCACTGTAGCATGAACAAGATACAGTGACTATAGTGACGATTAAACCCAGAACTGTGTTCGAGTTAGTATTTTTAAAAATACATATCATACACACTTTGAGGTACCTCTTTCAAAACATTGTGATGCTCAGGGAACTATGAAATCCCCCATTGAAAGGAAACTCACAAACTGGTATATCACAGTAAAAAATAATTTACATTTTAAAATGAACCCTGCCACAGGCTGAGAGTCTAGGATCATAAAATCTCAGAGTTGAAGAAGAACCTAAAAGTCTTCTGGTCTGTTGGTTCCTATGACTATCTCCACACCAAAATGAATTTGGGAGCTTAAAAAAACACTTTAAGCTTCAACTTAGATAGATTAATGCAGTGAGATTTAGGACATACTAATCCAGCTAGCTCCAATTCTACAAGTTTCAGACTCATAGTAGGTTAAAATTAACAACAACACATATTAATTGACAGTCTAAAAGTATATAAAAAAGATAATTTGGGATAAGTTCCTGTTATTTTGATGAGGTCATAAGAACTAGCATGAAGACAGAAAAGAAGACAGTAGTCAAACAACAAGCAAGCTGAAAGGACATGGAACATCCAAGTGTTTCTTGTTGTTAAGAAAATACTTGAGACCAGCCAACTTGAACACAGCTTAATCTTTTTTGCATGCAAAATACATTTCAGATCCTAAGAAAGAAAAGCATATGGAGATTAAGAGGGAAGTTTCTAAGCTACTTTTTGCTGCTCTGAAAAAAAGCCACAATTAATGTATCAGACAAAATTAGCTGTAGAAGGGAACAGGAGATTCAATGTAAACTAATTCTCTCAGCAAACGCCAGAGTTGAACTGAAGAACCATAGTCAAGATGGAAGGAAAAGAAAATGAAATGCCAGCCACACAACTTTCTGCATGGAAAGTTTTCTAGCTCTTATTTCATTGTTAAATTTTTTCAGCCATATTACATGGTATATGTTTCCAAGCCTTCATCTTAGCTATTTATTAAATTAGTAGAGTAGAGAAGAATCTAAAATACAGTCAACATTAACTCATTTCTTTCTAGAAGGGAATCAGTGATAGAATGCCAAGTTCAGTTTTTTCAACACATTCAGAATGTTTACCAACTATAAAATTGAGAATAGGATGGTAAGGGATAAAATTATCCAAAGATTCTCAAAAGCTGCTGTATTCACTGTAATATTCTTAACTCAGAAACATGAACAAATAGGAAAATTATTCCCTTTGAATGTATGCATATAGCAGCTGTTGAACAATAGGATTTCCTCATTTTTATAACTGAATAATATTTATTATACATATATATATACATATATGTATATATATGTATAACTACAGTTGGCACTTGCCAAGATCGTTGCTGACGACTGAACAAAAAAGGCATTTGCCATCTGCCTCTGCGGAGACTGAACCCTACACTGTTGCAGCTGTTGACCTTCAACATGCCCTGAGGGAGTTCATGGTGGAGTTGGGACACTGCTCCAGGTGGAGTCAGGCACATTGCTCCAGGCAATCTGGTACGGTAGGTCTTTCAGTTGAGTCTCTCAGCCCTGTCCAACTCTTTGCAACACCATGGACTGTAGCACACCAGGCCTCCCTGTCCAACTCCCAGAGTCTACTGAAACTCATGTCCATTGAGTTGGTGAGGCCATCCAACCATCTCATCCTCTGTATCTACCCTTCTCCTCCCCCTCTCAATCTTTCCCAGCATCAGGGTGTTTTCACATGAGTCAATTGTTCACATCAGGTGGCCAAAGCATCATAGTTTCAGCTTCAGCATCAGTCCTTCCAATAAATATTCAGGACTGATCTCCTTTAGAATGGACTGGTTGGATCTCCTTGCAGTCCAAGGGACTCTCAAGAGTCTTCCCCAACACCACAGTTCAAAAGCATCACTTCTTCATGGCTCAGCTTTATTTACAGTGCAACTCTCACATGCATATATGACTACTGGAAAACCATAGCTTTGACTAGATGGAACTTTGTTGGCAAAGAAATGCCTCTGCTTTTTAATATGCTGTCTAGGTTTGACATAACTTTTCTTTCAAGGAGTGTCTTTTAATTTCGTGACTGCAGTCACCATCTGCAGGGATTTTGGAGCCCGAGAAAAGAAAGCCTGTCACTCTTTCCACTGTTTCCCAATCTGTTTGCTGTGAAGTGATGGGACCAGATGCCATGATCTTAGTTTTCTGAATGTTGAGTTTTAAGCCAACTTTTTCACTCTCTTCTTTCACTTGCATCAAGAGGCTCTTTAGCTCTTCCTTGCTTTCTGCCATAAGTTTGGTGTCATCTGCGTATCTGAGGTTATTAATATTTTCCCTGGCAATCTTGACGTCAGCTTGTGCTTCTTCCACCCCAGCGTTTCTCATGACGTACTCTGCATATAAGTTAAATAAGCAGGGTGACAATATACAGCCTTGACATGCTCCTTTCCCAATTTGGAACCAGTCTGTTCCATTTCCAGTTTTAACTGTTTCTTCCTGACCTGCATACAGGTTTCTCAAGAGGCAGATCAGGTGGTCTGGTATTCCCATCTCTTTCAGAACTTTCTATAGTTTGTTGTGATCCACACAGTCAAAGGCTTTGGCATAGTCAATAAAACAGAACCAGATATCTTTCTGGAACTCTCTTCCTTTTCCAATGATCCAGCGGATGTTGACAATATGATCTCTGGTTCTTCTGCCTTTTCTAAATCCAGCCTGAACATCTGGAAGTTCATGGTTCACATACTGCTGAAGCCTGGCTTGGAGAATTTTGAGCATTACTTTACTAGTGTGTGAGATGAGTGCAATTGTGCGGTAGTTTGAGCATTCTTTGGCATTGCCTTTCTTTGGGATTGGAATGAAAACTGACCTTTGCCAGTCCTGTGGCCACTGCTGAGTTTTCCCAATTTGCTGGCATATTGAGTGCAGCACTTTCACAGCATCATCTTTTAACATTTGAAATAACTCAACTCTAATTCTATCACTTCCTCTAGCTTTGTTCGTAGTGATGCTTTCTAAGGCCCACTTGACTTCACATTCCAGGATGTCTGGCTCTAGGTGAGTGATCACACCATCATGATTATCTGGGTTGTGAAGATCTTTTTTGTACAGTTCTTCTGTGTATTCTTGCCACTCTTCTTAATATCTTCTGCTTCTGTTAGGTCTCTATCATTTCTGTCCTTTATTGTGCCCATCTTTTCATGAAATACTCCTTGGTATTTCTAATTTTCTTGAAGAGATCTCTAGTCTTTCCCATTCTATTGTTTCTGTCTATTTCTTTGCACTGATCACTGAGGAAAGCTTTCTTATCTCTCCTTGCTATTCTTTAGAACTCTGCATTCAAACGGTATATCTTTCCTTTTCTCCTTTGCCTTTCACTTTTCTTCTTTTTACAGCTATTTGTAAGGCCTCCTCAGACAACCATTTTGCCTTTTTGCATTTCTTTTTCTTGGGGATGGTCTTGATCCCTCCCTCTTGTACAATGTCACGAACCTCTGTCCACAGTTCTTCAAACACTCTATCAGATCTAATCCCTTGAATCTATTTGTCACTTCTACTGTGTAATTGTAAGGGATTTGATTTAGGTCGTATCTGAATGGTCTAGTGGTTTTCCTTCAGTTCAGTTCAGTTCAGTCACTCAGTCGTGTCCAACTCTTTGCGACCCCATGAATCGCAGCATGCCAGGCTTCCTTGTCCATCACCAGCTCTCGGAGTTCACTCAGACTCACTCAGACTCACGTCCACTCATATGCCACTCAGCCATCTCATCCTCTGTCATCCCCTTCTCCTCCTGCCCTCAATCCCTCCCAGCATCAGAGTCTTTTCCAATGAGTCAACTCTTCACATGAGGTGGCCAAAGTACTGGAGTTCCAGCTTTAGCATCATTCCTTCCAAAGGAATCTCAGGGCTGATCTCCTTCAGAATGGACTGGTTGGATCTCCTTGCAGTCCAAGGGACTCACAAGAGTCTTCTCCAACACCACAGTTCAAAAGCATCAATTCTTCGGCGCTCAGCTTTCTTCACAGTCCAACTCTCACATCCATACATGACCACAGGAAAAACCATAGCCTTGACTAGACGAATCTTTGTTGGCAAAGTAATGTCTCTGCTTTTGAATATGCTATCTAGGTTGGACATAACTTTCCTTCCAAGGAGTAAGCGTCTTTTAATTCATCGCTGCAGTCACCGTCTGCAGTGATTTTGGAGCCCCAAAAAATAAAGTCTGACACTGTTTCCACTGTTTCCCCATCTATTTCCCATGAAGTGATGGGACCGGATGCCATGATCTTTGTTTTCTGAATGTTGAGCTTTTCCCTACTTTCTTCAATTTAAGTCTGAATTTGGCAATAAGGATGTTTTGGTGGTGGTGGTTTAGTTGCTAAGTCATGTCAGACTCTTGTGACACCATGGACTGTATAGCCTGCCAGGATCCTCTGTCCATGGGATTTTCCAGGCAATAATACTAGAGTGGGTTGCCATTTCCTTCTCCAGGAGATTTTCCAGACCCAGAAATCAAACCCGGATCACCTACATAGCAGGCAGACTCCTGCATTGTGGCGAATTCTTTACCAAGTGAGTTAGGAGGGAAGCCCTAGATATTTTAGGAACAGGTTTTATAATCTCAGTCTTTGCATCCCCTCACATCTAGAAAAGCAATAAATCCCTTCATGGTGACATCAGATCCTCGGGACTAGCAGAAACCTTTTTGTAAATGAATGCTTAATGGTACTGAACTCCCCTCTACACCAAAATCTTTATCTATTGATTTTCCCTATTATCTCTTTGGAGCAGTCTCTCAGAGCTATCTGAAGTGCTCCCTCCTGGGCAGCAGTCCTCATTTTTCCCCAAATAAAACTCAACTCACAACTCTCAAGTTGGGCATTTTTTTAGTCAACAATACACACACACACACACACACACACACACATAACACAACTTCATTCATCTATTAGTGAGCATTTAGTCTGCTTTCAGGTCTTGGATATTGTAAACAAAACTACGATGAACATGGGGTACAGATGTCTTTTCAAGTTAGGATTTTTGCTTTTTTTGAATATATTCCAGGAAGCTAAAGCCAGATTTTCTGACCCTAATTTTAGTGATCTTTCTGTCTTAAAGCTCTTCTTAAAGGCCTATATCAGTTTAGGTTTTGGACTCAGTGGGCATACACAAACTACCTGTTGTCAATGTTCTTTAGCCAAAGACTACTAGTAACATATTTGTATTGAAAAAGTTAGTTTTGTTACTTATAGTGCAATGAAGGATAATACAAACATGGAGAATGATGGTGTGTCTCAAGAGGGTGGTAGAAAGAAATTTAAATTATAGGATTTAGGATTTGGTTTGGAGGAGGATTTGGGGAAGGGTTGGAAGAAGTCGGGATGTTAGTAAACAGAGTAATTCTATGATTATGTATATTAATAAATCATGTCTAAATAAGAAAGAGACTAGAATGATGATAAAATATATAATTGGCAAAGAAACAGTGGTTGTTCATTTAGACCAAGAAGGAAATTTTGGTATTTTGTGAGTGGCACAGTCACCTTATTTTTGTTTGTACCTATTTTTCTCATTTTTATCATGATCTGAGTGTAACCTTCTCTGGGGCTTATGTTAAGTAAAATTGTTTATATTTAATAGAATAACATGGTTGGTTGTTAGTGCCAGGCAAACTTCTGAATGTCAAGGGCTATCTGCTTTTTTTTTTTCCTCACACAAGTATAAAAAGTTTCAACGCACTTGGTGATATAGGAGAGTGTTCAAAGGCAGTAAATTGGTTCTAGTACAAATTCCAAGGTGGTGAGGGGCAGGGAAGTTAGTGGATGGGGCTCCATCCCCACATCAACAAGCAATTCTCAAGACAGTCACTGGATATCCTAAAATTCAACTCAATTCTGACTCTACCTGAAAATCACATCAGTTTGCACATGTTAAGGGTTCAGCTTTACAAGACTGCCACTTGCCTCCCCTCCCCTGGCCCCCAACTTCAGATGTCACTGGCAAGCCCAGACTTCTTGATACTGAGCAGGACCATCTGGGGCTCCTGGGCACAAAGTCTTCATGTGTCCTCCATTTCTTTGATTATAAGAAGTAGGCTTCATTCAGCCTCCATGACCTTTCCTGAGTTCCAAGGGCTGGTTCAAACAGTTATTAATTAGGGAAATTATTTTGCCAAAAAAGATGCATCTAGTCAAGGCTATGGGTTTTCCAGTGGTCATGTATGGATGTAAGAGTTGGACTGTGAAGAAAGCTGAGCGCTGAAGAACTGATACTTTTGAACTGTGGTGTTGGAGAAGACTCTTGAGAGTCCCTTGGACTTCAAGGAGATTCAGCCAATCCATCCTAAAGGAGATCATTGGAAGGACTAATGTTGAAGCTGAAACTCCAATACTTTGGCCACCTGATGCAAAGAGCTGACTCATTTGAAAAGACCCTGATGCTGGGAAAGATTGAGGGCAGGAGAAGAAGGGGACGACAGAGGATGAGATGGTTGAATGGCATCACTGACTCAATGGACATGAGTTTGGGTAAACTTTGGGAGTTGGTGATGGACAGGGAGGCCTGGCATGCTGTGGTTCATGGGATCACAAAGAGTCGGACACGACTGAGCAACTGAACTGAACTGAACTGAGTACTACCCAGCATTGGTCATGCTGGAGACCTTGGATACACCCAACTCCAGCCCAGGGGTCCCAGGAGGTCACCCTACCTTGATCTGCATAGGGATCCATTCCCTATGGTTATCACACCTCACCTGCTTGGGGATCCATCAGTCCGGTATCCCAGGAAGTCAACCTGCCTTCCTCGACCTGCCTAGGGATCTGGTCCCTGGAGGTTTTCATGCCTCAACCTGCTTAGGGGTCCACCAGTCAAGGGGATTCCAGGAGGTCAACATGCCTCAATCTGCCCCGGGACCCAATTCTAAGGAGGTCAACCTTCCTTAACCTGCCTGGGGATTCGATCTCCAGGAGGCTGTCATGCGTCAGCTTGCCTGGAATCTGCACCCTGACCCGGGGACGCCTGGCTCTCAGGTTGCTACAGTACTGGTTAGGATAAGACTCACCCCCAAGAAAGTCCACCCATGGAAATGGAAGGAAGCCTATTATTGTGGGACTGTGCCCAGCCTCAGCAATAACTGAGGAGCCCAGTGAGAACCCCATTGCCTTTCTGGAAAGGCTAAAAGAGACCCTTTAAAAGTTTACCAATCTGGACTTAGACTCTTACGAGGGACAGGTGATTTTAAAGGACAAATTCCTGTCCCAGTGTGCATCAGACACCAGGATAAAGTTACAACAGCTACAGCAGCAGGACCCTGCAGCCTCTTTAGATCAGACAGCCACCAATACCTTCTATAACAGAGAACAGGAGAGGGAGGCCACGGCCCAGGAAAGGGATAAAAGGAAAGAGATAAGCCATGCGCAGATGCTGGCTGCCCTCCAAGGAAGCCCTATGGCAAACCCTGAGACCTTAAAGGACAAGGCATGAGGCAAATGCCTAATCTGTAGACAGGCAGGGTATTGGACCAAAGAGTGTCCAAACCTTGATAAGTCTCCTAAAATGGCTTGCTACAAATGCCATCAATTGGGACATTGGGCAGCACTCTGCCCTTAGGACCCAAAAGCCTCAAGGTCAAGCTCCAAGCCTTCCCTCATAATGGTTCAACAAAACTGAAGCGGCCTGCTCCAGCCAGCCCGCCTGTCACAGATAACCATCACAGGGGTGGAGCCAAGGATGCAACTGGATGTGGCAGGTAGGCCCAAGAATTTCTTGGTTGACACAGGGGTTCCTACCCTGTCCTGACCTCATACTCCAGAGCCTTCTCCTCCCAAACTTGTACCATTTGGGGTGCTACAGGAAAAACAATTACAAAAGATTCACCCAAACACTTCTTCATCTCTGGGATGGACAAATATTTTCCCACCAGTTTCTGGTGGTCCCTGAGTGTCCTACTCCCTTATTGGGAAGAGATCTTTCCTGCCTTGGAAATCTTGCAGATATTGCAGTCCTGACAGAGGATGCTTTAAAACTCCCTCTTCGGGGCACACTATTTTTACCAGCCACCACGTGAAACAACTCCTGAATGGGAGAGGCCATTTATGGACGTGTGATCAAAGGATCCTCAGATATCAAGTAGTGCTGATGGAAAATCCAGGCCTCACTATATCCCCTTGTGAGGTTTTTAACCCAGCTTCCCTCCTGCCTGCCCCCAAGGGCTCTCTCTTCTTTCACTCTTGCCTAGAAACTTTGGACTGCTGGACAAAACCCCAAGAGGGATTGTCAGAAGATCCTCTGACCAGTCCTGAGGAAATCTAGTACACTGATGGAAGCAGCTTTGTCTAGGATGGGAAAAAAGCCGGATATGCAGTAGTCTCCAATTTTGAGACCATAGAGGCTAAACCTTTGCCACCAACTACTTCAGTCCAATTAGCTGAGCTCATAGCCCTGACTTGAGCTTTAGAGCTGGGAAAAGGAAAAAGAGTAGCCATTTAAATTGACTCCAAGTATGCCTTTCTGGTGCTACGTGCACATGCCGCTATTTGGAAAGGAAGAGGCCACTTGACCACCCGAGAGCCCCCAATCAAATATGGTGATCAAATCCTTAGGCTCGTGGAGGCAGTCCATCTGCCCACTGAGGTTTCAGTCTCCTACTATAAGGGACACCAAAAAGGGAGCACAGAAGTGGCAAAAGGGAGCCAAGCAGCTGATCAGGCAGCTACTGCTGCTGCTGCTAAGTCACTTCAGTCGTGTCCAACTCTGTGCGACCCCATAGATGGCAGCCCATCAGGCTCCTCCGTCCCTGGGATTCTCCAGGCAAGAACCCTGGAGCAGGTTGCTATTTCCTTCTCCAATGCATGAAAGTGAAAAGTGAAAGTGAAGTCGCTCAGTCGTGTCCGACTTAGCAACCCCATGGACTGCAGCCTACCAGGCTCCTCCATCCATAGGATTTTCCAGGCAAGATTACTGGAGTGGGTTGCCATTGCCTTCTCCGAAAAGGCTGCTGTTGCTGCTAAGTCGCTTCAGTCGTGTCTGACTCTGTGCGACCCCATAGACAGCAGCCCACCAGGCTCCCCCGTCCCTGGGATTCTCCAGGCAAGAATACTGGAGTGTGTTGTCTTTTCCTCCTCCGAAAAGGCTGAGGAGGTGGTTAAAAAAAAAAACTGTTCCATGAAATCATTCAGAGATTTGGTCTGCCCAGGTCATTACAAAATGACAATGGGACATCATTCACTTCTAAGGTCACCCAAGGGGTCTCTAAAGCATTCAGTTCCGTTCAGTTCCATTCAGTTCAGTTCAGTCGCTCAGTCATGTCTGACTCTTTGGGACTCTAAAGCATTGGGCAGTACTTATTATCTCCATTGTGCCTGGAGGCCTCAGTTTTTAGGAAAAGTAGAAAGAGCCGACCAATTCTTAAAATCAGCGATAAAAAATAAAAAGATAACCCAGGAGACCTTCCTGGGATGGAAGGAGACTTTACCAATAGCTCTCCTCTGCACCCGTATTAGCCCTAGGGAACAGGTTGGTCTTAGTCCTTATGAGATGCTGTATGGGAGACCTTTTGTTTATGTCAATGACCTTTTTCTAGATCCTGAGGCTCAGACTCTTCAGTCTTATACCATGGCCATTGGGCAGTTCCAACAGGATGTACGATTGTGTGGAGTCAACCAGGACCCAAAAGATTCTAAAGAATCACCACTATACGCTCCAAGGACTCAAGCCCTGGTTAAAGTCTGGAAACATGGGTCCCTGAAGGCTCAACTGCAGCCCACATGGAAGGAACCCTACTCTGTAGTACTTTCTACCTCCAAAGCAGTCAGGGTACCAGGACATGATTCCTGGATTCACTACTCACGAGTCAAGCCATGGAAGAAAACAGAAGAGGACACTCGAGGACACTCAATATACCTGTGAGCCCCTGGGAGATCTCAGACACCTGTTCAGAACTACAAATGAGTGTCATTCTAATGAACACCCCCAAATTAAACTTCAGGGGATAAGATATCTCAGTTCCGTTCAGTTCAGTCGCTCAGTCGTGTCTGACTCTTTGCGACCTCATGGACTACAGCACACCAGTCATCCCTGTCCATCACCAACTCCCACAGTTTATTCAAACTCATGTCCATTGAGTCGGTGATGCCATCCAGCCATCTCATCCTCTCTCATCCCCTTGTCCTCCTGCCCTCAATCTTTCCCAGCATCAGGGTCCTTTCAAATAAGTCAGCTCTTCGCATCAGGTGGACAAAGTATTGGAGTTTCAGCTTCAGCATCAGTCCTTTCAATGAATATTCAGAACTAATCTCCTATAGGATGGACTGGTTGGATCTCTTTGCAGGCCAAGGGACTCTCAAGAGTCTTCCCCAACACCACAGTTCAAAAGCATCAATTCTTCGGTGCTCCTCTTTCTTTACAATCCAACTCTCGCATCCATACATGACTACTGGAAAAACCATAGCCTTGACTAGATGGACCTTTGTTTGCAAAGTAATGTCTCTGCTTTTTAATATGCTATCTAGGTTGGTCATAACTTTTCTTCCAAGGAGCAAGCGTCTTTTAATTTCATGGCTGCAGTCACCATCTGCAGTGATTTTGGAGCCCAAGAAAATAAAGTCTGTCACTGTTTCTATTGCTTCCCCATCTATTTGCCATGAAGTGATGGGACCAGATGCCATGACCTTAGCTTTCTGAATGTTGTTTTAAGGCAACTTTTTCACTCTCCTCTTTCACTTTCATCAAGAGGCTCTTTATTTCTTCTTTGTTTTCTGCCAAAAGAGTGATGTCATCTGTGTATCTGAAATAAGCCTTCAGGAGAAGAACATGTTTAATAATTTAAGACAATGACTACAGTCACTAATATAGTGATTTTCAGCCTAGATCTCCCTTTAAGAAAATTGAATTCACTCCTCCAACTTCTGAAAATACTGCTAGAAGAAAGTAGTTAGCAGTTAACTTCTTTGTTGTGGTCTATGTGAGGCTTGGAAAAGAGTTTCCAGGCAGAATAAGAGGACAATAGGGCTTATTAGAGAAGGAGATACTGTTAGGACAGCAGGGTGGCTCAAGGGAGAGTTGACCCCTTTCGTGAGCTAGCAGCCAATTTTTATAGCTAGAGAAAATTCCTGCTGGCAGGGTGGCATTAGGTGATTAGTTAGGATGCTATAGGGTGAGTGATAGGCTTTCTTGTAGCTCAGCTGATAAAGAATCTCCTGCAATTCAGGAGACCCTGGTTCAATTGCTGGGTTGGGAAGATCCCTTGGAGAAGGGATACTACCCAGTCCAGTATTCTTGGCTGGAGAATGCCTGTGGACAGAGAAGCCTATTGGCCTACAGTCCATGGGGTCGCAAAGAGTTGGACATGACTAAGCACAACACATTTTATCTAATATGGGGTCAGAGAATTGGCTGGTTTCCATCACAAGGTTCATAGCAACAGTTGCTATGGGCTTGGTAAATTCTGGAGATTTTTGTCTTGTGACCTTGTATAAGGCTCCACATCTATGATCTTGGCATCATGCTCCTCATCCTTAAAGAGTTTGACTATGCTGAAGAGGATCCCCTGGCCTAAGGTCATAAGCTTTTCCTCAAGTAGTGTGTTTCCAATAACTAATTACATGGAATATGAAGTCCTCTCCCTTCGCCCCATCTCAGGACAACTCTGACCATTCATCTCAGTTTCAAAATTTTAAGCATTTTAGCTGAAACCTCTGTTGAGACTATCAGAGTTAAGCTTATTTCTCATTGCAATACTGCTTCATACCCTTCTAAGGATCCTGAACTCAAGAATGTATGCATACTTAGTTGCTTCAGCCATGTCTGACTCTTTGTGACTCTATGGACTGTAGCCCACCAGCTCCTCCGTATATAGGATTTTCCCTGCAAGAATACTGGAGTAGGTTGCCATTTCTTCCTCCAGGAGATCTTCCCAACCCAGGAATGAAACCCATGCCACCTGCACTGCAGGTGAATTGTTTACTGCTGAGCCTCCAGGGAAGCAGAATACTCCCTAATAAACTTCCTGAACACTAACCTCTGTATGTTATTTACATCAGAGTATGCTTCCCACAGAACCTAGGCTGCAACATTTGGTATCAGAAGTGGTCAGAAAAAGTAGACACTACTATGGGATCTTAAAGCTAGATGGTGAAGACTCATCACGGAGCTCGAAATAAAGACCTCATCCCTGGTGGTCAGTGATGCACAGAGAGCCATGGTATATATAGAAGTGCAATTGCTAAAACTTCCCCTTTGATGAGCTAGCATATTTTACTATACCAGTGGAAGATAATGCATTAGAACAAGGTTTCCCAACTGCAGCACCACTGACATTTTGGGCCAGATACTATTATTGGGAACTCTCCAAAGCACTGAAGGATTTTGAGCAGCACCCCTGGCCTTTATTCAATAGATACCAATTGCACACTCTCCCTCTCTATCCCATGAGTTTTGATAATCACAAATATTTCTGGACATTGCCAAATATCCTTTCCACCTTTCATGTCCATGCCTTTGCTTATCTAAGCCTTCATCCTAAACATGTTTCCTTCATCTCTGCCAGTCAATCTCCTACCATTTGGGGAGTGAAAGGGGTCCCTGATTCAGTGCCAATTCCACCTAAGTCTTTTTAGATGTCCAAGATATAATAATTCTTCATTGTTTCCCAGTTAAGCTTAATTTCCTTTTATAATCTAAATGAATCATGCTTCACAAGTACTAATGTTGTCCAGGTACATTAATGTTCACTTTATTAAGACTCTGAGGTTTTGTAAACTTTACTTATAAGAAATCCAGTATTCCACAGACTTCTCCTTACTAGATGTTTCATGAAACTCAAGGATGTTTCTGTAAGTATTGGTCATCTTGTTGCAGAAACCAGTACTTGAGAAACCAAGCACCACACTTCAGAGAGTTGGAGAACTCAGGTTTATTATGCTTTTGGGCCCAGAGGAGTTGACACCCCAAGCTCTGAGCCCTGAACAAAAGGGTTACAGAGTTTTTATACATGGACAGGCATGATTAAATAGGTTTGTGGGTTTGCAGGGGCTAGGCAATTGCAAAGAGCAGGATAAGGGTGAGTGAGATAAGCTCCAGTTCCTAGTATTTTGAGTTCCCGCTTTCTGAGACCTACATGATCTAGACTTTGCAAGGAGAAAGCTTAGTTACAGAGGCAGAAGGAGCAGGAGGTTATGTAAAATTTTAACTTCTCCTCTTCATTCCCCCTCTCTTGATGCTTCTATCAGTCATTGTACAAAGCATCATCTCATGTTTTGGTAGGACATTCAGAGTTCCTTGTAGTTTAGGGGGCTATATTGAGCTATTACCATTTATAACTTTATGGATTCAATTCGAGAGGTTATGAACCGTGTAAGAGCATTGAAAATACAAGGGCCAAACAAAAGCGCCACAAAGAATATAAAGAGAGGACCAGTTAAAGGGAGAAGCCACAATGCCCAGCTCCAGATATTGTTCCAATTACCCCAGGAATTTGCTAGTTCCTCTCTCCTTTTCAAGATTCATTCCCTTAGCTGTTGGGCCATGTCCCTGACTATTCTTGATTGGTTTATCTAAAACCAGCATTCTTCATTCAAGAAGAGGCAGAGTTCTTCCTTTCCAGCTGTAGGTAGGTCAATGTCGTTCTTGAAGTCCTTGGATATTGTATGGTAGAAGGTGGTTAATGAAGAAATTCCTCCTATTCCCATACTCATCCCAGCTATAATTACCAGACCAACTAGTAGGGTATAAACTGGATGGCTTTTTTTGACCGTGTATGTGCTGCCAGAGATACAGTGAGAGTCTGGTTGTTGGGGACAATATTCATCTGGAGAGTGAGGAAAGCTAAGGTGCAGATACACATCCAGTTGACTGGTAGACATAAATAAGCATCGTCCTACAAACAAAGAAAAGGTCTTGGGGGTGGGGGGTGGCACCATACTGTGTTTGTGGGAGGATAAGTGGGCCACTCACCTTTCAAAGTTTGATTACATTCGTCCCTAGCTAAATTGCCTATAGATTCAGTTCCTCCATCATCTGTAAAGCATTCTGGAGCCTTTTGAGTTAACTCAATTGTCCTTAAGACTGGTCTTTGTAAGGGTGGATCTATAGGAGTTCCCATGACTGTTGCAATGTTCAGTGGTGCTGGTGTAGCTAAGTACCGTGGAGCTCCTAAGGATAAGGAAAGCCAGCAATCCCTGGCCAGCTGGGGGCTGGTGTCATTAAGAAGGCGATGAGTTCCATTGAGAACCTGGTACAGACGAGGGTCTAAGGGGGAGTTAACTTTGTAACCTGGGTCATACTGTCAAAAAGAAGAGCCTGATTTTTTAGGACAAAGTTGGTCTAATTTCATTTGTCTGTATTACTGTCCCTGTTCAGTATGTTTTTCCATTTATTTGGCAGACAGACACTGGTTCTGGGTTGTAACATCTGCATGGCATTTGGGGGTAGATGGAGGCACAGGGGCATGATGGCAATGCCATAGTGTTGGGATACCACCTGGGGTGTAGATCCCCTGGTGGGGGAAAGGTAGCAGCAGTGGGTGTCATAATTGGAAAACATTTTTGGCACCCAGGTCCCTGGATATACATCACATGGTTATGAAGGCAGTAGGTGGTCAGCCTATAGGATTGGCTATCTATACATTGTTCTAGCTGATGGTTAAATAAGCAATTTTCCAAGAGTTGACTATAATGTTGACAGGTTCATGATGAATAAGGAATGACACCATCTGTTACAGCAAGGGACACCAAAAGGATGCAAAGAGGCCTGCACGTAACAGATAACTGGATGCTGAAAGTGAAAGTGAAGTTGCTCATTTGTATCTGACTCTGCGACCCCATGGACTGTAGCCTGTCAGGTTTCTCCATCCATAGGATTTTCCAGGCAAGAATACTGGAGTGGGTTCCCATTTCCTTCTCCAAACTGGACACTAGCAAAAGGTTTTCTCCCCATCTTTGGGTTGTCACAGCTATAGCAACCGAGCCTATCATGAAGGGGGGTCAGTTATACTGTGAGCGATTTAATTAGTTGGAAGAATCGATCATAAGAGACATATAATAAGAATGAGGCTTCCCACTACAGTGAGATAACAGACAGCTAACCAAGCTTCTAAGGCAAATCTCAGTCCTGGGGTGTGACTGAAGCTAGTCCCGTAGCGAACAGCACAGCAATAATATTAATCAGAGATAGAGGCCAGGGTTGGCAATGAAAACCCATTGATATTTTGAAAGCCAGATCCTCAAGCTTCCGCCGTGTGTTGACCAGCCAGCTGCCAGAGGGTGGCTGGAGCAAGACTGAAGAATCTTCAAGCTTCTGCCATCTGTTGACTAGTCAGCTTCTGGATTGACTGGAGCAGGGCTCAGCATCCTTCTTGAGTAAGGGCTATTATTTTTGGAACCAGACCTTGAGGAGATTTTGGGGGTCCTGAACTGCTTTCCAGGTGTCCTCATCACAGGGAGCTGCTGCCTTCTTGACTCTGGTGTGGTGGATCCAAGACATGGTGCCTATAACTCTAACAGCAGTAGGGGTTGCCAGGATGACCATGTGAGGGCCTGTCCAAACGGGTTGAAGTAGTTCTTTTTTCCAATCTTTAACCAATACCTCATCTTCTAGCTGATAGGGATGAACCCAATTGCCCAAACGAATGGGTGTCCTTTCTAAGGTTTCTCTGGCGATATGGAGGAAGACTTTTCCCAGGGCCTGGAGGTGTCAGGACATTGCCAGGTCAGCTAGTTGTTGAGGATTTCCCTTGAGTTTTCCTATCACTGGGGGTGTTCTCCCATATAACATCTCAAAGGGAGAACAGCCTGACAACCTCAGGGTGCATTGGGCTCAGAGTAAAGGCTAGGGGTAACATGTCAACCCAGGATAACTGGGTCTCCTGACAGAGTTTAGCTAATGTAGTCTTGAGGGTCTGATTCACACGTTCTACTTTCCCTGAGCTCTGTGGCCTCTAAGCAGTGTGAAGCTTCCATTTGATTCCCAGTGTCTTGGATAAAGTTTGGATTATCTCAGACACAAAAGGTGGCCCATTGTCAAACCCTAAGGAGAGAGGCAGCCCATATCTCAGTATTATGTCTCTTAGTAGGGCCTTGATCACTTCTTATCCCTGTTCAGTGTGCATGGGGTAGGCTTCAGCCCATCCCAAGTAGGGGCAAACTACCACAAGTAAATACTTTAACCCCTATAGGGCTTGACTTCAGTAAAGTCCACTTCTAGATCTTCAAAGGGCAGTGTACCAACTGTCTGCACCCCTGGGTTCAGTCTTGGTCCTTGGTTGGCAGTGTTTTGTGCACAAGTCACACATCTAGCACTGATCTGGGCACACAGGGTTGGGCACTTAGGAACGAAATCGTAGTGGCTCAGTAAGCTCTTCAGTGCAGTTTTTCCTAAATGAGTTGTCTCATGATGTTGTTTTACCAGCTGGACTGCTATATTGCTGGGGACAGACAGTCTTCGGTCTGGGAGCTTCCATCAGCCCTCCTTTTCTTTTATTCCTCCCTCAGTTAGAGCCCATTGATCTTCCATGGTTTATCTCGGAGATGGAGACAATTCTGGTGCCAAGAGGATCTTAAAGATTGACTCGGGGTCCACTCTGGGGCTTGGTTGGGTCGCGGCCTCTTTGGATGCCTGGTCAGCCAACCGATTTCCTTTGCTGATTGGATCAGTTTCTCACTGATGGCCTTTACAGTGGATGACAGCTAGTTGGGAAGGCTTCCAGACTGCTTTTAACAGCTGAGGGATTTGTTTTTTGTTTTTAATCTCCTTTCCCCCTGCTGTCAATGTCCCCTTTCTTTATAAATGGCTCCATGAACATGTAAAGTAACAAAAGCATACCCTGATTCAGTATAGATGTTGACTCATTTCCCCTCGGCATGCCTTAGCACCTGGGCGAGTGCCCATGGCTCAGCCCATTGTGCTGAGTGCCCTTGTGACAAGGCCTCAGCCTTCACTATCTTGTCAGTTGTTGTTATGGCATAGCCTGCTTTGTGCTGCCCATCCTGGATGAAATTGCTTCCATCAGTGAATAGTTCCAGTTCTGGGTTCTGGAGGGGAATGTCCATCAGGTCCAGCCTGCTTGAGTAAATTTCATCTATGACCCCCCTCACAGTTATAATCAGGGGTTCTCACTTCTGTAGGTAAAAATGGTGGTGGGGTTCAGCATCCACATAGTCTCGAGCTGGACCTGTGGGTTTTTGCAAAGCAGTCAATAATTGTGAATCATTCTGGAGTTGCTCAGCCACTTATGCCCCTGGCTGTTCAACAGGGCAGTAAGAGCATGGGGAATCTTTACATTTATATTTTGTCCTGCTGCTGCTGCTGCTAAGTAGCTTCAGTCGTGTCCGACTCTGTGCAACCCCATAGACGACAGCCCACCAGGCTCCCCCGTCTCTGGGATTCTCCAGGCAAGAACACCGGAGTGGGTTGCCATTTCCTTCTCCAATGCATGAAAGGGAAAAGTGAAAGTGAAGTCACTCAGTCATGTCTGACTCTTAGTGACCCCATGGACTGCAGCCTACCAGGCTCCTCTGTCCATGGGATTTTCCAGGCAAGAGTACTGGAGTGGGGTGCCACTGCCTTCTCCGATATTTTGTCCTAGAGTAAGCTTATCTGCTTCTCTGACCAAAACCACAGTGGCAGCTAGTGCCTGGAGGCATAGTGGCCATCCCACAGCCACTGGGTCCAGTCGTTTGGACAGGTATGTGACCAGGCACTGCCATGGTCCAGCTGTTTGTGTGAGGACCCCCAATGCAGTGTGTGATTTTTCTCATGTACAAAGAGGTTAAAGTCCTGTGTCACATCTGGCAGCTGTAATGCTGGAGCACTGGTCAAGAGTCTTTTTATCTCCTTAAAGGCCTTTTCCTGTTCAGGTCCCTATTTCAGGAGTTCTTACCAGACCCTGCTTCAGCTTTAAACAAAGGCTTGGCAATTTCAGAGAAAGCCGGTACCTGGACCGGGCAGCATCTGGCAACCCCAAGGAACTCATGGACTTCTTTCTTGGTGTTTGGCTGAGGTATTGAACAGATGGCTTGCTTTCTCTCATGTCCGAGGGCCCGATGCCCTTTTGAGATGGCAAACTGAGGTACTTGACCTCCTATCTGAAGATGTGAGCTTTTCCCATGACACCTTGTACCCTGTGGTGGATGGTAGAGCCAACAGGGCTTTGGCACCTCTCCAGCAGTCTCCTTGGACTATTGCAAAGAGACTGGATACTGGAGTAATGAGTGTGCTCCCATCACAGAGAGACATCTAAAGGGTTGAAGAAGTTCAGTTGGCCCAACAAAGAAAGGTACCAGCCTGAGCTGGCCATCCAAAACCTTATCAGAGGTTGCAATTGGCTAGCAACAGGTCATCCACATACTGGAACGGGGTACTGTTGAAAGTTTCTCTGGGAAGGGCAGCAAGTCTGCATCCAGGGCTTCACCAAACAGGGTAGGTGAGTTTTTGAAGCTTTGTGGTAGTCAGGTCCAAGTCAGCTGTGTCTTTCTCCCAGTATGTGGGTCTTCCCATTAAAAGCCAAACAAGGGCTGGCTGGCTGGTGACAGCCAGAGGCAGAAGAATGCATCCTTAAGATTGAGGCAGATGAACCAGCTTGCCTGAGTAAAGAGACTCAGAAGAGTGTAGGGATTTGGGACCACTGGATGGGTGATGATCATCGCATTGTTGATGGCACGGAGGTCCTGGATGGGGCAGTAGTCATTCCTCTAGACTTTTTGACTGATAAGAGCAGAGTGTTCCAGGGAGACTGACATTCAGTTAGGATCTCAGCATCTCATACACGCTGGATGTGGTCCCAAATTCCCAGGCTTGCCTCCCGTGGTAACGGATATTGTTTCTGTCTAACAGGAGTGGCTCCTGGCCTCATGTCCACTACAATGGGTGCAAGGGTTTTGGCCAAACCTGGGGGCCCCTTCTCTGCCCAGACATCAGGGAATCCTTTTAGCAGTCTGGGGGATTTATTAGTTCCCTCCCCGAGGAATAGAGATGCCATTCATCTTCCCTGGGCATCATCACAGCCATCATCAGTGCCAATTGGCTCCCCAGAGTGAGGCTCGCAGGTTTTCCAGGGGCAAAGGTGATTTGTGCCCCCAGTTTTGTCAGTAAGTCTCTACATAGCAGCAGAACAAGGCATTCCAGTAAGTAGAGAAATTTATGAGTTACTAGAGGCCCCCTAGCTGACGTGAATGGGCCTTGCAAAATGAGTGGGCTGCCATGTCCCCTGTGGCCCCAACAATAGTTGCTGTTCTGCCTGTGAGGGGAGCCACAGGTGTGGTTACCACAGAGCATTCAGCTCCAGTATCCACCATAAAAGTCATTGATTGGCCCCCTACTTTCATCATGACTGTGGGCTCCCGGGGGCCCAGGATCAGGGAGCCTGGTCTTCCCTAGTCTGATTCTGCTCTGGCCAGGCTGATAAGGTTTTGGATGTCCAGCCCAGACTGGTACCTTTCTTTGTTGGGTCGACTGAACTTTTTCAACCCTTTAGATGTTTCTCTGCGATGGGGACACTCATTCCTCCAGAGTCCAGTCTCTTTGCAATAGACGCACTGGTCATGGCATAGTGGTGGTCTCTTCTGAGTTTCCCCTTTCCACGAGCGAACAGTCTGTTTCACTTGATCTGAACTCCTCAATGCCGATGCTAGCAAGGATGCTTTATGTTTCATGTTTTTGCCTGCTTGCAATTGGGTTTCATGGTCTTGGTTCACAAAGACTTTATTTGCTACTCCCAGGAGCAGTGTGGCATTCATCCCAGTGAAGCCTTCCAGCTTTTGGAGTTTTCATTGGATGTCTGCACAGGATTGAGCTACAAAGCCAGCATTAATCATCCATTGATTCTTGGGTGTGTCAGGGTCGAACGGGATGTATGTCTGGAACACTTCACACGGCCTTTCATAGAAGTTGGTGGGAGTCTCGTCTTCTTTTGGGGTTATTGTTGTAATTTTGGGCATATTGGTGGGCTTTTTGGCTTCTGTTTGCAGTCCATGTAGAAGGGCATCATGGTGACCCAGGGTTTCTTGTCCTTCTCTGGTATTGAAATTCCAATTAGATCTCGTCTCTGGCATCTCGTATGTCCATCCTTCTGCATCTAAAATCTCTGCAGGGGCTTGTCTTCGGAGACATTTGTGGGCTTCTGTCAAGATGTGTTGCTTTTCTTCAGTGGTGAAGAAAGACAAGGAGCTGGTGACAGTCATCCCATGTAGGCTGATGGGTGTGGAAAATGGACTCTAGGACATCAATCATAGCCTGTGGTTTATCAGAATATGCTGGATTATGGTATTTCCAGTTTAGAAGATCAGTAGTGCTGAAGGGCTGGTAATAGAGGATGAAGAAACCAGGCTGGACTGAACTGTCCTCATTGACTTGTTGAGGACCTTGAGTTTCTTGCAGTGGCATCTGACAGGCCGCAGGCTGGTGAGATTGTTTGGCAGAGCCCAGCCACTTCACTGCTGGCTTGGGGCTGGAGTATTCCTCATGAGGTGGTGCAGGGGACATGGAGGAGGTGAACTGTCTGGCAATGGGTCCTGTGCTGGCTGTGCTGGAGCTTGTGGAATCAGGGAAATGTATGGTGGGGGCAGCTGTGGGTCTTCCGCTGGATCTCCCTGGAATATAGGTTTTTTCCCTTTTTGTTTTTTTTTTTTCTGAGTGGTTGGGCCACAAATACCCTACTCTGTCCCTGTCTGTTTGTGCAAAGTCTTGCCCATGGGGGCAGGGTCTGTGCTATTAGAAGTCAGGAGTCTATGTATGGAAAATGATCTGGGTGTCCTGAAGTCCCAGGGACTACCTTATGTGCTGCTTGGACAGTGAGCAGGTTGAGAGTCCCCTCTGACGGCCATCCAAAATCAAAGGATGGCCGATCCAGCTCACATAAGTTATGAAGCTTCCTGGGGGTCATCTTGACTCCGTAATCTCGTGCAAAGCCCTTCTTAAAAGTCTTTATCATGCAATCTAAAACTGTTGGCTTAGAGGAACTTCCACCCATGTTGACAAATGTAATCTACCTGGCAGGGTTTTGAAGAAAACCCAAAATCTTAGATGTTAGCTCAAGGAGTCAGTCGACAGAAGAGTAACCAATAATTTCTCCCTCCCTGTGTATCCTGACCTGCGTTGGTGGCACAAAGACAAACAAGTGTGGGTACCGCCTCAAAAGAGGAGACCATTCAGGTGCCCACTTGGCCCCATCCCTGAGGGGAACTTAGGTGCCTCTTAGCATTGGCAGATCAGTATAAACCCCTGATCCGGATCTGTCTCGCAGGGAGGGACTGAGTCCCCAAGAGACAGACACTGCTTTGAGCCATATGAGGTCACTACAGAACTGCAAGATAGGGCCCACTTGGACTCCATAGCCATGAAGGCCGTGAAGCCACACAATCGAGCCTGAAACGCAAGCGAATCAGGCCACACACTCATTCACATTCATTTTTTGACCGCCTAGCCACTCTCCTGAGGGAGATTTAAAACACCTCTTAGCATTGGCAGGTCAGTATAAACCCCTTACCTGGAAAAGCCTTGCAATGAGAGATCAAATCCCCCAGAGACTGGCACCACCTTTCAGCCTTATGAGGTCATCACAGAACTGCAGGTTTTGGACCCTCTCAGGCTCCATAGTCTGAGGACTGTGGAGCCCACTTTCACTTCCTTCAATCAGCAATCATGCATATACAATCACTCAGAGGTTATCACAATACTTTCCTTTTCCCAAGTCCCCATGTCTCCCTATCTGATACTCCGTTCCTGGGAGCTCCAAGGAGGTGATCAGTCTCCTCTTCTACCCATTGGGGTAGGACTTGACTGGCGACTGACCCCAGGGCCTTACCTGATCCTGTGGCCATTCCTGGTGAGTTGGTCCGTCCCTCCAATGAGTCTGGTCAGGGCACGGCCATACAGAGAGTCAGAATGCTGGTCCGAAAGAAAACCCAGAATACCATCAGGTGGCATGCCTCCTCATTTGTCTTGGGGATCCTACGCTCTGACCAAGCCGAGTCATCAGTCCGGCGGCTCAAGGGGCCAGCATAGTTGGAATTTTGCTGAAGCCTCCAGAAAATGTTGCAGAAACCAGCACCTGAGAAACGAAGCACCACTCAGAGATGGAGAACTTAGGTTTAGCATGCCAATGGGCCCAGAGGAGTTAACACCCCAAGCTCTGAGCCCTGAACAAAAGGGTTACAGAGTTTTTACACATGGACAGGCATGATTAAGCAGGTTTGCATGTTTGCAGTGGCTGGGCGATTGCAAAGAGCAGGACAAGGGTGAGTGAGATAAGCTCCAGTTCCTAGTATTGTAAGTCCCCACTTTCTGAGACCTATGTGATCCAGTCTTGGCAAGGAGCAAGCTGAGTTACAGAGGCAGAAGGAGCAGGAGGTTATGTAAAATTTTAATTTTTCCTGTTCAATCTCTCACTGTTAGCTGTACCTGCCAATAAATCAGGGACTCACTTCCAGGAGTTCAACAGCTAGACTTCAATCACAGATCAATTGCCCACAAGTGATTCCAGCAGTTCTGGTTGTGCAATGCTCCTCTTGCTTCTTGCTTTCTCAGAACAAATATTTAGCAGTTTACTGAAGCCAGTGTTGCTCTGGTGACGGAAGGGGAACGTGTCAGCAGTTTGTCTGCCTGAACATCTCCCAGCAAGTGCTTGAGCACTGATGTTTTACAACTCTCCATGGTATAGGTCTCTTAAATTACATTCACAGCTATCATTTCTTAGGAAACACACATGCTGCAGGCATGTCTGGGACAGAAATTATTTCTTTATGAGCAATCTCCTAAATACAAAACCAACACACCTTTGATCTCTCTGCCTAGTGTGACCTTTTCTGACTATCTGTGACCTCTTTCATTATGGAGATTTCCTTGTGCTGTGTTCCACATTGTTGTTTAGTCACTAAGCCATGTCCAGTTCTTTTGTGACCCCATGGACTGTAGCCCACCAGGCCCTTCTGTCCATGGGCTTTCCAGGGAAGAATACTGGAGTGGGTTGCCATTTCCTACTCCAAAGGACTTTCCCAACCCAGGGATCGAACCCACGTCTCCTGCATGCAGGCAGATTCTTTAACCTCTGAGCCGTGCTACCTTTGTTCCTTTTGGGGGCTGCCATGTGTTATCAGTCATGTGTGAATATCCTTGAAACTCACTGGTGGTAGGTAGAGTACAGAGATGATTTAGACTATCGGAGCGCCATCTCTTTTTTCTCAGGAGAGATTTTTCTTCAAAACAGATGGTGATGCAGGTGAATTTGTGAAGAGAGAATTTATTTCCAATTCTTCCTGCCAGAAATGAGGCACTGTTTTAAACTACATTTTTCCATGTTGTCACGGACCCCAGAGATGAGCTGCATTGTTTTTAGGTCTTTGTTCTGCATGTTCTTTGACGCTGCTAAAATGTATCTGATTGATTTTAAATACCAGATTGTAAATTTCACTAATTTGACAAACCTAAAACTTAAAAACTAAAATTCTTTTAGGATCCATTCCTAGAATAAACTCAGACATCAGAACCTATGATATAACTTGTATTCTTATTCATTTGAAAAACCAAAAATAATAACAAGGAACACAAAGAACAATAAACATTATATATATATATGTTTGTATATTTATATATTTGTGTATATATATATATATATTTACTCAGTAAGAAGTTACTTCTTTCTTCAAAGAAAAAATAATTGAAAAGATTTTATTCATCCATTAATTTATTCATTCATTCATTTATCCTTCTAATGAGAATTTGTCACTCACTAAGAAGGGTCAAGAATCTATTGAACCACTCTAATATCATGATATTTCCAAATTAATACAATAAAAAATCAAAACTACATTGATATTAGAACAGGATGACCTAATCTCAAGAAGTCTCATATTCATAATGAATGGCATCTTCCAGGAAATTGATTGTGTTCTGTCTTATAGTATCTACTGCTGATGAACTATTTAAGTGGGTATTGATCTAGAAAAACCTAATCCATAATAACTCCTACATTACATACAATACCATGTGTAAAATAGCTATTGGGAGGTTTCTGTATAGCACAGGGAGAACAGCTTGGTGCTCTGTGAAGACCTATAAGGGCAGGATGGTGGGGGTGGAAGGGAGGCTCAAGAAGGAGGGGATATATGTATACTTATAGCTGATTCATGTGTTTGTACAGCAGAAACTGACACAACATTTTTAAACAATTTTACTCCAATTAAAAAATAAATTAAAAAAAATAAAGATTTGGCAGATTGTACACAGAGTCATATGCTTTTCCTTTGCCAAAATTATCCTTTCACTTTATTTCAATGTTTATGTAGAAGTAGCCATATGGCTCATAAAGGAATGAACAAAGAAGATTAAAGTATATGAAAAAGAACCTCCTGATAATTTTGGTTCCACAAGAGATGCAGATATTATTGCTAGAATAATACTAAGAATCAATAGAAAAGTAAAATTCTTTCAACAAGACAACATATACTTTCAAATTTTAAGCTGGTTTGTTAGGAATATATTTAGTTAGGAATATGTTTTAAAATCTATCATGAATCTTAATGCATTTAGAAATTAAAATTAGAGTTCTGAGATATGGATTAAGTCGAATACCCTTTCCATAGTTTGTGGGTATAAGGCTGAAGCTCATGTCTTCTCTGACTCTCTTCCATGAGCCCTACCATTCTTCACCAATGTACTCTGCAAATGAAGTTGTTAAAAGTCTGATAAGCATCATTTGATGGATAAGGAGCCCAGAAAGGGGAAAAAGATATATTTGTTTCCTCAATGGTGAATTTATCTTACTAAGAACCAAGAGCTTATCTCCTCTCTCCTTCCCCCTCTTCTGCTCTACCTGACATTATTTCAAAATAGCAACATTATTTTCAAACACATTAATGAGATTTTAAATGAGTGTGTAATTTATTATGTAATTATGTTTACATTCTTTAGAGAAGGGACTGTATATTTCAGGCTGCCAACTTTTCTGTATCCTGTGCCAGTTTGTGGGGGTAGAGACGATGTGTGTCAGGTAGGTGAAAGCAAGTCATCCATCTTGGTGTCCCTGTAGCTGTTCAGGGTGTTGGAGAGCACTCTACAGTTAGGGACAGAAAGCTTGGTTTCACTGCAGCATGGGGGAAAAAATCACTTAACATCAGTGAAATAGGTTCCTTGCCTTCCTCATAGTGCAATTGTGTGCAGCATTTAATTATGACATTAATATACTTTCTAAATAAATTTAGACAGATTATTACTTTCACTCCTAAAATTAGGAGAAACCAGGAATGATATTTAAGCAGCACATCCAGAAGTTCTGTTAATAATTGAGGACAAACACAGTAGCCCCTGCCAGAGATGCTACAGATCAAAGATACTATCTTAGCTGACTGAATGAAAGGACACGTTAAAATTAATGAACTGAATTCATAAGTGGGAAGACCACCGGATTCTAAGTTTGAATCCCTGATCTGTGATATCGACTATGTGGCCTGAAACAAGTTAACATCTGTCATTAACCCTCTCAAAAAGACAAAAGAAATGAGCAAAATAGCTTCAAATCAACATTTTTAGCTTTTTGACACAATAACATCCAGCTCCCACTCCAAACAATTTATATACCATGACATAATTAATGCAATCAATTTATGTTTTATGTATCTCTTCTCAAGCCTCCTCTTTTGAATTAAGTGAATGTTGCTGCTGCTGCTAAGTTGTTTCAGTCATGTCCAACTCTGTGCGACCCCATAGATGGCAGCCCACCAGGCTCCCCTGTCCCTGGGATTCTCCAGGCAAGAACACTGGAGTGGGTTGCCATTTCCTTCTCCAATGCATGAAAGGGAAAAGTGAAAGTGAAGTCGCTCAGTTGTGTCCAACTCTTAGTGACCCCATGGACTGTCGCCTGCCAGGCTCCTCCACCCATGGGATTTTCCAGGCAAGAGTACTGGAGTGGGTTGCCAGTGCATTCTCCAGAATTAAGTGAATGGTAATATCTAAATCCAAATCTGACATATAAATACAGAAGGAAGTTAGTCTGGAACTATTGCATTAAAGTTTCAGCCACATAAATTGTCTTCATTTTAAAGATAATTCAATTAAAGCCCTGAGAGGTTAAGTCATTTGCTAACAAGATACAGCTACTAAATGAGTGAGTACTGTTATCTGCATTCTACAGTTATTTCTCAGCCATTGACTAAAATTTTTCATGATTAAGCAATCATTGTTCAGATACTCGTATAAATGCATGGCCAAAAGTCTCCAAATTATTAGCCTGAATATATTGTACCCTCATGATATTTTTATTTCAAAAAACTCTGGCTTACCATTTAAAATCAAGTTAGTTATGACGCTTGAGGCCCAGGTGTTTTTAAACAAATAGATTATACAGATTTTCTGTGGAAATGAGCTGCTTTTTTCACTGGAAAAAAGGTTCAGAAGAAAGAGCTTGGGTTAGCTGAGATCATGTCTCCTAAAGCGCATACTGAAGAACAATTATGGGCTTCCTTGGTCAGGTTTGTTTTGTTTAGTGATAGTTCTCAATAGTCAATGGAAAAGCCAGAATACTTTTTCATCTCTGCTCTTTCTTTTTGTGAAAAGGTCCTGATGTCCAAATGGACAAGCAGGTGAAATTTCAGGAAATCTGTAATGGAAAACTCGCATTAAGAGTTTCACAGATTTTAGTTGTCTTTTATTTTCTCCTCATCCAAGTTTGCTCTTAAAGGGAGAAGGAATGAAGTTTACAGATAGATGTATTGAATGTGTAATTCCAGGCCTTCCTAGAGAATTGTATAAAATAATTCTTGTCATCCTATTCTTTCTGACACTCCATCATGTTTCTCCTTTTCACTTTCTTTCTCTTTTCCAGTTCATTATATTGATGTTAATTTTATTTAATGAATTGTATTTCTGTTGTTCAAGCCCCTTAAAAGTTATTTTATTTCCATTCCTGCAAGAGGAGAATGTCCAGAAAAGCTTTCTTGATTATTAGCACTAAAACTGGCTTTTCCATTGATTATTGAAAACTATCACTTTGCTTAGTTTCTGAAGGAAAAGACCACTTGCCTAAGTTTAACTTCACTTACCTTTCTTCACGTTGACTTCCCTGTTACAACTTCATCACTTCTATCATTGGCATAGTATCTACAGCCGGTTGGAAGGCTGTACCTACTCTGGCTTGGACGCTAAGCTACTTACACTTGTGCCAATGTATATATAAAGTCTCACTTATTCCTTAAATAAACTTAAGTCACTATTAGCCCCAGTTTATAGATGAAGTAAATGAACCTCACAGATTTTAAGTAGTTTTGTTAAAGGCATATACCAGATGAGAGACAGAAATAGATATAATATTTGGTGTTGTTTTTGTCATTATTGGAAGAAATAAAACTATCTTCTCCTGTGTCTGCATCCAAATCTGGATAGGTAATATCCCAGGATTTTTATGTATTCCTTCAAAATTCATTTTCAGACTTGGAAAAAATCTGACTGAAAAATAACCCTAAGAAATAAAACAGCAAGAAAACATGAACTGCATTGTCTTCTCTTTCCCATAATTTAGTATAGATAAAAGTATAAAATGTCATCAATATTTATTTTTTAAAATCAGAAGTTGTTTAGCACAATAATACTTGATGAGTAAGGAAACTATTCTTTCTTAAATTTAGGTACAAGCTATGATTTTTGTTGCCATTGTGATTACCTCAAAATCTTAGTGTCATTTCAACTTCTGTTTTCCTTTGTTGTATATGGTTAATTACCAAGTCCAGTTTTGATTTCATATTCCAACAAGCACCACCTCTATTCCTTTCCAGGGAGTATATGGTTTTTATATATTGGGGATTATGTGTGTTTGTGTTCAGTCATGTCCAACTTTTTCTGACTCTGTGGACTATATCCCTGTCCATAGAATTTTCCAGGCAAGTATACTGCAGTGGGTTGCCATTTCCAACTTCAGGGAATCTTCCTGACCCAGGGATCAAACCTGCATCTCTTGCATCTCCTGCATTGACAGGCAGATTCTTTACCAATAGGCCACCTGAGAAGCTCCATTTGGGATTATACCAGTCTTTCCAATATGGCCAAGCCATGTTTTTCTTAACTAGTACTTCCTTCTTCCTTATATGAACCCAGTGTGCAAGTAAAACTATTCTTCCAAGAAGATGTGAATAATCTACTCACCTAGTTTTTTGGGGGTTTTTTTTAAAGGATATTTCTTCTTACTGGAAAGCTTTATTCTATTTTAAACTATTGTCTATCAAGCACACAGTTGTCCACATTTCATATATCCCTTTACATTCTAGGATGACTGCACTAAATACAATACTTAAATTTTATCAATTTTCTATTCTGGTGGCCCGATACTTATCATTTATCTCTTCTACTCATTATTTGAACTCCAAAATGAGGTTAAGACAATATAATTTTAAGATCCTCAGCTACAAATGCCCAGGGGGGCAGACCTGAGCTTTATTTTCTGCACAATTGTTTACCAAATTCTCTGAACAATATTACCCATTTGTTTGTGAAACCTTCAGGAATCCTCTTAGGATACTGGAATTAAATAATTATAGAACATAAGAAATAGGGAATTTAGAGATCTGATATTTCCTAAAGTTGGAGAGATACTCTGAAAAAGAAAGAAATTTAAGGTAGGAAGCACTCTTCGTTTTATTTACTCCATTTCTTTCACACTAATCATTTATTTCAGTTAATACTTGAATGCCATTTTATTAACACTTAAATACTTGAATGTCATTTTATTATCATATATTATCAAACTATAGTATTATACAATAGTAATAGTAGCAGTGTTAGTCACTCAGTCATATCCAACTCTTTGCAATCCCATGGACTGTAGCCTGCCAGGGTCCTCTGTCCATGAGATTCTCCAGGCAAGAATTCTGGAGTAGAGTGCCAATCCCTTCTCTAGAGGGTCTTCCTGACCCAGGGATCGAACCCGGGTCTCCTGTGTTGCAGGCAGATTCTTTACCATTTGAGCTACCGGGAAGACCCTATTATACAATAGAGACATCATTTATTACATGTTTCCAGTACTTGTCAAATATTATTTATTAAAAAAATGTATGAAATGATCAGATTATTATTTTTCTCTCCAAAGTTTAAATTTTCCCAACTAAGATAGGAAATCTCATCTCAGAAATTATATACCAGATTTTCTAAAGGTAAGAAAGGGTTAAAATGGACACAATTTTAAAATTATACTTTCCCTTCATATGGGGGTAAAAGAAGTGGATTCTAGTTCATCAACTGTGAATCCTGGATTAAATATCCTTCTATACTAATCTTTGTGAAAGAAACATTAAAAGCCCATTTGGTATTTTATACTATAACACGTGATTCTTTAAGGATTTATTACTTTGTTTCATCTATACTATCTTTTTTCTTTCTGTCTTAATTATTTTAAAGCAAAACTCAGCCTTTATGATATTTTACCCCTTTATCAGTCAGAATATATATCCTTAAAAATTTATCTGGATATTTTCCTATATAACCAAATTTCTCCAACTGCCTCAAAATATATTTTTACGGTTGATTTTTTCAAACAGAAAACAAGTAAGGTCCACACTTGCCAGTTGGTTATGTTGCATACATCTCTTTGTATCTAAAACAGTCATATATCCCTTTGCTTATTCATTACATACTACTGATCTGCTGAAGACAACAGATCACTTGCCCTTTAGAATTTCCAGTCTTCTAAATTTTCTAAATTTTCTTTCTGTTTACTTTGTGATGTTTGTTAATTTGTTTGTCTCTCCTTAGTATTCTTAATATACTAATTATTGGCCCTGCAGATATGGTAAAATTTAGGATTAGATGTTCTATGTATTTTTGAAAAAATACTTAAGTGGTGCTATTTATCCTGTAACATATTTGGAGACTTGCAGTGTTTTACTGCTCTCCACCCAGGTGCCCTTTCCCAATAAAGTCTCTTGCTTTGTCAGCACATGTGTCTCCTCGAACAATTCACATCCGAGTGTTAGACAAGAGCCCAGTTTCGGGCCCTGGAAGGGGTCCGCCTTCCTGCAACAAATGGCAACTCTGGCGGGGACTCTTCTTTGCTGAGACTGACATCCTGACCACTCGGGGTACTCAGGGGTCAGCTTGCCTGCCAATGGACCGGACCCAGCGGCTGCAACTGGGACCCTTTTGTCCCTGGTCTCCCCCTGATGCGGACAACTGGCCAGAGTGCCCCGACCGGTAAGGAACAAGAGACTTTATTGACCTCTCTCCCTTTCCCTCTCTCCTTCCTCTCCTTAACCCTTCCTATCCTTCCCCATTTTTCTAGTCCCCAGGTCCTGGATGCAGGAATCTGGTCGAAGGGCCCTCAGCCTGAGCTGAGGATTGGAGACTGATCACCTCCTCTTGGCAGAGAACTCGAATTCTGGTTCTGGTCTGGTCTGATTTCTGGTAGGGCCGAGTTCCAGTCCTCCCTTCTCTGGAGGCCCAGGGAGAAGTCCCATAACATCTGGGTATCTGTAGGTGGCAGGAGACGTCTGTAAGGCCACCCCTTTCGCCCCCCTCTCCCGCCTCCTCCCCCTTCTTCTTTCAACCTGGCTTCCTTTCCTCCCTTTGAAATATTTGATGTTAGTACTTGAATCTGAAGTTCTGTGTCTCTATAGAAGGTTTTCTGAGAGACTGTATTCTTGTATTTAAGGGCTTCCCTGGTGGCGCAGAGGTTAAAGTGTCTGCCTGCAATGTGGGAGACCTGGGTTTGATCCCTGGGTCGGGAAGATCCCCTGGAGAATGAAGTGGCAACCCACTCCAGTATTCTTGCCTGGAGAATCCCACGGACGGAGGAGCTTGGTGGGCTAAAGTCCACGGGTCGCAAAGAGTCAGACACGACTAAGCGACTTCACTTTTCACTTTCTTAGTAATGTGATGATTGATTGTGCAGTTAATTCAGGTCATAATAGCATGCTCTCTAGTGAGACAAAGATCTCAACGTTAACACAGCTCTCTGATTTCTGGCCACAAATAGTCTAAATCCTTCCAGCTAGTGACATCAAGGTGTGGATTAAATGACTGTGCATAATCCCTTTCTTGGGTTCTTAGCCTGGAGGCTAAGGATCTGGGAAACTAATTTAGAAATTCATGTGTATTCTAACAGAGGCATACTGACCAAATTTTAAAAGTAAAAACTGACTCATAAGGTTTATGAAGAGTACCAGAATCTGAGAACCACCCCCACCCAGTAACTCTCCATGAACAATACCCTTGAAAGGATACAGAAAAGAAGGAAAAAGCAATGATTCCAGAAGCTAAGGATGAAAAGAGTGGAAACAGGAAAATTCTGGAAGAATATCTTTAAAATTGGGTGACATCACACGAAAGTCATTGAGAGCTGATATACCCTTTAACTCCTAAACTAAAAGAGCACTGATAGAATTTTAGGCAAATTCCATTCATATATCCTAAATAATGAATGTTAAATTTAATTTTATATAGGTCTGACCTTAGATCTTGGATTCTTGCCACTTATCTGCTTTATAATTCTGGGAAAGTTACTTCAGCTCTATAAGTTCCTATTTCTTTATCTATGTAATATGGAGAAGATTTTATTACTTTCCTCAGAGTTTGGGTGTTAAAATTAAGCCAGAGAATGGAGGTGTATATAACAGCATCATGTTGCTTTAAAATAGGTTTTATTATTATTTAGAAATGTTAAGGCTAACAGAGACAACTGTCATTGAAAATATAGTTTATTATTCTTCCAGATGCCAAAAGAAAGGGCACATCAAACTGGCTCAATCAAGAGGTACAGAGAGAAGGGGAAATTGTGAAGAACTTTTATTTTGGTTTCCATGAGACGGACCAGGCAAAGGCAGATTAAACATTTTTAGGATGCACTAGCTTGAATAAGTCCATGGTCTCTGGGATATAGGAGCTGTCCCTAGTTATCTGGTACCTGACCCTGGGGTAATTAAGGCAGGTGAGTGATACCCCATAACATGAGAATCCAATAGACAAGTTAGCTGGGGTGTGGGCTCTGGATTAAAAGGCATATGGCTAAATTATTTATTGAAATCTTCATCACTTCCCCACTTATCTAAAATAATTCTGTTTTATAAATCAATTTCTTCTTAATTCTTAGATCTATTTTTCATCTGTGCATTCTTTCCCATGCGTCTCCTGCATCCTTTTACACAGTCTGAATTGTAATAGCTCTCAATATATACTAACTGTTTTAGAGTCTTTGTTCTGAAATAATTTAGACTTGCAGAAAAGTTGCAATAATAGTACAGAGTTCATGTGAATGTTTCTACCTGTTTCCTATGATGACTTTTAAAAAAATTTTTTTAAATGTTATTGGCAAATAGTTTATTTACAATGTGTTAGTTTCAGGTGCACAGCAAATTGATTCAGTTGTATGTATTCATATATCCATTCTTTTTCAGATTCTCTTCCCCATAGGTCATTACAGAACATTAAATACTATTACAGAATACTATGCTATACAGTATGTCCTTGTTAATTTTTTATTTTATATATAATAGTGTGTATTTGTTAATCCCAAACTCCTAATTTATCCCTCTTTCTTCTACTTATGATAACATCTTCAATAAGCAGAGTATATATAATATGCTGCTGCTAAGTCGCTTCAGTCATGTCCGACTCTGTGCGACCCCATAGACGGCAGCCCACCAGGTTCCCCCGTCCCTGGGATTCTCCAGGCAAGAACACTGGAGTGGGTTGCCATTTCCTTCTCCAATGCATGAAAGTGAAAAGTGAAAGTGAAGTCTCTTAGTCGTGTCTGACTCTTAGTGACCCCATGGACCACAGCCTACCAGGCTCCTCCGTCCATTGGGCTTTTCCAGGCAAGAGTACTGGAATGGGTTGCCATTGCCTTCTCCAGTATATATAATATGATAACATCTTAAATAAACATAGTATATACAATTGTCAAAACAAGAAATTGAAGTTGTTATAATGCTATTAACTAGACACAATCCTTTTTCAAATTTAACCAGTCTTTTGCCCTAATGTTCTTTTTCTTTTCCAGTTTAGGGTCTTATATTGCTTATGTTGTTGTGGTCTCCTTACTCTCCCCCAATTTGTGGCTTTTCCTCCCTTTTCCTAGTCTTCTGTGACATTGACATGTTGAATGAGGGCTCTTCTGTTATTTTCACTCATTTGGAGAAATGCCAGTTTGTTATTTTGAGGGGCTTCCCTGGTGGCAATGCCAAAGAATGCTCAAACCATTGCACAGTTGCACTCATCTCACATGCTAGTAAAGTAATGCTCAGAATTCCCCAAGCCAGACTTCAACATTATGTGAACCGTGAACTTCCAGATGTTCAAGCTAGTTTTAGAAAAGGCAGAGGAACCAGAGATCAAATTGCCAACATCCACTGGATCATTGGAAAAGCAAGAGAGTTCCATAAAAACATCTATTTCTGCTTTATTGATTATGCCAAAGCCTTTGACTGTGTAAACCACAACAAACTGGAAAATTCTTTAAGAGATGGGAATACCAGACCACCTGACATGCCTCTTGAGAAATCTGTATGCAGGTCAGGAAGCAACAGTTAGAACTTGACATAGAACAACAGACTGGTTCCAAATCTGGAAAGGAGTATGTCAAGGCTGTATATCGTCACCCTGCTTATTTAACTTATATGCAGAGTACATCATGAGACATGCTGGGCTGGATGAAGCACAAGCTGGAATCAAGATTGCTAGGAGAAACATCAATAACCTCAGATAGGCAGATGACACCACCCTTATGTCAGAAAGCAAAGAAGAGCTAAAGAGCCTCTTGATGAAAGTGAAAGAGGAGAGGGGAAAAGTTGGCTTAAAGCTCAACATTCAGAAAACTAAGATCATGTCATTCGGTCCCATCACTTCATGACAAATAGATGGGGAAACAGTGAAAACAGTGACAGACTTTCTTTTCTTGGGCTCCAAAATCACTACAGATGGTGACTGCAGCCATGAAATTAAAAGACACTCCTTGGAAGAAAAGTTATGACCAACCTAGACAGCATACTAAAAAGCAGAGACATTATTTTGCCAACAAAGATCTGTCTAGTCAAGGCTATGGTTTTTCCAATTGTCATGTATGGATGTGAGAGTTGGACTGTAAAGAAAGCTGAGCACCAAAGAATTGATGCTTTTGAACTGTGGTGTTGGAGAAGACTCTTGAGAGTCCCTTGGACTGCAAGGAGATCCAGCCAGTCCATCCTCAAGGAAATCAGTCCTAAATATCCATTGGAAGGACTGATGTTGAAGCTGAAACTCCAATACTTTGGCCACCTGATGTGAAGAGCTGGCTCATTTGAATAGACCCTGATGCTGGCAAAGATTGAAGGCAGGAGGAGAAGGGGACAACAGAGGATGAGATGGTTGGATGGCCTCATTGACTTAATGGACTTGAGTTTGAGTAAACTCTGGGAGTTGGTGATGATCAGGGAGGCCAGATGTGCTGCAGTCCATTTGATCACAGAGTTGAACATGACTGAGTGACTGAACTGAACTCCCTGGTGGCTCAGTGGTAAAGAATACACCTGCCAATGCAGGAAATGCAAAAGATGTAAATTTGATCCCTGAGTCATGAATATCCCTTGGAGAAGGAAATAGCAACCCATTCCAGTATTCTTGCCTTGGAAATCCCATGAATAAATGAGGCTGGTTGGGTACAGTTCATGGAGTAGCAAAAGAGTCAGACATGACTTAGCAACTAAGCAATGAAAACAACAGTCTGTTATTTTACAAATATTTCTCAATTTAGGTTTGTCTGGTGTTTACTCATCATTATACACTTAAAAAAATAATATACAGGAGTAGCATTAATTTCTTCTCACAGTATTGTATCAATATGTCTTCTTACTGGGATGACATTGGTAATTTGGCTAAGGAGGTGTTTGCCAGACTTTTCCATTGTAAAATTACTATTATATTTTTTTTCCTTTATAATAAATACAATGATCATAAGTATGGAGTTCAATGAGTTCTGACAAAAGTATACACCTAGATAACCCACTCAGCTAAGATATGGAATATTTCCATCCCTTCAAAACATTTGCTTATATGGCTTCCTAGCAACCACTCCATGGTAACACCCAAAAAGCAACTCTTCTGATTTCTTTGGATGTACTTCGGGATTCTCGCTGCTAAAATTTGTTACAGATATTTGTATATATGCCCATGAATTATATCAGTTTATAATTATACTCTTTTAATGTTCTTGTCTTATTTTGGTATCAGGATTATTCTGGCTTCAAAAGTAAGTTGAAAAATCCTACCTTTCTGTTTTCTGAAAGAGTTTATGTAACAGTGTTATTACCATTTTCCCAAGTGTTTAATAGAATTCATTACTGAAGCTATTTGCGCCTAAAGTTTTGATGGTGGGTAGGTTTGTAGCAATGAATTCACATTGTTTAATAGATATATGATTATCTTTTGAAAGTTTGTGTCTTTAATCTAAATTGTCAAATTTATTGGCACAAAGTTGTCTACAAAATTGCCTTACTGTGTTTTAATGTTTCTAAGATCAGTAGGGATGTTCTCTCTTTGAACCGTAATATCAATAGCTTGTGCTTTTTCTCTTTTGTCTTGATCTGTAGAGCTATGGTGTTTTCCAAACTGGTGATCTTTTAAAACTATTAACATGTGATTATGTTTTTCTTTTTTGGTATTAGATTTTCTATTTTGCTGGCTTTCTTGGTAGTATTTTCTTCCTCTTACTTATATTTGGATTTCTAGCTTATGAAGGTAAAAGCATAGATTGTTAATTTTAAAATTGCACTCATTGTTAATGTATTTGAAGATTATAAATTTCTCTTTAAGTGCTCTGTTAGTTGCATTCCTCAAATTTTGCTATATTTCACCTATAAATTGCTTCCAGTTGCTTCATAATTTCCCACATGTTTTTCCATTTACATTACTGTCTACAACTCTCAAAGATAAACAGCTTTTGTTGTCTCCAATACTCTATTGACCAACATAAATACTGCTTCAGTCATTTCTAATATCATACTCTTGTATTCTGAGAATTTCTTCAGGGTACATATACAGGAGCAACATTTTTTATTGTATATCCAACTACCTTAATCATCTGAACAATTTACAAAATATATTTTTCCTTGATTTCTATGTAAATATGTTTCACTTGTGCTTAAAGTGATGTTTTCTTCTTTTTCAGTCCACATATCTTTATTGAATACAAGTGTTGTAGCATGTATCTGTCTTAACTAGTTTTGAAAAGACTGTATCTTAGACATTTACTCTGTTTTCAGACTAAACTCCCTCCTAATATACCATGGTTGTCATCATTAATGAATATTAAATTTTAACAAAACATTTGTAAATATGCTGAGTTTATTATATGTTTTTTCTTTAATATATTTTTATAATGATTTTTTTCCAAGTTGAACCCAATGTACATTGCTGGATAAACAGTCTTGTTATAATGTATTTTTAAATATATTGCTTTATACGTTTTACTATTTTTTGGAATATATGTTCATAAATGAGATTAGTTTATTCTATTTCCTTTCTCATTCTATCCAAATCTTGTTTGGGCATTAAAACTGTACTGGTCTCATAAAGTTGTGGAACAGCCTCTCATATTTTATTCTCTAGAAAAGCCTTTAGTTCTATCCGTTGAATCTTTGGTATACTTCAACTCTAAAAATAGCTGGGTTAAGCAACTATATTCTAATAAAAATTAATTAAAAAATAACTGGGGTGTATGAGAGAGTATGCATGCATGTGTTTATTTAATGGTAATAAACCAATTTTGTTCTTTTTCTCTGATACAGTTTTTGTAAATTTTATTTCTTTAGAAGTTGTTCATTTGTTTAAAATTTCAAAATTAGCACATACAATGTTCATTTTGTTTTAGTAGTTAATCTCTTTTAATCTGGAATTATTTTCCTTTTATTTCTGTTATTATTTTTAGTGGGTTTCTCTTCTTGTCATAAACATTTCATTTTACTTTTTGTTATCTCAAAGAAACATCTTACAATTTCTGTGATTATTTGGTTTCTACTTTTTTATTTTCTTCTAACTTCAGTTATTTTATTTTATGTAACATTAAATTGAAGGCTTTTCTCTTTCTGTTAATTAGATAAGTCTGGCTACCACCAACAAAAAGAATCCCAGTCATTTGATGTTCAGTCCCCAGGTTGTGTCCAGCTCTTTGAAACCCCATGGACTGCAGCACACCAGGCTCCCCTGTTCTTCGTTGTTCCGGAGTTTGCTCAAATTCATGTCCATTGAGTTGGTGATGCTATCTAACCATCTCATCTTCTGCCATCCCCTTCTCCTTTTGCCTTCAGTCTTTCCCAGCATCAGGGTCTTTTCTAATGAGTTGAGTGTTCGCATAAGACAGCATCAGTCCTTCCAATGAATATTCAGGACTGATTTCCTTTAGGATTGACTGGTTGGATCTCCTTTCAGTTCAAGGGACTCTCAAGAGTCCTCCCCAGCACCTCAATTCGAAAGCATCAATTCCTCAGTGATCAACCAGTCAGTAGATTCCCAAAATAGAAGTCTCCTTCTTTCTCACGTTATATCCAATGAGCTTACATTCCTCAAATTGATTTTCAACCTCAAACCCCTCTGCTTATGTAGAAGGTAGGTCTTCAGAGTCTTCCACAGGATTTTTGTCTCCAGGCTTCAAGGATAAAAAAGAGAGCATGTGTGGAAAAAGCTCTTCATTCCTCAAGGATGGCAGTCATCACAACCATTCACATTTACTCATGAGCCCTATTGTTTGGCCACAAGTCTGTGTAGTAAAGTTGGGAAACACAGTCCAGCTGTGCACCAAGCAAAAAGAAAATATAGACAATGGTCAGCACTGGGCCAGTTGTGCCAGAGTCCTTACTTGTAGTCACAAAATATCCACTTTCTCCTTCTCTCTACACTCATATTCTCCTGAGAAACATCCCAAGGACACACCCTATCACTGTATACTGCTCAAAATCCAGGATTTTAGGTGATTTTCTGTCCTCTCCTTCAAATTCAGACATGATACCTGTTCCAGCAGGTTTTAAGTAATAAAACTAGTTATCTTCTCCTTTCCACAAACCTTACACAATGTTAAACCAGGGACAGAAAAACCACTCCACAAGCTCTGATTCAGAAAGAATAGGAGATATAAAACAACCATTATTCACCTGTCCTTGATTGCCTCATCTGAGCACACACTTAACAGGCAACACTAGAGGTAAAGAATCCACCTGCCAATGCAGGAGACACCAGAGATGAAGGTTCAATCCCTGGGTCGGGAAGATCCCCTGGAGAAGGAAATGGCAACCCACTCCAGTGTTCTTGCCTGGAAAATTCCATGGACAGAGGAGCCTGGTGGGCTATAGTCCATGGAGTCACAAACTGTCAGACATGACTGAGCATGCACACACCACCACTCTTACTCTTATTGAGACATAAATAATGATGTAAGCAAACCTGACTTTGAATTCCAACTCTGCCATTTGCTTTAAGGTCAGATTTTGTGACATAGCTAGTGATTATTTTGCACTAAATTGTTTTGCATGATGTAAATCTAACAGCATTTCTTGTCCTTGAGCTAAACTAAAAATAAATATAGCACACTGTTTCTCAAGGTAGGAGGGGGAATTTCCATATCTTTAAATAATGTTTAGCTTTGGTTCTCCCCAAAAGCAGAGCTTGAGATAAAGTCTAACATGTGTGAAGTGATTCCAGGTCATTGGAAACATGGAACTGTAAGAGTGAAATAGGAAAGAAAGGAAGACTAACCTTGATTCTGCTATGGACTAAATTCCCCTGCAGAATTTCTGAAGACTGAGAATATGTCTCAGAAATATCAGCCTGAGACTTCCTTGGTGGTCTAGCAGTTAAGACGTTGCCTTCCAGTACAAGGGGTTCAGGTTCTATCCCTGGTAGGGGAGCTAAGACATCACAGGGCTTGAAGCAAAAGACCTAAAACCTAAAACAGAAACAATTTGTGAAAAATTCAATAAATACTTTTTAAAAATGGCTCACACCAAAAAAAAAAAAAAAAAAAAAAAAAAGAACTGTCAGCCTAAGAAGAGGGATTTTTATCTCCTGATTCCTGTCTACTACATGTCAAGCAAGATACTGTCTCTCTGGCTGTTTCAGAATCACTATGTCAGCTCCCACAGCATTCCATATTGAGACATAAAAGAACCTTTAGGGCAAAAAGCAAGATGTGAGGAAGAGGTGAGATATCTGAAGACCACTGGTTGTCACAGCAATAACCAGAACCAAAAGGTGGTGGGAATTTATAAACTGGCATAAAGTAGTCCAACCTAATCCCACCTGCAAATTTGGTTATTTCCACACAGCAGGGTCAATTTGCAGATGTTTGTTCAATGAGAACACGCAAACTGTTCATTCATAGTTGCTTTAGATTCCTTCCTCTAGATAAATGCAGAATTGTCAAACTTCTATTCAAGTGAGAATCCTGACTTTTGAGCTAGGAATCTTGATGCTGGGGGAAACTACAAGGATTGTTCTCTGGATGCCAAGACATATACTGTTCAAATAAACTGTGACAGCCATAAATCCTGCCTCTGAAACTTTGTGATTTATATTAGTTCTGTGTACTGATTCAGACTTGGATTTTCCGTTTGCTAGATGATTATAATATTCACTGCTGTGGTTGTAAGATGCCTGTAACACAGCTTTGCAGAGCACTTGAACATTTTTTAAAATGAAAAATGTGTATGTGTGACTTTTCATTTACCTAAGTTTATTTCTATGACCAGTGTGTTCTCTTGGCAAACCTCTATTAGCCTTTGCCCTGCTTCATTCCGTATTCCAAGGCCAAATTTGCCTGTTACTCCAGGTGTTTCTTGACTTCCTACTTTTGCATTCCCGTCCCCTATAATGAAAAGGACATCTTTTGGGGGTGTTAGTTCTAAAAGGTCTTGTAGGTCTTCATAGAACCGTTCAACTTCAGCTTCTTCAGCATTACTGTTTGGGGCATAGGCTTGGATCACTGTGATATTGAATGGTTTTTCTTGGAAAGGAACAGAGAGCATTCTGCCATTTTTGAGATTGCATCCAGTACTGCATTTCAGACTCTTTTGTTGACCACGATGGCTGCTCCATTTCTTCAAGGGATTCCTGCCCACAGTAGTAGATATAATGGCCATCTGAGTTAAATTCACCCATTCCAGTCCATTTCAGTTCGCTGATTCCTAGAATGTCGACATTCACTCTTGCCATCTCTTGTTTGACCACTTCCAATTTGCCTTGATTCATGGACCTAACATTCCAGGTTCCTATGCAATATTGCTCTTTACAGCATCGGACCTTGCTTCTATCACCAGTCACATCCACAACTGGGTATTGTTTTTGCTTTGAGTCTATCCCTTCATTCTTTCTGGAGTTATTTCTCCACTGATCTCCAGTAGCATATTGGGCACCTACCAACCTGGGGAGTTCCTCTTTCAGTATCCTATCATTTTGCTTTTTCATACTGTTCATGGGGTTCTCAAGGCAAGAATACTGAAGTGGTTTGCCATTCCCTTCTCCAGTGGACCACATTCTGTCATACCTCCCCACCATGACCCATCCGTCTTGGGTGGCCCCACATGGCATAGCTTAGTTTCATTGAGTTAGACAAGGCTGTGGTCCATGTGATCAGATTGGCTAGTTTTCTATGATTATGGTTTCAGTGTGTTTGCCCTCTGATGCCTTCTCGCAACACCTACTGTCTCACTTGGGTTTCTCTTATCTTGGATGTGGGGTATCTCTTCACAGCTGCTCTAGCAAAGCACAGCCTCTGCTCCTTACCTTGGATGAGGTCGCCCCTCCTGACCTTGAACGTGGAGTAGCTCCTCTCGGCCCTCCTGCGCCCACACCTCTGCAGCTCCTTGGACGTGGGGTTCCTCCTCTCGGTGACTGCCCCTGACCTCGGGTGTGGGGTAGCTCATCTCGGCCGCCACCCCTGACCTCGGACATGGGATAGCTCCTCTCAGCTGCTCCTGCATCATTGCAGCCTGGCACTCTCAGTCACCACCCATGGGGTAGCTACTCTCAGCTGCGCTTCTGGGTGGTCCCTGGCAGCCTAGCAAACACCCTCTTCCAACAACACAAGAGAAGACTCTACACATTGATATCACCAGATGGCCAACATCGAAATCAGATTGATTATATTCTTTGCAGCCAAAGATGGAGAACCTCTAAACAGTCAGCAAAAACAAGACCAGGAGCTGACTGTGGCTCAGATCATGAACACTTTATTGCCAAAGTAAGACTTAAATTGAAGAAAGTAGGGAAAACCACTGGACCATTCAGGTATGACCTAAATCAAACCCCTTATGATTATACAGTGGAAGTGAGAAATAGATTTAAGGGACTAGAATTGATAGAGTGCCTGATGAACTATGGATGGAGGTTCATGACACTGTACAGAAGACAGGGATCAAGACCATCCCCATGGAAAAGAAATGCAAAAAAGCAAAATGGCTGTCTGAGGAGGCCTTACAAATAGCTGTGAAAAGAAGGGAAGCAAAATGCAAAGGAGGAAAGAAAAGATATAAGCATCTGAATGCAGAGATCCAAAGAATAGCAAGGAGAGATAGAAAGCCTTCCTCAGTGATCAATGCAAAGAAATAGAGGAAAACAACAGAATGGAAAGACTAGAGATCTCTTCAAGAAAATTAGAGATACCAAGGGAACATTTCATGCAAAGATGGGCTCAGTAAAGGACAAAAATGGTATGGACCTAACAGAAGCAGAAGATATTAAGAAGAGATGGCAAGAATACACAGAAGAACTGTACAAAAAAGATCTTCATGACCAAGACAATCACGATGGTGTGATCACTGACCTAGAGCCAGACATCCTGGAATGTGAAGTCAAGTGGGCCTTAGAAAGCATCACTACGAACAAAGCTAGTGGAGGTGATGGAATTCCAATTGAGCTATTTCAAATCCTGAAAGATGATGCTGTGAAAGTGCTGCACTCAATATGCCAGCAAATTTGGAAAACTCAGCAGTGGCCACAGGACTAGAAAAGGTTAATTTTCATTCCAATCCCAAAGAAAGGCAATGCCAAAGAATGCTCAAACTACTGCACAATTGCACTCATCTCACATGCTAGCAAAGTAATGCTCAAAATTCTCCAAGCCAGGCTTCAGCAATATGTGAACCATGAAATTCCAGAGGTTCAAGCTAGATTTAGAAAAGGCAGAGGAACCAGAGATCAAATTGCCAACATCTGTGGGATCATCGAAAAAGCAAGAGAGTTCCAGAAAAACATCTACTTCTGCTTTCTTGACTATGCTAAAGCCTTTGACTGTGTGGATCACAATAAACTGTAGAAAATTCTGAAAAAGATGGGAATACCAGACCACCTGACATGCCTCTTGAGTAACCTATATGCAGTTCAGGAAGCAACAGTTAGAACTGGACATGGAACAACAGACTGGCTCCAAATAAGAAAAGGAGTACGTAGGCTGTATATTGTCACCCTGCTTATTCAACTTATATGCAGAGTACATCATGAGAAACTCTTGACTGGAAGAAACACAAACTGGAATCAAGATTGCCAGGAGAAATATCAATAACCTCAGATATGCAGATGAAACCACCCTTATGGCAGAAAGTAAAGAGGAAATAAAAAGCCTCTTGATGAAAGTGAAAGAGGAGAGTGAAAAGGTTGGCTTAAAGCTCAACATTCAGAAAACAAAGATCATGGCATCCGGTCCCATCACTTCATGGGAAATCGATGGGGAAACAGTGGAAACAGTGTCAGACTTTATTTTGGGGGGCTCCAAAATCACTGCAGATGGTGATTGCAGCAATGAAATTAAAAGACGCTTACTCCTTGGAAGGAAAGTTATGACCAACCTAGATAGCATATTCAAAAGCAGAGACATTACTTTGCCAACAAAAGTTCGTCTAGTCAAGGTATGGTTTTTCCAGTAGTCATGTATGGATGTGAGAGTTGGACTGTGAAGAAAGCTGAGCGCCAAAGAATTGATGCTTTTGAACTGTGGTGTTGGAGAAGACTCTTGAGAGTCCCTTGGACTGCAAGGAGGTCCAACCAGTCCATCCTAAAGGAGATCAGTCCTGGTTGTTCATTGGAAGGACTGATGCTAAAGCAGAAACTCCAATACTTTGGCCAGCTCATGCAAAAAGTTGACTCATTGGAAAAGACTCTGATGCTGGGAGGGATTGGGGGCAGGAGGAGAAGGGGATGACAGAGGATGAGATGGCTGGATGGCATCACCGACTCGATACACATGAGTTTGGGTGAACTCCGGGAGTTTGTGATGGACAGGGAGGCCTGGCCTGCTGCGATTCATGGGGTCACAAAGAGTCGGACACGACTGAGCAACTGTACTGAACTGAAGTTTATTTGTAAATTTCAGAACTAACATATAATCTAAGATCTTCTATTTGACCTCATCATTCAAATTTCTAAATTGCCACTCCTCCCCACCCGGCTTCTGCCATAATCTTTAATAGGATTCATCTAATATATGACAAAGTTACCTAAAAATAGATATAGTTGTTTTGGTTTAGGGTTTTTTGGTCAGTATTTAAAAGCATAAATTCACATTTATGAAGGACATATAAAATGTTATAAAACAATTTAATGAAAGTGGACATGACAAATTACCTTTCTTGATAGTTTTACAGAAATAGATGGCTTATAGAGTCATTATGCTTTGTTGCAGGTAATACAAATCTTCTGTTTATAGATTAAATTCCATTTTTAAGACCTGGAATTGTTTAATTAAATCTAGAACATCAGAGATGCAAAGTTGGTAGACTCTTATGTCATTCAGATCAGATCAGATCAGATATGTCACTCAGTCGTGTCCGACTCTTTGCGACCCCATTAATCGCAGCACGCCAGGCTTCCCTGTCCATCACAAACTCCCGGAGTTCACCCAAACTCATGTGTATCGAGTCGGTGATGCCATCCAGCCATCTCTGTCGTCCCCTTCTCCTCCTGCCCCCAATCCCTCCCAGCATCAGAGTCTTTTCCAATGAGTCAACTCTTCGCATGAGGTGGCCAAAGTACTGGAGTTTCAGCTTTAGCATCATTCCTTCCAAAGAAATCCCAGGGCTGATCTCCTTCAGAATGGACTGGTTGTGTTTTAATTCGTTTCAGATTAGGCATTTTTCATGTCTCTCCTCAGTACACAAGTAATGCATGCCACCTGCAGATGACAGATCTCTCAGGTCTTTGGTCTAGATTCACACACATCTTTAATTAAAACAGGTGTATTTTTTACATATTGTTTTATAATAATTTTATTAAGTTTATGTCATGAATGCTTTTTCATATCATTAAATATCCATCTATAATTTTTTAGCCCTTCTCAAGTAATGTGTCTGTTTAAGCAGTCTTCATCGGCTTTATAGAAGTACTACTTCTGAGTATTTTACACATTGTTTGTTTTGTGTAGTAAAATACACGCACAATATGAAAAATTCCCTTTAGTGTTGAACATAGTATATTTTCTTTGAAAAATCATTTTGTTATATTTGATCTAAGTTAATCTCTATTCTTTTTAAAAGTGTTAGGTTTAAAAGAGTTTTACATGAGGATTTTGAAAAATTAAGTATGACATAAGTTTTTCAGGATAATAATAAACAGGCCAAAATTACTGGAAAGATGAAAATAAGCAAAAGACCTCATTATGTTATAAATGTTATAAAGAGCATAAATATTTGGAAAATTACCAGATGATGGTCTAGGGCTATGCAAATTTTATGTACACAGTATAAATTTTGGGGAAACCAAGCCCAAACTCTCTGTGCTGCTCTCTCACTCTGTCCCTTTCTAAGAAGAAATTTGTGTGATTTTATAACTCATTTAAAGTTGTACTACATCTCTCAGTAATGTCCAACTCTTTGCAGCCCCATGGACCATAGCTTGCCAGACTCCTCTGTCCATGGAATTCTGCAGGCAAGAATACTGGGGTTGGTAGCCATTGCCTTCTCCAGGAGATCTTCCCAACCCAGGTATGAAACCTGGATCTCCTGCATTGCAGGCAGATTCTTTACTGTCTGAGCCACCAGGAAAGCCAAACTTTTAACCAAGACTCTTAACCAAACTTTTAAGTGAAATTTTAACAGTTTGTTGACAACTCTGTACAGAACTGCTAGCTAGTTAATGAGCATATATTACCTGTGTAAAAATAAGAGAACATATTATAAAGATATGATGCCTTTTCAAATGTATTTATATTTCTTCCATAACCCAGGAATATTATGAAATAGCTACCTTAATATATTTCATGAAATAAAGATTGTTTCATATCAAATGGAACCATGTATTAGAAAAAATTCCCAACTAGATTCATTCATTGAAGACTCCTGATATCCTTTTAATCTTAATAGTGGTTTAAATGCTAATCAGGAAAATTGACAGTCTTTCCTAATTTGAGTTCAGATTTTGCTCATGAATTCCATAGAGCATTTTCCCTTTAACCCTGACCATACATAAATATTGTATATTCATAAAGTTTAATGAAACTTAATTTTTAAAATGTACCACAAAAGAGAAACAGCTATAAATGCCAAGGTTTTTACTGACTAATGTAACAGGAGTCTATAATCACAGACTCCAATCTGCCCCCAAACAAATTACACTGTGACAAAAATTGTCTGCAAAAGAAAAGTCAAAATGAATATAATATGGAATCAGCTTCAGTGGAGTTAACCAACAGAATAATCACTAAAGATTAAAATTGGATCTGACAGCAAGGCGAGATATGACTCCTGGATCCAGAGTGCAGAGGTTTATTGCCAATGCTGAGCTGGAAACCTGGCCTAGAAAGGGGGGATGTCCAGAAGGAAGCCACACTGGGATTGGAAAGCAGGCTTTTGCCCATAAAGGTTAGTGATGTTGAAACCTCAAAAACCTCAGAGGTTCAAATTGGGTAAGCCAGTATTTCAGAGTGGCAGGGTGGGGTGGCCTGTCTGGTTCTTCTGGGTAGCTGAGAACACAGCATACTGGAGCAAGGCATTTGGAGTTCTGTTCCCAAGCCCTGGCTCTTATTTTCCCAAGGAATCAGTGTCAGCCACTTAGCATTCACTGTCCCAGTTTTCTTCTAAGTATAATCAGATGAATACATTGACCACATATTGAATTTACTAGGATGTTACCAGTTAGTGTTTTAAAATAGAAGAGAATAAAATAGAACAGAACAGAAATTATAGAGCTATAAGAGATTTTACAGATCCACTAATCCAATCCTTTCAACACTATTGCTTTGAGAGAAGAGACATATTCCAAATCTAGTTAGTGCTTTGAAAGCTTCTGTTTTTCAGTTTGGAAATAAAGACTAGAATATGTCTTTTGAATATTTTATTGTGTCTGGGTTTGGAAAAATAAGTATTGCTTTGTGGAGAATTAAAAATTATGATGTAGATAGATATGCAGTGACCTGAAAACTATTAATGATATATACCTTAATGAAAATTGAAGCTTCAATTCTTTTGCCACCTGACGTGAAGAGCCAACTCATTGGAAAAGACTGATGCTGGGAAAGATTGAAGGCAGGAGGAGAAGGAGAGGACAGAGGATGAGACGGTTGAGTGGCATCACCAACTCAATGATATGAGTTTGAACAAACTCCAGGAGGTGGTGAAGGACACAGAAGCCCGGCGTGCTGCTATACATGCAGTTGCAGAATTGGCTGGACACAACTTAGTGACTGAACAACAACAACCTTAATGAAAAATATTAAACAATAATATACATAATACAAGTCAGCTTCTATTAAAATTAAATAGATATGACTATACCTCTAGGAGAAGGACATGTTGTCAAGTAGCAACAATAATTTTATGGTGGGATTATAGGTTATTTTTATCTTCCTTTTTTGGCTTATTGGTGATTTCTAATGTAAGGAATATGCATTTTGTTTGTAGTAGAAAAAATATTACATTCTGTGTCCTAAACTGCAAAATTTGACTAACTCAGATCTTGACTGTTAGCTTAGACCTCTCTTTTAAGCTCCAGACACATTTATCCAAATTTTCTATGTATAATTTAGAGCCCCATTGTTCTCTAGTTAAGTCTCCTTTGGGACCTTAACTCTCAATCAATCATAATACTACCCTACCTTTGGAGTAGTAATTGACTACTTTATATCAAGGCCTCAGGCCCACTTTTGATAACAAGGGAAATGAACAGCTAGGTCCCAAAGTGCAAACCTTCTTTTGTCAGCACATAAGCTAGTTTACCTTTCAGAACAATAATAAATACATCTCAGATTCTGACCACAATCTTATATAAATTCCAGCTTATTGGATCATTTACCCTCAGTACGGCTGAACTTCAACCTCAGTGGAATCACTGATTTATTAAGTCCTCTGCGATGTGAGTTTGAGTGCACTCTGGGAGATGGTGATGGACAGGGAGGCCTGGCGTGCTGCAATTCATGGGGTCGCGAAGAGTCGGACACCACCAAGCGACTGAACTGAACTGCTTTCCCCCATCTGTCAGTTCTTTACTCTCTTCCTATCCAGGTTAGAGTCTGTGGTTATTATTGCAACCACTCTCTTCCCTGCCCTCTTTATCTTTCCATTTCACATTTCCAACAAATCACATTCTCCAAATTAATGTGACTTTTTGACTTTTCTATGCCTATACCCAAGGTATTAAGCATTATTGGGGGGAAAAAACGTTTCCTTATAGATTCACAATCATTAATCTTAAGTCTGCAAGACAATTACTTGGCCCTCTACAGTCTGATTTTCCCCTTACATTCCACCAAAACTGTTTTCATCGTTATTATCAATGTCATCTATTTCATCAAGTCCTGGAGAAACTGTTTTCCTCCTTAGCTTCTTAGATCACTTAGCTATCTCCAATCAACAGTTAATCACTTTCTCTTTTTTAAAATATTCTGTTCCTTTAGCTTCTAAACCTTAAAGAATTATAATTTTCCTTTTACTGGCTGTTTAATTTCAGTCTTACTTGAAGGCCCATCTTCCCTAATGGAGCTATAAGAATTTTCTCAGTGATCTGTGCTAGGCCTCTTTTCCTCTACCCTGAATTCTCCATCTAGAGCTATATCATCTCGTCCATGCCTTTAATTTCAATGAGAACCTATATTCTTGTTGTTGTTCAGTCACCAAATTGTGTCCAACTTTTGTGACCCTATGGGCTGCAGCATGCCAAGCCTACCTGTCTCTCATCATCTCTCAGAGTTTGCCCAAGTTCATGTCCATTAAATCGGTGATGCCATCCAACCATTTCATCCTCTATCACCTTCTTCTCCTTCTGCCTTCAATCTTTCCCAGCACCAGGGTCTTTTCCAGTGAGTTGGCTGTCCACATCATGTAGCCAAAGTATTGGAGCTTCAGCATCAGTCCTTCCAATGAGTATAGAGGGTTGATTTCTTTTAGGATTGACTGGTTTGATCTCCTTGTAGTCCAAGTCTCAAGAGTCTTGTTCATCACCCCAGTTCAAAAGCACCAGTTCTTTGGTGCTCTTGGATACCAAATATATACCATTAACCCACACCTCTCTTTGAAGCTCCAGGCCATTTATCCAACTATCTACTTCACATCTATTATATTTATTTACTTCATTGACACTCCAGCACAACAGATATTAAAAACATCATCCTCTTCTTGAACCAGCATTTAGCTTTCATTCAGTGCTGCTCAGCGCTGCTTAGTCAATGACACCTCCTACCAGATATTCAAGGCAAAACCTGCTTGTTATCTTTGACTTCTCCCATTTCCTTTCTTCCCCCAACTAGCTTCACCAGCCAATTAATTCTATCTCCAAGACAGGTCTTAATCCACACATCTTTTCCTATTTCTAGCACTCACACCTGAAACTATGCTATTGTTATTTTTCACCTGTAATAAAGTCTGATGGGGCTTCCTCTTCCTCCTCGTATTTTCTTCCAATATATTCTCCACATTGTTGTCAGCATGATCTTTTAAAAGTTAACATCTGACCATTTCTTTTTCCTACTAAAAATCTTCATTTAGCTTCCCATTGCCCATGCCCATAGGACAAAGGCCAAATTCCTTAACCCTATCTGCAAGCCCTTGCCTGATCTGCTTCCTACTTACTTTTCAAGTCCTGTTCAATGATAGTCACTTCTATAAAACTGTAACAGTGGACAAGAATTATTATCCCTCTTTTACAGCTGAGGAAACAATGATCTGAGAAAGTAAATTATTTAAATTTAAATTATTTTCTCACCATCAATGCTTAGAATTTAGTAGAGTCAAGGTTCTAACTTAATCAGATTGATTCCTACCCTCTTTTACAGAATACAACCTTATCTCCGTAGCTCTAAATTCATTTAAAATAGTACATAAGTCTCAAAAGAGGATCTTAGTGAAACTGAGCAAATACTTCACATTAAGGAATATGTTTCCGGTATAAGACAAAGATTCACTGAAATAAAACATGAATTATGAATTTTTTTGTTTTACTAAATACTAGTAGATACAATATTAATAATAACCAGGATATATTGAGCACTTATTCAATATGACTAGTTTATACTCATCTATTCATTTATGCCCCATAAAAACTTCAAGAAGGCCATAAAATTATGAGCCCCATTTGACAAATATCTAACCTGAGACATAGAAAGATAAAATAGGTCCAGAATTACATACAAAACACAGGAGCCGAGGTTTGGACATAAGTTAAAGAATCCGTCTGCAATATAGGAGACACAGGGGATGCAGATTCTATCCCTGGATCAGGATGATCCCCTGGAGGAGGAAATGGCAACCCACTCCAATATTCTTAACAGGAAATCCCATGGACAGAGGAGCCTGGTGGACTACAGTCCATGGGATGGCAAAAGAGTCTGACACAACTGAGCAACCAAAACAACAACAAAACAACCAATATCTACTTCCAGAGCTTATTTTTCCTAATAGTCTTACCTTTCCTAAAAGTCCTTCCTAATATTACAATCTCAATTTTAAAAAAATTATGGAAGATGGGCAGTAGGCTTCCTAGGGCAGGATAAAAATCCAAGCTCTTCACTCACTCCTCTTGATTTTTCATCACCATAAGACCTCACACTAACACTCTATAGACTTTCAGCACAATACAGCACTGATAAATCCTTGACATTTCCTGCAATTTTCAGTCTGTGTACATGATTACATTGCTCTGTAGATAATGTGCTGCTCCTTTTTATTTTCATAATCTTAATTATAAAAATCTAAGCCCCTAAACATAGATAACAGATTTTAAAGTGGCAATAAATCAAGGTGTGGTGAATTGAATTGGTCCTCCAAAGATAAGAAATACCTATCTCTTTAAATGCACATATTGGTGTCTTAAGGTAAGCAATTGAAATTCCCCATCAGTGTTTCAACTTATGCCATAAAAGTGGATCAAAACAATTATCTGTATCTCATTCAGTAGAAAGAAAATTACAAAAATAGTATTAAATAAAGATTTGAATACTATAAAGCAACTTTTGTAGCATATTCAGAAAAATGAAATTAGTAATTATATTTAATATCAAAACTGATTTATTAAATCTTCACATAGAAATGAACAATATTTCTTATATTCACAGTTCGCATGCTACCCTTTTCATAGTATTCACTGGGCTCTCAAGGCAAGAACACTGAAGTGGTTTTCCATTCCCTTCTCCAGTGGACCACGTTTTGTCAGAACTCTCCACCATGACCCATCCATCTTGGGTGGCCCTAAATGGCATGGCTCATAGTTTCATAGAGTTAGACAAGGCTGTGATTCATGTGATCAGTTTTATTAGTTTTTTAAAAAAGTGATTCTGATTTTTATTGTCTGCTCTCTGATGGTTGAGGATAAGAGGCTTGTGTAGATTTCAACAGTACGTGAACCAAGAACTTCCAGAAGTTCAAGCTGGATACAGAAAAGGCAGAGGAACCAGAGATCAAATTGCCAACATCCACTGGATCATAGAAAAAGCAAGAGAATTCCAGAAAAAATCTACTTCTGCTTCATTGACTACACTAAAGCCTTCAACTGTGTGGATCACAATAAACTGTGGAAAATTCTTCAAGAGATGGAAATACAAGACCACCATACCTGCCTCCTGAGAAACCTGTATGCAGATGAAGAAGCAATAGTTAGAACCGGACATGGAACAATGAACTGGTTCAAAATTGGGAAAGGAGTATGTCAAGGCTGTATATTGTCACCCTTCTTATTTAGCTTATATGCAGAATACATCACGTGAAAAGCCAGGCTGGATGAAGCATAAGCTGGAATCAAGATTGCCAGGAGAAATATCAATTATTTCAGGTATGCAGATAACACCACCTTTATGGCAGAAAGCAAAGAGGAACTAAAGAGCCTTTTGATGAAGGTGAAAGAGAAGAGTGAAAAAGTTGGCTTAAAACTCAACAGTCAAAAAAATAAGATCATGGCATCCAATCCCATCACTTCATGACAAATAGATGGGGAAACAATGGAAACAATGACACTTTCTTTTCTTGGTCTCCAAAATCACTGCAGATGGTGACTGCAGCCATGAAATTAAAAGATGCTTGCTCCTTGGCAGAAAAGCTATAACAAACCTAGACAGCATATTAAAAAGCAGAGACATTCCTTTGCCAACAAAGGTCTGGATAGTCAAAGCTATGGGCTTTCCAGTAGTCAGATGTAAGAGTTGGATCATAAAGAAGACTGAGCATTGAAGAATTGATGCTTTGGGGCTGTGGTGTTGGATAAAACTCTTGAGAGTGCCTTGGACTGAAAGGAGATCAAACCAGCCCATCCTAAAGGAAATCAGTCCTGAATATTCATTGGAAGGATGATGCTGAAACTGAAGCCCCAATACTTTGGCCACCTGATGCCAAGAGGTGACTCATTAGAAAAGAACCTGATGCTGGGAAAGATTGAAGACAGGAAGAGAAGAGGGCAACAGAGAATGAAATGGTTGGATGACACCACCAACTCAATGGACATGAGTTTAAGCAAGCTCTGGGAGATGGTGAAGGACAGGGAAGCCTGGCATGCTGCAGTCCACAGGGTCACAAAGAGTTGAACACGATTGAACGACTGAACAACAACAACATGCTACTCTTACTAATTATATATATATCATAAGATTTATTGTATTTTTTCCTTTATTTAAAAGTGTTATAAACAACCATCTTCCTATCTTACATGCTATGGATATACCATAATTTGTTTTTTGATATTTTGCCCATTTTGAATTTTGGAAATGAAAGAAGCTTAAATTTAGATGTTTTACATATAACACTTTATTTGTTATCTAGTTCAAGCAGTAAGTCTGATTTGGGGGCTGTTTCTGCTGTAAGAGACTTTCTTAGTATAGTAGGCAAGTACTTAATCACAGTTTAGTTTTCCAGAGGCTGAGAACATGTCTTATGAATAAGTAGGGTGTGGTTGGAAGAGCCCTGGGCAAGCACTAAAGATCTCTGTCTTCTATGCTCAGCTATTCAATGCCTCAAGGCAAATATTTTCTCAGTTTTTAATTGGAGGATTTGTAATGTATGATTTTAAAGTTTCCTCCTCTTTACCTTAGGTTCTGTGATTGTGGGTCAAATAAGGAAGTTTTTACAAAGCTAAATTCTTCAGGCCTTGTCTCTACCATTGTTTGAGAGGGATTATAGGAAAATCAGAAGGACTAAAATTCAAGTCTTAAAAGCAAGAATTTTAGTAAAACTTTGATACTGGTCATTTCTTTTGTATAATTGTAGCTTATGTTTCAGTGCATCAGCAGTTTATCCAGGACTCTGAAAGTACATGAACACGGCAGGCACCCATAGCTTTAATAAGGACTTATATTCAAACTGTGAAATATGCAAATAAAAACTTTTATTCTTTTTTAGAACTGTGAAGGATCAGAGAAGGAACTCTGAATTCCTTAACAGAGGCTCTGAGATGGAAAACGACTTTGGCTAAATCCCTTAGAAAGTAAAAACAAACTTTACTTTCTCTCAGGGGTACCGTATGACAGCCTGGTTCTAAAGATGACTTCGGTCCAGAGTCCTGTATTTGTGACCCAAGAAAACCAAGAAAGTGTTCTTTACTCAAAGTTGCAAGAAGAAGGAAAATAAGAAACCCAAAGTTAAGCATGACCATCCAGCTGGCAAATGTGCTTGGGCCACAATTGGCTTTGGCAAGTCCTCACCCTTAAGGTCTCCAGTGGCATGGAGGCACTCACCACAAGAAAATCATGGGTTTTAAAATGCAAGAACTAAAGAACACATTGATGTAATTTTGGTGCAGGAGAGTTCAGAGAAATGTGTGTTTGTCTGTGAAGGTTGGCCAACCTTGTGAATGCTTCATACCTGTAACGGGACTACTCACCTAGGAGATGACGCTTCTGTCCCTGAAGAGATGAGCCACGTGAACCATCCCCACAGGGCAACCTTGAGTCTTTGCCCTTTCTCTCTCCCAGGCCCAGGAGGAGAAATTTCTACCCAACTCCTTTCTAAAATCAGAAGTATCTTTATGCATATAGACTATCACCTAGAGTCTTAGAATAAGCAGAAATCAGTTTTTAAGTGTATTTGGAAGACTTTCTCTCAAATGATTGTATAATCTCTGCTTGATTAACTTCTTTATGAGGGAATTCTTAAGAAGTTCATCCACATAACAGAGTCAAATTTGTCTCCCTTTCTCTACCCATTTATTCTTGTTCTCCTCTAAGGGCCACAAAGAATAAACTACCCTGCCCCAATCTCTATTCCAGACTAAATATTCCAACTCCAATTATTTCACCTAACATGGTTTCAAGTACTTTACCATCTTAACCATTCTTTCCTGCATGTGACCAGCTTAATTTTCATCTTTTAATAGTACTTACTGTAATTAAAAATTATTGTCTCTGGGTTGCATTGAAATACTCCTACAAAATAAAGCAGAATCTTTGTGTTCTATGAATTAGGTTTACTTATATAATTCTGGCTTTTAGAAATAATTTCCCAGGTGGCACTAGTGGTAAAGAACCCGCCTGCCAATGCAGGAGACATAAAAGACTTGGGTTCAGTCTCTGGGTTGGGACTATCCCCTGGAGGAGGGCATGGCAACCCATTCCAGTATTCTTGCCTGGAGATGTCCAAGGACAGAGAAGCTTGGCAGGCTACAGTCCCATAGGGTCACAAAGAGTCAGACACAACTTAGCCAGTAAACAACAACATATAATTCTGGCTTCTAGATTAAAATAATTAATGTTAATCACCAAATCTCAGTCATGACAGTCTTCTCCCCCATTGTTATCTCATATAATAACACAAACTAACTTTTAGAAATTTAAAAATTATATTTGTAATCCTTCATTACATTATGAAACTTGTTGAAGAGAAGAAATTAAAATAGATGTTCAATCTAAAATGAGAACCTTAGTTATTTAACTAAGTCCAGACTCTTAGTATTTGATTAGACAGGAATTTAGATGTCAACAGGTTTATCCCCATTTGTTTAGAGATGAGGAATCAGAGACTGGGAAGAGTAAGTAGCTTCCCCAAGCACTTGCTTATACCATCAAATCACTGGGAGAAACAGGATTCTTTCTCCAATCCAAACCTTTTTCTCATGAACACTGTATGTCCAACTTGCCATAAATTGTACTTAGATCCAAACGTCAGCTTAGCTCATTAAATGACTTACCTTATATACTATGCAGAGAATATAACATAACCATAAGACATGCTTTATTATGTTATTAATAAACATGACAAAACCCTATAAACAAAATGTTATAAGAAATAGCATATAAGACATTGGTTTATGGGCAAAATCCTATTTTAAGAAATAGCATATATAGAAATGGGCTTCCCTGATGGCTCAGTGGTAAAGAATCTGCCTGTCAATGTAGGAGACAGGATTCGATCCTTGGGTCGGGAAGATCCCTTGGAGAAGGAAACTGCTCCATATATTTGTCTGAAAAATATCATGGACAGAGAAGTCTGACAGACTGCAGTCCACGGGGTCACAAAGAGCTGGCCACAACTGAGCAACTGAACATAGACACAGAGAACATCAGCTCAGCTAGAATGTTCCAAATCGTCTCATTGAGCTGGGACAGTTGGGAGGACTGGGCCTCTCTTTGCTTGCGGTGTCAGTAGGGCTCCCACACACGTATGAGCCCTCAGAGCTTCCTCGCGTTGCCTTTCTCTCAATTCACGTATATAACCTGGACATCTTATACTGTGTCTGGGTTCTTCCTGAGCAAAAGCAGAAGATTCAGCGACTACATTTAAGACCTGGGTTTAGAAGTCCCAAAGGGTCAATTCCATTGTACTCTATTAATCAATTCAAGTGGCAAGTCCAACTCAGATTTCTAAGTTTGGCAGAATAAAATCTATTTTTCAATAGAACAGAGACAAAAACCTCATACAGAAAATCTTTCCATCTGCTATTTGCTTTGTAGTTGGCAAAAGGGGAGCTGGGTTCAGCTTTAATTCTGCCACCAAGATAAAAGAACTCAAAAAAACTCATCCACCAATATAGAAACTAGTATAAACACACACAATGAAGAAATAGTAGACAAAGATATAGGATACAGTATTGTTCATATAGTTTCTCTTCTTATCCTTACAGAGTAGTTTCACATTAAACTGTATTTTTAACCACATTATTAAAAGTTTTACCTTTATCTCTGAGATACCAGTTTAGTTCTTATCATTTTAATAAAATTGCTTCACAACCAAATAATACCTATGTATGTCCTAAACGATTTGATGTAACATACACACACACATCCACACATCAGTTTTAGAACCGTTAAAGTTTAACATATTTCAGTAACATTTTACTTCTTAATTACATCATGCTCCACTTCACAATGCTCCATAGCAGTACCTTATCATATCACACAGCCATATCATCATTTACTTAATTAGTATTAAAAATCATGTTGCTTAAAATAGTTTGACATTTGAAATATTACTTCAGTGAATTTGTGTATTCATAAAGTTCTGTATATATTCATGTCACTTTCTTTTTATACATTCCTGACTTATAGTAAAACTGTCTGAAAAGCTTTTTATTGTTCTAAAAGATGTTAACATGAGCACACTTCTACCAGCATTTGCCCACATCCTTAAACTTTTACCAAGCCTGGATATCATCAATTGTTCATTTTAAATTTATTAAATGAAATGTATTTTCTTATTATTTTAAGTTATTTCTTTGAATACTAGTGAAGTTTATCGTCTTGAGTTTCTAAGGCATACAACAATATAATCTTCTAAAGGGATGATTTTATGCATATATGCACACACATTCACACAAGAAACCAAAATTTTTGCAAGTCACTTTTGGGTCTTTTTTTGTTGAATTATAGGTGAGTGCTATTTTTTAAGTATATTTTCTATACATTTTCAAAAATTCTCTGATTAATGTGAATAGATAAAATCATACAATGAAGTATTGTCATCTCTAGAGTTCTTTCCTCAGAATTATATTACAATGAAATTCTCTGAAAACCACTTTAAAAAAATCTCAGCAGAATAGAACTCAAGTGGGACCTGTCTATATTCATTATCAGTTGGATTTGTTAGGCATCATACAGTGTAACCCCGTCAGATAGAAAGCAGAAGTATAGGTCTTTATAGCAATCATTGAATGCTGCCTCCCCACTCTGAACACAAATACCCAGAATAGAATATTTAGCCTGCCAGTCATGCCCAAATAAAGATGGTTGGGACCAAGAAGTTCTTTCATTCTGACATTATTTCAGTCCTGCATCTCCTTAGTGGTAGCTCTGGTGGGCCGGTTCCTTTCCTTTTGCTCTCTCGGTTAGGTTTTCTATCAAATTTCCTTCTCAGCTAGGTTTGGTATCTTCATCGTATAATCAGTTCTGCTCCCTCCTTCAGCTGCCAGCTTTTCTTGGCCACTTGCCACCATCTTCACTCTTTCCAAGGAAAATTCTTTGAGTCTCAGTCACCATTCCTCTTTGAAGCTTTGATTCTCACTCCCAGCCATGGAATATGTTCTTTACTTCTAATAACTTATAAACTGATCCTTCAAAGAATATAGCATTTTTGTATTAGAACTTAAATCATACTTGATATTTGTATCTATTTTTTCAATTGATGTATAATTAATTTAAAATATTATATTAGTTTTAAGTGTACAATAGAGGGACTCAATATTTTCATAGTTTATACTCCATTTAAAATAATGGAGTAATAAAATAAAAATGACTTTATTTCCCTGTGAAAATGAAAGTGAAAGTCACTCAGTCATATCTGACTTTTTGAGACCCCATGAACTATACAGTCCATGGAATTCTCCAGGCCAGAATAATGGAGTTGGTAGCCATTCCATTCCCTTATCCAAGGGATCTTCCCAAACCAGGGATCTTCCGAACCCAGGTCTCCTGCATTTCAGCCAGATTCTTTACCAACTGAACCACCAGGGAACCTCTTATATTTCCCTGTACTGTGTAATATATGCAAGTGTGTGCTAAGCCACTTCAGTTATGTCCAACTCTTTGTGACCCCAGGGACTGTAGCCCAGCAGGCTCTTCTGTCTATAAAATTCTCCAGGCAAGAATACTGGAGTGGATTGCCATGCCCTCCTCCAAGGGATCTTCCTGACCCAGGGATAGAACCCAGGTCTTTTATGTCTCCTGCAGTGGCAGGTGGGTTCTTTACCACTAGCACCACCTGGGAAGCCCTGCACAATATATATTTGTGGCTTATTTATTTTATACATTAATAGTTTGTATCTCAATCCCATATCCTTATTGTTCCCCTCTCCCCTTCCCCCTATGGGTAACCATAGTTTGTTCTCTATATCTGTGAGTCAGTTTCTGTTTTGTTATATACATTCATTTGTTTTATTTTTTAGATTCCAAGTTTAAGTGATAACATAGAGTATTTGTTTTCATTAACCATAACATCCTCTAGGTCTATCCATGTTGCTGCAAATAGCTTAGAGAAGATTAAACCATGTTTAGTACCTTACTGTTATCAGAAGCTTACTATCTTACTTTTGATGATAGTAGAGGTACTGAATATGCTTTAATTCTCTCTCTGTGATTCATCATGTCTAGCTGTGCTTTGCACATACAAGTTTTTCAGCATATATTTGGCTGAATAACTGAATAATGATATAGCTGCGTATCCAAGACCTAGATGATCCTTCCTAGGCAGAATGAGCTTCTCACTCAGTCACATGTTATTATTCTTAATTAGCTTGGGTGGCTAAATTGACACAATTCATTTTAGAGGTAGAAGTGACAGAGGTGCATCCTTATTTAGGAAATAAAATCATGACCTCATTTTCCTGAGTCTCGAAAAAGTTACCTACTCTCTCCAGAACTCAGTTTACACCTATGAAAAGAAAGTGGTCAATAGCCAGTCTTCCTGACTACTTGTAGTGGGGGCATTCTTTTCTTCTATTTTATTCAGTATTGACCCAAAATGAGCCTGAACATAGGGATCATCTCTGCAGCCAAATGAGTTTTTAGGGCTGAGAGCTAGAAATAAAGAGGTCTCTATTAGTCTTTCCTTAATCTGCATACTAGAGCCCATGTAAGAATGCATTGTACTCTACAACTGTTGAGCTCAAATTAACTTCTTTCAGAATTATCTCCCTACGTTCACTATGCTGATAGAATTCTCTTTCATAAAAAATAATAATCTATTAAATCAAACACTTCCATAGCATGGTTATTGTAAAATACTAACAGGTGTTGTTCTAAAAAGTGTGTAAAATAAATGTATATAAATTAAATTCATTTTCTGATGGAACTACCTTGTAATTTCCAAGATTAAATAAAACTTTTGATTAACTGTCAAGGGAATGATTTTTGAAGTTAAATTTCTTTGACACACAGCCTCTCCATGAAATACGTATTTTAAAACAAAGAAACAAATATATTAAATGTCTATCCTTAGACTGATTCCTAAAGGAAAAACTCTAGTTTCTGGGAGATAACTCCTAATTAATCAGCTCTATAAATCTGAATGCTAAGAGTTCTGATCCCTTTAAAGTAGAAGATATTGGACCAACTATTATAACCCCAACTCAGTCTTCTCTATAGTACTTAAATAAAAGCTTCTAGTTACAGAATTCAGGTAGGATCTACCATATTCTTATAATTCATCACTTTTGTCATTTGGCTGTAAGTTAATGAGGCTGAGTTGAAAATTTTAATTTTTTCACATCTCTTGCTTTTCATTAGATTACCATAATATTTTCCATATAATCATTGTATTTAATTATGACTAGTAGCACTAATTTTGGAAGAAAACAGAACACAAAGTTAGAACTGACTTTATGGAATAAAAACTTAGTGTCCAAATATTCACGTTATATATTCAAATTCAATTAAACTGATGCTGTTACTGGGAAGAATATAATGTGAGTTCATTAGAGACTTTGCCTCTGACAGAACTGTCTTGAACAGTTGTTATATTTAATACAATGTTAGAATATGTTGGGTTTTCCCAGTAGCTCAAATAGTAAAGAGTCTTCCTGCAATGTGGGAGACCCAGGTTTGATCCCTGGGTCGGGAAGATCCCAGACTATATCGTGCATCAGAAAATCAGCTTGTTTGCTTGCATTGGTCTCTTGTAACTCTGACTTCTAGACTTGGTCAAGAATGCCCCATATTTTAGAGCAGCACCACTTTATGAGTGGACCCATGACAAGCTAAGAAATTTGTATCAGAATATAAATTAATATTGGCTTCTTTACCAGGCCATCCTAAAGAGAAAAAGAAAAATGTCAGCAAAAACAAACAAATGCTTAGTGATGTAGCTCATTTACACTCTGGTGAAACATCTTATCTCATTGTGAACCGGTAACAAATAATTCATGGTGTCAGTTACAGTACTCTTCTATGAGTAATATTGCTTTAGAGATCCTCTGGATTTCCACTCTGGCTTTCCTCCAGCCATTTCCCTCCCATGGGATAAGGAATCCAAGGGACCTAGGAGACACATCCAACCAGAAATACACCCCAGTTTCTACATCTGAGCACACAAGACCTTGGAATTCTTTGTTCAAACTGACTGTCTAAGCTTATCTGGGCCTCCTCCCCCTGTCCTTTCTCCCAAAGATGAATTACACTCCTGGGTGCCTTTTTGTAGCTACATAATGAGAAATTGGGTGTGTGGGCTGGAGTGTCCACTTTCAGGCACAGCCCCTCATGGCACAGGTCAATGGAATTTGGGGTGGGGACAGAAGGGAGTGGTCTACTCTTTAGGGGCAAGAGCCAGCTCTTCATGCATCACCACTTTTCCAGTGAGTAGTAATTCTTAGCTTCAGCCTGGTCTTCTAGTTCATTATAGGAGAAGTGAGGGGGAGAACAGCACTGGGGATGCATACAATGCACAGGGAATAGCAGAGGAAAAGAAATTTCTGGTAAATGAACTAGCATAGGAAAAAGATGGTTTTCTTAAAAAAATGAAGGCATATAAATAATCTAGTAATATATATTTATATATGTGTGTGTGTGTGTATGTGTGCTGTGCTTAGTCGCTCAATCGTGTCTGACTCTTTGTGACCCCAAGAACTGTAGCCCACCAGGATCCTCCATCCCTGGGGATTCTCCAGGCAAGAATACTGGAGTGGGTTGCCATGCCCTCCTCCAGAGCATCTTCCCTCACTTCTCATACATTTTACTGTCACAGCTTAGTGATAAGATCGCTCATCCCTAGAATTGGCCAAATCCCCCAGAATTCTGACTGCTTCCTTCAGTTCTGTTCTGTGTTTTATGGGACATTGTTTGAAGTATTATTTCTTAATATCCTTCTTTTCAACTTCACTGGTTTTTTTTTTTTAATTTCATCTCTATCTTGAATATGTATTTGTTGTTATTGCTCAGTCACCCAGTTGTATCCAACTCTTTGCAACTCCATGGACTGCAGCAGCCAGGCCTCCCTGTCCCTCACCATCTCCTGGAGTTTGCCCAAGATCAAGTCCATTGCATTGGTGATGCCATCACCCATCTCATCCTTTGAAGAGACATATGTATATATTCAGATATTTATATGCATGTAATTTCTTTTTATATTCATTTATTCCTTCTTAGTTGTAAGTTTCCTTCAGGCCAAAAACTATATCCAGTTATTTCACTTATTCTTAGCACCTAATATAGTGATTGTCACATAGACGGTGAATAATTTGTACTATTTAAATACTATAATAAAATTGTTATATACTAAGATTTTTATATACTGTTAGAATAATTTGGGCCTCCCTGGTGGTTCAATGGTAAAGAATCCACTTGCCAATGCAGGAGATGCCAGTTTGATTCTTGGGTCAGTAAAATCACATGAAGAAGGAAATGGCAACGCACTCTAGTATTCTTGCCTGGAAAATTCCATGAACAGAGGAGTCTGGAAGACTACAGTCCATGGGGTTGCAAAAGATTCAGACATAGTGACTAAATAACAACGACAATTAGAATAACTTACAGAGAGAAGGCGTTGCCTGGATATTTAAGATTTTCAACACATATTTCAATAATAAAAATAGGGCATAGAAAAGTCTATAGGAAGTAACAACATTTCTTCTTTACCTCTGATAAAGTTGAATGTTAAACTAAAAATTAAAAAGAAAAAAGCCAATAAAGAAGTAATGTCTTAAAACTCTGGAGAAGCATTAGAACGGGAAAATAATTTTTTATTGTCTTTGTCATTGTTTTTCAAAAATGGGTGTCTTCATTTTTGAAATGCATTATTTTAGGATCTACGGGTTTCCTGCTAATGCTAAGTTATCTTTTTTTTATATACTTAAATCTGGGTTACCATTGAAACCATTCATTTATTCTGTTTCCATAAAACCCCTAATAACTATTTAAATTTTTTCTGTTCTTGGCTCTTTTCAAAATCATAAATACAGGTTTGAAAACTAAATTTGATTTCTGTGCAAATAATTCTCCTCCCTGTGTCCATCCCCACTAATTACTAAGGAACTGTGACTATGTCCATCAGTTTTATTTATGATAGGCTTATTCCTATCATCTTATTTTCCAGAAAATGGAAAGCTTGCTATGGATCGGATGATACTGAATCATTGTAACTACCTTCTCTCCAACTTAAACCAAAGAAAATAAGTGAAAATAAGAGTGAAAAGAAATTTGTTTTTAAATCAAGAAAATTAAATGTAATTTTCAAGTGCCTCTAATATGCTTGCTTGTGTGTCATATCAAACAGCTAAATATCCTATTTTTTAGGATATTTATAGCTAATGTAAAAGCAACTCATGAGCACATTAAGCTAATAATATGGTAATTCTTACGTTGTTTTGTTTATTAACTATTATATGGTCAATTTTTTCCACAAATATAGGTGCATTTCTTAGGTATAAAGTCACTGTTAAAATTTATATGTACCAGAGAGAACAAGATGGTGGAGGAGTAGGTGGACATGAAGTACATCTCTCTCCACAGATAAATCAGGAATATACTTTATGACACAAAAGTGCATGCAGAGCATGAGCTGAGAGTGGGCAGGAGTACCTGACCAGTGGAAAAGAATATGTAGAACCACAAAAACTTGGTAGGATGAAGGAACTAGGGGGAAAACAGTAGTGTTAGTAAGACTAAACCTGCCCTCTGCTGGTAGGGGAATTGAAACAGGGGTCTGATCCCCGCATCAGGGCAATTGTCTGACATTTGAGGAGACATTTAAGGCTGAGAGTGAAACAGCTGATCTATGGCAGCCTAAACAGAATGAGAATCAGACAGTCCTTGCTGCAGCCATACATATCCCGGACAAGAACATTGGTCCCCTAGAAGGCGGAGCTGCTGGGAGCTGGAGTTTAGGGATTGTGGAGCAGTCCCAGGGCAAGGGCTGCTGTTGACTGTGGAGAAACGGATTGAAGGGATGTGAGGGAGGATATCCAGAGAAGGCTATGGCACCCCACTCCAGTACTCTTGCCTGGAAAATCCCATGGACAGAGGAGCCTGGTAGACTGTGGTCCATGGGGTAGCTAAGAGTCAGGCATGACTGAGTGACTTCACTTTCACTTTTCACTTCCATTCATTGGAGAAGGAAATGGCAACCCACTCCTGTATTCTTTCCTGGAGAATCCCAGGGACAGAAGAGCCTAGTGAGCTGCTGTCTACAGGTCACACAGAGTCGGACCCGACTGAAGCGACTTAGCAGCAGCAGCAGAGGGAGGAGATCATGGTGGGAAAATACTGGTGGAGGAAAGCCAGGCAGCCATGGAAGCAAGGCGATACTGCTGAGTCACACGCAGGGGGTGGAGCCATCACCATAACCTCTCTCCCCACATGCCAGCGTTGCCAGCTGAACAATAGAGAAGTTGACCCATCAAACACCTGATGCACTGAACTACAGAGTAGGACCCCACCCAGGGTGCCCCTTTAAGTGCCTGACATGTCAACCAACAGAGAAGGACCCCAGGAAAGGGAAGCCTCTAAGTGCCTGAACGGCAGAGCTATGGAGAAAGACTGGCCAAAGAGGCCTTCTGATTGCCAGCTATAAGAGGCTTGAGAAAAGACTCTGATAAGGCCATAACTCCTGTGGTGGAGGCAGTCCGTGTCCCTGAACACTTGGTGCCACCAGGGTCCCTGCAAGCCAAGCAGCTGTGCCACTTTCATGCTCAATCTCACTGGGGCAGAGCTGCCACAGGCAAAAAATGTCTTACATCTATGCAGGCAGGGTCACTTCTGTCATGTCCAACTCTTTGTCACCCTGTAGACTGTGGCCTGCCAGGCTTCTCTGTCAGGGAGGGGGTTCTCCAAGCAAGAATTCTGGACTGTATTGGCCAATACTGGTTGCTATACCCTTCTAGATCACTATATTTCCTGGTGCCCTAGCCACCAACCCTTCTGAGTACCTGGTGATGTCAAAACCCCTGAGACCCAGGCAGCTGCACCACCTCCATACCTGGCCCTCACAGGACCAAACCCTAGTTGACAACCCACATATAGAGGTGGAAATAAAACCACAGTTGAAACCTAGGGGCAGTGTGGCTAAGAAAGAAGATCCAAAACCTTTCCACCAGCTGTACAAGCTGCAGATTAAATCCACATGATCAACTAGGCAGACTCTGTGTCTATGGAATATATAAAAGGCCACTGAGAGCTCCCACAAAAGAAAACACACTAGTTCTGATAGCTGTGGACATTGGAGGCAAGAACACACAGGAGTAGGACCAGGTTAGAATCTGAACTGCCCCTACAGCAGGTTCAGAAATCAGCATAGTATTAGAGGGCACCTTAGGGAGGTGAGGTGGACTGTGACTCCCAGCGAGGGAAGAGACTCAGACAGCAGTGACTCAAGAGAAACAGTTATTATTCTTATGTTTTGACTTGTTCTGTAGATTCTTTTGGATTTTTTTTCTTTTTCCCCCCTCTGCTGTAGTTGTCAATTTTATTGGCACTAAGAAATCCAATTGATCTTTTGAGCTTTTTTTAATTTATTTTCTCAGTCACATTTTTATTATTGTTATAAACTTCTGCCTCTACATTGGAATTTTGCAGTTCTGTGAAGTTTTCTTTTTTTTTCTTTTCTCTTTTTTTAATTTTAATTTTTTAAATCTATTATTTTTTACATTTATTCCTTTGTTTGCTTTTCCTACTGTTCTTTTCTCCTTGCAGTTAATCTTTAATGTATATGAATCTTCATCTGCCTCTTTAGCTTTGCATATCTATTCTTTTTTCTTTTCTTTCTTTCCTTTCTTCCCAACATATTTGTTAGTTTTGTTTTCATTGCTTTTTTCCCCATTTGTCACCTTGCTTTAGTTTTGTTTTCCAGTTTGTGCTTTAGTTAGTTTTGTTCTTAACAGGTAAATATAATTTTTGATTTCCTTTGTTCACCGGGTCAATCTACTGTACTTTATTTTTGTTGGACTATTTTAACTTTGCTCATGGGTGTATATGTATATGTATATGTATATATTACATTATTTCAATTATTATTTGCTTGATTTTGTAACTGCCATCTGTCTGGGGTTCATCTTTGCTTTCTCATTTGTGGATATTTGTTTTAATCTCACTTAATACCATAACAAACCACTTGTGGAATCTTTGTTCTTGAACAGAGATCAAGCCCTGAGCCTTTGGAGTGGGAACACTGACTCCAAGACCCTAGACTACAAGATAACTAACCCTAGGGAGTATCAAATAGTGAGAACTCACACAAAGGAAACCACTTGAATACAAGACCCAGCATCACCAAACCAGCAGTAGCACCCTGTGCAGGACACCTCATCTAAACAACAAACAAAACAAAAATACAAACCCAGTCATAAGCAGCAGGATTACCACCTCATTCAGCCTTGCTCATGAGAGGACAAACAAACAAACAAAACCTCAGTACAAATCTCATCCTATTCAAAGCTTACATAAACCACTGAACCAATATTAGGAGGGCAGAAATCAAAAGGAAGAAAGAATTCAACTTTCTTTAAGGAAATAATTCAACTTTCCTTGAAACCTGGGAAAATGAGACCTCAAACACAATAAGTTTAAAAAAAAAAAGAAAAGGCAGAGAAATACTACACAAATGAAGGAACAAACTAGAAACATAGAAGTCCAAATAAATGAAGAGGAAATAGGCACACTACCTGAAAAAGAATTCAGAATAATGATAGTAAAAATGATTAAAAACCTTGCAAAAAAAATGGAGAAAATGCAAGAATCAATTAACAGACACCTAGATGAATTAAAGAATAAACATACAGAAACAAACAGCATAATTACTGAAACTAAAAATACTCTAGAAGGAATCAGTAGCAGAATATCTTAAGCAGAAGAATGAATCAGTGAGCTGGAAGATAAAATGGTGAAAATAATTTTTGAAGAGCAGAATAAAGTAAAATTAATGAAAAGAACTGAGGATAGTCTTAGAGAATTCTGGGACAGTATCAAATGCACCAACATTTGAATTATAGGGGTCCCAGAAGAAGAAGAGAAAAAGAAAGGGTATGAAAAATTTTTTGAAGGGATTATAGTTGAAAATTTCCCCAGTATGGAAAAGAAAACATCCAATCAAGTCCAAGAGGCACAAAGAGTCCCATTCAGAATAAACCCAAGGAGAAACACACCAAGACACATACTAATCAAACTAACAAAGACTAAACACAAAGAAAGAATATTAAAAGCAGCAAGGGAGAAGCAACAAGTAACATACAAGGGAAACCTCATATGCTTAACAGCTGATCTTTCAGCGGAAACTCTAAAGGCCAGAAGGGAATGGCAGGATATATTTAAAGTACTGAAAGGGCGAAATCTACAACCAAGACTACTGTACCCAGCAAGGATCTTATTCAAAATTGATGGAGAAATTAAAGGCTTTTTAGACAAGCAAAAGTTAAGAGAATTCAGTACTACCAAACATTTTACAACAAATGTTAAAGGGACTTATATAGTCAAGAAATACAAGAGAAGGAAAAAGATCTACAAAATCAACCCCAAACAATTAAGAAAATGGCAATAGGAACATATATATCAATAATTACTTTAAATGTAAATGGATTAAATGCTCCAACCAAGAGACACAGACCGGCTGAATGAATATAAAAACAAGACCCACATGTATGCTGTCTACAAGAAACCCACTTCAGACCTCAAGACACACATAGACTGAAAGTGAAAGGATGGAGAAACATATTCCATGCAAATGGGAAGCAAAAGAAAGCTGGAGTAGCAATCCTCATATCAGACAAAATAGACCTTAAAATAAAGAAGATTACAAAAGATAAGGAAGGACACTACATAATGATCAAGGGCTCAATCCAAGAGGAAGATATAACAATTGTAAATATCTATGCACCCAACATAGGAGCACCTAAATACATAAGACAAACACTAAAAGACATAAAAAAAGAAATTGACAGTAACACAATATTAGTAGGAGACTTTAACACCTCACTCACACCAATGGACAGATCATCAAAACAGAAAATTAATAAGGAAACACAAGTCTTAAATGATATATTAGATGAGATGGATCTCATTGATATCTTCAGGACATGCCAACCAAATGCAGAATACACCTTCTTCTCAAGTGCACATGGAACATTCTCAAGGATAGACCACATCTTGGGTCACAAATCAAATCTCAATAAATTTAAGAAACTGAAATCATATCAAGCATATTTTCCAACCACAATGCTATGAGACTAGATATCAATTACAAGAAAAAAAACTAAGAAACACAAACATATGGAGATTAAACAATATGTTTCTAAATAACCAACAGGTTACTGGGATTTCCCTGGTGGCTCAGACAATAAAGCATCTACCTACAATGTGGGAGACCCAGGTTCAATCCCTGGGTTGGGAAGATCCTCTGGAGAAGGAAATGGCAAACCACTCCAGTACTCTTGCCTGGAAAATTCCATGGGTGGAGGAGCGTAGTAGGCTACAGTCCATGGGGTCGCAAAGAGTCAGATACGACTTCACTCTCACTTTCCTAACAGGTTATTGAAGAAATCAAAAGGGAAATCAGAAAATTTCTAGAAACAAATGACAATGAAAATAGGAGAACTCAAAACCTATGGGATGCAACAAAAACAGTTCTAAGAGGGAAGTTTATAGCAATACAATCCTACCTCAAGAAACAAGAAAAACATCAAATAGACAACCTAAATTTACAGCTAAAACAACTGTAAAAAGAAAAATAAAAAGCCCCAAAATTAGTAGAAGGAAAGAAATCATAAAGATCTGAGCAGAAATAAATGAAAACGAAATGAAAGAAACAATGTACAGATTAATAAAGATAAAAGCTAGTTCTTTGACAAGGTAAGCAAAATTCACGAACCTTTAGCCAGACTCATCAAGAAAAAATAAGAGAAGAACCAAATCAACAAAATCAGAAATGAAAAAGGAGAGGTTACAAGAAACAATGCAGAAATACAAAGGATTATAAGATACTATTATGAACAACTATATGGCAATAAAATAGATAACCTGGAAGAAATGGACATATTCTTAGAAAAGTTAAATCTTCCAAGACTGAACCAGGAAGAAATAAAAATTATGAACAACCCAATGACAAGCACTGAAATTGAAGCTGTAATCAAAAATCTCCCAAAAGACAAAAGCCCAGGACCAGAGGGCATCACAGGAGAATTCTAGCAAACATTTAGAGAAAAGCTAATGCCTATCCTTCTAAAACTCTTTCAAAAAATTGCAGAGGAAGGAACATTTCCAAACTCATTCTCTGAGGCCACCATCAGCCTGATACCAAAATCAGAGAAAGACAACACACACAAAAAAAACTACAGGCCACCAATGAACATATATGCAAAATTCCTCAACAGAATTTTAGCAAACAGAATTCAGCAACACATCAAAAAGCTCATACACCATGATCAAGGTGGGTTTTTTCCAGGGATGCAAGGATTCTTTAATATATGCAAATCAATCAATGTGATACACCATATTAACCAATTGACAGATAAAAACCATATGATAATCTCAATAGACGAATAAAAAGCCTTTAACAAAATTCAGCACCCATTTATGATTGAAACTCTTCAAAAAATGGGCATAGAAGGAATCTATCTCAACATAGTAAAAGCCATATATGATAAGCCTACAGCAAACATTATTCTCAATGGCGAAAAAATGAAAGCATTCCCCCTAAGATAAGGAACAAGACAAGGGTGTCCACTTTCACCACTATTATTCAACATAGTCCTGGAAGTCCTAGCTGCAGCAATCAAAGAAAAAGAAATAAAAGGAATCCAGGTGAAGAAGTAAAGCTCTCACTGTTTGTAGATGAAATGATACTGTACATAGAAAACCCTAAAGATAGTATCAGAAAATTACTAGAGCTAATCAGTAAATTTAGCAAAGTTGCAGGATATGAAGTCAATACATAGAAATCACTTGCATTTCTATATACCAACAATGAAAACTCAGAAAGAGAAATTAAGTAATCAATCCCATTCACCATTATGGCAAAAGAATTAGATATCTAGGAATAAACTTAACTAAGGAGACAAAAGAACTGTACACAAAAAAATTATAAGACACTAATGAAAGAAATTAAAGATGACGTAAACTGATGGAGAGATATTCCATGTTCCTGGGTAGGAAGAATCGATACTGTGAAAATATCTATACTACCAAATGTAATCTACAGATTCAATGTGATCCCTATCAAATTAGCAACTAGAACAAAAAAATTTCATAATTCATATGGAAACTCAGAAGACCCTGAATAGCAAAAGAAATCTTGAGAAAGAAGAATGGAGCTGGAGGAATCAACCTTCCTGACTTCAGATTATACTACAATGCTACAGTCATCAAGATAGTATGGCACTGGCACAAAAACAGAAATAGAGACCAATGGAACAAGATAGAAAGCCCAGAAATAAACCCATGCACCTATGGGTACCTTGTTTTTGACAAAGGAGACAAAAATATACCATGGGGCAAAGATAGCCTCTTCAATAAATGATGCTGGGAAAACTGGACAGCTACCTGTAAATGAATGAAATTAAAATATTTCTTAATACCATACACAGAGATAAGCTCAAAATGGACTAAAGACCTAAATGTAAGACCAGAAACTATAGAACTCTTAGAGGAAAACATAGGCAGAACACTCAATGACATAAATCAAAGCAAGATCCTCTATGACCCATCTATTAGAGTAGTGGAAATAAAAGTAAACAAGTGGGACCTGATTAAACTTAAAAGCTTTTGCACAGCAAAGGAAACTATAAGCAAGGTGAAAAGACAACCCTCAGAATAGGAGAAAATAATAGCGAATGAAACAACTGACAAAGGATTAATTTCCAAAATATATAAGCACCTCATATAACTCAATGCCAGGAAAACAAAAAACCCAATCAAAAAGTGGGGAAAAGACCTAAACAGACATTTCTCTAAAGAAGACATACAGATGGCTAACAAACACATGAAAGATGCTCAACGTTGCTCATTAATAGAGAAATGCAAATCAAAACTACAGAGATATCACCTCACACTGGTCATAATGGTCATTATCAAAAAGTCTACAAACAATAAATGCTGGAGAGGGTGTGGAGAAAAGGGAACACTCTTGCACTGTTGCTGGGAATGTAAATTGATACAGCCAGTATGGAATATGGTATGCTGCTGCTGCTGCTAAGTCGCTTCAGTCGTGCCAGACTCTGTGCGACCCCATAGACGGCAGCCCACCAGGTATGGAGATCCTTAAAACACTATGAATAAAACCACGGTGTGACCAAGCATATACCCTGAGGAAACCAAAATTGAAAAAGATACATGTATTCCAATGTTCATTGCAGCACTATTTACAATAGCTAGAACATAGAAGCAACCTAGATGTCCATCAACAGATAAATAGATAAAGAAGATGTAGTACATATATACAATGGAATATTACTCAGTCATAAAGAGGAACACATTTGAGTCAGTTCTAATGAGGTGGATGAATCTAGAACATATTATACAGAGTGAAGTAAGTCATAAAGAGAAAGATAAACATTGTATTCTAATGCATATATACAGAATCTAGAAAAATGACAATCAAAAATTTATTTACAGGGCAACAGTGGAGAAACAGACATAGCGAATAGATTTATGGACATGGGGAGAGGAGAGGAGAGGGTGAGATGTATGAGAAGAGTAACATGGAAACTTTCATTACCTTATGTAAAATAGATAGCCAACAGGAATTTGCTGTATGGCTCAGGAAAATCAAACAGGGGCTCTGTATTAACCTAGAGGGGTGGGATGGGGAGGAAGATGGGAAGGAGGCTCAAAAGGTAGGGGATATGTGTATACCTATGGCTGATTCATGTTGAGGTTTGACAGAAAACAGCAAAATTCTGTAAAGCAATTATCCTTCTATAAAAAATAAATTCATTTAAAAAATTACATGTATAGTGTTCTTGAGATTTTTATTAATTTGAAAAATTGACCATAAAAGGATACATTAACTGTTCTATTAGAAAATGAATATTTTCCTAGTGTGTGGTTTCAATTTAATTTCTAGCTACTTTAGTCTATTACACTGAGAACAATTTGTAGGTAAATGTTTTTAAATCTTTAAATCTCAGAAGCAAAAATGCTCCCTGGGAGAGGGACAACACTTTTTTTTTTAATACTTGTATTTTTAGTATGTTTAGAATCAGTAAAAACCTGTTAAAATATCACATTTTCATTTTATTCTTTTACAGAATTTATGAACTTTTCCTTGCAAAATATAGCCAGTTATATGAACAGTAAGGTTCTGTCCTGGTCATTAAGTAAAGCATTTAAAATATCAACTATGAATATTTGCAACATAATAATAATGAATATTTATTGTATGTTACCATGTAGCAGGCCTAGCACTAAATGCAATACCAGCCTGATCTTATGTAACCATCAAAACTACTTTATAAGATAGTCATTACCATTTTCCATATTATCTGGATCCAAAAATGAATTCTTATGAGAGCTTAAATAACTTCATAATGTCTCTCAATGTTAAGTGTATTTGTCTACTAATTATCAACTGTATCACAAAGCTGGTAGACATTTCAGTAAAATTAGGGTTAGCAAATTATTGAATGTAACTCCATCTTAAAATATATGCAATTATATTAAAATTTGTTGTTGTTCAGTCACTAAGTCACGTCTGACTCTTTGTGACCCCATGAACTGCAGCACACCAGGCTTCCGTGTCCTTCACTATCTCCCTGAGTTTGCTCAAACTAATGTCCATTGAGTCAGTGATGCCATCCAACCATTTCATCCTAATACTAAACACACTTACACTTGGGGAATTCCAAATACTTAAAAAATATTATTTGTGTTAATTCATGAAAAATATTACTTGTGTTAATTCAGGAAAATATTATTTGTGTTAATTCATGAAAATTTGGGGGCTTCCCTGGTAGCTCAGCTGGAAAAGAATTTGAGACCCTGGTTCCATTCCTGGGTCAGGAAGATCCACTGGAGAGGGATAGGCTACCCACTCCAGTATTCTGGCCTGGAGAATTCCAAGGACTGTATAGTACATTGGGTCACAGAGAGTCAGACATAACTGAGAAACCTTCACTTTCATGAAAATTGTTAATGTAAACTTCTCATTCGACTTGTATAAATGATTGTGCACTATGTATGTCATAGCACATCATGGAATTCTAAACAAACAAACAAAAACCCTCCAAAATTCATATTTTTTAACCCCAAACTTGGGAGGAGAAAGCTTTAATTGTAATTTATTTATGTTGCAGCTGTTCCACAAATATTTGTTCTTGGCTGCTTTCTAAAAGACTCTCAGGGAAATTTTCATACCCATAACAAAGGTCAACCATAAGACAACTTATTTAGGGCTTTCTAATTTCTGATATAAATCTCTTTCTACAGTTTTAACATCTTTCTGAGGCCATTATTCAATCAATTAATCAATCTACCTAATGCCATCCTTATAATAATTTTAACACACTCAGTTTAAATTTTTCCAGAATCAATTACCTAGGTCCCAGTTGGATTAAATACTAATAAACAAATTCACTGTCTACATTACTGAGATGCCATAAAAATAAAATTATGACTCAGAGTTACTTTAAAAGACTTGAGAGATTAAAAATGCTATATTTTATCATTTTTGTTTGACATACTGATGTTATTTAAATCAGAATTAGTGTTGATTATTATAGTTATTCATTTTATACTGATATAACTTTACTGCTTTTTTAGGTAGAACCAAGTCTTTGTTCTGACAAATCACAGAAGAATAATCATAAGGGCAAAAAATACTGCGTACTAAATAAAAGCCTTCCCATTCAGAAACCTCCTTACGTATTAATATAGGAATTGAAAGCTTTTTACCAAATGTAGGCAATGAGTGAGTGAAAGTTGCTCAGTTGTGTCCGACTCTTTGAGACCCCATGGACTATACAGCCTGTGGAATTCTCCAAGCCAGAATACTGGATTGGGTAGCTGTTCCCTTCTCCAGGAGATCTTCCCAACCAAGGGATTAAACCCAGATTTCTGCATTGCAGGAGGATTCTTTACCGGCTGAGCCACCAGGGAAGCCCAAGAATACTGGAGTGAGTAGCCTTTTCCTTCTCCAGCAGATCTTCCCAACTCAGGAATGCAACCTGGCTCTCCTGCATTGAAGGTGGAGTCTTTACCAGCTGACTTACCAGGTGTATACATTGGGCCAGGCTGTATTCTAGGCACTTAGGTTTCAGCCACAAATATAACATAAAATTCCTTCTTCTCGTGGTTCTGTTGAAAAAAACAGACTTTAATAAAGTAAAATGTAAACCAGTATACTAGAATCACTGGACATAGGTTATACATAAGCTCACCTTTAATCAATACTAATAAAGAGTTGTTCAAGTAATTGTGACTGTATATTTCCATGCAATGGCACCCCACTCCAGTACTCTTGCCTGGAAAATCCCATGGACGGAGGAGCCTGGTAGGCTGCAGTCCATGGGGTCGCTAAGAGTCACACACGACTGAGCGACTTCACTTTCACTTTTCTCTTTCATGCACTGGAGAAGGAAATGGCAACCCACTCCAGTATTCTTGCCTGGAGAATCCCAGGGACGACGGAGCCTGGTGGGCTGCCGTCTATGGGGTCGCATAGAGTCGGACACGACTGAAGTGACTTAGCAGCAGCAGCAGTGTATGAGAATTCCCATTGCTCCACATCCTTACCAACAGCAAATATTGTCTATCTTTCGATTTCTAGTTGATCAGTGTGACGTAGTGTTTTATTTGATTTTCATTTCCTTTTAATTGATCACCATTTGAATACTTTGTTGTCTGTTTGAATATCCTCCTCTGAAGTGCTTAGCCAGTAATTTTATTGTCTTTTTCTTACTGAATTATAGGAACTCATCATATATTCTAAATATAAACTACACTGTCATATGAGTTACAAACATTGTATTCAATTCTGTGGCTTTTCACTCTATTAATATTTGGAAGGAATGATGCTAAAGCTGAAACTCCAGTACTTTGGCCATCTCATGTGAAGAGTTGACTCATTGGAAAAGACTCTGTTGCTGGGAGGGATTGGGGGCAGGAAGAAGAGGGGATGACAGAGGATGAGATGGCTGGATGGCATCACCGACTCGATGGCCATGAGTTTGAGTGAACTCTGGGAGATGGTGATGGACAGGGAGGCCTGGCGAGCTGTGATTCATGGGGTCGCAAAGAGTCAGACATGACTGAGCGACTGAACTGAACTGAACTGAACTATGAACAGAACTCCTAAATTTTAATAGAGTTCAATTTTTCAAGTCTTTAATTCTATGATTAGTATCTTATTGTGTTTTACTTAAAAAAATCTTTGCCCATCCACAGTAATGAAAGTGTTCTCCTGTTGTTCTGTGTCATAACATGTATTGTCTTTCACATATATGTCTGCAATCCATTTGGAAATGGTAAACTCTAAGGTATAGGTCAAATTTACTTTAATACAGGTTTCCAGCTCTCTCAGTATCATTTATTGGAATAGTAAAAGCACTTTGTCCTCCATTGCTGTGGCACTTTGTATAAAAAGACATTTGCTTAAAATGGTACAAGTCTCAGCAAGTTTGAATGCTGACAGCAAAATATCCAGTAGAGAGTAGAAGACGATGATGAGGGAAAGGGAAAACAGAATGAACTGGAGTAGGCTACTGTGGATGTGAATTGAAGTGTAAATGGAGATGGTGACCTTAGCTGAAAACATAGATAGTCATTCATAATGACAATATTAGTGATAATAATTAGTAATGCTTATATTATTTACTATAAACCAGATATTTACTGTTCAAAGCACTCACACACACATATATACCTATGAATTCATATAGGTATATGTATTTTATGTCTAAATGTTTATAAACTCATATATATATATTTATATAAACTAATTTCATTTTCTAGCAACACTATGTATACATGTACACAGATGTACACATACAATATTGTTAGATAAAATATATGTGTAAGTGAAATTAGCTCATATATTCTATTCTGCATTTAATTTAAAATATACTACACTATAGACATGGATTTTATGCAAGAAGTATCTTAAACAGAGTATAAAAGTAATTTGGCCAAGAGTGGTGAAGCTGGAGCTGAAATCCTGGCAAACACATTCAAATTCTCTAGGTTTAAAATTTTATGCTATATTTACCTATAGAAATATTTTTATTCAGATTAGATAATAGTAAATTGACAAATACTTATTAATCATCTGTAGCTATCAGAGATTTAGCCAAATATCTAATTTTGGCTATTTTGGCTATTTAGATATTTTGGCAAATATCTAATACCTATTTTCCTGTGTTTTGAGATGTCTTACTAAGTTTAAATTAAATCTCATTTCTAGTATAACTTTCATAAATTTAGCTGTTAAAATAATGGGAGAAATGAATTTGATCAGTCACTTTGAGTTTCCTATGTAGTGTATTTTTAAGGCGAATATTCCTCCTTTATCTGAAACCTGTCACTCACAAAAATACAAGCCAGTTAATAGATTCAGCATTCAAAATTCCATTTTTGGTTGTATCCTGCCACACTCTTAAAATGTGAAGTGAAAACTGTGTAGAATGAATCCAAACACCACATTGGAATCCGCTTTAAGCACATGCACAGTTGCTCTAGTGCTACTTGTTTTATCTAATATCATGTTTGGATGGAATATACACATGGTTTTTTAAACACACATTTTAGTCAAATTGTAGACACTAACGTCAGCATAATGTTTGTGTGGTTTTGCAACAGCAAATTCCAAATAAGCTCCTTAGCCCTCTAACCTCTGGAAAGCAAACTAGAGCATGATGCCCATCAGACATTATATTTCTCTGTTGCCCATGAAATCACTGGCATTTATCAGCCGGTTCTGTGAAATTCAGACCAACGCAAGCAGAATGAAACTTGAACTTGTGTTTAATGTCACATAGGTTTGAATCACTTCCACTAGTTTCCCTACAATTTCTCTGAGGCTTTTCATTTATATGTCCTTTAAAAATGTATACCTTGGTCGTTGCATTTCAAAATTTAAAAATACTGCTGTAAATAGAGAGTTGCTAAATATACCACACATCCACTACTAATTTTCAAAGCAGAGAGACAGCATTCTAAGTTAAGAGAAAAGCCCAAGAAATGGAATAAGCATGTCACAGCATGTTTGGGAAAAGAGGCAATAAGTTAGCTGGCACAGTGGGTGGCTGTTTAAAACCAAAGTAGGAAAAAAAAAAAAACCAAAGTAGGAAAAAAATGCAGAACTTGTGTTGAGTCAGATTATAAAACTATGGAAATTAAATTGCAGTATTTAATTAATTAGCTAATTAATTTTACTAGTATTTGGAGTACTTACTTCAGAAGGCACATTGCTATGTACAGATGATTCAGATTTGAACATGATATGATATCTGCTCTCAAGGAACTCAGAATTTCATAGGGAAAAGATGAATGAAAACAAGGTAATACTATATGATAAGATCTATAAAAAGGACATGTTTAAAATGCAATGAGGATTTAAGGTTAAGGCTTATTCAATCTTCCTAGGGGAAATGAGAGGAGAAGTGTTTCCCAAACAGGTTGCAGCTGGTCTGAGCATAAGACCAAGTAATGGTTTACTGTTCATTTCTTGTGGAGGGATCATCAGTTACAAAAATCCAGAGGCAGATCCCTCCAGAGGCAGATATTTGAATTCAGATGGCACACTGTCAGATAACACTTTCTATTGCTCCCTTCCCTCTAAATATCACAATGACTTATAAAAGATACATCTAAAAACTTCAAACAGAAACAGGTTTGTTTGACCAAAACAAAAATTTGCAACTGTGGACTTCAGCCAGTGTTTTCTGCGCTCTGATACCAAGAATATACTGAGACAATCAATTTCATCTACAACAGGGTATATATGTATGTCAGGTGACACAAGCCATGTTTATTATATTAAATCAGAAGCCAGAATTGGTTGCTCCAAGAGGAAGGCTAAACCACTGTGCCCACTTGTGATTACTTCTCCAGTAGAAATGGGTTGGTGAGAGAAAGAAAACAAAGCCATACACATAGGACATGGGTCAAGAGATCTGGTGTTCAGTGAATGAATAAGTCTTTTCATGGTTTTGTCACAGGAGAGAAGGGCCCAGTTGTAGATATTGGATCTCATACCAGACTGGGAGATGAGGATACAGGAGTGCATCTGCAAAATGGCTATATTGGATGCAAGGACTACAGAGATCAAGAGCAATATAACAAATGACAAACAAAAACCTCCTGTTCAAACTGAGCTTGAAAACAAAAGATCTAAAGCACAGAGGACTTCCCTGGTGGCTCAGATGGTAAAAGCATCTGGCTACAATGTGGGAGACCTGGGTTCGATCCCTGGGTTGGGAAGATCCCCTGGAGAAGGAAATGGCAACCCACTCTGGTACTCTTGCCTGGAAAATCCCATGGATGGAAGAGCCTGGTGGGCTGCAGTCCATGGGGTCGCAAAGAGTCAGACACGACTGAGCAACTTCACTTCACTTGAAGGAAAATTAAGAATAAGAGTCACTCTTTTACTACAGCATAGATAGCCAGGGTGACCTTTTTGAATAAAACCATATAATGATGAAATGCACATTCACAGACATCTTTTAAAACTAATTTTAAGGAATTTCCCTGGTGGTCTAGTGGTTAAAACTTTGCCTTCCAAGGCAGATGGTACAGGTTCTATCCCTGGTTGGGGAGCTAAGATCCGATATGCCTCATGGCCAAAAAACCGAAACATAAAAGAAGCAATATTGTAACAAATTCAATAAAGACTTTAAAAATAAATAAATAATAAAACTCATTTTAAAGTGATCTGAAAAATAGGAATATGTTGAGAAGAATGAACAAATAAAACAGAAATCCTGGAATGCATAGTGTTAGTATAGCTATTTACCCTGAAAGTGTCTGCCAAACCTCTGAGAAGGCACTTTGATGACTACATGTGATATGGGGGCATAAGGTGAATTTCAGGAAACTCTCAAGTTGCCATTCTTCAGCTAAAACTAGGACCCCACAGAGCTCTACAGAAAGTAAGGGTGAATCAAAAGCAGACACATGACACAGTCAATAAGAATTTGAATTTATTATCTCTGGCACTAGATGGAAGGGAAGGAAAAAGTGATATCCCCCTAGAAATCTTTTTTTTAACATTCTTAATAGAAGATAATGTGAATATATTAAATTTCACAAATCTAAAGTGTACAGATGTTTGAATTTCACATTCAACCACAGCAGAGATGAGAATACAGAATATTTCTATCACTCCAGAAAATAACCTCGGCTTCTTCCCAGTCAATCCAGCCTTTATCCTTGGGGTAACTATTATTCTGGCTTCTAGCATTATAGATTCCTTGTTGCTTGCCCTTGAACGTCATATAAATGTAATCATACAGTGTGTCCTATGCGTGTCTGGCTCCCTTCACTCACTGTGATAGGAAGAATAATGAACCTTTAAAGGTATCATCAATCACTTCAGCTAAAGTCAAGGACACATTTCTTGTCACCCTTTGCTGTTGAAGTTAAGATGCTTTCAATAGTGTGGAACAGTCTTATCAGGCCATTTTCCTCCATGAGGAAGGTGACAGTGGTGGATATTAAAGAAAAAAAAAGATCATTAATGTATCTCTTTCTGCTATATTCTGGAGGTTTTTATTGTTCCTTCCAGAACTACCTGGTTTATTATTTCACCACCATTGCTGCAAAGTTGGTTTATCCCATAGCTATAACACTTATTTTTCAGCAGTTACCTGTTCATGCCACACCTGTGATCAAGAGAGTTCAAGTGCAGTAAGGACAAAGACATTTTTGTAAAACTTACAGAGATTCATTATGTCATCCACTTTGGCTCTTGTATGTTACTTAGGGGCATTCAGTGAGTAGCATATTAGCATTTTGTTTTTAAAAATTGCAATTTGTTTCAATAATACATAGTTCCAAATATGCTATGCTATGCTATGCTAAGTCACTTCCGTCATGTCCGACTCTGTGCAACCCCATAGACGGCAGCCCACCAGGCTCCGTCGTCCCTGGGATTCTCCAGGCAAGAATACTGGAGTGGGTTGCCATTTCCTTCTCCAGTGCATGAAAGAGAAAAGTGAAAGTGAAGTCGCTCAGTTGTGTCTGACTCTTAGCAACCCCATGGACTGCAGCCTACCAGGCTCCTCCGTCCATGGGATTTTCCAGGCAAGAGTACTGGAGTAGGGTGCCATTGCTTTCTCCAAGTTCCAAATAAGAGTATCTTAAATCTGTTAATCTGTATTTCTTCAAGTGGAAGACCAAACTGCTCTATCATGGCCAACTGAACCAAATATAGCAAGGTTCCTTCAGGGGAATATGGCCAGAGTTATGAGAAAGGACTTGATTTCTGCCCACAGAGAATAGCAAACACAGGCAATTTGGATTCTCCATTTCTAGCACCTACGGTTGAATAGGTGTAGCAGCCCAGAACACACTGTTGAATAGCAGTTTAGCTCAACCAGCAGTGTACGTGGACTAGGTGTTTAGGAGACCTCTGTGAATCAAGGGCTTCATTAAGCTAGTGACTTTGCATGAGACAGCAGAGTGTAAAATAGACTTTCTCCCAAATGCAAAAGGTAAAGCTGAGATGCCTTTGGGATGAAGCTAGCTGCATTCTTCGATATACTGTTTCCATTTGATAAGCAAGATCTTTTGAACCCTTCCTACCATATTATTCATTGTGTTCAAGTTGACACAACTTATCAGCCTACCAGGCTGAAGACTAACAAGGAACCCATGAGTCAGGTATTTCTATAGAAAGTTAATAGCTAATTTTCAAAGTGGACATGACAGTTAGATATGGCAGAGGGACAGTTAGTCCAAAATCTCAAGGGGAGCCTCCAAGTGGAGCTGCTTCACTTGCCTGAGTCTGTAGCTGGCAAAATCATCAGTCACAAAGTAGTCATTACGACTGTGGGACACCAATGGTACTAGCGCTTCTCTACATGTTACTCTGTCCAATTGAGAGAATCCACTTGGTCACTGAGGGTATTGGGAAATAAAAGCATACAAACATCAATCCCTATCATATATTTAGTTGTATGATAAACAACAAAAATTCATTGAGTTGGCCCAAAGATACTCTTCCACAAGGTCACCTTAGTTTCCCTTCCACATCATGAACTCTGCCCAAACTCCCATAACGTTAATCTAAAGACCTCCTCCCACAGTGGGACTGGGTAAGATGCTGACTTCTGGCACCTGTGGCAAATAGAGTTGTAAAAGTATGAGTTTCTCCTTTTTCTGATATTTTTTAGCATATTGAAATCAGTGCATTTGAACTTTAGTCCACTTTGGGGACAGGGAGAAATTGTCCTGCCCCTAAGTATTATTCTTTTTATTTATTTATCTATGTTTTATTTTAATTGGTGGCTAATTACTTTACAATATTGTGGTGGTTTTTGCCATACATTCACATGAATCAGCCATGGGTGTACATGTGTTCCCCATCCTGACCCTCCTTTCCACCTCCCTCCCCATCCCATCCCTCAGGGTCATCCTAGTGCACCAGTCCTGAGCACCCTGCCTCATGCATTGAACTTGGACTGGCGATCTATTTCACAAATGATAACATACATGTTTCATTGCTGTTCTCTCAAATCATCCCACCGTCACCTTCTCCCACAGAATCCAACAGTCTGTTCTTTACATCTGTGTCTCTTTTGCTGTCTCTCATAGAAGGTCATCATTACCATCTTTCTAAGTTCCATATATATGCATTAATATACTGTACTGATGTTTTTCTTTCTGATTTACTTCTTTCTGTATAATAGGCTCCAGTTTCATCCACCTCTAGAACTGATTCAAATGCATTCTTTTTAGTAGCCGAGTAATACTCCATTGTGTATATGTACCACAGCTTTCTTATCCATTCATCTGCTGATGGACATCTAGGTTGCATCCATATCCTGGCTATTGTATACAGTGCTGCGATGAACATTGGGGTACACATGTCTCTTTCAATTCTGGTTTCCTCCATGTGTAGGCCCAGCAGCAGGATTGCTGGGTCATATGGCAGTTCTATTTCCATTTTTTCAAGGAATCTCCACATTGTTCTCCATAGTGGCTGTACTATTTTGCATTCCCACCAACATTGTAAGAGGGTTCCCTTTTCTCCACACCCTCTCCAGCATTTATTGCTAGTAGACTTTTGGATAGCAGCCATTCTGACTGGTGTGAGATGGTACCTCATAGTGGTTTAGATTTACATTTCTCTGATAATAAGTGATGTTGAGCATCTTTTCATGTGTTTGTTAGCCATCTGTATGTCTTCTTTGGAGAAATGTCTGTTTAGTTCTTTGGCCCATTTTTTTGATTGGGTCACTTACTTTTCTAGAATTGAGCTGCAGGAGTTGCTTATATATTTTTGAGATTAATTATTTGTCAGTTGCTTCATTTGCTATTGTTTTCTCCCATTCTGAAGGCCATCTTTTCATTTTGCTTATAATTTCCTCAGAGAATTCAGTATTATTCTTTTTAAAGTGATCAAAAGCAGGATAAAAGGGTAGGCAAGAGCTACTATATGCCAGGAAGCAAGTGCATCCACTTTCCATTTTGTGCTACATAGCAACTGCTTGCAACCCAACCAAATGAATTTCCAATGTTTGTCCACCCAAAACTCTATATATTGAGGGATAAAGTCATCATTAGTGACACCATCTATTCCAGCTTTGAGAGAACTTTCATTCAGCAGTCATGGCCATTTTGCTTCCATCTGAAACTAGAATTTTGGATCTTTGTCTTATTTGAACTTGAATCACACAATGATAGCTTTTCAAAAAAGAATCTACCTTAATATGGGGGCATTTGTTGATCCATTTTCATGATAGCATCTTTTCATTTTTCACCAGTTTTAAACATAAAGGCTAGAGGACCTTTTTAGTGTGGTGGATCTGCCTGCAAACATGTGCCTATATTTCTTTGGGTAGTTTCTCCTTCTCCAGTGAGTCACCATCACCAACATTGTACCAAATATAGGGCAGTAAGAGCTCAAATACTAGCCAATGCCTTATTCATAATTTCCCATGTGAACTGGTCTCTATAAATTCTCCCCAAGAGGGTCAAAATTTACTTATAGCCATCACAACTTCAAAACTGCACAACTTTGAAAAGTTTTACAAACTGTATATTAAATAATATTATTGCATTACTGATTACCTTAATTTGGAAATTATGTTTTAATGCTGGGCTGGAAGAAGCACAAGCTAGAATCAAGATTGCCAGGAGACATATCAATAACCTCAGATATGCAGGTGACACCACCCTTATGGCAGAAAGTGAAGAGGAACTAAAAAGCCTCTTGATGAAAGTCAAAGAGGAGAGTGCAAAAGTTGGCTTAAAGCTCAACATTCAGAAAATTAAGATCATGGCATCTGGTCCCATCACTTCATGGAAATAGATGGGGAAACAGTGGAAACAGTATCAGACTTTATTTTGGGGGGCTCCAAAATCACTGCAGACGGTGATTGCAGCCATGAAATTAAAAGACGCTTACTCCTTGGAAGAAAAGTTATGACCAACCTAGATAGCATATTCAAAAGCAGAGACATTACTTTGCCAAAAAGGTCCATCTAGTCAAGGCTATGGCTTTTCCAGTGGTCATGTATGGATGTGAGAGTTGGACTGTGAAGAAAGCTGAAGGCCAAAGAATTGATGCTTTTGAACTGTGGTGTTGGAGAAGACTCTTGAGAGTCCCTTGGACTGCAAGGAGATCCAACCAGTCCATTCTAAAGGAGATCAGCCATGGGTGTTCTTTGGAAGGAATGATGCTAAAGTTGAAACTCCAGTACTTTGGCCACATTCATGCAAAGAGTTGACTCATTGGAAAAGACTCTGAGGCTGGGAGGGATTGGGGGCCAGAGGAGAAGGGGACGACAGAAGATGAGATGGCTGGATAGCATCACTGACTCGATGCACGTGAGTTTGAGTGAACTCCAGGAGTTGGTGATGGACAGGGAGGCCTGGCATGCTGCAATTCATGGGGTCTCAAAGAGTCCGACACGACCGAGCGACTGAACTGAACTAAACTGAATGTAAATTAAATATCCTTTTCTTTGGTAATATACACTGAATTATTTAGGCGCAAAAGGACATTATGCCTGTAGCTTACTTCCAAATGTTTCATTGATAATATGAAGAAGGAAGAGCAGCAGCAGGAGAAAAACATATACATGGAGAGAAAAAAATGTGACAAAATATTAATAGTAATTAATCCAAATGAAAAGACCATGAGAGGTTATACTTTTTTTTCAGGGCCAAAAATTTTTAGGCAAACTGGAAGGAAGGAAATATATAATGTATAGCATTTAAATTTTTTCACAGATACATGAGATGCATTTGCCAAGAACACTTGATAAATGATACACAGTTAAATATTATTGTAGATTAGGGTAAAAAAGGAAGAAAAAAATAGTAATATAGTTGAAGAGAAAGTTATGGAAAGAAGATGGAACTTTCACCAAGAGTTGATAGATTGCTTCACCAACTTGGGAAGTAATTTTACTACATTCCTAATTTAGAAAACATAATTCTGGTGGCAAAGAGGGTGACTGGACATATGTTGAAGTTGGAGAGAGGAAGGCAAATTAGAAGGATATTATAAAAGTTCAAGTATGATATGATGCAGGCCTACTTTAAAATGAGTACAAAAAGGGGAAAATGTCAGAGGTTATTTTAGAGGCCTCATTTTTATTTCTTTCTCACATGATAGCATTTCCAGACTGCTTAATAGTACAGTGGTCCTCTTCTCTGCACTTGCTTGTCTGTAGTCTATAGCACGTAGATATATTAAACTTCCAGCTGCCTTTCTGGAAAGCCAGGTCTTATCACTGGCAAAAGAAAAGGTCATAGCTTAAGTGCTTTTCTAACATTAGTTCTGTTCCTTTAGGAACAGACACGGTTGTATTTTTATTTTTTATTGGAGTATAGTTGATTTACCATGTTGTGTTACTTTCTGCTATACAGCAAAGTGAATAGTTTATACATAACAGAGAGTCACAACATATATAACTACCTTCTGGTTTGTTTTCAAGAGCCTGAAACTTAACTTCTCCACCAAATAGAATAGAAACCACTGTAAAACTTCCCATTTATAACATACACTTATTCCAGTACCAATAGAACTTTAGATCTGTGCTATGAAGTCACTTGCTTGGCTGAAATCCATTTAATTTTATTTTTCATCCAAATGTATGTTGTAATAAACACCTGAAGATGTATACAACATCTTCTGTATAAGAGAGAAACATTTTAAATATGATTAAAGCATATTTATGTCAGAATCATTGAGTGAAAACACAGGCTACTTAGATAGAGTCTCCTTTCTAAATTTATTTTGCAAAATGAAAGGAATGCAAATATTTCTTTTTCTTCTTTAGCAGGAAGTCAGGGCAGTTGGGAATTATTTTCAGTTATGATTCTTTTCTATATAAATTTACAGTGGCATATACTGGGGGAAATCAAATACTTGCTAAAGGAAAAAAAGAAATATGCTCAATGAATTAAAAATGGGGAAGATTCACCAAACCATACAATTTTTTCTTCCCACAGTTGAATTCAGGAAGACATTTTTGCACAGCAACCGCAAATTTTACACAATGTTTTATAAACATTGTCTTCAAACTCAATGAAAAAGTATGTGATACCTATTTTTTACTTTAAGAAATTACGTTGTGCTTAGAATTTGTCTTCTAGAAGATACAAGAATTAAAACATTGGCCTAGAATTTGGGTATACATAGTCACGTATGGCACCCCACTCCAGTACTCTTGCCTGGAAAATCCCATGGATGGAGGAGCCTGGTAGGCTGCAGTCCATGGGGTCGCTGAGAGTCAGACACGACTGAGCGACTTCACTTTCACTTTTCTCTTTCATGCACTGGAGAAGGAAATGGCAACCCACCCCAGTGTTCTTGCCTGGAGAATCCCAGGGATGATGGAGCCTGATGGGCTGCCGTCTATGGGGTCGCACAGAGTCGGACACGACTGAAGCGACGCAGCAGCAGCAGTAGCAGCAGCAGCAGTCACGTATTTAAAAAGGCATCTTCGGAGAGGACTGAAATGCATTTTTTAAAATTACTTTGGACTTTGTAATAAATAGTTTATCAAACTCTTAGTTACAGACTCTTGTTAACTGAATTTAAAAGGTTGGCCAATAGAATAATATGTTAAATTGTATCATTTGTGGTAGAGCATTTTAAGTACCTCAGTTCTGTTCAGTCGCTCAGTTGTGTCCGACTCTTTGTGACCCCATGAATCGCAGCATGCCAGGCCTCCCTGTCCATCACTAATTCCGGGAGTTCACCCAAACTCATGTGCATCGTGTCAGTGATGCCATCCAGCCATCTCATCATCTGTAGTCCCCTTCTCCTCCTGCCCCCAATCTCTCCCAGCATCAGGGTCTTTTCCAAAGAGTCAACTCTTTGCATGAGGTGGCCAAAGTATTGGAGTTTCAGCCTCAGCATCAGTCCTTCCAATGAACACCCAGTACTGGTCTCCTTTAGGATGGACTGGTTGGATGTCCTTGCAGTCCTAGCTTCTATTTAAACTCAGAACTAGTTTATAAATCATTAAAAATTAATTTTAGCATATTCAGGCATCTGATTTCCCTGTAGAAAGAGGGCTGAATACCTGTGCCCAGACTCTGCACCTCCTCTCAGTGGGTGTGCTGCATTAGCCCATTCACACATGCACACACACACACACGCACACACACACACACACATGCATCAGCCAGGCTTGATCTAATTTCTTTTTTGCTCTATCTCTTTCTCTTTCCAGAATGAAGGTGCTGGAAATTCAACCTCATGAATTTGCTTCTCTAAATGCTACTTTGTTGTTACTCTGGGCTTAGGTTAGTGTGGCATTTCTTCAGAGTTTTAAATAACACTGATTAAGCCCTTGGATTTCTTTGGAAGGAATGATGCTAAAGCTGAAACTCCAGTACTTTGGCCACCTCATGCGAAGAGTTGGAAAAGACTCTGATGCTGGGAGGGATTGGGGGCCGGAGGAGAAGGGGACGACAGAGGATGAGATGAGATGGCTGGATGGTTGGATGACATCACCGACTCGATGGACATGAGTTTGGGTGAACTCCAGGAGTTGGTGATGGACAGGGAGGCCTGGCGTGCTGCGATTCATGGGGTCACAAAGAGTCGGAGATGACTGAGTGACTGAACTGAACTGAACTGAACTGAAAGAACACAGATACAGGACTAAAATGCCGGGACATGTATCTAGATTCTGCTGCTTACTAGTTGTGGAAAATTTGGAGTTACTTTAAAAAAAATTATTATTTATTTATTATATTAAGGGGGGTGATAATGTAGTACTTCCTCATATGTTATGAAGAGTGGGTAATATTTATAAAGCAATTATTACTGTATCATGTGGCAGAGCACATGATAAGCACTATCACGATAAACACTGTGTTGCTACTATAGTTGTTGATTTCACCTTGGCACCTTCAGAGATGTAGTGATGCTTCCTATAGATTTCACTGACACTTGTTCCAGGAGAAGAATGCTGGTTCTACATTTCTGAAAAATAAGCCTGACTCCGAGGCCTCCATTTTCTTGATGAATGTAACACTCCTGCTTGTTGCTTCATATTTTGAGGTCTGGCAGATATGTACATATCGCAGAAAAAAGACACAGAAACCAAACATCTGCTGCTAATTGATAGGGAAGTAGTTGCATTGAGATATTGGTTCTGTACCATTTTGTGGTCACAGGGCATTCTGCTTTTTCATGGTGGAGAGTGGTAACCTACATAAGACAAAGAATTACCTCTCTTTGCCACCTTTTTCCATTTTTGATTACTTGCCATTTTGCTCTTTTGCAGGAAGAGTAAGTTTGCAAACTCCTCTAGCAATGACAAGACTTCCTTTCCCCTGTTTGTGTGTGTGTTAGTCACTCAGCCGTTAAACACAGTCTGAGTTGGAGGCTTTGAAACAAGATACATTCTCCATATAAATTAAGAAATGGGAGCTTGACTCACTTTTTGGTGACAGATATGATTAATTCATTCATTCAGTCAGTATTTTAGCAAGCATTATTTTTAATGTCTTCTCTGAACCTGAGTTGGTGATGGACAGGGAGGCCTGGCGTGCTGTGGTTCATGGGGTCACAAAGAGTCAGACACGACTGAGCGACTGAACTGAACTGATTAAACCTAGGAGATATTCTGCCCTCTTCCAATAAAGGATGGTTAGTTTTAGCTAGAGAACTACTTTATTTTTCTCATCTCTATATCCTTGGTGGAAGGAGGTATCTATCAGGTGTCTATGAGTTTGAGTGAACTCCGGGAGTTGGTGATGGACAGGGAGGCCTGGCATGCTGTGAATCATGGGGTCGCAGAGAGTCGGACACGACTGAGCGACTGAACTGAACTGATGTTCCATAATAATTAGAAAAAAGAAGAACCAAGTGTAAGAATGGACTAGAATCATTAGGAAAGAGATTCGTGACAAAACTTTCTCCATTAGATATCTATTTTATTGCTAGCTTCCTTTAATATCACACACTCTATGCTGGCTTCATAATCAAGCAAAAATCTGACATCAGGTCAGTTTCCCAAGCACATATCTCTACTTAAAAGAAAATAAACTCACTGACTCATCCAGATATATACACAAACTTTCCAAGTCCTGGATTCTTTCTACTGTACCAATCATTCCAAATTTACCAGTGCAAAAAGTTTAAAATGCTGGTCACAATTTTTCTTTAGACAAAATATAGCAATATGTTGAATATTAGGGGGTAATACTTTTCAAATGTATTTGAATGCTACTGTAATTAATAACAAAAATTACTTAAAACATTGCTGAGAACGTAATTGCCAGAACTTAGAAGAAATCATGATGGTCTTCAGTAGGTAAATGGATAAATAAACTGTGATACATCCAAAGACTTAAACGTCATTCAGTGCTAAAAATGAGTTTTCAAGCCATGAAAAGAATTACATAAAATTCTGGAAAAATCAAACTATGGATACAATAAAAAGATCAGTGGTTTCCAGTGGCTAGGGCATGGGTTGAGGTGGGGGATAATAGGCAAAGCACAGAGAATTTTTAGGGAAGTGAAAATATGATGCACATAGTAATTTCACATTGTGTGTGTCAAAGACATCAGTAGGGCCTACCTATTGAATGGCAAATATAGCTTTAAAGATTAATAACCTAGGTATAATTCTGAGTTTCTTTTAAAAATTTTCCTTTTCAAATATATGATATGTCAATGTTGAAATATATTGAGCCATTATTAATTATCATTCTATTATTTATCATGTCACTTCTCAAGGTGACAACTAACTTTGAAACAAGAGTTTCAAACTCAGGATTAATTTTGATAGGAAGAAAGGAAAAGTTTCAATCTGTATCATTAGTTACAGAGAATTGTCAAACAACAACTAGATAAATGGATGGATAGATTAAAGGAAAGTAGAAGAATTTTGTTTTATGTAAATGATAAAGTAGATTCTATTATTCTAGGGGCAAAATTCTAGTGGTCTTAGTATCTAATACTGGAATATTAACAGTACTATTATCTCATGCTGAAACATTAATATTAATATCTAATACTGAAACATTAACAGCATTAATATTTAAGTAGTAGTTAATATTTGTCTGCTTTATAAACTCTGAAGAAATTTGAAGAGTACAATAAATGATCATGATGTTGAACATACATTTAGTGTAAATACCAACTGCTTATTAGAATGGTCATAAACTATACATTATTAACATTGTACTCAATTTTCTTTGGATCTCGAAGTACCACTTATGCTTAAATATCCTACCTACTGCATTCTGCCATTTTATAAGTTCCTCTTTAGCTCCTATTGCTGTGTCAGGCACTGGGAATTCAAAAAGTAAGTCACAGTTCTAAAGCAAGGCATCTAAACCTTGTGGTTGTGATGAAAGGGGTACCCAACCTAGCCTGAAGTGGTCCAAGAAAGAGAGACTTCAATGCATACTCAAAGCATAAATACAAGTTGGTCTTCAGAATAAGCTAATAAGTTGAAAGCTCTTTCATGCAAATATTCCTTAAATATCTGACAACCTTAGCAGTCAACGTGCTGAGTGGCTAATAACATAGATTGGACTCAGGTTGTGCTATGCTCAGTTGTGTCTGACTCTTTGCGACCCTGTGGGCTGTAGCCCACCAGACTCCTCTGTCCATGGGATTTTTCAGGCAAGAATACTGAAGTGGGTTGCCATTTCCTTCTCCAGGGGATCTTCCCAACCCAAGGATTGAACCCGAGTCTCCTGTATCACAGGTAGATTTTTTATCAGACTCTACTCTACTATTATCTGTGTAACTTGGGCTAGTTACTAAAACTCCGTGGACTTCATTTTCCTCATCTATAAAATGGAGATCATATTACTAGTCCCTACATCAGAGGAATTTCTGTGAGGATTGAAAGAGTTAATACATGTAAAAACTTAGAACAGTTCGTGCCACATAGTAAATGCTGCTCAGGGATGGCTGTTGCCATTTATTTTCAGGAGCTGACTAAGTACTCCCTGGGGGACACTCACAAAAGCAACCAGCCACTCCTCTGTTTCCATGAACAATCTGGCTCTGTCCCCAAGTTTTCATATTCCACACAGAAATTTATATCCCTTGCATTTGTCTGGACTCACTGTCCTAATAAAGTAATGTAGAACTCTATCGGTTTAGGACTTTGTTCCTTGGGAGCCCCATCTTTACTCCCACCTCTAGTGTTCAGTGTTCCTACAGACTATAAACATTACTCTCTCTGGTAAAGTCATTTTTTTCTCATATGTTACAGTTTTACTGATTATGTCTAGTCCCTTACAGTCTGGGACTCTAGAAACAGTCTGACAGTTCTGCTCATCTGCTGCTGCTGCTGCTAAGTCACTTCAGTTGTGTCCGACTCTGTGCGACCCCAGAGACGGCAGCCCACCAGGCTTCCCTGTCCCTGGGATTCTCCAGGCAAGAACACTGGAGTGGGTTGCCATTTCCTTCTCCAATGCAGGAAAGTGAAAAGTGAAAGGGAAGTCACTCAGTCCTGTCCGACTCTTAGCGACCCCATGGACTGCAGCCCACCAGACTTCTCCATCCATGGGATTTTCCAGGCAAGAGTACTGGAGTGGGGTGCCATTGCCTTCTCTGGGTCTGCTCATCAAGAGTTAGGCAAATCTCAGGGTGTGTGTCTCTCAGAAAGGGGAGCAAAAGGGTCTCGGGGAAGGTGGGTAAAGAGGGAAGTAGTGGTATGGAGAGGGTCTTAGCATTCTGGGACGACCCAGGGGGATGGTGTGGGGAGGGAGGAGGGAGGAGGGTTCAGGATGGGGAACACATGTATACCTGTGGCGGATTCATTTTGATATTTGGCAAAACTAATACAATTATGTAAAATTTAAAAATAAAATAAAATTTGAAAAAAAAATAAAAAAAAAAAGAAAGAACTGATTTCTTTTTTTTTTTTTTTTAAAGAAGTACTTCAACTTGGACTTAATGATTTCTTTGAGTTTAGTCCTGAAACATTCTGGTAAGTTCCTATTTGTTCACAGAAAGTAACTCACTTAAATTTGGGTAATTGAGTTCACATTTGACCTATCACAGCCCTCTGTTCTGTTTCTGCACCCATCAATATCCAAGAGCTATTTGTCTGACCTAGGAGCCACGCATTGGTGTGCATTTGACTAAAATACATGAAAGAATTTTTAAAATCTTCACTAAATTAAATTCTTCGGGCGGAAGGCTTTCATATTTCTTATTTGTCTCTTCAACCCCCATACCTAAAAGAGGTTCAGTTCAGTTCAGTCCAGTTCAGTCACTCAGTCGTGTCTGACTCTTTGTGACCCCATGAACCACAGCACGCCAGGCCTCCCTGTCCATCACCAACTCAGGTTCAGAGAAGACATTAAAAATAATGCTTGCTAAAATACTGACTGAATGAATGAATTAATCATATCTGTCACCAAAAAGTGAGTCAAGCTCCCATTTCTTAATTTATATGGAGAATGTATCTTGTTTCAAAGCCTCCAACTCAGACTGTGTTTAACGGCTGAGTGACTAACACACACACAAACAGGGGAAAGGAAGTCTTGTCATTGCTAGAGGAGTTTGCAAACTTACTCTTCCTGCAAAAGAGCAAAATGGCAAGTAATCAAAAATGGAAAAAGGTGGCAAAGAGAGGTAATTCTTTGTCTTATGTAGGTTACCACACTCCACCATGAAAAAGCAGAATGCCCTGTGACCACAAAATGGTACAGAACCAATATCTCAATGCAACTACTTCCCTATCAATTAGCAGCAGATGTTTGGTTTCTGTGTCTTTTTTCTGCGATATGTACATATCTGCCAGACCTCAAAATATGAAGCAACAAGCAGGAGTGTTACATTCATCAAGAAAATGGAGGCCTCGGAGTCAGGCTTATTTTTCAGAAATGTAGAACCAGCATTCTTCTCCTGGAACAAGTGTCAGTGAAATCTATAGGAAGCATCACTATATCTCTGAAGGTGCCAAGGTGAAATCAACAACTATAGTAGCAACACAGTGTTTATCGTGATAGTGCTTATCATGTGCTCTGCCACATGATACAGTAATAATTGCTTTATAAATACTACCCACTCTTCATAACATATGAGGAAGTACTACATTACCACCCCCTCCTTAATATAATAAATAAATAATAATTTTTTTTAAAGTAACTCCAAATTTTCCACAACTAGTAAGCAGCAGAATCTAGATACGTGTCCCAGCATTTTGGTCCTGTATCTGTGTTCCTTCAGTTCAGTTCAGTCACTCAGTCATCTCCAACTCTTTGCGACCCCATGAATCGCAGCACACCAGGCCTCCCTGTCCATTACCAACTCCTGGAGTTCACTCAAACTCACGCCCATCGAGTCGGTGATGCCATCCAGCCATCTCATCCTCTGTCGTCCCCTTCTCCTACTGCCCCCAATCCCTCCAAGCATCAGAGTCTTTTCCAATGAGTCAACTCTTCGCATGAGGTGGCCAAAGTACTGGAGTTTCAGCTTTAGCATCACTCCTTCCAAAGAACACCCAGGACTGATCTCCTTTAGAATGGACTGGTTGGATCTCCTTGCAGGCTGTGTTCTTTACCACTATAAAAATGAAAGTGTTAGTTGCTCAGTCGTATCTGACTCTTTGTGACCCCATAGACTGTAGCCTTCCAGGCTCCTTTGTCCATGAGATTCTCCAGGCAAGAATATTGAGTGGGTAGCCATTCCCTTATCCAGGGGATCTTTCTGACCCAAGGATCCAATTCAGGTCTCCTGCATTGCAGGCAGATTCTTTATCCTCTGAACCATCACTATACTAAAGAAGAAATATAGTATACGCTTACAATTTGGAAAACAAATGATACCTCTGAAGCTTTGAACTAAATTAATTGATAATGTCTCTCAAGCTCCTGCCAAAAAATTTAACAAACATATATGCCAAGCAATGTATTCATCACTATGGGAATCTCATGGTGATGGGTAAGGAATCATCTCTGTGCCACAGTGAGTGATGAGCTATAAGGGGCAGGTGTGTATAACCAATGGCAAGAGGAATCAAATGAAATAAACACAATAATAGAGAAACATTTTTTGATGCAGGAAGGAGGCCAGTGTTAGAAACAATTGACAATGGGTTCCAAGGCTTTTGATTTATCTCAGATATTTATTTATTTGGCAGTACAGCATGCAAGATTTTAGTTCTCCAACAAGGGATCGAACCCAGCCCCCCTGAAGTGGACACACAGTCTTAACCACTGGACCATTACAGAAATTTCTAAGATACTTGTTTAAATTAAGAGTCCAGCTTTTGAGGGCCTAAAACTATAAACAGAGGGTCATAATATTTGAGTAGTGGAGAGAGCACAGATCAGAAATTAAAAGATCTTTAAGACTAATTCTTTCATTAATTAGTAATCTGAGTTTCAGTTACCTTATCTTTTATATAGATATGTAAGTCCTCCTCCCATATTTATTTACCCTTTTTTTTTGGTTCATTATTTTAGGCAATATTCAGGTAGACAATGTGTAAGGATACACAGAGCAATCAGTAAAATACTGTGAGTGTTAGTATCATCACAATTCTTTGTTTTTTTTCTATTTGGTATCCCGCAACAAAACTCACTGTAGCCACAGGGGATGAACACCATTCACAGCTTCAAGGTAGCATGCATATGGTTAACGGAGAGAAGGAATAGATCAAATCTCTTACTCTATTGATTTTTAAAAATTATTTAATCACTCAGCTACTTACTTGAAATGATGTGGTAAAAGATGTGATACATATATACAATGGAATACTACTCAGACATAAAAAGGAATGAATTTGAGTCAGTTGCAGTGAGGTGAATGAACCTAGAACCTGTTATACAGAGAGGTATGTCAGAGGAGAAAAACGAATATCATTTATTAACACATACATATGGAATCTAGAAAAACAATAGAGATGAACCTATTTGCAAGGAAGAAATAGAAACACAGATGTAGAAAACAGACATGTGGACATGGGAAGGAGGGAGGGGAGGGTGAGATGAATTGGGAGAGTTGCACTAATATGTATACACTAGTTCAGTTGCTCAGTCATGTCTGCGCTTTGCAACACCAAGGCCAGGCTTCCCTGTCCTTCATCAAGTCCCCGAGCTTGCTCAAACTCACATCCATCGAGTCAGTGACGCCATCCAATCATCTCATCCTCTGTCGTCCCCTTCTCCTCCTGCCTGCAATCTTTCCTAGCAGCAAGGTCTTTTCCAGTGATTCAGTTCTTCACACCAGGTGGCCAAAGTACTGGAGCTTCAGCTTCAGCATCAGTTCTTCCAATGAATATTTAGGACTAATTTCCTTTAAGATTGACTGGTTTGAGCTCCTTGCAGCGCCAGCGACTCTCAAGAGTCTTTCCCAACACCACAGTTCAAAAACATCAATTCTTTGGTGCTCAGCTTTCTTTATGGTCCAACTGTCACATCCATACATGACCACTGGAAAAACCACAGTTTCGACTAGATGGACCTTATATATACACTATCATGTGTAAAACAAATAGCTAGTGTATACCTAAAACAGACCAAGATGTGGAGAAATGGAATCCTCATACATTGCTGGTGAGAATGGAAATATACAACTACTGTGAAAAGTGGTATGACAGTTTCTCAAAAAGATAAACATTGCATTTCTGTATCATTCAGAAAGTCTACTTCTGGGTATACACTCCAAAGCATTGAAACGGGTATTCCACAGGTATTTGTACACACATTCATAGTAGCCTTAGTCATGATAGCTAAAACATGGAAGCAACACAATGAATAAACAAAATATGGTATATACATACAATGGAATATTATTCAGCCTTTAAGAAGAGGGAAATTCTGACACATGCTACGACATAGATAAACCTTGAAAACAGTATGCTAAGCAAAACAACCTGTCACAAAAAAGACAAATGCTGTATGATTCCACTTATATGAGGGAACTAGAGAAGTCAACTTTCTAGAAACAGAGTACAGTGGTGGTTGCCAAGGGCTGGGGGAGGACGGAATAGGAAGTTAGCATCTAATGGGTATGGAGTTTCAGTTGGGAAAGATGGCAAAGTTCTGGAGATGGATGATAATGATGTTTGCACAGAAATGTAAATATATTTAATGCCACAGAACTGTACACTCAAAGTAGTTAATTTTATATTATATCTGCTGCTGCTGCTAAGTCGCTTCAGTCATGTCTGACTCTGTGCGACCCCATAGACGGCAGCCCACCAGGCTCCCCCATCCCTGGGATTCTCCAGGCAAGAACACTGGAGTGGGTTGCCATTTCCTTCTCCAGTGCATGAAAGTGAAAAGTGAAAGTGAAGTCGTTCAGTCGTGTCCGACTCTTAGTGATCCCATGGACTGCAGAATACTAGGCTAAGTCAAGATTAGAGGACTAAGGTAAATTGCATGGCATACACTCCCCCAACTAAAAATAAATACAAAGCAAAGAGATAAGCTAATACTGGTTGATGCGTGTGTTGATAAGACAAAATAATAATAATAATAAAATAAGCTACTAACCCTAACTGGAAACCTATGACTTCTACCCTAGTCTCTTAGGTATTTCTCTTGGCAAGGTTCTGTAGCACTTTATATTTGACAAGAAATCAGAGTGTAGTAGTGATTCAATAACAGTTTAATAAAGAAGACTTTTTTGGTACCTAAGTTTGAGCTTTGAGCTATATAATCTACAAAATCAACTCTCTTAATATGTCCATCCTTTCAGAAAATAACTAAATAATATTACTGGCCTGTGTATGGTATAGTTGGGCTTCCTAGGTGGCTTAGAGGTAAAGAATCCGCTTGCAATGCAGGAGCCACAGGAGAAGTGGGTTCAATCCCTGGGTCAGGAAGATCCCCTGAAGGAGGGCAGGGCAACCCTCTCCATATTCTTGCCTGGAGAATCCCATGGACAGAGGAACCTGGTGGACTACAGTCCATAGGGGCGCAAAGAGTAGGACATGACTGAAGCAACTTAGCATGCATGCACACACATATGGTATAGTTACCTTGACTCATTAATTAAATCTTCTTACCTGATACCTGTTTTCTTTTGATAGTAGATTCTTCAAAAAGCTGTGGAAATCCTTTATTCTGAGGATGGACATCACATCTGACATAGTCACATAATGCTAAATCGCTACTCTAGATCAATTGCCATTAGCAACTTTATAATGAAATTTCCTAAAACAAAATCAGATGAAATTTAAAATTGATTTTGTGACTAGGGCTCTGAGTCATGCGATCCATTAAAACAAAAACTTTCTGATATTTATACCTGGGATCTAAATCTTATATACTGTCAAATGCTCTAGTCTGTAAGTCTAAGTAGCCGGCAATATTTCTAACAAAATACAGCTAATACATGCATGAATACACAGAAAAATACACATGTACAATCCATTCATTATTGTCACTTTTCCCTTGGGTATCAAAAAGCAAAAAAATCTTAGTTTATATACTTTCCCATATGAAAAAAAATTACTTGAAATATTGCAAAAAGCTTATGAAAAGATTTTTCATCAGTTGTCTCTAGCTAACTTATCAAGCATATACTCCCTGATTATTTTCCTAAAGCACATCTTTGATCACATCACTACATTTCACAGAAACCATCAAGAGTTCTTTATGGCCTGAGAAGTGAACCCAAAAACCTCACTCAAACAGTCCAGTGCCTGTAACAGTATGCAACTTCCTTCTCCAAGTGCCCTGCACTGTTTTTCCTTATTCAACCTCCTCTCTAAACAAAACAGGCAACCTGCCATTCCTGAACAAACCTAAAATTTCCAGTCCCTACAACTATTGATTCTGTTTGGTTGCCATGCAATTTTATGTATCTATATTCCACTCTTCCACATCTAAGTGTGCTATAATCATCTTGCTTAGCTGTATACTAGCGTATAGAAAGGAGTACACATACAGATGGGCTTTCCTCCACTGGTTTATAAATTAATACTAAGTACTTTGTGGTATTTGTTTAAAACTTACAAAGCTAGACAGATATTTTGGCTTTCTAGGAATCTGGAAATCAAAGTTCTACATGATTTTATGCAAGTTTCTCTTTCTGGAAGTAAGTTTAATGAAAAAAAAATGCAATCATTTTCAACTTGTTTCTCTGGAACTTTTGACCTTTGAGGAATAAAAAGAAACCACATACACAAACATTATTTGTATATTCCACAAACATTTATTGAATACCTTCCATGTGCTTCAGATTATTGAAGAAGAAGACGGAAACCCACTCCAGTACTCTTGCCTGGAAAATCCCATGGACAGAGGAACCTGGTAGCCTACAGTCCATGGGGTCACAAAGAGCTGGACACGACTGAACAACTTCACTTTCACTTCACTTTCGCTTCAAATTATAAATGGTAATTTAAAATGATGGAAAAAATATTAATACATTCTTTGGAGTAAAGAGACATAATTATAATACAGAGTAGACAGTTCTCTTGCTTGGAAAATCCCATGGGCAGAGGACCTGGTAGGCTGCAGTCCATGGGGTCGCTAAGAGTCGGACACAGCTGAGCGACTTCACTTTCACTTTTCACTTTCATGCATTGGAGAAGGAAATGGAAACCCACTCCAGTGTTCTTGCCTGGAGAATCCCATGAATGGAGGAGCCTAGTGGGCTGCCGTCTATGGGGTCGCACAGAGTCAGACACGACTGAAGTGACTTAGCAGCTTAGCAGCAGCAGACAGTAACATATTGTAAAAAAAGAGAGACAGAGAGATTGTGCCTGCTTGGGAGGATCCCAGAAAGCTTCGCATTAAAGCAAGTTGTTTCCATTTGTCTTCAGCAAATGTCAACCATAATGGAAAACCATTAAGACATCTAAGTATAAAACCTTTCATCATGAATCTGTTTCCATGGTGTCAGTTCTATATGTTTATATAGATTATTTTCTTGGTCTCATGAAAAAGATTTTAATAAATTTATGCACACAAAAACAGTGAAAGTTGCATTTGCCACAAGATAATAGCATTCTTAAATATTAGTGATTTGGAATATTACTGTGTATATTCCTATCCTGGAATAGTTCTCTCTTTGTGATTTGGGGAATGTTTTCAGATTATCTTGTCCTCACAAACTATTGATGTTGTCTGAGTTCATCAGCACAAAATAGGTCCATGAGAGGAAGATAAGCACTTATTTCAGGAACTACACTTGTCTTTCACACATGGAAAGGGCTAGAGGTGACTTTATGAGTTAATTGCAACTCATTTCAGGGCTCCTCTTGCCTTTAGTGTGTATCTTAAGAGATATACTCCAGATGCACTTTCCTTCTTTAGAAAAATATATGAATTCCTGTGATGAAGGGAGAAGCAACCAAGAAATCCTGCTCAATACATGCTGGAACATTGCCATTAACGAAGGATAAATATAGTCATTTTTTTGAAATGTCAAGCAGAGCAATGGATTTTTTAAAATATAACAATTATTTATTTAGTTCCTAAAAGTGCCACAGTGTCAGGCACAAGCGACATTGCAGTGAAATAGGCAAATAGTCCATGCTGTCCATACAAGACACGTTGCAGGTTTATGATCTATGGGTTACAAGAAGACAGAAGGTAAGAGGTTGGAGAAGAGAGGAGATAAAATGCAATTGATTAACAAGCAAACAAATTTCAAAACATAATTTAAAATAGTGATGAGTGCTATGAAGACAATAACTCAGGGCTATCTGATAAAGAGGAAATTGGCAGAGACCTTTAGTTAGGTGGGTATGGAAGGGAGTCATATATAAGAAGGTGATGTTGGAGCTGATGCCTGAGTAACCAATTTACAAAACAACAGCCATGTAACAATCCAAGCACAAATGCAGTTAGGGCAAAGATCCTAAGGCGGAACATAGGTTGAAAGATTTCAGGAAAAAAAAAAGGCAGTAGAACAGAAGCATGGTGACTGAGGTGCGGGGTGCTCCAAAGTGTAATTGTGGGGTTTAGCAAGATCATTTAAGATTATGTAAGAAGATCTTTTAAATTTTGTGTAGTATAGGTAAGTAGTTTGGATTTTATTTTGTAAAGCCCTGATTTGAAGTCATGGTAAGGATTTCTGTATACTTTTGCATACATTAGTGAAGTGAAAGTTGGATGTTTATATTTATTCAAGCAGCAATGGATGAGGAACTCCTATGTTCTAGAGTCTGGAATTAAAGCAGAAAGGAGACAGGAGGATAGACTTAGTACTTACTTTCTAAGAATTTATAGAGTGATAGAAGAAAAGCACTAAAAGTTCCAAGCATATTATATCACATTATAAAATGGTTTGGATCATCTAAGGACTGATATACCTTCCAGTCAGTAATATCTTTTCATATAATATGGCATATAAATTGAGCCTTGAAATATAGATGAGTTGAGTATGGAAATAGAGGCACAGGGAGGTTCTGGAAAATGGATTATGACAGAAGGAAAAATACAAGACACTTTATGGAATGCAGTGAACAGCATTTAACTAAGTGTTGTTGATACTGGCCTTATATATGAGACAATGAAGTGAAATGTGTTAATTCACTCATTTATTCAGTGAATATTGAGCAAGTACTATGTAAGAGGTGCCATACTAGCTGCTAGTGAGCAGTAGTGAATGAGACAAGGTTCTTGTTCTTATGGAGGAGTTCAGTTGGTGGGAGGGGTAGATAGACAATAAATAAATAAGTAAATACAGACTGCAAGGTGATAGTAAATGCTATGGAAGAATATCAAGCAGAGAGGAAGAGAAGGTAGTTTGTAGGTAGTTAAACTTTCACGAAGGGTAATAAGAAAGACTTGTCTAATAAGTGACATTATAGCAAAGACCTAAAGGACATGAGAGAGTGACTCATTCAAACACCAGGGGAAGAGAATCAGAGCAGAAGAAGCAATCAGTAGAAATGCCCTCAAGTGAGAGCATACTAGGAATGTTCAAGTACAGAGACAGGTGTAACTACAATATTGGATGAGTTGAAAGTCATAGGAAATGAGGTTGCAGAAGTGCTTTGGGAAGGAGAGGATATAGACATGAGCATCTGGTAGGTGATAGCAAGTTGGGAAGCCAGTGGAAGGCAATGAACAAAATGGTAGAATGTTCTGAATTTCACTGCCAAGAGACACTATGACTCATGCGGTGAGAAGATGAGCATGAAACAGAAGCAGTAGGCTATGGACATTATCCAGGTGAGAGGTGGTGGTGACATGGATCTGGATCTTGATGGAGGAAGTGATGAGAAAGGTCAAATTGTGGAAATACTTTGAACAATAAAGTTTAACAATGGGTCAAATATTGATAAAAGTAGAGTCAGATTGACACCAAGTTTTTTAGCTGAAGTAACTAGAAGGATAGAGTTGACATTCACTCAGAAGAGGAAAACCCCAGAAGAACAGGGATTTGTTAGACAATCTAAATGACAGTTATAAACACAGTTTAAGATGCCAATTTGTAACTAAGTAGAGATTTTGATGGGCAGTTGAATGTATGGGTCTTGGGTTCAGGGCAAATGACTGGGCTGGAAATAAAAGTTGGGGAGTCATCAGAAGATACATGGCCTTTAACACCTTGTGACTGGATTATCTGAACAGTGGGGTAAATCTAGTGAGAAAAGATGAAGTTTGAGTCCTGAGGTACTACAGATTTAGAGGCCAGACAGAGGAGGAAAAATCAGCAAGGAGAGGAGTTCTAATGATGAAGGAAGTAAAAAGTGAGTCAAAAGGAATTAGTGTGCCAATAGATTAATGAACATAGAGTAATCAACACCAACAAATGCATTTAAGTAATTTAAGAATTGAAAAGTCCCCATAGCATTTGGTATTGGGGAAGTAATTAGTGACTTAGCAAGAACAGTTAGAGTGGAGTGGTAATAATTAAAACTTCACCAAAATAGGATTAAGACAGAAAAGACAGAGAAGAATTAGTGAAAGTTAACTCCTCTGAAGAATTGATGCTTTTGAACTGTGGTGTTGGAGAAGACTCTTGAGAGTCCCTTGGACTGCAAGGAGATCCAACCAGTCCATCCTAAAGGAAAGCGGTCCTGGGTGTTCATTAGAAGGATGCTGAGGCTGAAACTCCAATACTTTGGCCACCTCATGTGAAGAGTTGACTCATTGGAAAACACCCTGATGCTGGGAGGGATTGGGGGCAGGAGGAGAAGGGGACAACAGAGGATGAGATGGCTGGATGGCATCACTGACTCAATGTGCATGAGTTTGGGTGAACCTCGGGAGTTGGTGATGGACAGGGAGGCCTGGCGTGCTGCAATTCATAGGGTCGCAGAGTCAGACACCGACTGAGCGACTGAACTGAACTGAACTGAACTGAGCTCCTCTGAGGGGGGCTTCCCTGGTGAAGAATCTGCCTGACCATACAGGAAATGTGGGTTTGATCTCTGGGTAGGGAAGATCCCCTGGAGAAGAAAATGGCAACCCACTCTAGTATTCTTGCCTGGGAAATCCCATGGACAGAGAAGCCTTGTGGGCTACAGTCCACAGAGTCGCAGAAGAGTCGGACACAGCTTAGGGACTGAGCACGCACACAGATGGGGTAGCAAATATTTGTAGAAATTTTTTTTTTCTAATTGCTTTTTGCTGCTCAATGAAATAGAAGGCAATTTTATCAGCTGAGAGTGAGGCCAGAAAGGAGGTGGTTATAGAGAAGATTTAAAGGAGACCTCTAAAGAAGTAGGAAGAAAAAATGGACGTTTCCCTAAGTGGACTATAAGTCAGTGTAAAATGTCTAAGATTAGCAGGCATGTATTTAAAAGTGGTGTCATTAAGTAAAGAATATGTTTTACTCATTATGATTGCAGAAGCAGTAATGAATTTAATCAACTTTAATTTTGTGAAATTAGTATGAAGTGAGGGGCAATAAGGAGTTCAGCCCTGGGATTTCTTTGGAAGGAATGATGCTAAAGCTGAAACTCCAGTACTTTGGCCACCTCATGCGAAGAGTTGAAAAAATACTCATTGGAAAAGACTCTAATGCTTGGAGGGATTGGGGGCAGGAAGAGAAGGGGACGACAGAGGATGAGATGGATGGATGGCATCACTGACTCGATGGACGTGAGTCTGAGTGAACTCCAGGAGTTGGTGATGGATAGGGAGGCCTGGCATGCTGCGATTCATGGGGTTTCGAAGAGTCGGACACGGCTGAGCGACTGAACTGAACTGAACTGAGGGCCAGTATGATGCATGGAAGAATTCTAAACTATTTGAAGACATAAAGGATATAAGTACAGTGAAAACATGATAAGATCTAAAAAGTCTAGTTCCTGAAATACTAGAGTTTAGATACAAGGAAGACGGATTTGGAGCTGGTAAGTTTGAAGATATTATGATTACTCATATTTGATAAAGTCTAGTTGTTTTCCTCAAAGTGACTAGTCAAAGTTAGACCAAAAAATGAAATCATTTACAAAGCGGTAAAGAAATCAGGATAAAATGATTAATTTCCAGTATATGAAATAAGGGCCACAGATTTCATCTTAGAGTATGTGAGATATGCTGAAATTTTTAGGAAAAGTGCCATGATAAGTATTTTGAAACAGGTAATCAGGGGAAGGGGACGTGGACAGAAACTGAAAGTAGGAGAGAAAAATAAGCAGTCTGATAACACCTTATGGAGCAAAAATGCAAAGGCAAAAACTGAGGAGAAGTTGGGTTGTATAAAGAAACATACAGACTGGACGCATGGTCTCAAGAATTTGGCATTCAAATCAGGTAGACAGGCTTGTAAGTAAATAATTTTGACCAGATGTGATAAACGCTGTGTCACAGGTATGCACAAAATGTTATATAGACACGAGAGGGAATTAAACAATTCTGACGGTTCTGCAATGAGCAAAATTGAGGGATAAAGGAAAAATTTAACTGAAGACAAAATTGTTAGTTGAAAGCCGAGTGGTCATTTTCCAAGCAGAGGAAGGTAGAACTGGGTGCACTCCGTAGAGAGAAGAGAAAGCTTAATATCTAAGCAGTGCAATAATATGACATGTTAGTAGATAGTGCTGTTTTGGATACATTTTAGCATGGATGCTAGAGGGGGCATAGTGGGAAATAAGGCCAGACTTAGAAGTTGAAGGCAGTTGTGAGTAATTTGGAATGGCAACCAAAGGGATTTGGACCCTTTTCCTATGGGTACAAAGCTAGTGGAGGTGATGGAATTTCAGGTGAGCTATTTCAAATCCTGAAAGATGATGCTGTGAAAGTGCTGCACTCAATATGCCAGCAAATTTGGAAAACTCAGCAGTGGCCCCAGGACTGGAAAAGGTCAGTTTTCATTCCAATCCCAAAGAAAGGCAATGCCAAAGAATGCTCAAACTACCGCACAGTTGCACTCATCTCACACGCTAGTAAAGTAATGCTCAAAATTCTCCAAGCCAGGCTTCAGCAATACGTGAACCATGAACTTCCTGATGTTCAAGCTGGTTTTAGAAAAGGCAGAGGAACCAGAGATCAAATCACCAACATCCGCTGGATCGTGGAAAAAGCAAGAGAGTTCCAGAAAAACATCTATGTCTGCTTTATTGACTATGCCAAAGCCTTTGACTGTGTGGATCACAATCAACTGTGGAAAATTCTGAAAGAGATGGGAATACCAGACCACCTGATCTGCCTCTTGAGAAATCTGTATGCAGGTCAGGAAGCAACAGTTAGAATTGGACATGTAACAACAGACTGGTTCCAAATAGGAAAAGGAGTACATCAAGGCTGTATATTGTCACCCCGTTTATTTAACTTACATGCAGAGTACATCATGACAAACGCTGAACTAGAAGAAACACAAGCTGGAATCAAGATTGCCGGGAGAAATGTCAATAACCTCAGATATGCAGATGACACCACCCTTGTGGCAGAAAGTGAAGAGGAACTCAAAAGCCTCTTTTTAGTGGAAAGTGGAGAGTGGAAAATTTGGCTTAAAGCTCAACATTCAGAAAAGGAAGATCATGGCATCCGGTCCCATCACTTCATGGGAAATAGATGGGGAAACAGTGGAAACAGTGTCAGACTTTATTTTTTTGGGCTCCAAAATCACTGCAGATGGTGATTGCAGCCATGAAATTAAAAGACACTTACTCCTTGGAAGGAAAGTTATGACCAACCTAGATAGCATATTCAAAAGCAGAGACATTACTTTGCCAACAAAGGTCCGTCTAATCAAGGCTATGTTTTTTCCTGTGGTCATGTATGGATGTGAGAGTTGGACTGTGAAGAAGGCTGAGTGCCAAAGAATTGATGCTTTTGAACTGTGGTGATGGAGAAGACTCTTGAGAGTTCCTTGGACTGCAAGGAGATCCAGCCAGTCCATTCTGAAGGAGATCAGCCCTGGGATTTCTTTGGAGGGAATGATGCTGAAGCTGAAACTCCAGTACTTTGGCCACCTCATGCGAAGAGTTGACTCATTGGAAAAGACTCTGATGCTGGGAGGGATTGAGGGCAGAAGGAGAAGGGGCGCCAGAGGATGAGATGGCTGGATGGCATCACTGACTCGATAGACGTGAGTCTGAGTGAACTCCGGGAGTTTGTGATGGACAGGGAGGCCTGGCGTGCTGCGATTCATGGGGTCGCAAAGAGTCGGACACGACTGAGTGACTGAACTGAACTGAAGTGAATGAGTATTCACTAAAAGTTTTAATTGTGTACTTTCAGAGATTTTGTCTGTATGTGTGTATGTTTGTTTGTGTACAGTAAGCGTGTTTGCCAGTGTTTAAGACAGTGAATGATGTTCTCTCTCTTTTTTTTTAATAAGTCTGAACTTGTTTGGTCACACTGATCTCCCATAAAATGAGTGACAACTTAAATTGATGTTGTGGTTAAAATATTTGCCCATTAAGAGGACATAATGAGCCTTCCTTTCTAGTAACCCAGTTGGAAACATTGGCCTCATCAGTATTACATTCTCATAAACTGAAACTGATTAACAATTATGTGATGGGGCAAAACCAGAGCCTGGCCAATATCATCCGGCATTTAGATTCTCTTTGAATCCAGTTCCACATTTGTATAGTGGCAAGATGGATATGGACATATTTGATAATTCTAAGATTTGTTTCATGTCTGAAAGTGTGATGACTCCATACAAAGAAGGAAAAAGGCAAACTATAACTAAAATTTCACTATGAATATCCACATATCAAAAAAATGAAAGCAGTTATCCTGTTTTTCCAAATCAGGAATAAAATGTAAAATACTGTTGCCCAAAATAGAAATTGGTTAATATACTATTAGGCCAACATTAAATAGGCACAAAATTATTAATATATTGAATGCTAGTACCTATATATTGATTTTCAAGGATAGTTGTGGCACATTGGTGTCTGGTCTGGTTAGCATAATTTTCTTGATGTTCAGTTCTTACTGGATTTATTTCATTTGAACTCAAAGGAATAAACCAAAACTTTAAAACAAAATTGGCCAGTTTTTCCTGTGTTTATACATTTTTGTATATTTTGTGACAAAGTTTTGTAACAAAACCATAGGTCTCAGTGGGTGCATGAGGTTTAAGTGGTTTCATCTCAAACTGGAACCAGATGTGAGGACTGGTGAAGTGACCAAATGTCATATTACAAAACCAAAACAAAACCACTGTTCACTGTCTTCGTCTCTGCTAAGCACCAAAATGATGTGTTTCGAGGACCAGCAAGTCTGAATGAAATTTGTCTTCATTGGGAATTAGGATTTAATCCAAGACCAGCAAAGAGTAAAATCATCCAAGGTATTTGGGTGAAAATTTGCACCATAGATTTCAGAGGAAACTGTTTACCAAATGCTTGGGGCCTGATAATTAATGATATGGAGGTATTTTCACAATTCTACATACCTTATTCATATCCTTTTTAATATTCTTCTTCTTTTATACCCCTAAGTGAGACAACTTTCACTTTTCCTCTCTTCCAGTTTCATCACTGCTCATCACTAGCACTTGCCATGAAGATTCCATTCTTTCATTAGAAATCACTGAATCCCTTTACAAGTGGGAAACTATGTCTCAGAGATATTTATTATATTATTATGTATAAATATTTGTTTATATAAAGGTAAATTACATATAAGTTTTTGGTGAAGTCATACCATTTACTGGAGGCTTAGAATTCCTCTAAATTTCTACAGCTTTAAGCATGTATAACCAAATAATATTTACCATAACTAGAGAAGGGCACATCCCAGATTATAAACATTCAAGCTCGAACAGTATAATCCCACATTGAACATTGAGGGAGATACCTATTAAAAATTCTAGGATGTGATAAATGTCCCCTGAATGCCACAGTGTTACCTACACTGATGCTTTCTTCATAGGTCCAGAAATATGGAGGGGAGCAGCACTCTTTTTCATGTCTCTAAATGGTTTCAAAATCTGAAACTAGCACTTTAATTTCACAGGTTCTCTACTATTGCACCAAAAGATATTTTTATTCTTGTAGCATTCAAACAACCTAAATTTTCTAATTTCTTCTCATCAATTATTCAGCCAGAGAAGAATAGCAAGATAAAGTTTACTGTTCTTTAAACATGAGTAAAGTTTTCAAAGTAGGTAATGTGAAGTCACTTGAAATCAAGTAGTGATCTAGGAGATAAAGTAATACAGTAGTCTAAAATCTTGCATATCATATAAACCAACAACATTAAAACTCAGAAGAGGAAAAAAATTGGATAAGATAACCCAGCACCTAGCTAAGGCTGGAAACCCACTTGTTTTTGTTCAAACACTTGGCTAAAACAAATGTTGTCCACTTTCCATCTACAAGAATTAGTAGCTCTGCCAATAGCTGCAGTTTCCTAGGCCAAGATTCTCCCACATCTCATAAATCTTCTAAGTACAGTGGTGAAAAATTCCTTTTAAGGTTGTAATTGTTTAAAAAAAAAAAAGGTCTGAAAAGAAAGACAAAATAATTGTTTCTTCTCCTGAAAAATGTAAAGGGCTTACTGGAAACGGCATGAAATTAGGACACCTAAACAGCAATAAATATCTATAGATGAGTAAGCCTTTTTACATCCTGGAAGCCATGGTATGACATACTCAGGATGTTGTTGAATTCTAAAACACTCTTTAACCCAAACTTATAAATAGCTCCCAAGTGATTGTTTGATTTCCTGACTTCCCCTAAGGGTAACTGGCTTCAATACATAATCCTTCAATAAACTGACAAAGTTTAGTAAACACAAAAGTTGGCAACAGACAAGGATATATGGATTTAAGGTAATAATGGCACCAGCATATGAGGCCTTTAGAAGCAGGGATTAATATTCTAGTAATTGGCTTTTCATCTCTTATACAATGATATTTCCATTCTCTGAGTTTATAATCTTAGTAGATACCATTATCATCATTTATATTGACTATTATTCAAAAATATGAAATTGAACCTGCATTCTACACTTCATTAGTTTATAGCTCAAATAATAAACATATATTGATCAACTAATACATTCCAGGTACTGTGCTAGGCTCTGAGAATACAAAATGAAAAAAAAAGTGGTTTTCTTTGAGGAATTTGCAATTCCAGAAAATGTAGAAGACTGAGGCAGAGAATTAGCAACTTGCATTTATTAATTTATAAGTAGGAGGAGCAGCAACAAAAAAGAGTAATACTTTACTTCCACAAGGCATATGTTCGGTTGCAGAAATCAAATGCCCCCTGAATAAGGACTTCATGAAATAATTTGCTTATATCAAATTCCAAATCCCAAGCCTAGCAGGTGAAAATACATAGATTTTCATCCTCTCATATCTCTAAAAAAAAGAAGACTACAATTTGTTCTATAATGTTGGTTCCTTAAGAAATTACAAATGAGCGAATGAGGCACTACTCCTTTAAACTTTATTATAATATATTTTAAAATCTAGCAAAATAGATGTTTAAAATATATAAATGTTTCTCATTTATAGCTATGTATCTATATAAACCTAAATATATAGATATAAATGAGTAATGTTTATACCAAAAATGGCTGTAAAACTGAAAATTCAACACCATAGAATGAACAGGAAAGTATATTTAAAGATATATTCTGACCCAGAGAAACAAATAGGTCCTATGTTTACATAAACTTTTCTAAATCATAAATTGTAGACAGAAAACTGCTCAATCATTTTGATACTAGGTATCAAAAACCATCAACATGCACACACATACACACCCTAAATAAAATCCCATTTGTATGCCTAGATTCAAAACCTCCTAAAATTAGTATATTTTTAAAAATCTGAAGTAAACTCAAAGAGCAATATATTCTGAAGAAATTTTAAAAATTCAGAAAAGAACAATAAAAATATCTTCTTTCCCTCATTTGATGTTTCTGTATTTTGTTAGAATCTGTTAAATATAGATTAGAATTTGCCTGACATATGTTATATTTTGGAGAAGGAAATGGCAACCCACTCCAGTACTCTTGCCTGGAAAATCCCATGGACAGAGGAGCCTGGCATGCTGCAGTCCATGGAGTCGCAAAGAGGGGGACATGACTGAGAGACTAACACACACACACACAATGTTAATTTTAACTTTGTTTTCAACTTTTTAAAAGTTATAAGTATTCTTCAGAATAGTGTTTAATTGTTTTTTGTTGCTGTTGTTAGTTTTTTCATTAACTTATTAACCTGATTTTACCCAATTCAAAAGTGTCTGTTTTTGGAAGAGGAGAACTGATCATTTTATATTTATTGTAATTCTTATCTGTTAATCTTATTTCTCCTATCTATTTATTCTGTAAGTGTATGGAAATCTGGGAAAGGGTTGTGTTTTTTTTTCTTTCACATATTTTGCTGAAATTTATAGAATTTTTTTCTTCAACATGTGTACTTCTGGTGATAGATTTATATCATTGTGATATAGCTATATATCTAGCCTAGGGCCTCCTTATTTTAGAGTGAGAGCAAATAGCCTTTATGAGGTATTAGTGCTGAGTCCCTTCCTGATGGCAGAAAATAAGCTGAAAGATTTCTTTTGCCTGTGTCTTTTATGTGGAAGGACTTATATGAGAAGGGTGAATCCAGAGGAGTTTAGAGAAAGAACATGGATAAATAGTACCACATCCCAAATTTGATATCGAGTCCCATTCAAAGACCAATGTAGACATCAGCTAGTGACCTACAAGCATCTGGACAAAGGGCTTGAAGGAACAACAGGACAGTGTACAATTACTCATTAATGCAGCTTTTAGGCAAAAACTCAAGCCCAAGAATGTCTCACCAAACACAAGAAAAATTATAGTTGCAATTCTCTTTATTCAACTTAGTGTTTGACCTTGAGTATATCTCTTTATCCTTTTAAACATCATCAATTAAAGTGATAACCTCAATGATGGCAACCCACTCCAGTATTCTTGCCTGGAGGATCCCAGGGACAGGGGAGCCTGGTGGGCTGCTGTCTATGGGGTTGCACAGAGTCAGACACGACTGAAGCGACTTAGCAGCAACTTAGCAGCTACAAAACTCAAATTCTTGGCAAAAATTTTCTTCCCAGACCAAGCTGTTTTTGTTTATCACTTAGGACAACATGAACTGGAAATTCCCTTGGAGGAGAGGCCAGTTTTAGTCTATTCTAGGTTTGTTTTACCTGATTATCATTTTATCCCATATTTGAGAAGCCAGAAAAGTACCTGGCATAGTATTCACCCTTTCCTGTTCCCCTCCAGTGACTCTGAAATGATTGCACCAGACACAGATCATGGGTTTTGCTTAAGCTTTCAAACAATAAAGCTGAAATTTTAAATACAGAAGAGAAGTTACTCTATTTTTGTTCTTCAATTAGCTAGAATGATTGGGGCTGGAAATTTTTTTGGAACAATCTCTCACACCTAGTTAGTCTTGCTTGTCATTTTATGATAACTCTCTGCATGCCACAAGATCATGTCAACCCTGGAACATGATTTTATGAGGAAGCTCATTTAACATTTATGCCTTTACCAGGGCAGTTATTATTTCTACTAGTTAAAGATTTCTAAATTGGATTACAATGTCAAACATCACATTTAGAATGTAAGTGTTTTGGTGGTCTGAATAGTGAATAAAAGGAGTTAAAAACATCATGTGTATGCAGTTGTTCATTGAGCTACTGGCTTGCAAGCATGGCATACTTTTGAATGTCAATTCAACTTGTAAAAATAGCTTGGACTCTTAAACACTTAGGTCTGTATAATAATTTATAGACACAGATTAGAATCCCATAGAGTGCTTTGGAAATTTGTTTAGGTAGACTTTATTCCAGGAAAATCTCATCATGTAAGTTTGATAGCTAAAACAGTGTCTTAAATGTTCCAGGCAATAGCCTGCTAACTTGAAATCTTGTACACTCAATATAAAAATTATGGCCATTGAATTTTCAAGGGAAAAATGAAAAAGCTTTTTTAAAATTTTCTTCTTTTAATTCCATAGCATATTTACACCCCAAACTCATAGATTTAAGAGCAAGAATCAGATACCATCTGGCCCACTCTCTATTTTGTATATAAGAAAATCAAGGCCCAGAACAGAGAAATGGATAATTTGGTTATGCAGACATTCATTGCAGGTCTAGGGAATAAGACTAAAAAATGATGCTGTGAAAGTGTTGTACTCAATATGCCAGCAAATTTGGAAAACCCAGCAGTGGCCACAGGCCTGGAAAAGGTCAGTTTTCATTCCAATCCCAAAGAAAAGCAATGCCAAAGAATGCTCAAACTATCGCACAACTGCACTCATCTCACACGCTAGTAAAGTAATGCTCAAAATTCTCCAAGCCAGGCTTCAGCAATACGTGAACTGTGAACTTCCAGATGTTCAAGCTGGATTTACAAAAGGTAGAGGAACCAGAGATCAAATTGCCATCTGTCGGATCATCGAAAAAGTAAGAGAGTTCCCCGAAAACATCAACTTCCGCTTTATTGACTATGCCAAAGCCTTTGACTGTGTGGATCACAACAAACTGTGGGAAATTCTTCAAGAGATGGGACCACCAGACCACCTGACCTGCCTCTTGAGAAATCTGTATGCAGGTCAGGAAGCAACAGTTAGAACTGGACATGGAACAACAGACTGGTTCCAAATAGGAAAAGGTGTATGTCAAGGCTTTATATTGTCACCCTGCTTATTTAACTTATATGCAGAGTACATCATGAGAAATGCTGGGCTGGATGAAGCACAAGCTGGAATCAAGATTGCCAGGAAAAATATTAATAACCTCAGATATGCAGATGACACCACCCTTATGGCAGAAAGTGATCAAGAACTAAAGAGCCTCTTGATGAAAGTGAAAGAGGAGTAAAAAAGTTGGCTTAAACCTCAACATTCAGTAAACTAAGATCATGGCATCTGGTCCCATCACTTCATGGGAAATAGATGGGGAAACAGTGGAAACAGTGACAGACTTTATTTTTTGGGGCTCCAAAATCACTGCAGATGGTGACTGCAGCCATGAAATTAAAAGACACTTACTCTTTGGAAGAAAAGTTATGACCAACCTAGGTTGGTCATATTAAAAAGCAGAGACAGTCCTTTACCAACAAAGGTCCATCTAGTCAAAGCTATGGTTTTTCCAGTAGTCATGTATGGATGTGAGAGTTGGACTATATAGAAACCTGAAAGCCAAAGAATTGATGCTTTTGAACTGCGGTGTTGGAGAAGACTCTTGAGAGTCCCTTGGACTGCAAGGAGATCCAACCACTCCATCCTACAGGAAATCAGTCCTGAATATTCATTGGAAGGACTGATGTTGAAGCTGAAACTCCAATACTTTGGCCACCTGATGCAAAGAACTGACTCATTGGAAAAGACCATGATGTTGTGAAAGATTGAGGGCAGGAGGAGAAGGGGACGACAGAGGACGAGATGGCTGGACAGCATCACTGACTCAATGGACATGAGTTTGAGTCAACTCTGAGAGTTGGTGATGGACAGGGAGGCCTGGCATTCTGTAGGTCATGGGGTCACAAAGAGTCGGACATGACTGAGCGACTGAACTGAATTGAACTGAGGGAATAGGACACAGATTTCCTACACCTAGTGTTTTCAACTGCACTCCAGATTACAGTAGGTTGCTGTCACTGCTGCTGCTAAGTCACTTCAGTCGTGTCTGACTCTGTGCGACCCCACAGACGGCGGGCCACCAGGCTCTACCGTCCCTGGGATTCTCCAGGCAAGAACACTGGAGTGGGTTGCCATTTCCTTCTCCAATGCATGAAAGTGAAAAGTGAAAGTGAAGTCGCTCAGTCGTGTCCAACTCTTTGCAACCACATGGACTGTAGCCTATCAGGCTCCTCAGTCCATGGAATTTTCCAGGCAAGAGTACTGGAGTGGGTTGCTATTTCCTTCTCCAAGTTCTGGTATACCAAATACTAAAGGAGAAAAATTCACTTTTTCACTAAAATATGGTAAATCAAACAACAAAGGTTTTGAAAGAAAATGAAATTTCCAACATATAATCTTCAATTGTCTGACCGATTAAGAGAAAAACAACCAATTTATCTTTGAATGCTAGTAAAAATCAGATTTTTTAAATAATGAATTTTAGGCATGAAAGGAAAATAACCTAAAAAGAGAGCATACAGTTTGCCTTCTGGGGACATTTATTCAAATGTAATCAAGTACCCTTTTTTTTCTTTGTGATTTTTTAAATTACAAAAGTATAATAATACATTTACAGAAGACTTGCAAAATACAGAACAAATTTACATATAGTTCTTCTATATATTACAATCATTTTTTAAGTAGATAAATTAAGATTTTTAGTTGGGTTTCAATATCAAACTCTCAAAAATTATGGAATTATGTTAGAAATCAATATCAGAAGATATTTGAAAATAAGCCACATATTTTCAAGTGCACTGTAACATTTACCAAAAGAGATCTTTCATTTAGCCATTGAAAGCCTCAAGTTAGAAGACTTAAAAAACACAGAAGATGATGGTAGAGAAGAAAACATTGAAATGAGAAATTAATATCAAAGATACTTTAAAAACCCCACGTATTTGAAAATTAAATATCTACTTTTAAGTGTTGGGTGTATCTAAAAAACCATACAAAGGAAAATTAGAAAATATTTGTAACAATAAAAACAAGAGGAAATTATTAACTGAAGTGTTGCTGCTGCTGCTGCTAAGTCACTTCAGTCGTGTCTGACACTTTGCGACCCCACAGACGGCAGCCCACCAGGCTCCGCCATCCTTGGGATTCTCCAGGCAAGAACACTGGAGTGGGCTGCCATTTCCTTCTCCAATGCATGAAAGTGAAAAGTGAAAGTGAAGTCGCTCAGTCATGTCCGACTCTTTGCGACCCCATGGACTGCAGCCCACCAGGCTCCTCCATCCATGGGATTTTCCAGGCAAGAGTACTGGAGTGGGGTGCCATTGCAGATTTTCTTAAATTTCACAAAATTTCATGCTAATACCAGAATTTGAAGCAAATCATTGGAGTACATTAAAACAAATATTTGCTTTTGGAATTAAGGAGTTTACAGATTTTACTAAAAGTTTGTGAGAAGTTTCTAAATAACATAATCAAGATTCTTTTGTTGGAATAATTAGTTTTGAAAATGAGAGCTATCAATGAGCCACAAGGGAAGAGACCTGTTGGGTCACAAGTCACTATTTCCACTCAACAGAGTATTAAGGAAGATGAACCTATAAGAGGGACAGCACAAAGATGTGATCTTCATGCTAAATCAGCTATGCTGCCCTAAACTTAAATGACTGAGAAGATACAAATAATCATTAAATAATGGAAGAGAATTCTATTCTATGAGGGTTTGCTGTGAGACATAATGACCTTCATGAATGTAATCTGACTCAAATTAAATATATCCACAAATTATGTGAAACATGTTCTAAAAATGTACGCTAGCTGACACTGCCCCCTGTGCCCACTTCCACCCCTTCATTCCCCTACTTAGCAAATAATAAGTCTGGATGGTGAACATTCAGATGATAATAAGAAGGAAATATATATACCATGTGAGTAATGCATATTTTAGTTACCAGGCTCCTCCGTCCATGGGATTTTCCAGGCAAGAATACCGGAGTGGATTGCCATTTTCTTCTCCAGATGTGAGTTATACTTATGTTTAAACCAAAAGATAAGGAAAGCAATAAAACAAGTAAACAATATGTAATAAAGAACATATTGACCTTATTCATCTTACACCTAAAAGTTTGTACACTTTTACCCACCCCTTCCCCAGGTCCCACCAAATAATTTTTTATACTCTATCCTTATGAATTTAACTTTTTTAAAAATTGTATATTCTACATAAAAGTGATACCATGCAGTTATTTTTCTTTATGGGTCTGGCTTATTTCACTTGGCATTTCCTCAAGGTAAACATGTAAAATGATGGGTGTGGTTAAATAACTAGATGGGAGGAATCCCTTCACATCCTTTCACTAAATGGGAGGATTTGCAGGTATTGCAAATCACCACAGTGTATCTTTTAAATTGCTTACAATTTTATATGTAAATTATATCTCAATAAATCTGAAATTTTAAAAATACATATATTACTATTTTTTTAAAGTTTTCATTATAGGGTTTTTATAAAATTAGTTGAACTGTGCACTTAGAATGCTGTAGGCATAGGGTAAGTTCTCAGTAAACCTTAGTTATTATAAGTACACATCAGAAAGGAAAACATGCACCCCTTAGCAGATGGTATTGTGCATAAGTGAAAGTGAAAGTGAAGTCGTGTCCGACTCTTAGCGACCCCATGGACTACAGCCCACCAGGCCCTCCGTCCATGCGATTTTCCAGACAAGAGTACTGGAGTGGGGTGCTATTGCCTTCTCCATTAACAGTGGCTAGGCATATTATATTTACTTGGAGCTGGTATACTTGGTGACAGCCTTAGGGCCCTCGGACACGGTGTGCTTGGCCAGCTCCCCAGGTAGCAGCAAGCGCAGGGCGGTCTGGATAGTCGAGCACTTGTTGTAATGCGCCAGGTGCGATGCCTCGCCAGCGGTGCGGCTGGGTGCGCTGGGTGTGCTGGAAAATGTCGTTGATGAAGGAGTTCATGATTCCCATGGCCTCGGACGAGATGCCGGTGTCCGGTATTGTGCATACTGTTTCACTATCTAGTAGAAAAAAACAACACTAAGAACTACAGGTGAATTTTTAAACTAAATATGAAAAATAAAAGTATAAAGGTAATGAAGAGTTTCTTTTTTAATTTTAAAAATATAAATCACAAGGCATATGTTTGATAAACTTGACGAGCTTAAAATTCAGAAGCTGTGTTCACGACAGATGTCATGCCATGTGCCTTGTGCTCAGTCGTGCCTGATTCTTTGTGACCCAGTGGGCTGTAGTCTGCCAGGCTCCTGGGTCTACAGAATGTCCAAGGCAAGAATACAGGAGTTGGTTGCCATTTCCTCCTCCAGGGGATCTTTCCGACCCGGGGATCAAACCCATATCTCTTGGGTTTCTTGCACTACACGCAGATTCTTAACCTGCTGAGCCAACAGGGAAGCCCGACAAATGTCACAGGCAGAGTTAATAGAAAAGGAAAAGGCTAGGAGGAGATACTTGCAACATGGGCTTCCCTGATGGCTCTGCAGGTACAGGATCTGCCTGCAGTGCAAGAGCCCTAGGAGATGTGGGTCCATCCCTGAGTCGAGAAGGTGCTCTGGAGGAGAATATGGCAACCCATTCCTGTATTCTTGCCTGGCAAATTCTATGGACAGGGGAGCCTGGCGGATTACAGTCCATGATGTCACAAAGAGTCGGGCATGACTGAGCACATGGCACAAAACAATCTCTAGAGTATAAAAAGAGCCCTTAAAATTTATTAATATCAAAACCCACCAAAATAAACAATGATCCCAAATAACTCTAAATGGGAGAAGTTATGCTACAAAAGAAAACTATATAAGCACAGAATTATTTTAAATATTAATAATATTAAACAGCTTTGAAAATTACAGTTATTGAAGATGATGTACCCTGCAAGCATGCCACTAAAAAAAAATTTAGATGATGGAAGCAAGCAGAGAAGGTAGGAAGATATATGTACACAAATTTCTCATTCTTTTAAAGCAAGAAACAGTAGATAGTGTTCAAATTTTATAAACTAGGAAACTGTTTTAAATAAAGAAGTAATTACAATCAGAATACAGCTGCCCAAATTAACCATAAAAATATAAAAACAAAAGCACATAAAGCAACACTAACATGGACTAAAAGTAAATGAGATCAAAAGAAACACTGAAAACAAAGTCAAATATAAAATTAGAAATCAGAACTACAGTACATGTGCTAAATTTCCAAAGCCTGTCATCTACAATATTCAATATTTTCCATGTTTCCTAATCTACTGTCAGCATCTGGAGAGCTGGTTTAATGGTTGATACATCTTTCTGCTGAGTTACATGCACCCAAGTAAGCACTAAAAAATAAATTCTCAATTTATAATGAATGTATATACAGTTCATCCTTGAACAATGCTGAGATTATAGGTGCTGACCTTTCACACAAGCAAAAATCTGCCTTTAATTTATAGTCACTCTTCCTTAGCAATTCCTTATCCACAGTTTTACATCTTCAATTCAATCAATCACAGATGCAGATGAACAATGTAGTACTGTAGCAATTACTACTGAAAAAAAATCCAGTAAAAGTGGAACCAAATAGTTCAAAAGTGGACACTTTTGCTCAAGGGTCAACTCTATTTTGAAACCTAGTTAGAGGACTGAAAAATACTTTAAGTATAGCATTTAAGATTGATTAAATAGCACTGCTGATGCCAATATTTTAAAGAGGTTTGAAGAACAATTAAGAATAATGTATTATACATCAGTGTCTCTTTTGCTGTCTCGTACACAGGGTTATTGTTACCATCTTTCTAAATTCCATATATATGCATTAGTAGAACAGTCTTATGGACTCTGTGAGAGAGGGAGAGGGTGGGAAGATTTGGGAGAATGGCATTGAAACATGTAAAATATCATGTATGAAACGAGTTGCCAGTCCAGGTTCGATGCACGGTACTGGATGCTTAGGGCTGGTGCACTGGGATGACCCAGAGGGATGGAATGGGGAGGGAGGAGGGAGGAGGGTTCAGAATGGGGAACACATGTATACCTGTGGTGGATTCATTTTGATATTTAGCAAAACTAATACAATTATGTAAATTAAAAAAAAAGAATAGTGTATTAACCTTTATCTGAGTAGTTCAATCTAGGGTCTTAGCAGAAAAAAAAATAAATGGCACTTTCAAATTGAGTAAATGGAGGAGAGTTTCAAAACGGATTCTTGTCAAAGCCATGGATCTGATGTAGGGAAACTGTAAGGGACAGCGCAATATCCTAAGGCTAACAACAGTGGAGTTCTGCCACCGTCCTGAGTCCCATGGGAAACAGGTGAAGTGAGTTTCGAGAGAGCAGGAAGGCTCATTTTCGGGAGGTGAGACCTGCTGGATAGACAGCTAGCTCATAACAACCCCTGAGGAAAACTGATTGGGGCAATAAAACCCTGAAGATACTTTTTTCCCATTGGCCAAATCTCTTGGAGGACAAGCTACCGCTCAAAATCACCTGAATGCTAGAGAACAGGGAACCAACTGATATAGCTTAGAGCTCAGCCTCTCTCCAAAGTGCAAACAGAGAAAGATGAATAGAGGTTCTGGAGGGGCAAACAAACTACCCACCATGGACTCTACTTTCCAAGACTGGAAGAATATGATCTACGTCCACTGTTTTCCAAGGTAGGCAGATAAATACTTTTTTATTAGTAAATACCATGTGTTGGTTCTGAGCTTCTATTTGATCCAAAATTACAATCTCTATCTTCTGTGTATCTAGTATATTCTCAAATAAAATGGAAAAACTATATTCTATTCACTCAGATAGAGTTCTCATTCACAGGTCTTGTTTTATCTTCCCTGGGTTAGAAAATTGAGTCTATGATCTAGTTTCTGGTCAATAAAAAATAAGTAATGAATGACTGAGATAGTTTTCTATGCAGCAAAAATTTTCAGATCATTCAATTCTCAGTGCATCAAAGGTAAAGGTGTATATATATATATAATTATATATATAATATAAATATATATATTTATACATATAAATAAATTATAATAATTTATATAATAATAATATATATATACAATTTTTTTTCTCAGCACAGCAGATCCAAAGAAACACCTAAAGAGTATCTTCTCTTTTGGCTTTTAGGGAGTCAATCCTTTGGCACCAAATCTTACATGACCCATTTTACCACATTATTAATAAAGACAGATGTTTTGAATTGAGAATAAAACACAAGACAAAATGCGCTCTTGACCTTAAAATACTGGATCAAACTTTGACTGTATTGTAATGTTTTTTCATCCAGAGACATTTATTTTGGGATGCATTCTTGTTAGAAGATTTCTGTCAAATGAATTGAAGTACTTTATTTGTCCCTCTTTGATGGTTAAATTTGAGCACTGCAGATTTAACATTTAACTGGGCTTAACATTTCAACTCTGCACTCAGATGATTATATCTTTCCTTTTCTCCTTTGCTTTTCACTTCTCTTCTTTTCACAGGAGGGGGGGTTCAGGATGGGGAACACGTGTACACCCGTGGCGGATTCATTTTGATGTAAGGCAAAACCAATACAATATTGTAAAGTACAAAAAAAAAAAAAAGACAAAAAAAAAAAGTATCACTCCTTTTGCGCTCAGCTTTATTTATGGTCCAACTCTTACATCCTTATTTGACTACTGGAAAAACCATAGATCTTTGACTATACAGATCTTTGTCAGCAAAGCGATGCCTCTGCTTTTTAATATACCATCTAGGTTTGTCATAACTTTCCTTCCAAGGAGCAAACGTCTTAATTTTGCAACTGCATTCACTATCCACAGTGATTTTGGAGCCCAAGAAAATAAAATATGTCACTGCTACCACTTTTTCCCCTGCTGTTTGCCGTGATGTGATGGGACTGCATGCCATGAGCTTAGTGTTTTGAATGTTGAGTTTCAAACAACTTTTTCACTCTCCTCTTTCATTTTCATCAGGAGGCTCTTTTGTTCCTCTTTGCTTTCTGTATTTTTCCTATCATAACACTTTCCTATCATAAAAATGGTTTATAATTTTCTATCCTTACTAACTTAATTTGTGCCAATTGCCTGCCAATACTCTCATAAAAGCAGAACTTGCGTTTGCCATAATAAGCAATATGGCCCAATATGGAGTCTTTATCTGCAGTCTTACTCTTATATAGCACCTGACTCCTATACATATTCCTAATAAATAAGAAAAAAAGGAAAAAGTTAAAACCAAACACACAAAAAGCAAAACATAACTCAAAATCTTTTGAATAAGTAGGTTTGAAGAGAGAATCAGTGACCTTGAAGGTGAATCATAAGAAATAAACCCTAATCAATCACTGAGCAAAGTGAGTGAAACAGGCGTAATAGTTGGGTAAGACATAAGGAAGATCTAGTGAGATAGGCTCAGATAAGTATAATTGAAATCTCAGAAAGAGAAAAGAGAGAAGAAAAGCAGCAGCAATATGTGAAGACAATAGAGGAGAATTCTACAATGATAAATGACACAAAAGTTAAGAAGGTATGTTTGATCCAAGATATCCAAGTAATTGATCCAAGTGACCCAAGTAATTCTGACCTAATTACATTTAACTGATATTTCTAAAAACCTGAAACAATAACAGAGCATAAAATAAGCTAAAAACACACACACAAAAAAATATTTTCAAAAGAGCAATAATTGGACTGAGAGCTGAATCCTCAACAGAAGTAATAAAATAAAATAAAAACAATAACATATACTCTTATAGTACTAAAATAAAATAAATAAAACTTTAGATTGCTGTACCCAGAAAAACAAAATGATAAAAACAAGCATCTTCAAAAATTAATGTGAAATAAACTTATCTTCATATAACTAAAAATTATGAGAATATTATCCAACAGACAAAATTAATTACAAGGAGTATTTTTTAAGTGGAAAGGAAATAATTTCAGATGGAAAATCATAGATATAAGAAAGAATGAAGAGCAATAAAAGTAGTCAATATCAAGGTGAGTCTAAATAAAGATTGACTATATCAAACAATAATGTCTTAGGCTAGATATATAGAGAGAAATAAAATTAAAATACATATCAACTGCATATAGATGAAATGTAGCAGTAAAAGGAGTTAAAAAGTTTTAAGTCCCTTAGTTTTTTAAGGTATAAGCGCCAATTAATTTAGACTAAGTCAAAGATATTGTATTCCTAAAGTATTTACAAAAATAATAATAAAAAGTAATTTTCACCTAACAGAGAAAAAAATGGAACCAGATAAATATGTATTCTACCCCAAAGAAGCAGATGGTGAAAACAAGATAAGAGAGAGGAGAAATAAATAGAAAGCAAATAGGAAAATGACAGATTTCAGAACAACTATATCAATAGAATTAATGCTTATAAGTGGACTAAGTGTTCTAATTTAAGGTGACTCACATGGTAAAGCATCTGCCTGCAATGCGGGAAACCTGAGTTCGATCCCTGGGTTGGGATCCCCTAGAGAAGGAAATAGAACCCACTCCAGTACCCTTGCTTGGAAAATCCCATGGATGGAGGAGCCTGGTAGGCTACAGTCCATGGGGTCGAAAAAAGTTGGACACGACTGAGAGACTTCTTTTTTTTATAAGACTCAGAAAATAATAATATACAACCTACAAGAAGCATTTTTTACTTTTTTGTTTTTTTTACAACAGAGCTCCAAAGAGCTAATCTTTTCAAATTTATCAATTAATTTATTTATTTGTTTTTGACTGCATCATGCAGAATGGCAGGATCTTAGTTCCCCCACCAGGGATCAAACCCACACCTCTGCAGTGAAAGTACAGAGCCCCCAACCACTGGACCACCAGAGAAGTCCCACAAAGCATTTTTAAAAATATATAGGTACTGCAATGTTGAAGTTAAAAATTTGGAAAAAGATATAGAATACAAACACTAACTGAAAGAAAGCTTTTAAGTTCTATCAGTATCAGACAAAGCAAACTTTAGTACAAAACAATCATTATTAAAAATAAAGTCAGACACATCAAATGGTAAAAAGTTATCCACTAGGAATATAAAGATATAAGATATACATTTGCACACAATGTTATTGTCTCAAAATTTGTGAGACAAAAAATAACATATGTATGGAAGAGAAATAGACAAATACATGATAAGGGGATATTTTAATGCAAGTTATTCACTAGCTGATAGAATAAATATAAAAAAGAAAACCAGTAAATATAGAAAAAATTTTAACAATGTGGTTAGCAAACTTGATCCAACTGAAATATTTGCAACACTGCACCCAACACCTGTAGAAAATACCTTCTTTCAAAAACTCTTGGAATATCCATGCTTAGTCATTCAGTCATGTCTGATACTCTTTGTGACCCCATGGACTGTAGCCCACCAGATTCCTCTGTCCATGGGGATTCTCCAGGCAAGAATACTGGAGTGGGATGCCATGCCCTCTTCCAGGGAATCTTCCCAACCCAGGGATGGAACCCAGGTCTCCCACATTGCAGGCAGATTCTTTACCAACTGAGGCACCAGGGAAGCACTGAAATATCCATAGAAAATGATTAAACAAAGTAATTTAGAGCACACACTCTTGGCATTTCCTACTAAAGTTAAAGTAACATGTCCCACTTTATGACAAAGGAATTCCACTCAGTATTACAATGTTTTAAAAATCATACAGAGAAGCATCAAAAAGACACATACAAAATTACTCATAGCAGCAGTATTCCTAATGGTCAAGAACTGGGGAGAATCCAACAGCAAAAGGATGGCTATTAACTGAGAACACATTTATATATTAGAATAGAGATCCAACCAGTCCATTCTGAAGGAGATCAGCCCTGGGATTTCTTTGGAAGGAATGATGCTAAAGCTGAAACTCCAGTACTTTGGCCACCTCATGCGAAGAGTTGACTCATTGGAAAAGACTCTGATGCTGGGAGGGACTGGGGGCAGGAGGAGAAGGGGACGACAGAGGATGAGATGGCTGGATGGCATCACTGACTCGATGGACGTGAGTCTGGGTGAACTCCGGGAGTTTGTGATGGACAGGGAGGCCTGGCGTGCTGGGATTCATGGGGTCGCAAAGAGTTGGACACGACTGAGCGACTGATCTGATCAGATCTGATATGGTAATGAAAATAAACAAACTACAGCCAAAAGCAACAACATATTTAAATATTACCAACCTAATATTTATCAAAAGAACTCAGTCAGGGATAAAGTATATTAATACTATATGCTTCCATTTGTACAAAACTCAAAAACTAAAGAATAGTATTAGAAATTGGTATTATCATCATGTTTTTTCAGAGGCAGGCACGAAATAATGAATGAAGGTAGAATGGGTGCTGGTAATATTCCATTTCTTGAACTGGGTGATGATTACACATATGCTCTCTTTGTGATAATTCAACTCCACAAATAAATTTTTTCTACATTCTTTTCATATATGTGTTATATATTAGGTTTATATATAGGAATGTATAATTATATATAAGGGAAAATATATATGCATAATCAGAATATGGAGTATGCTATGACATGACTTTCACTAATTGAAATAAGCATAATATCAAGCTCTATGGCAATTGACAAATTTTTTCAGCACTTGACCTTGACAAATAAAGGTGTCTCAATCTCTTCCTCTTAAAAATAGTCTATTTTGCGTAGTTAGATTAGAAATAGTACCAGCTGTTGTCTCTTCTTTGGCCCAGATCCCTCCACTGACACAATAATCAAGCATCTCCTCTAAATTAATATTGAACAAATATTTAAAGGCTATGATATTTAACCAGTGCTAAAACAGTAGACTTTGTAATACACCTGCATGACTTAATTGAGACTATATATATAAACGATCTCATGTACCTATTCTATTCCCCAAATCAATATTATTTCCCCTAAAGTGCAGGTTTCACATCTAATTTTCCTTTTATTTTTATTTCCTTGCCTAAAATAATTTACAGACTAGGTATTCATTAGGTTTTTGTGAATATTAACCATTATCATATGCTTATAAGGTAAAGTATCAGTATCTACAGGCTTCCCTGGTGGCTCAAATGGTAAAGAATCTGCCTGCAATGTGGGACACTCGGGTTCAATCCCTGGATCAGGAAGATCCCCTGGAGAAGGGACTGGCTACCCACTCCAGTATTCTTGCCTGGAGAATTCCATGGACAGCTACAGTCCATGGGGTCACAAGAGTCAGACTTGACTGAGTGAAATCCATATATATCTCCATGTTAAATAAGAACAAAATAAAGTTTTGAGAGCTAAACTAAACTACCCATGAGCACACAGATAGAAAATGGCAGAGTTCATATTCAAAGTCTGACTCTATTGCTAAAGTTCTACCTAGTAAGTTCTGCACTGTCCCTAAGCAGAAAGTTAGGGACTCAAATCTTATTTTTTCTTTATTCCTCACGTTAAGACTCAAGAACATGTTAACAAGAGAAAGTCAAAGAAAAATCCCCTCTCCAAAAGAGATTTGAATCAATTTTTTTACACATCTCAACCCACTCTGATACTCAGAGTTCTTTCTTGTAAAACTGTTTGGTTTATCATGCGAAGAATTTCCAGATGAGTCCCTACTATTGATCTCCAGACATGTCGCAGACATATTTAAATCTTCAGTGACAGTTTATGCTAAAATATGTGAATCTCTCATACATAAAAAAGAAATTTGTTTTTCTACCCCCAGAATAGAAATTTAACATTGCCTCATGTGAATTATTCTTATATTCTTATTAAAAAATCATCTTTTTATGTGTGTCTCTCTTTCCCTCTAACTGGTGAATTTCTTAAGAGCAGAATGTTTATTCTGACTGTCTAATCATATTCAAAGCACTTAACACAGTGCCTAGTACAAATAAGCACTCAGTTAATGTTTTTGTTCAATCTTTCATAGAAATGAAGAGAATTAAGTCCACTCAAAAGAACAACAGGAAAATCCAGTGTTGTGTCTTTATTATTAAGATTAATTTATTTGGCTTAGTTTAGGCTAAATAATATAGGTCATTTTTCAATTTTTACCTGATTATCATGTTTCAGCATATTAAAAAAAAGAATGCTGAAGATTGCTCCTAGTAATATGTGTGGAAATATCTCCTTAAGCAATTATACTTGCAAGGTTTTTCCACTTTTACCCTAAGATTTGATAGTAGATGGAAAAAAGAGGGCCAGTAATAACAGTTGCTAGTGGTAACATATCATGAGGACAAACAAGAAGGAGATCCTGGGAAGTAGCATGAAGAAAACCAAAGAGTTAAGAAAGGAAATCAAAGTAAAAATAGAATAATTTAGAAATCACCATCTTTCATTCAATGGATATCCTGGTAGTCAAAGTCCACAAACAGAAGCTGCTTGAGCCAAGACTTCCTTTGAAACCACATCTATTTCATGGAAACTAATTTTTTAAATGCTCAGTGGTTTAGGAACATGAAGAGTCAGTTTACAAAGCATTATCCACTTCATGAAAAGAAAAAGAAATCATCAAGAACCTAGGTTTTTAAAACCAAATAATGGAGTTAGACATTAAGTCATGTGACAAATTAGAGGGGCACCAGAGTAATTTCAACACAGTCAAATCATCAGCCTTCAGTCCTCATAGTGATTATGCTCTCAGCTTACATACATCTCCACATTACTGTGGTGTCTTAATAACATCTGTTAAAAATCCTGACATGTTAGTAATGTGAGGAGAGAACATCCTTCAGTGTACCTATGCCAATAAGCAAATGTCTGTTCTAGTCACTGAGGTTTTTAGTCTTTCCAACTATATATAGCTCATACTTCTCTGTTCTCCTGACTTCAGAATGGAGTGTATTAGGTAGCTCAATGAAAATAAGCAAGTTGTGATTATTGATCAGTTCATAGGTTGGTTTGAAAACCCAGGTCTCTGATAAAATGTTCTAATAATAGCCATGAGGCAGGCGTGCATTAAATATGGACTTGGTAGGAAAGGTGTGTTAAATTTATCTTAATTATTACATGGCCATCTTGTTATTTGTTAAGATTTTTTTATTTTCCATTTCTGATATTAAGAAATTATACAATTATTGTATATTCCATCCCAAATATAATACCTCTTTCCCCTAGAATGCACACTTTCATCCACAGATACCTCTCTGTGGTTCTCATCACTGAGTACTGTACATATCCTTCATATCTTAACTCATGTACCTCCTACATTATGAAACCACCCTCCACCCTCCAGGCAAAGGCAATTAAGTGACTTCCTTCATGCTCCCCCTGAATTTACAGCAGCCATAGCACTTGTTATAAGAGTGTGCTTATTTTTCTCTTCTCTTGGATTAAGTTTCTCAAATGCAGAACTGGCTTGTTTAGCCTAGCTCTGGAACATAGTTGAGAAATTTTTTTTTAGAATTTGTTAAATGAGCCAATCTGCCTTCTGGATCTTATCTCATAATACCTCACCCCAGTACCACATATGCATTTCATTATGCTTCAGGCACAGAGGAATAGTTACCATTTCATATTTTTTGTTACAGTAGTTCAGTTCAAAGAGTTGTTTCAGTCTGCGTGGGCCATCTCTTGGCTATGACAGAAGACATTCATTGATAGACAATACAGAACTGTTCTCTGTTGTCTTTAACGAACTCTAGGGAGTTGCCTCGGTTGCCAGAGTCTCTTCCATCAGAGTGTCTTTATTTGCATCACTGCCTAGTCCTACATTAACTTGCAGTTACTTGGAAAAAGATCAACCATTTAATTTCTCTCGTGTTAGAATTAAATCAAACCATTTAATTTCTCTGCTGATACTTTCCAATGTGCACATTATCTGAGAGAGAGAACAATTTGCTCAAAGCTCAAAACAATCTCTACACTTTATTGGGTATGTGTTTTGGAGCTGATCATTTATCTTCACTTTGTCTCGAGTCCTCAATTGAAAAAATCATGAGATAATTTAATTAATGGGAGTAACCACCTCAAAATACTACCTATTTTATAAAATTCAATTGAATGTGAAACTATTATGATAGTCATCATTTTATTGAATACATATTAAGTATTTACATTTGCTTTACATACATTATTAAATTTAATCATTCCTACAGTATTACAGAATAAGTATTGGTATCCACTTTCTACAGAAATATGTGTATGTGTGTGTGGCAGACTATATCTTCTTGAGGATCTAGTCTTTTCAAAAATATTGATGTGCTGTATTCTATTTAATGTTTATCCAAAAGATACATCCCCTCAAGATGGAATTCAAGGCAAATGTAAGGTATTATTATCATGTGACCAAAATATATTAGTCATCAGAATTTAAACCACAGAACAAAAGCCTGTTTCATAATTTATCTAAAAAGTACATCCCCAGATAGAAGTGAAACCTGTAAAGATACAAATTTAGCTCACGATTTGCATTTTTTCCTGAAATTCAGCCATGTCTGGAGTGCAAAACAACCATACTTGGTTTCTCTATTAATAAGATCTATGTAATAGGAAGTAAGACAACTGTTTTTTTGAAGGCAAATTAGTTACGGAATTAAATGAAATTCCATCAGTTCAGTTCAGTTGCTCAGTCATGTCCAATTCTTTGCGACCCCATGGACTGCAGCGCTGCAGGCTTCCCTGTCCATCACCAACTCGAGGAGTTGCTCAAACTCAGGTCCATCGAGTCGGTTCCATAATTCTAATTAAATTCCGTAATTATAACTTAATATTTAGTTAATAAATTAAACTTTTCACATTAGTTCTTTCCAAACCCTACCCCTGTACTTTCTTCACATATCTTACTACATACTGGTGAAGAAAACAATAACTTCTATCCCTTTGTCAGATGGAGTATGAGTGAAAGGTGATTCCAGATAGGACACATTCCCTGTAACTGAAATAGAGCTACAAATGGGAAACTTTTACCTTGATAACTTGCAAATAGAGGAAAGACCCCAAAAGTCAGGAATCAAAGATTAAAATTTAATGAAATTTAAAAACCAAATAAGTCTTTCCAAATAATAAGGTGACCAGTGACAATGAGTAACAAAACTAACTTGTGATTTGAGAAACGAGAAAAACTAAGGATAAAAAGTTGTGGAGAGTACAAAACGGAAGTGATCTGGAAATGCTCCTGAAATGGAGCAAGGTTGAGGTCTGGTAGCCAAACCCAAGGCAGGTAAGGGTTTTGTATGTCAGGAGCATCTGATAGAACCTCAGAAGAATAGAAAGTTACTCATTCTTCTTATTAGGAGATATGAGCAATATGCCAGAAATAAAACCACCTTTTACATTTGTTTCCATGTATTAGTTTAAATCTACTTATCCTATTTATAAGGTCCTTAGAAGCAAATTCCTTCTTATAGTAGGTGCAAACCTATCTTTTAAAATAAGCATTTGGAAAGTCAAAGTTTTTTCATTGCCCCAATAAGGGCATGTTGATAGAGAAAACAAGGTTTTTGAGAAAGTAAAAGCCATTTTTTAAGATATTATGTTTTGATCCCAGAATCAGTATTTTTAAATGAGCTAAAAAAAAGTCCTAAATTAAAAACCAATTTTTGCTTACTGAGTTAATTCAATCAATAAAACTTTAATGTTAAGACAGTAAATGTAGAAAAACATTTCCAACAGACACATTTCAGAGTAGTTTGATATACCAATAGCCCTTGCATTGGTAGAGAGCTTTCTCCTTGGGATCTTGAATTCTTTGGACCAAAGTAAACAGACACTGGGCCAGATTCTACAGCCCTACCTCCAATTTTTCCTTCCTTAATCTAGCCAGCCCTGTTTCTAAAAAGAGATTTTTATACACATATGTGATCAGTATATCCTCTTCCATACACTTTCTCTTAATATTTGCAGATGCTTTCTTCATCCTAGCAAGTTTCTCAAAAGAAAAGAAAGAATGAAAAGATACTTTCTAGGTAACTTGCTCTAGGTAAAAGGGTGAGTAGAAATTATTTATATTTAAGAGGCTTATAATACGTAGTTAGAATATAGACTGTGAACACATCAGGTTTGAATCCTCCCCCTGCTCCCTCCACCCCACCACTTACCACTTACTAGCTGTGATCTCTCTTAAGGCATTTAAACTTTCCATAGCAAAGTTAGTGCTTTGCAAACTTATGGCTAATAATAATAATATCCATCTCTTAAAACTACTTGAAGATGAAACAAGATAAGGAACTTGACACTATTAGCAGAGTGCTGACTCTGAGGAAGAATTAAACAAATGTTAAGGGTTATTATGATTATTACTAGACACATATTTTGGTAATATGGAGATGAGCTATTCTTTGTTCCAATTTCCTTTTCCTTAATCAAAATATCACCCTTCGGTCCACAGGAATGGGGATGGGGGATCATGAGGCTTTTAAATAATCATAACCAAATAGATAATTAGATAGATAGGTAATTTTTCTTCAATGAGACAAAGTTCAATAAATCATAACTATTTAATAAGGTTGTGCTCAAAGATCCATGAATAAAATAATTAAGAGAAATATGTTATTGGAAATTTTGTTGCTTAACAAACTCAGAATCTTGAAAAAGTGTTTTAAAACTTTTAATAACTGAACTAGGTAAACATTATTTTTCATTTTTAATTAAGTAATTAAGTAATCTTTAATGCAGTAATAGTTAACTTCAATGTTTATCATTTTGAGTGATTTTTACCTCACTCTGTTTTATGTAAATAATGAAAGTAATTTTTCTTCCAATGATTTAACCTACTTTTGTTGTTATTTCATACCAGACTTTAAATATAGTAAAAAATAAATATGAGATTTTAGTGCCCCAGTACTGCTCAGAGAGGACTGGATAAAGCTGGAAATTATTATGGGACAGACTGGGAACAAGGATGGCTTTGCTCACAGCCTTGATTTCCATTGTCAACTCTGCAAAATGAAATTCCACAACTTTATTTTCAAGTTCATTACCATTTTCACAATTATAATTAGATTTAAGGCTAAAGTGTATGCTTTAGTGAGAGGTATATAGTTCTGCTTCACATTGACAGGTAAGTGAATTCTAATATCTTGCAGACTAGTGAGTGAGAGTTTATTGCAGATAATGAACAAGATTCACAAATGCTGAAACAAAGGCTCAATGTGAAGAGTAAGAAAGAACATTTGGGGACTTCCCTGGTGTTCCAGTGGTTAAGAAGCCATGCTTCCAGTGTGAAGGATACAGGTTTGATCCTTGGTCGGGGAACTAAGATCCTACATGCTGGGTGGCATAGACAAGAAAATTTTTTTTTAAAAACAGAATTTTTTAATATACTAAAAAATATAAAGGAAGAAGGCTAAGCACATTTTATTTCTTTTTTAATATAATTTATTTATTTTAATTGGAGGTTAATTACAATATTGTATTGGTTTTCCATACATCAACATGAATCCGCCACAGGTATACATGTGTTCCCCATCCCGAACCCCGCTCCCTCCTCTCTCCCCGTACCATCCCTCTGGGCCGTCTCACTGCATCAGCCCCAAGCGTCCAGTATCATGCATCTATTCAAGCAAGCAAAATGGGAAAAGCAAGAACAAAAAAACTAAAATGGTATAAGTAATTCCAAATATGTTATATGCCATAAATAATATAAACAAATAAGGCTTAAAAAAAAAAAAAGAAAATAGCTCATTGTGATAACTGTAGGTAAGATATATTAAGAATGGACTTTATAGCTTCATTTTTTTTTACATCGATGGACCCTGAAAGATAATATGGATCTTGAATATTAAAAAAGTTACTTTTGTTCCTTTACAATCATAATAGCATAGACCTTGAAGTCTTTTTCTAGTCTTAACTTGCGGATGGTAAGATACATCCTTATTCAGAAAACATGTGCACATACTTAATGTTAGGGTGAGACCTGTCAGTCACTCTTCAGGCACCCTGGCAACGAAAATAATATGACAGATGGTAAATCTCTCAAATCATGTTTAAAATATGCTGCCATAAAACTGTTCTTATACTATTTGTATAGCACTAATCACATTGAAATGTCGTTATTTTTCAAATTAACACTCTTCTCTGCAAGACCTTAAGTTACTTGAGAATGTGGGCTATCCCATACAAATTCTTTATCCTACACTTTGACTTTCTAAGGACCTGGTCCACAAAAGACTCTAAGGAAATATTTGTGGAAATGAACACCCTACACTGTAGTCAATGTAAGCTCATTTGCAGATAAGCGGTTACCTGACTTAGTGAGTCAAAGACATTTGAAAACTGGAAAATGCCATAGGGGTCACTTGAAAAAGCTCCTTATTTCACAGAGGAGGAACTAGAAGCCCAGAAAATATAAGACTTGTCCAGGGCCTGTACAGGACAAAGACAATCTTACTCTTCAATCCCAACTATGCCAGCCAAAGGAAGACCAAATGGTAGCCGGGGGTAATTTTTCCAGGGAGTATCTTACGTCTAATATGCAAAGGGAAAACCTGTGGGATATTCCGAAATTAAATTTTGCTAGCAGCTGAAAGTTCAGTTTTGTAGAGGCCGTTTTGTAGATGTAAAGATTCTGTGTGTAGAAAAAGGTAACTTGCTTGCCTCCACTAAATATCTACTGGCCTCCAGTGCACAAAGTTATAAAAACATTAAAAATGCTAGAATATGTGTTTGTGTGTCTAACAGAAGGAGAGAAAATGAAAGAAAGAGAACAAGATTGGATGAGAAATATTCCCCCCAGGGTTATATTAATTTGGAGAAAATATAAAAATAAACAATAGCATTTAGTCATAAATATATTTTAAAAACAAAAAGGAAAATATTACCTTTACCAATTCCTAATTTTTATGGGTAAAACCTATTGCTATTCCAGCTAAAATTGTCACTTGTCACTTTCTTGGCACAATGCACTTTCTCTATCAATAAAAAGTGATGACCAAGAATCTGGCCTCTGAACCAAACTGAATCTGTTGACTAACCTAAATATATCTCAGTTTCCTTATTTTCAAAATGAATATAGCAAAAGAATTAAGCTCAGAGTATTGTTGTGATGATTTTAAGTAAGCTGATACAATCCCAAAGAAGGGCAATGCCAAAGCATGTTCAAACTACCGCACAATTGCACTCATCTCACACGCTAGTAAAGTAATGCTCAAAATTCTCCAAGCCAGGCTTCAGCAATACGTGAACTGTGAACTTCCAGATGTTCAAGCTGGTTTTAGAAAAGGCAGAGGAACCAGAGATCAAATTGCCAACATCCGCTGGATCATGGAAAAGCAAGAGAGTTCCAGAAAAACGTCTATTTCTGCTTTATTGACTATGCCAAAGCCTTTGACTGTGTGGATCACAATAAACTGTGCAAAATTCTGAAAGAGATTGGGAATAAAAGACCACCTGACCTGCCTCTTGAGAAACCTGTATGCAGGTCAGGAAGAAACAGTTAGAAACTGGACATGGAACAACAGACTGATTCCAAATAGGAAAAGGAGTACGTCAAGGCTGTATATTGTCACCTTGCTTATTTAACTTATATGCAGAGTACATCATGAGAAACGCTGGGCTGGAAGAAGCACAAGCTGGAATCAAGATTGCCGGGAGAAATATCAATAACCTCAGATATGCAGATGACACCACCTTTATGGCAGAAAGTGAAAAGGAACTAAAAAGCCTCTTGATGAAAGGGAAAGTAGAGAGTGAAAAAGTAGGCTTAAAGCTCAACATTCAGAAAAGGAAGATCATGGCATCTGGTCCCATCACTTCATGGGAAATAGATGGGGAAACAGTGAAAATAGTGTCAGACTTTATTTTTTTGGGCTCCAAAATCACTGCAGATGGTGACTGCAGCCATGAAATTAAAAAACGCTTACTCCTTGGAAGGAAACTTATGACCAACCTAGATAACCTGTTCCAAAGCAGAGACATTACTTTGCCAACAAAGGTCTGTCTAGTCAAGGCTATGGTTTTTCCATTGGTCACGTATGGCTGTGAGAGTTGGACTGTGAAGAAAGCTGAGTGCCAAAGAATTGATGCTTTTGAACTGTGGTGTTGGAGAAAACTCTTAAGAGTCCCTTGGACTGCAAGGAGATCCAATCAGTCCATTCTGAAGATCAGCCCTGGGATTTCTTTAGAAGGAATAATACTAAAGCTGAAACTCCGGTACTTTGGCCACCTCATGCGAAGAGCTGACTCATTGGAAAAGACTCTGAAAAGGGGGTTGGGGGCAGGAGCAGAAGGGGACGACAGAGGATGAGATGGCTGAATGGCATCACTGACTGGATGGACGTGAGTCTGAGTGAACTCCGGGAGTTGGTGATGGACAGGGAGGCCTAGCGTGCTGCGATTCATGCGGTCGCAAAGAGTCGGACATGAGTGAGCGACTGAACCGGAACCGGATACATGTAAAACACCTTAGAGCAGTATATGGTTCATGGTAAGTACTTAATAAATTTTAAATATGTATTTAACCTTTATTTAAATATTTATTTTTATAAATAAATACAGAGTGTATTTTAAAATGTATGTCTGATTCCTAAACACTGAATTCTTCAATATACCTCCTAATTTGAAATTTGGAAAGAAAGAAAAGGAAAAGAAATTTAGTGTTTAAAGAATTTCAAAGTCACTTGTAAGTCATCCCCTCCTCCTTCCTCAATTTGAATTCATTATTAAAAAGACAGAGAAAACTAAACTTATATACTTTTTTGCTTGAGAAAACAATTAATTAAAAACCAAAAAATGATTACTGTAAAACCATCTGCCTGAGGTTAGAGTAAATTACTTTTATTTAATATATGGCGGTAGTAACTAGGGAGATGAGTGAAATCTGATAAGAAATATTCTTGACAAGGACTTACATTCATGCCTATACCTATCTACTCCCATTCAGAGTGAAAATATTTATAATTTTGTGAGCAAATATAATAAGAGAACTAATTCTGAAGCAAAAGAGATTAATGATTGTATCACATATTACATGTATATTTTATTCAACCAGTGTATTTGTTTAGGTAATAAGATATAAATTGATTTTAGGGCAAAGATGGGCAATATCAAGTCAAAGTTTATTTTAACTTGTCCAATATGTCTGGCAACCACACTAAAGGAGAGTGCTTTATATTTAAAACTTACACATGGTAATAACTTTGATCAATATATGACAGATGATATAACAAGTCACTCTGTATATTTGAATATATGTTTGTACCAATATATACTTTTCAGTTTTTGTTAAGAGAATCACAGGTTTAGAACCTTACTAGTCCTCTAATCTAAGAGATTAGAAGTGCAATCCTTTCTTCAACACACTCAACAGATTCACTTTTCTTTTTGATGTAGGGACTAACTGTTCTTTGAGGGAAATAATTCTATTGTCAAAAGATCTAAATAAAATGTACTGACAGTGTTTTGTTCCTATTGAATTAAAATCTCTCTTCCTGTGTTTTATGACCCATTATCAGTATTAGGACCCTCTATAGTTTGTTTGCTTGTTTTAATTTTTTGCCCCTCAAATTAAACTTATGCATTCTTCTATATGGTCTTTAAAGCAACTGTCTTCCAGATACCACCCTGAGCTGGGTCCTAATTTTGGGACACTCTAATTTGTCTGCAACTCTCTCAAAGTACAATACAATCTGACAAGCATAGAGTAGAGTAGGATGATTACGTTCATCCTTTGGATACTGTCTATGTTAAAGGTTTTTAAGCATTCATATTATAGTTAATTTGCACTGGATATCTTAGTTGAAGGCTTGCTTTATTGGTGCTTTTGAATTGTGGTGCTGGAGAAGACTCTTGAGAGTCCCCTGGACTGCAAGGAGATCAAATCAGTCAATCCTAAAGGAAATCAACGCTGAATATTCATTGGAAGGACAGATGCTGAAGTTGAAGTTCCAATACTTGGGCCACCTGATGTAAAGAGCTGACTCATTGGAAAATATCCTAATGCTGGGAAAGATTGAAGGCAAAAGGCGGCAGGGTTGGGTGGGGGGAGAGGGGAGGTGCAGAGGATGAATTGGCTGAATAGCATCACCAACTCAATGGACAAGAATTTGAGCAAACTCCAAGAGACAGTGAAGGACAGGGGAGCATATTGTGCTGCAGTTCATGGAGGTGCAAAGAGTCAGATACAACTTAGTGACTGAACAACGATCAACAAAGAGAATTTAATAATCTTGTTACTGGCTGTATAGTCAGGCTACCCAAGGTGGCTGTTCTCTTGCTCTCCCTACACCCCCTGCTCAACCAGTGCATGCCTCACCTATACCCTGCTCGCATGACTGACCTTTCTACACACTTGCCCCAGGCCCCGGCTAGTGATAATTCTTACCAAAAGGAAAGGGTAAGAGGTGTGCCTCTCTCCTGGTTTTCCAGTAACCAGTGAGCCCACTGCTGTTGCTGTTGTTGTTCAGTTGCTAATTCGTGTCCTACTCTTATGTGACCCCATGGACACGTTTTTGTGATCTCATAGACCCTGCCAGGTTCCTCTGTCCATGGGACTTCCCAGGCAAGAATACTGGACAGGGTTGCCATTTCCTTCTCTAGGGGATCTTTCCAACTCAGGGGTTGAATCCATGACTTCTGCATTGGTACGTGGATTTTCAACCACTGATCCACCAGGAAAACCCAACATGTAAACCTACTTGATGTCAATTCCTTCAGAACTGGTAACTTCTCCCCACCCTCGAGAGAGAGAGAAGTCTCCTGCCATACCCTGCACCATCTGCCACACACAGTGGGATGTCACTCTAGGACCTTGTTTCAGACATGTAAGCTCCTCCATCCATTAAGCCATTGACATCTCAGTCTCAGATTCCAGGCTCTTTTGTTGATTCTGAAGCTGGGCAAGTACAGGAATGTAAGTCTGAAGGGTACAGTCCAGCAGTGGCATTTCCTACTTACTTGCTGCTGCTGCTGCTGCTAAATCACTTCAGTCGTGTCCAACTCTGTGCGACCCCATAGATGGCAGCCCACCAGGCTCCCCCGTCCCTGGGATTCTCCAGGCAAAAACACTGGAGTGGTTTGCCATTTCCTTCTCCAATGCATGAAAGTGAAAAGTGAAAGTGAAGTCGCTCAGTCATGTCTGACTCTTCGCGACCCCATGGACTGCAGCCTACCAGGCTCCTCCGTCCATGGGATTTTCCAGGCAAGAGTACTGGAGTGGGGTGCCATCACCTTCTCTGTCCTACTTACTTAAGAGGTTCTAATTTACTTGTCTTATTTACTATTGCATATTGAGCAAAGTTTATTTATTTTTTGATACCTGAGTATCCTTCCCAGTGTGAATTTGTAGAGATGAATTTAAAGGGTATATAATTCATAGAGACATGACTTCTCCACAATGATGAAAGTTGATGGCCTAAATAGATCATTCCAGAATATCAGCGATACCCAGGACTATCAAGCTGACTTCTCAGCATCATTGGTATAGCACAGTGGAAAGCAATATTGAAGAAGTTTTAAAGAAAAGTTTTGGAGGAGTCACTCACAAGCACAAATCCTAGCTCTCACCTTTATACCTGCATGACTTTGAACATATTCCAAGTTGTATTTCCCCATGATTTAATTATGGATAATTCCTACCTTGTAAGATGTGTCCCTTATGGTGGAAAGTGAAGAGGAACTAAACCTCTTGATGAAAGTGAAAGAGGAGAGTGAAAAAGTTGGCTTAAAGCTCAACATTCAGAAAACGAAGATCATGGCATCCGGTCCCATCACTTCATGGGAAATAGATGGGGAAACAGTGTCAGGCTTTATTTTTGGGGGCTCCAAAATCACTGCAGATGGTGACTGCAGCCATGAAATTAAAAAACGCTTACTCCTTGGAAGAAAAGTTATGACCAACCTAGATAGCATATTCCAAAGCAGAGATATTACTTTGCCAAAAAAGGTCTGTCTAGTCAAGGCTATGGTTTTTCCAGTGGTCATGTATGGATGTGAGAGTTGAACTGTGAAGAAAGCTGAGTGCCAAAGAATTGATGCTTTTGAACTGTGGTGTTGGAGAAGACTCTTGAGAGTCCCTTGGACTGTAAGGAGATCCAATCAGTCCATTCTGAAGATCAGCCCTGGGATTTCTTTGGAGGGAATGATGCTAAAGCTGAAACTCCAGTACTTTGGCTACCTCATGTGAAGAGTTGACTCATTGGAAAAGACTCTGATGCTGGGAGGGATTGGGGGCAGGAAGAGAAGGGGGCTACAGAGGATGAGATGGCTGGATGGCATCACTGACTAGATGGACGTGAATCTGAGTGAACTCCAGGAGTTGGTGATGGACAAGGAAGCCTGGCTTGCTGCGATTCATGGGGTCACAAAGAGTCGGACATGACTGAGCGACTGAATTGAACTGAACTGAACTGAAATTTTAAAAATTTTTAATCACAAAATTATTGACTTTGTAAAATAAATATAGAAAAAATAATTGGGTTTATAAAAGCGAAAATTAAAAAGTGTGACAATAATACTACAAAGGATAAAAAGAATACTATGAAATTATACTATTAAAAAATTGTTACCCTATATGTGAAGTGGAAAAATATGACTTGAAGGAAAGCTGTGGCAATATAATGATTGGCATATTGTAAATCTATAGCAACAACTTAAAACATAGGTATGAACAGTAATCCAAATTAAAGTAGAATAGTAGAAAATAGATGAAACGAAAAGCACCAGTTTTAAGATTGTAGCTTTAAAAATAAGTATATCAATAATTTCAGGGGCTTCCCAGGTGGCTCAGAGGGTAAAGAATCTGTCTGCAAGCAGGATACACTGGTTTGATCCCTGGGTCGAGAAGATCCCTTGGACAAAGGCATGGCAACCCACTCCAGTATTTTTGCCTGGAGAATCCCATGAACAGATGAGCCTGGCAGCTACAGTCCACAGGGTCTCAAAGAGTTGGATTGAGCAACTAACACTTCCACTTTTCATCCTAACCCCTAATGTGGTAGTGTTAGGAGATGGGGGGTGGGGGGGGGTCTTTGAGAAGTGATTAGGTCATAATGGTGGAAGCTTCGTGTATAGAATTAGTGTTCTTACAAAAGAGACCCAATGGGTTTTCCAGATGGCTCAGTGATAAAGAATCCACTTGCCAATGCAGGAGACACAGGTTCGATTCCTGGGTCAGAAAGATCCCCTGGAGGAGGAAATGGCAACCCACTCCAGTATATTCTTGCCTGGAAAATCCCATGGACACAGGAGCCTGGTTGCCTACAGTCCGTAGGGTCTCAAAGAGTCGGACACGACTGAGAGACTGAGCATACATGCAAAAGAGACCCCACAGATCTCTCTCACACTTCCTGTTATGTGAGAAAACATTGAGACGTTCATCATCTATGAACCAGGAAATAGGCTCCCATTAGACTCCAAATCTGCAGGCACTTTAATCTTGGACTGCCCAGCTTCCAGAAAATTAGAAATAAATGTTTGTTGTTAAGCCTTTCAGTCTATAGTATTTTCATTATAACATCCTGAATGAACTAAGACAAGGGTATAATTCTTCCTAATTATTTTGTGAGACCACCATAATTCTGATACCAAAAGCTGAAAAATACATTTTAAGGAAATAAAAAGCCTACCTCCCTCATCAATAAATAGCCTTAAATGTATTCATTGTGATCAAATAGAATTTATCTCAGAAGAGCAAGGTTATAATTCACTTTCAGAAAACTAATAACAGAAGGGAACTTCTGCAACCTGATAAAGGGCAGTTATAAAAACCTTACATTATCATATTTAATGGTGAAAAATTAATACCTTCTTAACCACAAGATCAGGAACAAGGTGGGGATTTTCACCCTCCACTTCTATAGACTATTTCACTGGAGGGGCTGGATAAGGCAATAAACAATTACAAAAATATGAGAGACATACAAGTTGAAGATTCAAAACAGGTTTCCTACCTGAACCAGAGGATTTTATGTACCTACATAAAATCCTGTTTAATCTATAAAAACCTACTAGAACTGATAAATAAGTTTAAGAAGGTCACAGAATAAAAGATCAATAGACAATAATCAATTGTATTTTTGTAAACTAGAGATGTCCACTTAGATATTGAAATTTTAGAAGCTACATTTGTAATAGCATAAAAAAATCAAACAATTAGTGAAATATTTAACAAAATAAATACAAGATTAGTACACTTTGAAATTTAAAAACATTGTAAAGAGAAATCAAAGAGCTAAATAAAATAGAAACATACTAAGTTCACACATCAGAATACTTGAAAAATGTTAGTTTTCCTCCAATTGATCTATAGATTCAAAGAAATTCCAATAAAATCCCTGCTAGTTCTTTTGTACACATTCATAAGTTGATCTTAAAACCTAAATGGAAATGGAAATGACTTATAGTAGCCAAATAATTTTAGAAACTTCGAGAAGGAAACACAAGAAAAAATTACTGCAAACCTGAGTGAGGAAATGATTTTTTAGGGTATAAAATATGTTCTGTTTTTTAAAAATGACAAATTGTACTTCATCAAAATTATAAATGCCTGCGCTATGAAACAAAGGTGCTATGAGAGTGAAAAGACAAGCTATAGAATGGAAAAAAAAATTGCGAAACACAAATCTCATTTAAAAAATCTTGTATCTAGAATGTATAGAGAAGTCTCACAACTGAATATTAAGCAAAAGATTTGAACCAACACTTTACCAAAGAAGATATACAAGGGGGAGTAAGTACATGAGAAGATCATCAACATGCCTTAGTTTTTATGGAAATACAAATTAAACACAGTAAGATAGTATACAGTACAGTGCTTGTGTGCAGTCATGTCCGACTCTTTGCTACCCCGTGGACTATAGACCTCCAGGCTTCTGTGTCCATGGGATTTTCCTAGCAAGAATCCTGGAGTGGGTTGCCACGCCCTCCTCCAGGGGATCTTCCCCAACCAGGGACTGGACCCATGTCTCCTACGTCTCCTACATTCCAGACGGATTCTTAGCGCTGAGCCCTGAGGAAGTCCCAAGTACATCTAGATACCAGTATACATTTATTAGAAAGGCTAAATTTTTGGAAATGGCAATGACTGTCCAACGCTAGCAAGATGCTGAGTAACTAGAACTCTCATACATTTCTGGTGGAGATGCAAAATGGTAGAACAACTTTGGAAATCATTTTGGCTATTTCTTATTAAGTTAAACATACCCTTGCCATGTGATCTAGAAATCCCATTTCTTTATATTTGCCCAGGTGAAATTAAAATGTATATCCACTAGAAGACTTCTATGTTAATGACTCTGGCAGCTTTATTCATAATCACCAAAAACTGGAAGCAATTCAAATTTTCACCAACTGGTAAATGATTAAGCAAATGTGGCACATCTACTCAAAAGAACATTCCCATTTTAAAAAGAAACCAAGTGCTGGTACATTTAGTAATATGGATATATCTCAGAAGCTTTATTCTGAGTAAAAGAAGCCAGACACCGAAGACTACATACTGTATAATTTCCTAAAGACTTCTGGAAAAAGCAAAATTATAGAGACAGAAATCAGATGGGTGGTTACCAGGACCTAGGACTTGGGTAGAGAATTAACTGTAAAGGTCAGTGGGGTGGGGGTGGGGTGCCTATAAAGATGGTCTTTATCTTGATTGTAGTGGAGGATACATACTGTCTACATTTGTCAAAACTCATCAAACTGTGCACTTTAAAAGGGTGAATTTTGTTTATGTAAATTATCCTTCAATAAACCTGACTTTAAAAAAAGCATCAGGAAGTATGGCATAACAGAGTGGGTAACAGTGGCATTCACACTCAAGTTGATCTTTACAAGGAATGCCATTTGTATGTCTCTTGGTGCAATTTTGAGGTTAAACAACATGCTGAGTCCTTTATCTCTCAGGTTTGACCAGAGGTAAATACAACAGGAGATTGTGTCCAGGAAGCAGAGTGAAATCTCAGTGTTTGCCTTCTAGGTTCCCTCCCTTGTAGATTACTCTTAACTACCTGTGTCCCTTGATGAAAAGTTACACTTCTGCCAAGCAACTTTCTCTACCAAGATCCCTCTGTTCTGGGTCCCTGTAATCTCATTTTTAATCCTTCAGGTTTAGAAATACCTGGCTATTATTGGGGGTTCAGTATACTGCACAATTCTTTCTCGTTCCTCCACACCCTGCCAACACTAAATTATTCTCAAATTATTCAATTTGAATGTACCATTTCCTTATTGCCAGAATCCTGAATGATATAGAAAACTAAGTCCTCTGGCCCCATCACTTTAAAAAAAAAATTTTATTGGAGTATAGTTGCTTTACAATGTTGTACTAGTTTCTGCTGTACAGCAAAATGAATCAGTTATATGTATACATACGTCCCATTTTCTTTTTAAATTTTCTTCCCATTTAGATCACTTCAGCACATTGAGACAAGTTCCCTGTGCTGCTGCTGCTGCTGCTGCTAAGTCGCTTCAGTCGTGTCCGCCTCTGTGCAACCCCATAGATGGAAGCCCAGCAGGCCCCGCCGTCCCTGGGATTCTCCAGGCAAGAATACTGGAGTGGGTTGCCATTTCCTTCTCCAGTGCATGCAAGTGAAAAATGAGAGTGAAGTCGCTCAGTCGTGTCCGACTCAGTGACCCCATGGACTGCAGCCTACCAGGCTCCTCCATCCATGGGATTTTCCAGGCAAGAGTACTGGAGTGGGGTGCCATTGCCTTCTCCATAGACTAGGTTCTCAGTAGCTATCAATTTTATACACAGCAGTGTGTATCATTTTAAGTGTGAGCACTTTGGCTACCCTTTCACATATTTGATATTTAGTTTCTCCATCTGTTATATAATAATATTAATAATAATGCCTCATTAATAAGGTTATTATGAGAATTAAATAATGATGTAAGTTTTTAGTAATACTTTTTCCCTTTTTCATCTTAGTCTCTCTATTACTGGGTGTTTATTCTCCTTCAGTGTCTTCATATGCTTCTATTTCTACTCTCTCTTTTAAGTAACAATTTCTTTATTATGTATAAATGTATAAGTAATTTACATAGAGCTTTATAATGTGGAGAAGCCTGTATAAATGGCTTAAATGTACCATGGTTATGTTCCTGGAATAAACTGTTGCTATTTCTACTGCTACAGAACAGTTAAGTCAAATTTTTGAATTAGGTCAACAAAATCCACAAATAGGGTGGAATCTTTGGACTGTCTAAGCAGGGATAGATCTGGAATAAATCAGCCACAGATATCACTTGTCAGCACTCTAAGGGAGGCCTTTCAAATAAGGGTAGAAGGTACATCAAGAATATCAGCTTCTAGTAGCATTATGACGAATCCATTAAGTCTATATTGAGAGTTTTCCATCATGTGGATTCAAGTTAACATAATCGTTTTATTGCAGTAATGTCTAAACAAGGATCCACAATTAGGCTGTATTTTTATCTTGACTTGTGAATTATTGCTGCCAACTACTCAAATTTCAAGCTTGTTGAGACATATGTTATCCCTGGAAACCCTTCATAAAAATGAAGCATTTTACTGTCCCAGCAATTCAGTATAGTCTGGTCAGTTCTCCATCTAGATCTAAGTAAACCATGTAATAGTTCCTACACTAGTGAGTAGTATTTTAAATGGCTTTTAAAGTAAAACCAAAAAGAACAAATTTATTTCTATTTGTGCCAATTAATCTGGTTTGGATTCTCTTTTCCAACTTCTTAAATAATGGGACAGAATGAAGTTGTGGGAAAAGAACTGGATATGGAATTAAGAAGATCTGTATTTGAAATCTAGCTCTAATGCTGCTTCCTAGCTGGGTGATTTCATTAAATCATTTACCTAGCCTCAGTCTCTATCTGTCAAGTGGGGATCTACTGGTGACTTAAGTGAGCTAATAATGATCTGACAACATATTCCTTTAAGAACTTAATAACTTATTTTTTATAACTCATGTATGTAAAGTTTCAAATGTGATTAGTGAGAAATGGGAATGAAGGAAATTTTCAGACAGAGGCAAGAATGTTTTGGTTAAAAGGAAATTAAAAAACAAGAGAACAAAAGCAAGATGAAAATGAGTACAATGTATGCATTTATAGCCCACATGTCAGAGTTCAGTATTTATAAGTTTGTAAGTGACGGCCTTCCCAGTATAGCAAAATTAATTATGAAGTAGCTGTCAGTTTCAAGCTGTGTACCTGACTGAGGCTGAAACTAGTCCCCATTTCCACACAAGATCATTTAATTTAAGAGTCCAAAATATACACCAATAAATCAGTTTGTGTTTCTGATTTTGTTTCCCTAAATCTTTTTTTGAAATGGCCTAGTGACTTTCTATTTAATGAATATTAGTGCATTTTATTTCGCAAATGTGATTTGTAATTATCAGAGCTGGACTGAAACCTTGAGAAGAGGTGATGAGTCCAAGACTGAATGCAATACTAAATGTATACTTAAATTTTCCAGAGCTGATGCTCCCGTTGCTACTTAAATTCCATGGTCAAAACAATAGATAGAATAAATATGAAAAAGAAGAATAGGAGATGGAAACAGAGAAAGAGAGACAGAGGTGAAGAAAGAGAGAGAGAAAAGAATGAGAGAGAGAGATTGAGAAGAAGCTTGGGAAAATGTTCAGTGGAAAATCTGTAGAAATGATGTAAGAGAAAGCAAAGGCAGGGATTGGAGTGAGGGGTGTATAACTGAGACTATAAAAACTCAGACAGAAAACTCACCATCAGAGCTGAGTTTGGGAGAAACTGCACAGACAGGACTCTAAAGTTAGACTCTCCTGATTTTTCACAAGGTAAGTTAAATATAAAAGCTGATAAAGAGTTAGGCTTTTTCCTTTTAACTGTTTTTTTAAAAGTTTTTGAGTACTTTTCAAATGCTTTGATTATATCTTGATTTTGTTAAAATTAGAAATGTTTTGGGGAATATTATCCTCTCTAAAATGAGTAAAATATCTAAGATATTTTGTAATGCAAACTTAGGGTAGAGATAATGGTTTGCTCAGGCATTTTGTATTTATTATATTGTTTTTGCTTTTATATTCTATTTCAAAATAAAGAGAAAAGGAACTCAAAATAATGATCCTATAAGAGTGTTAGATATATTAATTTTGCTTTTATCAAATATGTCCAGTGTTAGGAAATTTTTAAAGTTACAAAGTGGCCTGATTCTAAAAACCTAGGTAGAAAAGAAAGTTTCTCTCTTATCTTTATTTCTGTTAAAATTAGAACTTAAGAAACATCCCTATATTAACCAAATTATATGCTCTATGTTCTTCAAACCTATACTATCCAGTGCTTTTATTCTTATGAACCCAAATAGGCAAATATGATACTAATAACCTAGTTTAAAATAGACTTAGGTCATGTTTATTCTTCGGTATTTGAAGTGCTCTTGCTATTAATGATTGAATTAAGTGTTAATCTGAAACATATGCTTGAGTTCTGTTTAAGAAAAAATTTTAAATGTTGTTTTAAGTTTTGATCTGTGGAAACAGTGTACAGTCTACAAATTCAGTTCTAGCAAAACAAAATATGACTCCTTTGAATTCCAATTATAGGTTCTATAGGTTTAGGAAAGTGACTACTATGTATTTCTGAGTTATCTCTCTAGAAATTAGATAAACAATGATTTACGATGATTTCAGTGCTCAGGTAAGCTATAGAATTGATAGCAGTATATTTAATGGTCTCCCCCAAACATCAGGCACATTTTGTGTCTTCTCTTTAATTTGGTATTACTCTTCAGCACTCTTACAGAACTTTTCTAAGGAGAGCTTCCTGTAGATATGCATTCAAGTCTCCTCTTTATAAGTTAATTGAATGTGGCTTCATTCAATAAGTTACTTAAGGTATTTAAGGTTATTTGCTTTCTCCCTTTATTTCTCAGGGTTTTTAACTGATTCTGATACAATGAATCATGGGCAATAAAGAAGCAGTTATGCTTAAAGACTAGGTTTGGGGACCTTAGGGGTGCAATTTTAATTTATTCAAATATTTTCATGATTTGAACATTAGTTAATAAAATTAGATTGGAACAGAACGCAAATTGAGCAGTCTCAAAATATTACCCCAACTCTGTCATTATGCAGTTGTGCAGCTTCAGGCAAGCTTAAGCACAGAGTGGTGCTCCATAACATTTTGTTATCATTGAAAAAAACAAAAGAACTAAAAGTGCCAGTGATACTGAATGTGAGAATGACCTGGGAAGCTCCCACATCTATCATTTTTCCCTATATTAGAGAATGAAGAATCAGTATCACAGATTCTTGGGGCTAATCCTTAGACATCATCTAATTTAACCTTCTTACCAACAATTCATCCACTGTGATCTGTACCCACCAGACAATCTTTGCTTAGATTCCATGTTATCAGAGGAACACAAGCTTTGGAGTCAGGAAAACAGCCTTCTAATCTCAGTCCCAACTTCATCAGCTTTTACGCAGCTTCCCAGGGGCTTCCTTCTTTCCTAGTAAAACTAGAGTTTGTGTGTATACAAATGAAGAGACACAAGTTCCCTCCTTGCCCTGGGCACCTCTCTACATGGGCCAATTTCAATGTCCCTGAAGATCTCTCTGATTAGAGATGTTTTTAGCTGAGTTCTCCTTTCTCCAAATAATTCTCAGGGCACCTCACAGGAACAGTGGTTAGCATCACTGGCCAGTAATTACTGGTGCTTTTGTTGGCATGAACTGGCTGTTGTTCAGTTTTGCCTTTTCTCCCTTATTGATGCCTCATCAGCTCTGGTCTCAGCAGAAAGCACACACTCCCTCCAGAACCAACTCTTCTGCCATGCCTCCTTCTGCTTACCCCCTCTCCATCCATTTTATATCTCCCTTTCATCTCCTCTTGCTTAGACAAGTTAATTACCTTTGAGTCTGGCTCTCTCCATTTACTGAGACTGAAAGTGAAAAGTGGAAGTCTCTCAGTCGTATTCAACTCTTTGTGACCCCAAGGACTACACAGTCCATGGAATTCTCCAGGTCAGAATACTGGAGTTGGTAGCCTTTCCTTTCTCCAGAGGATCTTCCCCACCCAATAATCCAACCCAGGTCTCCCACATTGCAGGTGGATTTTTTTCCAGCTGAGCCACAAGGGAAGCCCAACAATACTGGAGTGGGTAGCCTATTCCTTCTCCCAGGGATCTTCCCAACCCACGAATCAAACTGGGGTCTCCTGCATTGCAGGTGGATTCTTTACCAACTGAGCTATCAGAGAAGCCCTTACTGAAAATAGCAAATTCCAGTCGCTGATGATAGCCTCCTTCTTTTCTAAAACTCTATGTTCCTAAGATACAAGGCTCTAACCATTGTGAAAAATGCACCTTTAAAATATCAGCTGGGCCACCACTGATAACTTGGCTATTGGCCCACCAAGTAAGAGCTTTGGCTTTGCATGGTCCTCTCCAAGAGCCTTTCCATGGATTTCTCCATGACTTCCCTGTGTTCCCACCTTGGTGGTTGAATTTCCTTGCAAACTCTGACTTGTCCATCCATGCCAGGGCACTAAGATATTTAAACAGTGACATCTCTTCCTCATCCATAGTCCATCCCTTCCTGACTGCTCCCATGTTTGCATACAGTCCAGTTCCTGTAGTGAAGTCCTTAACTACCATAACAACCACGTTGGCTCCACTTCCATTACACAGCCTCACTATGCTATACTGTCAACATTACAAAAACTGTAGGAAAACCATGATTCAACATAATTAGTGATTTTTTTAAAAAATAAAATTAATAGAGATATTTTATGAACCATAAAACAAAATATAAAATCATTTAAAATTCAATTAAAATTTTACTTTGGTTAATATAATAAGAGTTTGAAGAATAATTATATTTTAAGTATAACAGATTTTTCCCTTTGCTTTCTTTTCATTATGATATTATTCATGCGTGCATGCTTGCTAAGTTGCTTTAGTCATGTCCGACTCTTTGCGACTCCATAGACTGTAGCTCACTGGGCTCCTCTGTCCATAGGATCCTCCAGGCAAGAATACTGGACTGAGTTGCAAGGGATCTTCCTGGCCCAGGGATCAAACTCACATCTCTTATGTCTCCTGCATTGGCAGTCAAGCTCTTTACCACTAGTATCACCTGGGAAGCCAGATATTGTTCATAGTTTTACACTAATATTTTAATAGAAATATTATGGCTGAAATTAATGATAATTCATAGTATACTATAACATTAAATGTTAAAAGTAATTGCCATTTATAACTCTTTAGTAAAATTTCCTTCCCTCAGTCAATATTATTTCATTATATTTTATTTTCTATCACTATGCTATAATTCTAGATTCCAAGGTCCAATTTTATTCCTTAAAGTGAACAAGGATAAAAATTTTTCATAAAAATAAAAGAATAAAAAGAACACTTTGACAAGTTGCCATTTTTAGAAGGCAATATCAGGATGTGGTGGTTTAGTCGCTATGCCATTTTCAACTCTTGCAACCCCAAGGACTGTAGCCTGCCAGGGTCCTCTTTCCATGGGATTCTCCAGGTAAGAATACTGGAGTGGGTTGTCATTTCCTTCTCCAGGGGATCTTCCCAACCCGGGAATGGAACCCAGGTCTCCTGCACTGCAGGCAGATTCTTTACTGACTGAGCTAGGAGGGAAGCACCTAATATCGGGATAATAATAGCTATTATTTAATAAGTTATCACTTTATGCCTGTCCCTTTACCTGTATTATTTCTAGTCCTTACAATAAGCCTAAAAAGTAAGTTTTTGCCCCATTTTCCTGGTGAAGATATTAAAAACAATGAAGCTAAGTAACATTTCCAGCCAAGACTCATATTCAAGTCTGTGTAACTTAAGAACAACCAGTCTCTTTCTACTAACTCACTTTTCTTGGATTAGAAAGTATAACTACAATACCAGGAGTCAGGAGATGAGGAAGTAACCTGAGTTGGGTCAGTTCATCTATTAAAAAATAGAATTATAATATTTTCCATATAAATCATAGCTTGACTATTAGGAGGATGAAAGGAGATAGATAGATTTCAAAATAATAAAGTACCTTGCAGACATTAAAATAAAAAAGATTATTTACAACAACTGTACTTGAAGGAAATGAAAGAATTACAGGAAGAGTCTGCTCTTGCAGGAGGAAATCATTGGCTGGGCAGGGCCAGTGGCCAAGGAGTTTTCATATCTGCCAGGCTGTGAGCAACTGGATGACAGAAAGAGTGTCTCATTCATGTTTATATCCCTGGTGCCTAATAAATGCATCTTGTTGAGTATTATAAAATATTTTTGGCTTTTATTTATATTTTAGAGTATTTTTTCATTGATTATATTGTCTAATTTAATGTAATTGAAATGTAATTTACTATTTTATTAAATAGTATTCATACAGGCTAAGTCGCTTTGCTGCTGCTGCTGCTGCTAAGTCGCTTCTGCTGCTGCTAAGTCGCTTCAGTCGTGTCTGACTCTGTATGACCCCATAGACGGCAGCCCACCAGGCTCCCTCATCCCTGGAATTCTCCAGGCAAGAACACTGAAGCGGGTTGCCATTTCCTTCCCCTAAGTCGCTTCAGTTCAGTTCAGTTCAGTTCAGTCGCTCAGTCGTGTCCACTCAGCTCCTCTATTCCTGGGATTCTCCAGGCAAGAATGCTGGAGTGGGTTGCCATTTCCTTCTCCAATGCATAAAAGTGAAAAGTGAAAGTGAAGTCGCTCAGTTGTGCCCAACTCTTAGCTACCCCATGGACTGCAGCCTACCAGGCTCCTCCATCCATGGGATTTTTCAGGCAAGATTGGCGTGGGTTGCCATTGCCTTCTCCGGCTAAGTAGCTTTCAGTTCAGTTCAGACGCTCAGTCGTGTCCAACTCTTTGTGACCCCATGAATCGCAGCACGCCAGGCCTCCCTGTCCATCACCAACTCCCAGGGTTCAGTCAGACTCACGTCCATCGAGTCGGTGATGCCATCCAGCCATCTCATCCTCTGTCGTCCCCTTCTCCTCCTGCCCCCAATCCCTCCCAGCATGAGTCTTTTCCAATGAGTCAATCTTCGCATGAGTGGCCAAAGTACTGGAGTTTCAGCTTTAGCATCATTGCTTCCAAAGAAATCCCAGGGCTGATCTCCTTCAGAATGGACTGGCTGGATCTCCTTGCAGTCCAAGGGATTCTCAAGAGTCTTCTCCAACACCACAGTTCAAAAGTATTAATTCTTCGGCGCTCAGCTTTCTTCACAGTTCATCTCTCACATCCATACATGACCACTGGAAAAACCATAGCATTGACTAGACGGACCTTTGTTGGCAAAGTAATGTCTCTGCTTTTCAATATACTATCTAGGCTGGTTGCTTTAATCGTGTCCAAATCTGTGTGACCCCATGGACTGTAGCCCCCCAGGTTTCTCTATCCATGGGACAGAGGCAAGAATTCCAAGCAAGAATACTAGAGCAGGTTGCCATGCCCTCCTTCAGGGAATCTTCCTGACTCAGGGATCAAACCCACATCTCTCATGTCTCCTGCATTGGCAGGTGGGTTCTTTACCACTAGCACCACCTGGGAAGCCCATTAAATAGTATATGCAATTACAAAGTGGAGTAAAAAGTGAAGGAGGTGGTAATAGTCCATATTATCCTGATGCATATATATGCCATATTTAACTGCATTTATCCAACTTTACTCTCTGAATGCCTTTTCATACCACATAAAAATGGCTTGTATCAAATGACTGAATAGCATGTGTATGTGCAAGTCTATCTACATTTCCCTGTCTCTAGTTCTGAAGATTATTTTTTCTCCCATTATTAACTGTTAGAATTAAACAACAAGTTCTCTTACCAGTATTTTACACAATCATACACGAAGTTCTCTTCTATTTCTAGAGGACATAATTTACTATGAAGAAATTTACAATATTTCAGGGATCAGAATGCAAATTAGTGTTTGATAAGGAGAAATCTTAAACTTTATTGGAATAATGATTAGGGAATAAGGAAACATGTCCCTCTCATTAGAATGAGAATCTGTGATGTGAAATATGAACAGACATACCAGGAGTTTGGCATAACTTCATCACATATTATTGTAGGTATAAAAGTTGGGCAAATCTCTTCCCATGACTAAGCCTTAGTTTCCATATCACTTAGTATCTGTCCCACCTTTCTGTTTACCTACCACAAAGGGCGGCTTCATTCGTTCATTCTTTCAACACATAATACTGACTCCCTGCCAGGCATTATGTTGGGTGCTGAGATAAAATAGTGAACATGACATAGTTCCTACCCTCAAGGAATTTACAGCAACATTTACATAGTTTACTTATGTGGGCTTTTTAATAATGTGATCTTACTAATATCATGGTAGGTTTCTACCTTCTTAAATTTGTGCAAGAAAGATACTAGCAGAATGGTTGAAAATTCAAAATGGAAAAAAAATTGAGGTTTAACAACAAAGTTTTATGATTTTGGAAGACAATAGTGTCTGAAAAAGAACAAAAATGGTGCCAGACAGAATAAAGTCACTTAACACATGTATACTAGTAAATTATCATTCTTCCTGATTTGTAGTACTCAGGGAAAGTCATTTTAAAATGCAGGTGTCTGCCACCTTAAGAACACCTCATCCATACACATCTGACTTTATAAGCAATTTGTTTTGGAGATGGGAAAATGCTTTATACTTCCACAAATAAGTTAAACTTGAAGAAGCATGAAACTGAGAGGCTGAAAGCATTACGATGTTGTTCTGGCTCTTCTAACTGGCTTTGTGACTTTGGAAAATTGACTACTACTGATGGAAGAACAATGAGAAATGAGAAAGAATGCATTTCTGACATTTTCATTTAAAAAAAAATGAAATGTTAAGTTTCTCAGTCTCAATTTGCACCTTCTTTTCAAAATCATACTCAATGTATCAAGAAATGCCTATCACACAATCTACTGAAAAGAGCAAATTTCACACAGAGAATTTTAAATAAAATAAACACCAAGTATTTCTCAGATGTATTTCAGTGAGAATGATATAGACAATGTATATGCTAGTGATAGAAGCAACCAGCTGTGGTTCAATTGCTCTTGGGTGAAAATCCTCAATGACTTTAAATTAAGTATTTGAGTTTAAGAGGATCTGAAACTAATTCCCACTTCTGAAGTTCTAAGTGCCTTAACCACGATTAGTTCTCTTGTTTGTGGAGCCGACTGCACCAAAGGTTGTGGCATGGAAGCACCAATAAAGGAGAGATTCCAGCGTCCAAGTCTCTGCTTTCCAGCAGGAGAGTGTCTCAAGCACCTGGTTTCTTCTCTCATCAATGAAAACTGGAAACAACCTTAATGCCTGTTAGAATGTCACTCATTGAAACATTAAGATTATGCCTATAATGTCAAACTGTTCTGTATCCTCTTGATTTTTTAACATAGACTTTGCTGATTGACTTTAAAGATGTCCCCAAGTCCCCTAAGTCATTGTGGGTATAAGCTTTACTTTCCCTGGAAGGACTTAACTTCAAATACCTGCCTTGGGCTCAATAATAATCATTTTTATACAAAATGGTTTCAGGCCAAATTTAGAGTTTCCATTGAAAAGTTTTACCTATGATAAAATAAGAATGATGCAGTGTTTTTTCACAGATAAATGTACATCTTTATACATTCTCAATAAAAATATTAAACATAAAAGTACATGTTTTATTGCTCTTGCTCAGCAAACAAGACAAATCCATAATGATTTGTGCCATTTGTAAATTAAACAATTCTAAATTAAATAAATTTAATTAATTAAAATGTGAGATCATACATAAGGTTTATTAGACAACTTGACAGTTTAGGCATCTTGCTCAAGGTTAACTAGCACAACAAGGAGAATTATCCCTATCCTTCAAGTCTGATTCTGAGTTTTCCTCACCGTCACAGAAATATATGTTTTCTATATATCTGAAATTTTCTATTATCAAAAAGTCTTACTTTTGTATTTAAAATTATTTTGTATTATTATTTTGTATTAATTTTGTATCCATTAATATATGAAGTAGGAAACAGCAATCCACCCCAGTATTCTTGACTGGAGAGTCCCACAATCAGAGGAGGCTGGTGGGCTATAGACAGTCTATGGGGTTGGTGGAGTATAGTTCATGGGGTCACAAAGAGTTGGACACAAGAGAGAGGACTGGGCACATCCACTAATACTAAGACTTGTGAGTACTCTGAAAAGAGTCAAAGGATTATTTTACCTTGATAGACACACTATTAATAACAAATACAGAGGAACAGGAACTCAGTCAAATCTTTAAATTTTTTAACATTATGTGATTTAAAAAAAAATTTTAGTCATTTTCTGGCTGCATCACATCTTAGTTGCAGCATGCAGGATCTTAGTTGGGGAACCCTGGCTGTGCCCGGGCAACACTAGTTGCCCCAAGGCATGTGGGATCTTAGTTCCATGACCAGAGATTGAACCCACGTCCCTTGCATTGTAAGCTGGATTCTCAACCACTGGACTACCAGGGAACTCCCAACATTATGTGATTTTTTTAAATTTACAGCTAATAATGCATTAAATATTGCACAATCCTTTCTCTCACCCCCAAAAAGCAGACATAACTGCTGCATACCAGGGCATCTGGATCCTCCCTCAGCTCTAACATCTTTGTTTCTAAAGTGTGGGGGAACTGAGTATACTGTCTTAAGAATGATGAGAAAAAAAACTTCAAGTAAATATTTGAAAGTAAATAGATATAGCTTATTTCATCCATTCTGTGCACCTTGAACATCTCTAAAATTGGAGCACCTTACAAGCACCTTACACTTGATTGCTGTTGTTGTTGTTTAGTCGCTCAGTCTTGTCCGACTCTTTTGCAACCCCATGAACTGTAGCCTGTCAGGCTCTTCTGTCCATACGATTTCCCAGGCAAGAACACTAGATCAGGTTGCCATTTTCTTCTCCAGGGGATCTTCCCAACACAGGGATCAAATTTGTGTCTCCTGAATTGGCAGACAGATTCTTTACCACTGAGAAACAGGGATGCCCTTACACCTGATTGCATGTCAAAACTTAATTGATAGCATTTTTTTCTTTCTTAAAATACACTTATAAAATCGAATCACTGCAAATGAAATCTTAAAATCAAAGACTTGAAGGCCCTCTCTTTTCAGTTAGAAATACTTTAAATTAATGAGAAGTGTTTTTATGTGAAAACCTAAATGCAAAGTCTTATGCATAGACCCACCTGATTTGAGGGAGGGCAGAAAGGTTTTCTCAGCCAAACCTACACTAACAACATACAGTGTCTGTGCTTCCATCAGAAAAGAGTTGGATTCAGCAACAGTCTTTACAAAAGCTAGAAGCAACTTTAGAGGTCATTTGCCCAAAATCATATAGTGAAATAACAGCCAAGCAAGAGCAGGGCCTGAGTCTCAGAACCCCTAGCTCAGGTCTCTATCATACAGACTTTGTGTTAACCATTGTCCCTTAGACGCACCTTTACAATAAGAAAAAAGGTAGTTACTCTATTATCTACTATGCTGGAAGCTTTCCTCCATTACTAAAATGACTCGGGTGAGCATGACTTTATGGAGAAGGATAAACGCTACACTGTAGAAGTAGCCTACAATATCGGGCTTCCCAGGTTACAATTGTGGTAAAGAACCCACCTGCCCAAGCATGAGACATAAGAGCCTCAGGTTGGATCCCTGGGTTGCGAAGATGCCCAGGAGAAGGGCATGGCAACCCAGTCCATTATTCATGCCTGGAGAATCTCATGGACAGAGGATCCTGGGGGGCTACAGTCCACAGGGTCACACAGAGTCGGACACAACCAAAGCAACTTAGCATGCAAAGGGTATGCTTTCGAATTTACTCTGCTTTTCAGTTTTACTGTGGGACCAAGGTGACCCACCACTTGCCTAGAAGACCATGCCTGTTTTCAGAAAAAGAAGTTTTGAGGAGTGTTATGTGCAGGCTCACAAGGCCATTTCCCAGTGACAGAACTAGGGACCTTTCACAACATGTCCTGTTAAATCTCACTTAAATGCCCGCAATGTCACAGTGGGAGAGGATTTTTAAGTTTAATTACTTTTTTAAGTACTTTATCTTTAATTAAGACTTTAATTTCTGTTGAAAGTAATGTGGGTAGAGTCTATTTTGTATATTTCCAATTAAGAAATTAGTAATATAAAACATCCAAAGAATTATCTAGACTAAACCTAAAAATTTAGTCCTCTCATGAATTTCTAATGGTTAGATCCACTATATCTAAGTCAGACCTTGTTGAGAAATTTCCTTAGTAACCTGAGTGATTTGGTTTTCTTCAATACCAGCCCTCAGAGAATGGTTGCCAATCTTTTCCTAGCCCAGTCCACTTTAGAGAGTATTTTTCATAATAACGATGACTCATTGCAGCCCTGAGGGTCAATAATGCAAACATCTTTTTCATTTTAGCAGACTTCTCATTTAATCTTATTTTAAATAAATTATATCAGAATTTTTAATATGTCAGTGTGCACTGTCAGTGTTTTAAAGGAATATATGTGAAAGTGAAAGTTGCTCACTCACGTCCGACTCTTTGCAACCCCATGGACTGTAGTCCGTGGAATTCTCCAGGACAGAATACTGGAGTGGGCAGCCTTTCCCTTCTCCAGGGGATCTTCCCAACCCAGGGATCCAACCCAGGTCTACCACATTGCAGTCAGATTCTTTACCAGCTGAGCCGCACGGGAAGCCTTGTGGCTATAATAAATGTCTATCTGCAACCCAAACTTCAGTGACAAACCATCAGGTCTTCCTCCTCCCACCACAACTCCAGCCACAGATTGGATGATCCTTTCAGGGTATAGTGAGTTCTTGCATGTGAAAACTCTTTGAAGCAAAGGTTAAGATGTTACACAATGTAAGACGTTTGTTTATTTCATAGCAATATCATTAGTGACAATATGTAGACATGGTAGACCAATGGACTGAAAATGAAGTACACGCCTAATCTTATAAGGTAGAGCTCATGCCCACTGTCTATTTGGAAACTCCTCGCCTTAGAGAACTATTATTCAAAAATTTCTCAATGAAAATTATGGCTGTACAAAAAATAACTCCAGGTGCCTCCACTGTCATATATTCACACAATGAACATCCTTTGAATGTTCTTTCTGGAATTCGCTGTGTACATGGTGCTGAGTAGATTTTTAGTCATGGACTAAATTTATCCACTATCAACAAAATAGGGAAATGGAGCTCAACCTGGTCTTTTCCTTCCCTCCCTATAATTTCCTCTGTTTCTAATTTTGTAGCAATCAAGTTTCAACAAGTTAATCAAATGTCTTTTGTGTGGCAGGTGCCAGGGTGTTTGTTTTCATTAGTGTACCAAATGCCATATTTAGGAACTTGGCCTTTTGGTTAACTGGCTACAAGCATGGCTTTAAACCATTAAATGTATGTATTTAAACTCAGCATTTATTTTTATTTCTCCCTATCCAAATAATCAGGATGTGGTTATCTGTAAGATGACACATTATGACTTTTTTCCTATATACACCCAAGAACAAAAATATATGCCTCAGACATAATCATCAATATTATAAACACCCATCATCCTGTGCCATTTATAAGATTGCAGAGATGAAGAGAAACCTGGTTAGTAAAATGTGCATAAAAATAGATGAAGAAAGTCCACACAGGAAAGCTTATAAAATTGAAAAATTTTGAGACTGTTTAAAAAAAGAGTGGAAAGAAAACATCACAATTATAAGCTTATCTTTGAGTGAATAGAAGAGTTACTTTTTTAAAGATATGCCAGAAATATGAGATCATTGTAAAAAATGTTATATTTTTAATATATCTTACCTTTTGCTGAGGAAAGTCAAAGACATCAGCAAAATCAGAAGGAAAAATAAGATTCAATGCCTGATTTTCTAAAAGAATAAGTAATGCAGTTTTTGGTTGGTATTTTTTACCAGATAACTTTTACATTTCTTCCTGTTAGTTTTCTTCTGTCCTAATTTAGAGAAATAATCATGATCAACTCTATTTAGAAGAGAAGCTATGGGGCAAAGGAGAAAAGGAAAGATACCCATCTGAATGCAGAGTTCCAAAGAATAGCAAGAAGAGATAAGAAAGCCTTCCTCAGAGATCAATGCGAAAAAATAGAGAAAACAATAGAATGGGAAAGACTAGAGATTTCTTCAAGAAAATAAGAGCTACCAAGGGAATATATCATGCAAAGATGGGCACAATAAAGGACAGAAACAGTATGGACCTAATAAAAGTAGAAGATATTAGAGGAGGTAGCAAGAATACACAGAAGAACTATACAAAAAAATATCTTAATGGTGTGATCACTCACCTAGAGCCAGACATCTTGGAATGCAAAGTCAAGTGGGCCTTAGGAAACATCACTACAAACAAAGCTAGTGGAGGTGATGGAATTCCAACTGAGCTATTTCAAATCCTGAAAGATGATGCTGTGAAAGTACTGCATTCAATATGCCAGCAAATTTGGAAAACTCAGCAGTGGCCACAGGACTGGAAAAGGTCAGTTTTCATTCCAATCCCAAAGAGAGGCAATGACAAAGAACGTTCCAACTACCCCACAATTGCTCTCATCTCACATGCTGGCAAAGTAGTGCTCAAAATTCTCCAAGCCAGGCTTCAACAGTATGTGAACCATGAACTTCCAGATGTTCAAGTTGGATTTAGAAAAGGCAGAAGAACCAGAGATCAAATTGCCAACATCTCTTGGATCATAGATAAAGCAAGAGAGTTCCAGAAAAAACATCTACTTCTGCTTCACTGACTACGCCAAAGCCTTTGATTGTGTGGATCAAAACACACTGTGGAAAATTCTTCAAGATATGGGAATACCAAACCACCTTACCTTCCTCCTGAGAAATCTGTATGCAGGACAAGAAGCAACAGTTAGAACCGGACATGGAACAGCAGTCTGGTTCCAAATTGAGAAAGGAGTACGTCAAGGGTGTATATTGTCACCCTGCTTATTTAACTTCTATGCAGATTACATCATAAGAAATTCTGGGCTGGATGAAGTTCAATCTGGAAACAAGATTGCCAGGAGAAATATCAATAATCTCAGATCTGCAGATGACACCACACTTATGGCAGAAAGTGAAGCAGAACTAAAGAACCTCTTGATGAAAGTGAAAGAGGAGAGTAACATTCAAAAAATGAAGATCATGGCATCCTTTCTCATCAATTTATGGCAAATAGATGTGGATACAATGAAAACAGTGACATACTTTCTTTTCCTGGGCTTCAAAATCACTGCAGATGGTGACTGCACCCATGAAATTAAAAGATGCTTGCTCCTTGGAAGAAAAGCTATGAGCAACCTAGACAGCATATTAAAAAACAGAGACATTACTTTGCCAACAAAGGTCCACCTAGCCAAAGTTATGGTTTTTCCAGTAGTCATGTATGGATGTGAGAGTTGGATTGTGAAGAAAGCTGAGCGCTGAAGAATTGATACTTTTGAACTGTGTGCTGTTGGAGAAGACCTTTGAGAGTCCCCTGGACTGCAAGGACATCAGACTAGTCCATCCTAAAGGAAATCAGCCCTGAATATTCATTGGAAGGACTGATGCTGAAGCTGAAACGTCAATACTTTGGCTACCTGCTGTGAAGAGTCGACTGATTGGAAAAGACCCTGATGCTGGGAAAGATTGAAGGCAGGAGGAGAAGGAGACAACAGAGGATGAGATGAGTGTATGGCATCATTGACTCAATGGATATGAGTCTGTTCAAGCTCTGGGAGTTGGTGGTGGACAGGGAGGCCTGGTGTGCTGCAGTCCATGGGTCACAAAGAGTCTGACGCAACTGAGCAAATGAACAATATATGTGGTGGAGAGTTTATACATGAATTAATCCAACCTCTCAAAGTTCTTTTGAAGTCAGCATTACTCCTCATTTCACCAATATGGAAAATAAATTTCAACAGATTAAGTAACACACACACAAGGCCATACTATTACTAAAGCAAATATGAGTCTCAAATCCAAGTGTTCAGATTGAATAATAATTCTTTTTGCTCCCTGCAGATTTCCAAATGATTTTTTTTTTATAAGGAAACAGAAGTTTGCTGAGAATTGTTATTAATGATGAACTGGGGGACTTCCCGGTGTCATGTGTTAAGTGGAGAAGTCGAGTCACTTTTATTGGTAGCCCAGAGCCAGAGATCTTTTCCCAGCAGGACAAGGCCTCCCATTTTAACCAGCAGTCAGACTGGCAGCCAGAAGGTCTAATCTATATTGTTAATAAGCTTTAATTGGATTTATAGTGCTTTATTAATGTAAAAATTCATAAAAGTATCAATGACACACGTTTGTGCTTACTACACAGAATTAATAAACGCAGCCTTTTGACTTATTTGCTTTCCTGTGTATATACAGGTAAAACCTGAGTCCCTTATGCTTTCTTCATAATCTTATATTCTCCCCCACTTTCCCCAGAAGCAATCAGTCACGAATCAACTTCTGTTGGTCTCTATTTTAATTATAGGTATAGATTTCAAAATACAGGAAATTGCTTTATGTATTTCCAATTTAGGTAAATGGTAGCATGGCATATATACTGTTCTAGAATTTCTAATCTCCCCTCAAACCTGCTCTATTTTAAATCCATGCATACCAGGTTCGATGCACGATACTGGATGCTTGCGGCTGGTGCACTGAGATGACCCAGAGGGATGGAATGGGGAGGGAGGAGGGAGGAGGGTTCAGGATGGGGAACACATGTATACCTGTGGCAGATTCATTTTGATATTTAGCAAAACTAATACAATTATGTAAAGTTTAAAAATAAAATTAAAAAAATAAATAAATAAATAAATCCATGCATACAATTACACATAACATTTACATCGTTTGTTTGAACTATAGATAACACATATATTTAAATCGTTTGCTTTAAGTCCACAGTATGAATGTACCTCAACTGACAAATCCATTTCCTTCTGAATAAGGTACTTGGGTTGATTCATTTTTTCACTGCTATAAACAATGAGGCTATGAACTTTCAAATACATGTTTTCTTATAAACTTTGGCCCATTTTTATTTAATTGTGTCTGTTTTTTAAATTTTATTAATCAGTTACTTGAATGTTTAAAATGCTAATCTTGCTTTTTTATATCTGTTCAAAATACATTTCATTGGTCATTTGTTATTTATTGCAATTTGTTTACTGTACCTTATCACATGGAAAATTTCAATTTTGATATAATGTAATTTGTTAACTTTTTCTATGAAGTTCACCTTTTGAATCTTGCTCAAAAAATCCTTTTAAATCACAGGACATAAAGATATTCTACTATTGGAACAGTGGTGTTTTTGAAATTTCATATAAAATTACTTTTAGACACAGCACATTCTGTCTTGTTCACTGCAAACCCCAGCAGGGGTTGGTTTATCATACCTAGTCAATTTAACACATTTCTCCTTAGGTACATGATGTTGTAACCTGTGGATTACAAAGAATAAGGTTCCACAAACTAGATTTCTCAGACTTGGGGTTTTTTTAGTTAAATTATGATTATAGCTGTACAACCCCAGTCTAGGTTTCCATGGAAATGAAGCCTTGATAGAATTCATTCTGGGAGACTGACAGCCTCTATTAAGTATAATTTAAGTGTTGCAAAGGTGCACTCCAATGTAGAGAAGCTGAATAATTTAGTTTATTACCTGCCTATAACAAGCTTTACAGGCATTTTTGTTTCCTATCTTTATATGTCAAACTAATGAATGTTAACCCTGTTGTGTGTGGCCCTTAGATGCTGGACTGGAGATTAGCAAGTGCACATTTTATCCTGGCTATGACACTGATGCTCTGGAGCTCAGGAAAAGTGTTCCCAGTGGGTGTCACAACAGAGGTAATGGAAACTACGGGCCATGTTTTTTAATGAACTTAAATCATTTTTCCTAAGGTCAGTAGTAGGTGCTGCTGACAAATACGGAGACGTTTCAATAACACAAAAATCAAGTAAATAGACCTTTCTTCCTATGCTGTGTCCTCACAATGGATTCAGAGAAAACCTGGTATATAAATCTTTAAAAGAAAAAAAAAAACTGTAAGTAACAACAAAGATTAGTATTCCATAAACCAAAAACTTTAGGAGAAAATTCATTATAATTTCAGCCATATACATATATAATTGAATTATATAAAGATGAAGTGCTTTTATGTGAAATTTAAAGTTGTTTACATGTCAGGATTTGAGTCACTTGGGCAAAATTTTATCACACTATAAATATTTTCTTGCTGCCAGTACTAAACTACAAAGGAAAAGAAATGTAAGGACATCCTGACACAGAGAAAGGTTAACTTGGATCATTTGATCTTAAGAGAAATATGCATTCTTTGTACTTTCTTACATAGCATGAAGTGAGAATCTGAAACGCATTTTACTGAAGGGCAAGTTTTATAAAAGGTTTGTGCCTTTTTTCTGGAGGATTAGGAATATCTTTAAAACGAAAGAAAACTTGACTTTGTATGTATATCAGTAGGAAGAATTAACACATATTTTTTGGAGGACCCTCAGAGATAATAAAAGATCTCTTAACTTTGCCCTTTGATTTTTCTCTTGATCTTCATAATTTCTTTCTCATGATTATTCCCTCTTTAGTTTCTATGCTTTCAAGCTTATGTAGGGAAGTAATTGAAGTTAAGATTTTTTAAAAGGAGTTCTGGAGTTTGCACTGTAAGTAACAAAGGATTATACAGATTTTTAATTTTTTTATATGATGAAAGTAGTGTTTGGAGATAATTTACTTCATGGCAGTACTCAGGACAGAATAGAAAAGAGGCAGAGAGAGGGAACAAATAAATTATATGAGGATTCAGAGTGTGCACTGAGTGAAGAGGTCGTTGCTGTTGTTCAGTTGCTGAGTCGTGTCCGATTCTTGAGACCCCATGAACTACAGCATACGAGGCTCCCTTGTCCTTCACTGTCTCTCAGAGTTTGCTCAAATTCTTGTCCATTGAGCTGGGGATTATATCTAACCGTCTCATCCTCTGCTGCCAAGAGGATCTGATGTCAATCACTCCTGATAGGAATCAGAAAGAGCAGGGCAAGAGGAGTTTTCCAAGAAGAACTAGCCATATTTAGAGCAGATTTGACTTGTTTAAGAAAGAAGTTCAACGGCCATTAGTATCAAGAGCTTTGAGGCAGACTGCAAGTATTCCAAAAGAAAAATGTTTGAGTCGACGATGAAAAGGTTTAGAAAGTGCTACTCTTTCATTTTATTGCAGAAAAAAATGAACGGAAGAGAAAGAGAATGAGATAAACAATTCAAAAACAAAGATAGGATGTGAAAAAAGATAAGTCCTGCTCACACCAAGAGTCAGGCTGTAGTTAATGTTTCTTCTCAAAGGGGAATATTCTCAAACTCTTAGGAAAGAAGTTATATCCCCTGGACTACAGAATGACTCCAGATTGTTAATAGGAGCATTTTTTTTAAATGTTGTGATTGAGCCTGAGAAAGGAAGATAGACTTCATAAACCAGACACTTACACACTTTTATGACTTGGATGGACTACCAAATGGCAGTGTGTGTAAATAAACAAATAAGAAATCTGACATGGGACAATAAAATCCTTGGGATAGCTCTGACTCGCCCTAGATACTGATTTCTATTTGTTAGTAAATCACACTGGTAGAGATGGTAAGCTCCCTCAAAGCACAGATTGGATTTTTCTTATTTTTGTATCTCTTTGGTCAAATACAGGACCTGCATAGTGGATGTTTAGTGGTTTGAATGAATGAATCAGTAGTGAAAAGAAAACAGCAAGAGGTTTATATTTTTTCAGAATTCATTCAATAAATATTCATCAGAAATGTACTAATTAGTGCAATAATAATGAGAAAAATACTGAAATAGGGAATGAATAGCACAAACAAAAAGCTGATTAGACATAGTCTTTGACTTCAAGTTACTCACAATTTAATATGCAACATACATATGTTTTAGTTAATATAATACAAGGGAAAATGTAATAATTGTAGAGATGGAAGAAGTATAGATAAAATGCTATTAGAGTAATAAGAATGCAGTTGTTACTGGGAAAGAATCTGAAAGAATAATTAGTTAATATACTAAATTTTAGAGGCAGGTCTGGAGTTTATCCTTTCTTTCTTTGTATATATATGTATGTGTGTGTTATTTTCATTTCTTTTGGATAAGCTTCAACCCTATGTGTTTTTCTCCTCAAAAGTCTTTCTCTCTGGATCATAGCTCTGCGAGAAACCAAGTTTCGTGACATGTCAGCTGAAAAATAGTAAAATCCAAATATAGATAGATGATTGTATGCATACTCTTTCTCTTAATGAATGGACTCACCTTTCTTGCCCAATAGGCCTTTGATTCTGGAGTCTTAGGTGTTCAGTCATCACCCACAGTCAGAGAAGAGAAGTCGGCCACTGACCTGGCAGCAAAACTCTTACTTCTTGATGAACTTGTGTCTCTGGAGAATGACGTGATTGAAACAAAGAAGAAAAGAAGCTTCTCTGGGTTTGGTTCTCCCCTGGACAGACTCTCAGCTGGCTCTGTAAGTCATAAAGGTAAACAGAGGTAAGTGCATTCTTGGAGAAGGAACATTTTCATTTTTTAATTTCTCCACACTGGGTTGAAAAACAGGGAGAATTCTACCTAGAAAAAAGTACAATGAAAGTCTTGTAGGTAAACAGATTTGAAAGTATCTTAGCCCATTTCTGAATTTAAAGGCATCATTTTGGAAATAAAGTTTGGGAAGCAAAATGACTGCCATTTTTGAATTATCAAAGTACTTAAAATTGAATTTGCCACTAATATGCACTAATATGTTTGTCAAAATATTTTCTGAAGAAGATTCTGTTGCATGTAGATATAAAGTAATTATTACTAAAGACATACAGCATTTGGGAGGTAAGAGCAGAAGTATATACTGTGAGATAAATGTTCCAGTCAATTAAGTTTTCTCTTTAATAGAGGTAACTAGAATTCCATTTTTATTTTTACCCTTGTTACAAAGCTTTCCAAATGATATGACTAAGTCTCCTCTCCTATACCAAGAAGGTAGTGAAGATCTCTCAGGATCTAGAGTCAAAACAAATATGTCTATGTCAAATTTCTTATTATTTCTAGCCATGTGATTGGTATAAGGATTTTACACTCTGTGATCCTCAGCTTATTTATCTGGAAAGTGGGGATAATTACTTACTTCCATAAAAGTCAAATGAGAACTTTGCAAACTGTTAATTATTATAATAAAATTAAAGTAATTAAATCTCTCTTTAATCAGTGAGCAATTGTCAGTACTTTAAAGCAGTCATTCCAAACTTAATTCATTTTATACCTCTTCAAAATCTATTCCTTGTGCTGCTGCTGCTGCTGCTGCTAAGTTGCTTCAGTCTTGCCCCACTCCATGCGACCCCATAGACGGCAGCCCACCAGGCCCCTCTGTCCCTGGGATTCTCCAGGCAAGAATACTGGAGGGGGTTGCCATTTCCTTCTCCAATGCATGAAAGTGCTAGACTCTCCATATTAGCAGTGGCCCAAGAGACTACCCAGTTCCCATAGTCTGGAATTTGGGGAATATACTAGGATCACAGGATTTCTCACAGGATTCCTTTTGCTCACAGGATTCCTTTTCTTCACTTGAAACACTTCGTTTATCACTAAATTCTTTAAATCTTGTTTGTTTTATATGTTAAATATCTCCAAGATAGCCTTTCACATGAAGACTTTCCTAATTCTGGCCTAAATGATCTTTTCACCTTTTCTTTCTCCAGTCTTCCCTCATCTCTTCATCCACCACCATCCTCACTTTTTTAGATCACCAGTTGTATCTTTTACTACCAGAGGAATTATCTAACACTTCGTGAAAAGTTCCCATTGCTTACAAGATAAAAGCAAATTCCTTAGGAAATCCTGTGGAGAATTTCATTTACTGACACCTCATTTCTTCCTGCACTCATCTACACATCCTTTAGTCCAGTTTTCTTGGTCACTTGGAATTCTAGGACTTGTCACATTTGTTCCTGGTGAATGATTTTGCTTTCACTTTGATTTTCAACATACAGGATGCAATTGCTAGGCTTCTGTTCTGAAAGATTCTCAAAGCAACACTAGGAAATAAAATCACTCTGGGACTAGATTTATCCTACATATACTTGACAAAAATTTCACACCTGTATTTTGAAATTCAGATCCTATTTTAATTTAACAAATACAAGTTAGTTTCACTTATGTTCTAGGCACTGTGTTGGACTATGGTGGAAAAAAGTAGAAAAATATAATCTCTGTCCCTCAAATAAATCACATGCCAATTAAAAGCAGAAGTATTTTTAACCAATTATAACACAAAGCAAGAAGAGATACATTTAAAAGCAATTTATAAAGAAGAATATGGAAGAACAAAGGATAAGTGAAGAAAAGACTGTGCCTTCTAATAAACAGAATTTCTCTGATTCCTGGATCTTGTAGCAGTCTACAAAATAATTTGAAAATCAACATGTAAATGTTTATGTAAAACTTGTATATGAATTTATAATATAAATATATATATTATATATATAAATATAAATATATATAATCTACATAGAGGTTTCATCATAACAATTTCTTTAAGATATCAGGAGATATAATCTACCTAACATAGCTCAATTTATAGGCAATAAGGGGAAATTGGTGAACATTTAATATTCATTTAAACAGCATTTCACATTTGAAGGCTAAAAATAAACTATTACAACTGTTTAAAAGATTAGGGAATATTGTTCACATAAGTAGTACTTCCTGAGGAAGCTACTAGATGAATTTGTTCAGTCAAAATGACTCTAGAGTTATGCTCATAAGAACTGGTGCAAGCATAACTTTAGAATTAGAGTGTAATTAGAATTTAGTGTAATGATGGTTGCAAAACAAAAGAGTGCCATGTATTATAGTTATGCAGTCTGATAATATAGATATAGCAAAACATCAAGCAATTTAGGGACAGTAGTGAAAGCATATAAAATTTAGAGTAAGTTTTTGATTGCTTCATGGCTATTAACTGAGCATAAAAGGATATTACAACAAATAGTTGCTTGCAAACACAAAGAAGAAAAGGTGGAATTTTCTCTTTATAAAATTTGTACAGCTAAAGCAATGAAGAAACAATACACATAGTCGATGAGGTTGAAATTCTCCTTTATATAATTATTCCAGCTAATAAGTGAAGGAGGAATGATAGTATTAGAATGTCTCCATTTTGCAAACCCTAATGAAATGATGGCTCTAGACAATGATTGTCAATTTTCTGCTAGCATCACAAGAGAAAAAAGAGCAAGTCATGATACGCCCTATGTTGGACTAACTCAGTACTACTTATATAACAGAATTGCAAAAGAAAATTCTTGCCTCAAGTTCCACCTGCCAATTTTCAGGAAATATGAGAAGACAGAGAAATGACCAGAAACAATACAGGGAATCTGGGACTTCCCTGGCAGTCCAATAGTTAATAATATGCTTTGTAATGCAGAGTGTGCCGGTTCTATCCCTGGTCAGGGAGATAAGACTCCACCTGCCTTGCAGCCAAAAAAATAGTAAACATAAAACAGAAGCAATGTTGTAACAAATTGGTACATGACCCCAGATTTTAAATCTCTGTCTCAAGCATATGAAATGCATTATTTTATTTTCAGTTACTATAAAATATTCAGAAAAGAAAAAATTTTAAATCTGCTTTTGGAAAGGTCCATAAGAGATGGAAATGGAAGAATGAATGAACACCTAGAGAAAAATAAAAAAGAAAACAAGCATAGAAAATAGGACAAAGTCTATGTCAGATCATAATAAAATGAAGCAAAGAATCATCTGTTGTTTCCTATTTTATATTATATTCAATATTTATTCCACCTGATTATGATATTAGCTTCATTTTCAATTGAATGTGCAAGTTACTTTAATTCTCAGAGCAGGGTTATCTCAACTTTGCTTTGAAATCCAAACTATTTTCTCCATTCAGTTCACTTGTTTAAAGCCTGAAGAGGCCACTCAGTTTATGAAAAATAAGAGGAAGTAGCTTCCACAACTTCCCTAGCAAAATAATAGCTACTATTTGAATGACCTTTAATATTAGAAGATATTGGAATTTTTCTAAAAAGTGGTTTATCTCTCTTTTTCACACAAAACTGAAAATGCCTTGTAAAATATTAACAATAATACTACTTTATATTTGAATTTAATTAGGGTAAATATTTTCACAACTGTATTGTTCTAATTCTCCCATTAATATTTTGAGGTCAGGAAAGCAAGTAATATCATGGTGTCAGTCAGCGTTTCCACAGGAAACAGGCAGGACATTTGAAACAGGAAAATTTGAGAAGGGTTTAGACACAGCAAGACTATGAAATTCTGGAAGAGGCACATCATACCGTATGGCACAATAGCCCAGGAACCTGGTCTTTGAAGAGTCAGATTCCCTGGAGAAGCTATGACCTCCAGTTAAGAGGAAGTGAGCTTGCAAGGAGGGAGCAAGTGGAAAAGTATTCTGATTTCACTTCCTCTCTCCTTCCAGTCTCTTCTGCCAAGGTTGCCCATTGCCTGCCCCAGACCAAAGCCAGGGAGTACAGGAATGTTTGTGGGATCCAGAAAGGTTAATTTCCTGGACTGAAAAGGCAGAGAGTGTATCTGGAGAACAGATGAAAGTTACCCAGCACAGGTACATACATTCTACAGATTCAGGTCAATAAACACTTTGCTTTTAACATTGTTTCTATAATCACTTAATTGAAAGAGAAGGACTTTATAGAACATAAATAGAAAAGCAACTTTATTCCTCACCCACATGCATTCAAACACATTCAATAGGAGTTGTTATTTTCTATCTTTTGGGTAAAAACAAAAGAAGGTGCTATGACTCTGTGGGTCACATTGAAATAACAAAAAATTTTCTGATCACTTTTATTAGAAAAATAATCTTATTTCAGTAATCAAAATAACTATTCATATGTCTTAGCTGTTGTTCAGTCACTAAGTCCTGTCTGACTCTTTGCAACCCCATGAACAGCAGCATGCCAGGCTTCCCTGTCCTTCACTATCTCCCTGAGTTTGCTCAAGTCGGTGATGCCATCCAACCATCTCATCCTCTGTCACCGCCTTCTCCTTTTGCTCTCAGTCTTTCCCAGTATCAGGGTCTTTTCCAATGAGTCGACTCTTCACATCAGGTGGACAAAGTATTGCAGCTTCAGCAACAGTCTTAGACCAAACTGTAAGTATTAAAAATGTTTCTCCTTTTCAGGCTGGAAAGCTGCAGTGGGAAAGAGTTTATGTCAGTCTACCCTCACCCTTTCCCCTACCACTCTGGGCTGTAGAAGCAAAGTCTTACTTTATTGATACTATCATGACTTGCCTTTTATGTTCTCTGCCCTCAGTGAATGCTCAAAGCTGACTCCACACCATGGGCTCTTTTTCTGGGGTCACTGCATAACCACTGTGAACACTGACATAAATACCCTTGCCTCCAGCAATGCTTCTCTTTCAGCAGATCAGTTTTGCTCCTCACCTTCATCCTATTCGCTTGGTTTCTTCATTTGACACCACCATCACCAGCATCCTGCTGAGGCCACATCACCCATAACCCCTGGCCAAAAGCAGGGGAAGTTTCCTTTTATAATTAACCTAGGCCAACTCTACCCACATGCTTGCTCGACATCTGTTCCACAGAAAACCCACATCCTTGACTCTGGTCACTGAAAGTAAAGCTGTTGCTTATGTAACCATCTCTTCACTCTGGAATTGAGCCAATTCTCACAGCTTCCTGCCCTATAGATTTCAGTCTGTTCTATGAGGTCTACCCTGCTTTAAAGGGTATTTGTTGTTGTTTAGTTGCTCGGTCATGTCCAAGTGTTTTGCGTACCCATGAACTGCAGCCCCCAGGCTCCTCTGCCAAAGCATAGAGACTGACTGAGAAACAAGGTTTTCTTGAAGCCCTTTCTCCATATGAAAAAAGAGGGAAATGTCCCTGTTTTCCAGTAACTTGCTCCGGAGAAATTCTTATTTACCTCTTCAGTATCAATCTTTTTTTTTTTTTTTTTTTGGAAAAATAGTTTATAGCAACCTTCTTTACAAATACTGCATAACTCTAGCACTCTACTTTGGAATGCAAGAGGAAATACCATCCTTTATCCCCCTCAGTTTTTCTGGGCCACAGCCAAAACTGTGACAGAAAGAATCACATTTTAACGTTCCAATACACTGGGTTTTTAAAATTTCTAACACCCTAAGAAAATATTATCCCCTATTTATTGGTATATTTTCACAGATATAAAGTGACTTCCTGGCTATAATCTAGCTAGAAAGCCAGGTTCTTGAACCTCAAGTCCAATGACTTTCTAGAGAAACAAACTGCTTATGATAAAGAAATTAAATTATGTGTGAATAAGGCACTTGTCCAAGGCCAGAAAAAGTGAGATTCACTTAGAATGACTACATTAAATAAATCATTTTGGAAAAACTGTACCAATGATACATATGATTCTATCCTAAGCCAGACATAAAGTTTAAATTAAATTGAGAATAGCAATTCCAACTTCAATTTTTCAGACACAATTGCTCTTCTTGACCAAAGATTAAAGGTGAAAAATCCTAAGATTTCACCTTTTTAATTCATTGTAAAACAATGCCACAGACTAAGGCGAATCCAGTTACTCCATGAGTTTTTACTTCTTTCCAGCTTTTAATTGTTAATGTCTAAAGCAGATAGTTCAAAATGGGCTCCATTCCATGGTGAAGAACACAGAGAAAGAACTCAGAATGTGATGCCCTATTTTCATGTTTCCTTCTTTATATTCAAAAGTCTGTCTGTTCTATAGGAAATGCCCTTGAGCATTGATCTTGGGCCATTTTTCCCAATAATTGTTCTTTATTGCTTGCCTCTTACACCCCAACTCAGGTCCATGAAAAGAAACAGTTCCTTTACCTTTTACTTCTAACCTAACTCATGCATGAAGGTTTAAAACTTTCCCCCAAAAGGGATAATGCTTAATTCCATATATGGGTTTTGAAATGTACATTATCCACTCCCCACAAAAGAAAATTATAGAAGACATTTTTGTGTAAATTCATTTGCTGGATAGAAATTCCAAGTGTCATTAGTCCCTAAAAGAGGCTCATGAGCCAAGTAAATGAAAATCCTTTCCGCCTAGTCCTACAGATCTACAGTAGCTTCCAAATCAGGCATGTCTGATTTGGAACCCTTTAAATCTTGCTATTTAATTCCAGAGCTCTTGGTTTATTTCTGAATGCCTGTTAATATGGCCCATTTGGGGGATAATATTTCAGAAGCTGACATTATGCCTAGTCAGCACCATCATCAAAAATTTAATAGAATCTACTCAAGATTGAATTACCACTTTTGAGGTAGAACTCCAAAAGTCGTAAGTCAACTGTGTGCTAATGAAGTAGCAGTTTCTTTCATCATTCCAAACATATCCCATTTATTAAGTCATATTTTCCAGCCTCATGTTTCCAAGTAGAGGAACTCCAGTTAGAAAAATACTGACCCCAAGCATTAATCCTTTATTCATTCTTTCCCAAAGGAGAAGAAATCATGCACCAGATAGGTTAATTTGGGAGGAAGAGTTGAGCATGTTCAGCTTATCCTCTTTCTTCTTGTTTTTACTTGATAATTAGGACTAATTGTGTAAATCAGTCTAATCCTCAGAGGAAATGTAGGAAAGTCATTTAAATGCAAATTGAAGTCTTATTCTACATTCAGCTTAAACAAAATGACGTTTTGATTTCTATGCATTGATCATTCATATCATTTCTACTTTGTGTCTAAAGGTGGACTCAGAAAAAAAAAAAGGGCATTATGTACTGGTCCCTAAAAATTACATCATCACTCAGACTTGTGTGGTCTTTCATCAGAACATTCTGGAATTTGAATTTGAAAACCCAGTTGTCTCTTTTAAATTTAAAAATCCTTTTAAAAATTAACCTTTCATTTATTCTCATTTTTTACAGGCCCTTGCTGAGTCTCCTTCATATTAGTCTGTCTCATATGTTAGTTTTTCTAAGCTCTTATATTTATATCTAACTTCCTATGTCATTTATTAATTCTATAATTTTAAATTGTGATAAACAAGATTGCAGGACTCGGGGGTCACCGTTTGTTTTATTGTTTTCATATGTTCCATAAGTTCCTCCTGGAACCCTCAAATTTGGCTATGATCTCTTCTCTTGTGGAATCCCACAGCCCTTTGAGTCTTACTGTATTAGGTGTCTACAGTGCTATGCAAGCAAGTTACCCAAATACAGCAGCTTAAGACAAAAAGGAAATGGCAACCCACTCCAGTATTCTTGCCTAGGGAATCTCATGGACAGAGGAGCCTGGTGGCTACAGTCCATGGGGTCAAAAAGAGTTGGACATGACTCAGTGACTGAGCAGCAGCAGCAAGACAATAATACACATTTATGTTCTCACTCGGTTTTTGTGCATCACAAATCTAGGAAAAGTTTGCCTGAGTGATTCTGGCTTAGGGTCTGTCCCAAGGTTACAGTGAAGAAGCTGACCAGGATTGCAATAATCTGAAGGCTGCATGGGGCCTGGGGATCTCCATTTCCAAAATGGCCCACTCACAAGGCTAATGGCAGGAAGTCTCAGGCCCTTGCTAGCTCTTGGCAGGAAGCCTTAGGTCCTTGTCATGTAAACCTCTCTGAAGGACCGTAGGATGGCCTTAGAAAATGGCAAGTGATTTCCCCTGGAGTGAGACATCCAACAAAGCAAGGCAGAAGCTGCAGCATTTTTCATTACTTAGCTCTAGAAATCATTTCCACAATATGCTATTGATGACAGAGGTCTGTCTTGTTCAATGTGGAAGGAGACTGCATTATAGTAGAATTATGGGAGTTTATCTTGGAGCATGGCTACTATATGCACCTAAACTTTAAAGTATACATATTTAATTCTGTGTTTTATTAATTTAAATTATTGAACTATTTACTTGGCCACACCACACAGCATGCAGGGTCTTAGTTCTCCCACCAGGGAGCTAAGTGGAACCTTGGCGTCTTAACCACTGGACTGCCAGGGAAGTCCCAATTACTGAACTATTTAAATGAGCATCCTCTGTTAGCCATTACTGTATTTTCCCTTTCTGCTGTTACTCAATGTTGGTGGAGCTATATGCCCTTCTTGAAAGAGTCCAGATATTTTATTGTCCTTTTAAGATGTAGCAGCAAATCATTGTTTTGTGAGAACACTCTCTCCACTAAACTTAATTCCTGTTTCTTTCTCTGAAACTCAAAACTTTAAGCAGAATCAATAAAAGTTGTTGTGTATCCTACAATTGGTGAGAAAAAATGATTACGTTAACATGAAACAACTGTTAAAATTAAATAAGTATCTGTTCACAAAATAAGCCTTAACATTTTTAAAGGCTTGGTTTTCATACAGAACATAGTCTCAGAGCATGAAACAATTAAATAAATAACAAAATAATACCTAAGAAAGAAGGTATAGCTCTCAATTCATTTCATGAGATTAGCATTATTTGGACACCAAAACCATGTGTGTAAAAGAGTAAGAGTAAAGTAAGTAAAAAGAGTAAGAAAAGAAAATTACAATATAACTTCATCAATAATTACAGATATAAATTTACTGGCAAAATTAAAAGTCTACAATGCAAAGGCTGGCACAGATTTGAAACAATAAAAATTGTCATACATTGCTCTCTGGTGTGTAAATAGGTACCGTTTTGAAAAACAGTATGGCATTATATAATAAAATTAAGTATAAGAATAGCTAGCAATTCTACTAAGAATTTACTATATAGAAATCCTCAAATGTACATTAAAGGCATGTAAATGAAAAAAATTAGCTGAACAGTATATAACAATAATAACAAAAAAAGGAAATACCTCAAATTACTATCAGTAAAATGTGTTAATAAGTTGTTGCATATTTATTATCCATACAATGAAATACTATACAACAGTGAACATAAAAGAACTATATCTACACAAGTCAACATGGACAAATCTGAAAACATGAAACATATTTTTTAAAAGAAGTAAAGAAGAATTCACACATCATTTCTTTCAAATAAAATTCTAGAACCATCTGAACTAACCAAGAGAGTTTTGAAGAATACATATAGATTACAAAGAAAATCAAGGGAAGTATTAGATAAAAATTCATCCTTCAGATTACCTCTGTGACCAAATTATGGGGGGGAATCAATTTGGGAGGAAGAACACTGAGGACTTCTAAGTAATGGTAATATTTTATTTCTTAGTTTGGTGCTATCAATAAGGATGTTTGTTTTATTTTTTAAAACTGAACATAGATAAATTTATAGACTCTTTGATATGTGTGATTCTGAACAAAAAGTATAAATACAAGCTTTCCAACAGTTGTTTTAGAATGGTGAACATCTTTAGAAATTGAATTATCAAAGAATATAAATGACTTGCTGCTGCTACTGCTAAGTCGCTTCAGTCGTGTCCGACTCTGTGAGACCCCATAGACAGCAGCCCATCAGGCTCCCCCGTCCCTTGGATTCTCCAGCCAAGAACACTGGAGTGGGTTGCCATTTCCTTCTCTAATGCAAGAAAGTGAAAAGTGAAAGTGAAGTTGCTCAGTCGTGTCCGACTCTTAGCGACTTCATGGACTGCAGCCCACCAGGCTCTTCCATCCATGGGATTTTCCAGGCAAGAGTACTGGAGTGGGGTGCCATTGCCTTCTCCGATAAATGACTTAGGCTGTCTATATTTTAGTGTGAAGTTTAAAGTTATATTTAAAATAATCCATCCTCATTTATTACTTTGCTCTATATTCTGTATCCTTAAACTACTTTCAGAATATTTTAGAATGGAAAAGATAGACTGTTTTCAATGAATATATAAGCCATGTCATTCCATTATTTTGTCACAAGAGGGACTAGATAGTTAAAAAGTATGGCTTTCCCTTTTGGTCTTAAGAATATTTTTCTGTGTTAGCATTTGTTTCACACACTCTGTATTCATGTCAGTGTATGTGCTGAAGAGTGTAATATTGTTTTACATATTTCATATCAGCAAAAATGTTAAGATAAATGTTAGCTTGCCACTTTGCTTCTGAATTGATAGAAAAGTATATACAAATTATTTGACTTAGCTATTCTCATTTTTGGTAAGTAGAAGAAATAAATAGAATGCAAGCCAATATCTCCTGATTTCTAATACTTTTTGGATCAAATCTGGGGAAAGAAGGGAAGGAAAGAACAGGGACTGAGGGAAGATAGAAGGAGAAAGAGTTTATTTTCTTTTTATCACACCATTGTGTGTTTTAGTCACTCAGTAGTGTCTCCTTGTGACCCTATGGGGTGTAGTTCACCAGGGTCCTCCTTCCATGCAATTTTCCAGGCAAGAATACTGGAGTGGGTAGCCATTTCCTTCTCCAGGGAATCTTCCTGACCTAAGGATCAAACCTGGGTCTCCTGCATTGCAGGCAGACTCTTTACTGTCTGAGCCACCAGGAAAGCCTGTAGCACCCTCCCATCTACTTGAGCAGGAAAAGTAGATTAACTATAGTACAGAAAGAAAAAAATGCTATTTTCATTTATTTTACTTTCACTTTGAAAGTATATATCGGTAATACGCACCCATACATGTTCTGTTCTAATTTATAATAATGCATGAAACCAAACCATCATGCTATTGCATTGTGCTGTGCTGTGATCACTCGTGTTGACTCTGCGGCCCCATGGACTTCAGCTCGCCAGGCTCCTCTGTCCATGGAATTCTCCAGGCAAGAATACTGGAGTGGGTTGCCATTTCCAACTCCAGGGGATCTTCCCCACCCAGGGATCGAACCCACCCCTCTTGCATCTTCTGCACTGGCAGGCAGATTCTTTACCACTGAGCCACCTGGGAAGCCCTGAAACCATCACACTTCTTTAGAAAAGTAAAAGGATTATTTCTGGTGACAGTATCCACTCCACAGAAGCTTTCAGAGGTCAGCTCACATGTGGGCCACTACTCTTTCCCCAGCTGCCATTTCCTTTCTCTTCTCATCAGTCCTTTAAACACCTGGAAGTGCTGGTTTCTCACTTCCTCCTCTATCGTCTGGGACTTCCCCAGAGCATTCTTCTCTATCCCAGGATGGCTTCTACCTCATCTCTTCCCCGGAGTTATAATGGGAGTTGTTCATGAAGGAATTTGAGGACTCAGGGAATAAAAATCACATATGCTTCATGTTTTTAGGTATTAGCTGTAATACACTCAGACATCAACCCTAAATCATACAAACAAACATGTTCAGTTTTTTATTGCTGTGGTAATGAATTAACACAAACATCTGGGTTTAAAAACCCACAAATTTATGTATTATCTTACAACTGTTTAGGTCAGAAGGGCAGTATATTGTCTTATTCAGTCGCTCAGTTGTGTCCGACTCTTTTGAGACGCCATCGACTGTAGCCTGCAAGGCTCCTCTGTCCATGGAATTTTCCAGGCAAGAATACCTGAGTGGGTTGGCATTTCCTCCTCCAGGGGATCTTCCCAACCCAGGGATTGAACCCACATCTCTTGCATCTCTTATACTGGCATTTGAATTCTCTACCACTTTTCCACCTGGGAAGCCTTTATAGATGATGTAGTTTTAGTGTTTAAATTATGTAGTCTAATACTGACAATATAATGCAAGTAATTAGAAAGAACCAAAAAAAAAAAAAAAAACTGTTGAAAATGCTCTGAAACAAATCTTGAAACTCTTTAAGCTGTTGAATATTGACAAAGTTGTCTTGAGAGGCAATTAGATCTTCTTCATTGAAATTTTCAAGTGATAAGCTGTATCATCACTGATCAAAAGTTGGAGTTGATATTCTTATGTTTGGTGCAAGAATTAACATTAAGACTCTTTGCTATTCAAAAATATTTGATTTCTGGTAATGTTCTATTTCTTGATCTGGGTAGTAATTGTGTTTATAATCTGTGTATATCTCATATTGTTCACTTACAAAATATCCTATTTTCTGTATGCATATTATGTCAATAAAAAGTCCAACAAATCTATTAAGTCAATTCCCCTTAGGTGTGAGACAAGTCACTTACTTAAATGCTTTATTAGTTTCTCCCTATTTCTATCTTTCTTAAGAAGATAAAAACGTCTTTAAAATCCAAGGCCAGTGAAAGTTATGCATTCACAGCTCTGGGACCTTTCCTGTTAGCATTTTGACTTGATAGAACTAAGTAATGGCAATAACAAATCAAATTAAAATGTGTCTTTTTAAAGAGATAATTCATAAAACACACAAATTGTAAGGCCTCTTGTAGAATTTTTTACTTTATTTTAATAATGAAGTTTTTTTTTCCCCCCAAACAATATTTGAACATATATAACAAATATAGACTATCACACACAAAGCTGCTCTAGGTAAAACCTGAGTGAAGACCTGAGGGGCACACTTACTCCATATCCAGTCTTGGCTTCAGGGTCTGCCCCTCTTCCACCACCATCCTTCCCCAGGAAAACCATTGTAAGGAAGAGGTTAGGGTAAACCACTGACCTGGTGCAACCTCCCTCAAGTGACAGAGGAACACACCAAAATCTGAAGAGGGGAAAGGGACTTACCCAAACTAAGCACTTATCAGATTGGTATGCTGGTAAGATCTTGTTTTTCATCTGGCTATTTGATTTTGAATAAGTCATTTAATTTCTCTAAGCCTCCATGTCCTCAGATGTAAAGTGGAAGTGGGCATACCTACTTCAACAGATGTCCAAAAGATAAGAGATAGTGTCTGACACATAATGGGTGCTGATGAATAAGAACTACTAGTCATTCCTACTCCAGAAGAAAGCCCCCAAGTCTGCGGGAAATAAAAGAGCAAAACTAATTGGACATTAGCTTAAATATGTTATTTTTGGTTTATTTCAGGAAAGTAGTAGATCATCCAAAAAGGCGATTTGGTATCCCTATGGATCGGATTGGAAGAAACAGGCTTTCAAATTCCAGAGGCTAATGGATTCCAATCGTGAGTAAAATTTGAAGAAATAACAATACCTGCAAGCTTTGATTAATATTTCAAAGTGGGCTAATTGATCCATCTTGGTTTATAAATCCCCCTTTGTATCTCTTGGCTTAAAACTCAGTTTTTCAAACATTTCTGTACTTGATTAGCATATTGATGTTAAATAATTTAAATGACGTTAAAAAACAATGCCTAGACCTACTTTGCCCTAAAAAGACTTATTCTCACAAACTTGCATATTGAATATTAATATGCAAACAAAGATTCAAGTCCTAATTATCATTAAATCATTTTCATAAATATAAATAAACATGTAGCAATCCCTCTATTATTAAGAAGACACATTCTGGTGATATACATCTTGTTGCTCATAACTAAACTACCCAATTCTCATCATGAACCAGGAGAGAAAATTATATCGCAGAAAGGGTATCAGGCATGAAATCAGGACATGTAATCCAAATCCTGGTCTGTCAGTCATTATCTCATTTCCATCAAAATAATTTATTTCTCTGCAGCTTGTACATTTAGATAATAACATTAAGGGTGTTGTGAAGATTAAATTAGATGCCTGTACTAATTCTAAATTTTATTAGACACACAGTATGTGCAAGTGAGAAGAGCTTATATTACAGTTCTGAAAATTAACTCTATGCTGAGCCCTATACTTAGTTTTATTAACTCATCATGTTCCATAAAGTAAGTACTATTACTATTCCACTATCTTGAAAAGTAGTACAGTATAAGGGGTAAAATACCAGGTGGACGGGTCCGGTTTTGTGGATCATATCCTAGGTCATCTATCTATTCTCTGTGGCAACTTGCTTAAATTCTGAAATCCTCCTTCATAAAATGAGGATAATAATAATTTCAACCACATTGCATTGTCCTGAGGATAAATGAATTGGTATACATTAAGCACCTAGAATTATGCTCAATAATAATTATTATTATTGTACAAGTAAGTGGAAAGCTTATATTAATTAACTCACAATGCCCCACAGCTAGTAAGTGATACAAGTAGAATTCAATTCCAGAAAGCTTAAATCATTAGCTTATATTTTAAATGTATTTAATTGTACATATTATATGTTTTAAACAGTAAATATTTTTTGGACACACAATCTAGGCACTCCCAATAAGGCTTACAGAGAGGGTGCATCCTATCTCCCAAACATATTAAGACAGCTCAGAACTGTTTTGACAATTTCAGACTACAGAGAGAAAACTCTGCTTTTTGCTTTTCTCAAGATAATACTCAGACCAATGATGAAGAGGCCCAGAAGCATCACATTAACCTTGACCCTCTTAATTTGTCATGCTGTTTTGCCTCCTCATCAAATAGTGTCAATCACAATGAAAAATCAGTATTTTACCTCAACTATCTCATTCACAGAATGACAATTAAAATAATTTTTCCCTCTATGGAATCATTGGTCAGTGAAGTGGCAAAGTTACTGAATGTCCATAACTACAGGAGGACTTACTGAAAATAACCAATGACACTGCCTTTTGAGCAGCACCATCTTCAAAACTCAGGTTGAAATTTTTTTATTTCTAGAGATATACTAAGAACGGTTACTCTTCAGGGATGTTAAAAAATCACCACATTATATTTGAGTAGGAACTAATTGCTATTAAAAGTTAAATAAGTCCTAGAAATCGGGACCACATATTGAGAACATTATGACACTGAGATTAAAATAACTAAATTCAGTTGGTTTCCACATATATCCCATCACCTTTGCAACTCTGGGTTATCACCCATTTTAATATTTCTGAATTTAACCAAAACTCATGTATGACATAAAAGTCATATAGGAAGTTCATTTTTCCTATAAATTTTATATATGTTTTAGACCATAAAAACTCCAGAGAGTTATTAAACTATGAAAAGGGAGTTGAATTGATGTTTTCTGAATCATTGCTATGTGAAATCCAAATTAATATATTATGTCCTTTACTTAATAGATTTTATAGAGCATCAAGGGGTTCCCTAGTTGGTAAAGAATCTGCCTGCAATGCAGGAGACCCAGGTTCAATCCCTGGTTAGGGAAGATCCCCATCACTGTCCTTATTATTAAAACCTAAAGATAGTAACATCATAAAAATATGTTGAGAAAAGAATTTAATATCATACATTTTTCTCTTTCCCTTTCTTTAATCATTGTGGGTTCACCTGCTCAACCATTGTTTCTATTCTTTACTGCCTGCCACTATCACCAAGATTTCTCAGACATTTTTTGACTTCCTCATGTAAAGTTTCATGTCTTTATATTTTAAGAATAATAAAAGCTATGAAAATATGTTTTTAATTTCCATTTAACTTTTAAAAATTATTTTTGCTGTGTTATTTCTTATTGTCACAATATTCCTGTGAATTAAATAGATATAATATGTGAATCACTTAATAGATAACATGAATAATTAAATAATTTTCACATAATCATGCAGTGAAATCATTTGAGATTCAAGAATATAAAGTCTCCTTCAACCTAAATCATTTTTGTAAATGAATGAGAACACAGGCTTTGAGAAGAATCTGATTTGCCCAAAATTTTACACACTTTTGGACAAAGCAAGCTCCAGGTCTCAGCCTCTGGACTTGTAAGCCAACATTTTCTTCATAGCCCATAAGATCTGTGTGCTAAATTGTTATTGTTGACTTCACTGATGATCCATCTCTTAAACAAACAGAAATAGTATCTCAGACTTTATGAAAATCTTTGTTTCACTTCTGTGAGAGCTGATATACACTCTTTGGGGGCAGTTTTATTTGTGGGTTTTCACCTTCTGGGTTTCACTATAAGTCTTCACACTAATAATAAAACTGGTACTAACATGGAAGTTTTTCTTGGTTTGAGGTCAAGTCTAGATACAGCTGCTGTGTGTTACTTAGTTTCCAGAAAAATGTTCATCTCTTCCTGATACACATTTTGGAAAGGATCCTAATCTGCTTTTTACACAATGTCCTCCTCAAATTGGTAATATATTGGACCAAAGTTTTGAGTTTTTAATAGGTTTCAGTTCTAAGCAACTCAAATTCAGAGTGGTAAGGCATTGTAGCTTCTCTAGCTGCAGTTAGCAAAGTTCTAGGTCTCTGCTGTTGAAACAGGATGCCAACTTAATGAAATGTGGTAAATATGATCATTAATTGTGCTACCCCTTGCTGCCACAGTGCCTTAAGACTTTTAATAATGTAAAACACATGTTGTTGCAATATACTGACAATTTTTATTTTAGAACAATATTGACACACTATCATTCTGACAAAGCAACATACCTCTCAAATAACAGAAATATTATGTTTAAATGCCAGCATATATTTGGATCCTTTAAAAAGAGCAAAATATACAACAATTATCAACATGTTAACAATAAACAGAAAGTAGTAATCAAATTTTCTTTATCTTTCCCTTGTAACGGCAACATCCTTTGACCTAAGATTGGAAACTCAAAAGAAATAGAGGTAGGAGAAGAAAGGAGGTGTGGGTTCAGCATAAACACCTACCTGTTACATTTAAAATACACTTTTTAATAAATTTTTATCTGAAATTATCATTTTGCATTATTGTCTCTGCAATAAAAGACATGGCACTTAAATAAAAGCTATAATGAAACCTCATGTAATTAAAGTTTTAGCTCTTCTCAAGTTGATGGATTTCCCCTTACCCAGAGGTCTCATTAGCTGTAACATTTTCAACTTTCATTTTTGCAGACACAACTTCCTTGGGTGAAATGTCACAGAAACATGGAAGATATTTTGGTGAAGTTCTTCACACTCCTTAATGATTAAACTTCTAAGGAAACTTCTGTCATCCTTTCCAGAGCTTGAACTTCTGTTCATCACATCACAGTATCGTTATAACTTCAGTTAAATTGTGCAGATAATTTCAATGCATGGATATTTTTAAAATCTATATTTTAGTTATTCATGAGTGGTTACTATACCCTAAACATTACTTTTCTAACAAACACAATACAGTGAAATGCTTTCTGTGTGCTTTTACCGTTTACATATATGAAATTGAGGAATAATAACTAAAGACTGATTTATTTCAGTAGAATTTAGGTACGATCCATTTGATCATTACTGGGGAACAAGGAAAGACGATGCTGTGTATTTTCTCTTGAAGACTTTTACTCCACTTTTATCTTTTGTCTGTGAGCCTCTTGGGTAATGATTATGAAATTAGGCTTCTTTTACATTCAAATGTCAATTTGGTTCAACAAACTAAAACATAATCCCAGTTCCAGATATAAGAGAAAAACTCTCTGAGCAAGAAAAACCAGCAGTAATTAAGCCCATAAATTTTATTCTCCCAATAAATTGAGAAACACTGCAGGTCAGAGCACACTGACTTAGAATCAGGAATCGAAGAGTATTATTCATTTGCCAAGTTTGGCTATCTCGTGTCCCCTAACAGCTTTCCATTTCTCTAAATTATAACTTACAGTTAATTAAGAGTAGCGGTGGCTGATTAGGAGAGCTATTTACAGAAATAACAGATGAAATTGTGGGGGAAGTCAAATAGGAAACCACCAGAGCTCTTGGGGCCAGTTCAATTCACCTAATTGAAGCACAGTACATTTTAGCATGTTACAATAATTCTTCTTAATGTTAACCACCCATCTATGAATCCATTTAATCTGCTTCATATATTGTGTTTAATAAAGCATTGAAGAGTGTAATACATTTGAGAATGATTTCTTTAAAATGATTCAAATTATTTTTAATTCGCCTATGAAAGCACAAGGTTTGGTATTCTGCAAAGCAGTCCTCAGCAAAAACCGCATTGTTGCTGTAATTTAAGTGCATAAGTCCATTATGCATTGTATATGCTTTAAAAACATACAGAGAATTTATCACTTGAACAAGAGATTTAGCATAAATTAGCAGAAGTTGAAAAAGCCTCTAAAGCTTCTTTAAACTCTAATAATCACTGTCAAGCAGACCTGATATGTGAGAAAAAAAAGTTTGACCAGTAGAGAAAGGTTTATTTTAGCTAAAAAGGAAGAGTGTAATGAGAAGGTTCAGTTATACTGGAAGAAGAGAGAAGTGAGTAGTTGTTGATCTTAACTAAAAATAAATCAACATACAGTCCAAAGAATAAAATAAACTCAAACACAGAAATGACCATATATAGTTAGTATTGTACACAAAGTGATTTTGTATGTAGTTTCTTTGGGGGAGAAATTTTCTAACTGCTGAAAATCTTTACATTTAATTTAGGCAAAAAAAAAAACTGAAAATGAATTATTCTTTGAGTTGTAATAGAGGAACCTTAGCAAAGAAAAGTAAATTTTGAGAGCTCACAGATTCTTTGATTTCTGTTCATAGTCTTGCACTACAAATTTAGCAATGGTACACAGACAAAGATACTGCAGGACTTACTATTTGAAAGAATTATTTAAGTTATAATTTATCTTGCCCAACTTTGTGATGATTTATAGAAATGTATCCTATTCCTTAGCAACTCTTTCATTTTTATTCCATTTGGATATTTGTCAGACTCTGCCTGCAACGCAGAAGACCTGGCTTTGATCCCTGGGTCAGGAAGATCTCCTGGAGAAGGGAATGACTACCCACTCCAGTATTCTTGCCTGGAGAATTCCATGGACAGAGCAGACTGGCAGGCTACAGTCCATGGGGTCACAAAGAGTTGGACATGTCTGAGTGATTAACACTCCACTCTACTCCAATCCAGCTGGGTGCTGCTGCTTCATGCTTTGACAAAAGGTATTAAAACCTAGTGTAGCCTAAAAATTTCTCATGGTAAAGATTTAAAGTTGGATTAAACAAATTGATTTCCTATCTTCTTTAATTTTTAAATTCAAAATTATGCTTATGGGCTTCCATTTTAACTAAAGTAAGAAGTCACAATATATTGATTTACACTTTGTTCTAATGTGTAATGCATTTGTCTCATAGCATATACACCAGACTAACATGAATAAAAAAAGAAAAATATTTTCTCTATTTGTAACTATTTGATTTCATATTTTAATTTCTACCACTACTTTATATAGAGTAGAACAATCATGAGCGGTATTCTAGTTTAAAATATTTGTTTAACATATCAGGAAATTAAGTCATAATTTCTCTTAAGAATATGACAAGTCATCTCATCAATTTGTATGATGTATTGTGTATTACTAAACCCAGCTATATGTCATTGAAAGTTACCAGCTTAAAGGGACTTTTCATCTAGTTTCAAAGAAATAGATTACCTTTTCTTCCTCTTTGTTTCTGTGTGAAGCTTCATGGAGAAGTGAATAGGGATTTCTGAATTTTGGTGTTGATTACATAACTAATTTTTCATGGGGGATATTAATTGCTGACTACAAAAACAAAAAATATCTAGGGAATTCTACCTTTATTTTACAGATATTGTTAAGGAATTAAACTTCTTAAGGCAAATTAAAAAAAATAACAAATTATAAGAAAAACTATTAATAACTTTCTCTAAAAGGAAAAAGTATCAGAAACTTTTTAAATAACATTACCCGTAAAGTTTAAAAATGCTTGAATATCATTCAACTGCACCAAAGTTAATAAACATGAGATGATGAAAACAGGCATTTTATCTTTGTTTACAATAATATCATGCTTATGTTCACAGCAGATATAAATATGTGAGAAACATTCAGGCATTATTAAGCAACTGTATATTTATGTACATTCAAGTGGCTCCTAACAAGTTTATTTAAAGCACTACAGGTATATTACTCAACTTGGTTCTGATTTATGAATTTTTTAATTGTTTTTCACTTAATATCGCTCATTCTAGGTCATGAGATAGTTTTATTGTTAAGAACCACACAATTAGCATATGTAGATAAACTACATTTCCCTTGTACTGTGATATAAGGGAATGCCCATAGACTATCTGGCCATTGATAGTCTACCATTGATATTTTTTAATTATAAACTTCTTTTGACAATGTTTTGGTGTCAAATAAAAGTGACATGTGGCAAATAAAAGTGAAGTTGGATTCCCAGCCTTGAATTGATTAAATAAGTTTGTTCAGACATAAGTAAGAGCAGTTTAATGTGAAGATGTGAGAAAGAAATGAATGAAAAAAACTCAAAGAGTTTTATGTTTTGTTTGATGTGTTTAGTACAGTGAATCTAGTCTCTCACTGACATGCTAAAAGTCTCAATTTCTGATACTGTGGTGAAGGCAGAGATAAGAATTAAGGGGCCCAAAGGCAAATTGTTATGTAAGAAAATTTTCTTAATATCTCTCTCTCAAACACCTAGTACTACTTTTTCCTAGAGTCCAATAAACAAGACTTCTGCTTCCTAATAATGCAGTCATTTGGTAGTAGGAGTCTTATTGACAATTATCCTAATGAACAGAAAAGAGATAGTAGCCAGCAGAATCACACCAAAAAAAAAGGGAAAGAACAAAGATACAAATTTTCCACATAGATTCAGACAATATAATTTAATTTTCCAAAGCAATTTTTAAATTTTTTAATTGCTAGCTCAACAGCTTAGTCATCACTGAACAAAATGATATGTAGACAATGAATTTATGGAAAGCATACAATAGATACAGCACTCTCAACTGTAGCTCTACAGAGTCATTCTGATAGTCCATGCCATTCAAGTGCAGCTAATTTGTCACTACGATTTGCAACATAAACTTTAAGCATGTAACAAGCTGTATAAACACTGCCACTATTTTTTTATGCTTAAAATAGCTTGGATCTTTAAACAGTAGAGTGGGTAGATATATAACTTTTTCTAATTCTTATCCTTTTTTGCACCCAGAGCAAAAACTTTAGACACAGTATTTCCAAAAACAAGCTAAAAAAGAAACAAAACAATTCTTCATTAGAAAGAGTTTTGATAAAAATATTACATTTAAATAAAATAGTTTAAGTATGCCTGAGTATGAGAAAGTTTTCTAAAACAGATATTTAGTGGTAGTCAGCCTCATATGGATCTTTAAATTAATTAAAATTAAATAAATTTTTGAAGATTCAGCTTCTCTATAATACAGACCAACTTTTAAGTGCTTAATAGATGACCATAATGGACAGTGTAAATTTAGAGAATGGTCACCTCATTAAAGAAAGTTCTAATGGACAGCTCTGTTTTACATTATAATGCATGTAATACAATTCAAAAAATACAATAGGCCATCCTACTAGATGCAGTCCTCTATTTTAGAAGGGCTTCCTTGGTGTCTCAAATGGTAAAGAATCTGTCTGTAGTGGGGGAGACCTGGGTTCAATCCCTGGGTTGGGAAGATTACCCACTCCAGTATTCTGGCCTGAAGAACTCCGTAGACTATTTCATGGGGTCACAAAGAGTCAGACACGACTGAGCGACTTTTACTTTCTATTTAAAGTTGGCATAAATCACTTCATGGGAAATTGATGCGGAAACAGTGGAAACAGTGTCAGACTTTATTTTTCTGGGCTCCAAAATCACTGCAGTTGGTGATTGCAGCCATGAAATTAAAAGACGCTTACTCCTTGGAAGGAAAGTTATGACCAACCTAGATAGCATATTCAAAAGCAGAGACATTACTTTGCCAACAAAGGTCCATCTAGTCAAGACTATGGTTTTTCCAGTGGCCATGTATGAATGTGAAAGTTGGACTGTGAAGAAAGCTGAGCACCAAAGAATTGATGCTTTTGAACTGTGGTGTTGGAGAAGACTCTTGAGAGTCCCTTAGACTGCAAGGAGATCCAACCAGTCCATTCTAAAGGAGATCAGTCCTGGGTGTTCTTTGGAAGGATTGATGCTAAAGCTGAAACTCCAATAATTTGGCCACCTCATGCGAAGAGTTGAAAAAAGACTCATTGGAAAAGACTCTGTTGCTGGGAGGGATTGGGGGCAGGAGGAGAAGGGGACAACAGAGGATGAGATGGCTGGATGGCATCACCAACTCAATGGACGTGAGTTTGAGTGAACTCCGGGAGTTGGTGATGGACAGGGAGGCCTGGCATGCTGCAATTCATGGGGTCGCAAAGAGTCGGACACTACTGAGTGACTGAACTGAACTGAAGTCCCAAAGAGGACTAAGCAAATAAGCAAAATCAGTGATAAATATGCTTCTATTTACTGGAGGAAAAAGAAGGAAGAGAATTTAAACTTCATTTTGCAAACCACCAAATGATATTTATGTAATTTGATTGTCAAATTGAGTCTCACATTCTGATCATAAAGTGATTCTTCAGAAAAAAATCAAACTAATTCAAGCAGCATTTTAATCTTTAAATGCATGAATGAGTGATTTTAAATCTTCTGTGGATTGTTCCCAATCAATTGTCTGACTTAACGACAGCTTCATCTAATTAATTACAAATTTCTCTAATTTCCTTCAAACTAAATGTTTTATAAAATGAAGACCTTGGGGAGATAGGTCTTTGATTCACTATTGATTAATGGGATGCACAATAAAAATGAGTTGAAAACTCATAGGACAGTTAAGACACTTTTTGCCATAAATAATAAAAGTCTATCTTCTTGCCCAGGTATCTCTCCCTAACTCCACTTACTCTTTAAACTGTTGCCTTAGTGCTTATCACCACATATATACAGAGTGTTACGATAGTACTCCGAGTTTGCTTTTCATTCCTAAAAGAGCCAGAGTTTTCTTTCAACAAAACACATTCAAATCCTATGAAAGCAGAAATTTATTTTCAGACAGTAAATTGAGGAGCTTGGTCCTCTAATCCAGTATTCTTTTTATATTTTGGAAAGTCCCTTTCTGTCCCTTTGGATATCTTTGAATCTCTCAATCAAGAAGGAAAATACAAATCTACACATATCCAAGACTTGCGCCTCAAGAGCAGCTCGGTTCTGGTGCACTGGAATACACTTCCCAGTTGAAGGAAATCTTCATGAATGATATCACCAGTAGAACCAACTCCTCACTGCTATTCTATCATTTATCATTTATGTGTGGCGGGCGGACACCCTAGCCAGCATTCTTCTGGTTCTCTCTTCTAATCCCTGTTTTAGCATGATGCTTGGTGTTGGACAGCTGTATCTTTAATGAAAGGAAGGATTTACCAGGTGTCTGTCAAGTATATATTAAATGATTAAGCAGATAACATTATTTCACAGACATTTAAGATATTCTAGCTTTAAGCTGAATCTCTGAGTTTATTTCACCTTCATATATTGTTATTCATGATAGACTGTTTCTAGTTATCCCAACAAAAATGACAGATGTGATGTGGATTGCTCCTGTCATCCAGCCTGGGCATCTAATTCATATGTTTATCACTACAAATATTTATTTTGTTCCTACTACATGCATAAATGCTTTAATATCTCCTTGCTTAAAAACAATCACAAAGCTTCCTTGACCCCTCCAAGTTACTCCAGCTAATATTCCAACTTTTACTACCCTTCAGAACAAAATTCCTCAAAAGAGTTGTCTGTTGTTAGTCATTTCTGTTATTTTATCATATTCTCCTTAACCAAAAGTCCATCAAATAATTCTTGTAGAAATAATTAAAACCCTTCCCATTGCTGTTCAGATGGAAAGTCTAAACTCTCATTTTACTGGACCTACCATAGCTTTAGGAACAGCTGAACTATGTCTTCCTGGAAACAGTTTTTCTGTTTGACATCTGAGGCATTTTTCTTCTTGTGGCCTTTTTCCACGGTAGCTGCTCCTTCTCAGTCTGTTTTGCTAATTCTCTCTCATCTGCCCAGTCTCTAACCTTGGTGTGGCCTGGCACTTGTCCTCGATGTCTTCTGTTTTATATCTATCTAGAGTGATTCCCTAGAGAGTTTCATCACAATACCAAGCCATGCTGACATGCAGGTAACTGTCATATTTAGATCTCCAGTCTGGGCTACTTCCCTAAGCTCCACATTTATATACTCAGGGGTTTACTCAAATCACTACTGGGAAGATTCTATTATACATGGCATAACAAGCTCAAAATGTCTATAGTAGAGATAGGATTCTCCAACTGTTCATTGTGTTTCTGGACATTTTCCAGGTGCTCCCCTAATCCCATTAAGATAGACTGAGAACATGTGCCTAATTTTGGAAGGTAAGGATGCATTTTCCTCCATATCGTTCCTATCCTGCCATAGGGACACGAGGTGCAGGCACAAAGTGAAGGAAAATTACCAAGGTACACAAGGCTTCATGTAAACATGAAATAAATCTTAAACCAAGTTATACCACTGAAATTTTAAGGTTATTTTGCTGATGTTGTTTGCCTAATTTATCCCAAATATACCTTAATAACTTGAAGGAGGGTGCTACTCTAAGAGGAAGCTAAGTCATGGCACAGCCTCAGCAACTGATTAACGGCAGACAAGGAAATTGATGTCACAGGCTGGAAACAAGAAGAGTCATTTTTCAAAGTAGCAAAATGTGTGGTAAAACTGACATCTATAACAGTTCAGATTCAGAATGTGTTCCTCTGGAACTTCTAGAAGAAAAAGGTAAGGAAATAGAACATTGGCAGTATGTGTAGATTTCTGGTGGATACACTTAGCCAGATATTACAAGAAATAGTAAGCTTAGGGGGAAAGGGTGTCTTTACAAATAAATAAAAATGAAACAAAGGTAGTTCAGAAATACAAGACCTTGAAATATTTCAAGAGCTGTTTCTAGATACCAAAACTATAAAAAGGGATTTAAAATGATTCTGAGTGAAGTCAGGTAAGTATCAATTGAAATAAGGAATTCAGGGCAAAAAATTAGATTAAGCGTTACTTTTCAAAGTATATTCTTCAAGGCAACTCAGCTGGGGGTGATAATACAAAATAGTTAAAATAGTTTTTTAAAAACTGTGTAGCAAAGTTGAGAGGCTGTCTAAATTGGTACAAGAAATCATTGTCAAAGACACCATAAACCCTAGAACTAAAAACATCTTTGACACTTTAAAATGAAATAAATCTTGGGCCTCCAACTTTGTGAGAGTAGGAAGAGGCCTGAGAAAACCATTCAGGCCTCAGAGAGAATATTTCCCCTAAAAGCACAAAAGCTGTGTTGAGGGATGAAAAATAAAAAAAAATAAAAAAAAGCAAAAACTTCAGAAAAGATGGAGCCAGGGGAAACAGCACAATGGACAGAGGACTCCTCCTACACACTAGTAGGTCCTAAGCAAGAAACTTTTCTCCATCTCCAGAGTAAGAGACCTTTACAATATTTGCCCTGTGGGATTTCAGAATTGCTAGAGGTTACCACTCATGTCTCATGTTCTTTTCCTTTATGAATAAGATGATTGACTGTTGTTATCCTTTCCCTATTCCCACGCTAATTACTGAATTTGTCCTTTTAGCTAATAAGTCTTTGGATGAAGTGCAGCCACATTCTATTTGACAAAAATTAGTATCTCCTGGAGAGCCTGTTCTTTGTTCGGGGTGCAGCAGTGAAAGGAATTTGGGGTTGTCTCTAATAGACAGTCAGGTGAGTGTAGTCTATGTGGTTAAGACCAAAGGATTGACTGTGGTGGAGGCGGTACTCCCCATGCACTTTTATAAGTGCTTTCTAACTTTTATTAGCTTGTTCTTCCAATATGTTGGTGGCAGCTCAAGTGACTAATTAAAGGCAGTGGATCAGTAGAAGTGATGCATGTCCCTGAACTGAGGCAACTAAGGGCTGAGAGGCAGCCTCTATCCCTCTCCTTCATCTTGGTAATCTTGGAGGCAGTCAAGTTACAGCAACAATCTAGATGACACAGCCACAAAATAGAAGAGGCTTGTATTAATACTATGTGCATTGAACTTTATGGATTTCCTTATATTAAGTCTCTGAGATTTGGACTAAAATTTGTAACGTATCATAGCCTAGGCCATACTGACTATGAAAAGATTCAACAAATCTCTATACCAACTCTTTTCCATCTCCAAACCCTTGCACCATGTTGCCTCCTCCAACTCTCTGTCCATGGAATTCTCCAGACAAGAATACTGAAATGGGATTCTCCAGACAAGAATACTGAAATGGATAGCCATTCCCTTCTTCAGGGGATCTTCCCTGATGAGAGATCAAACCTGAGTTTCCTGCATTGCAGGCAGACCATTTACCTTCTGAGCCATCAGGGAAGCCCTCAATAAACAGAAATTGCCTTTTTATCCCTAGTCACTTAGAACAAAACCTTGGAGTCTTTTACAAACCTTCCTCTTTTTTCACAACTCATATGTAATTTTAGAGCAAATTTTGTTGACTTTTTTTTTCAAAGTATATCTAGTATCAGACTCCTTCTTATCAATTCACTACTGTCACCCTAATTAAAGTTACCACCATTTATTATCTAGATCCTTAATTAGCCTCATTAAAGGTCTCTGCTTGCATTTTTGCTCCTTTTTGCAGTGTATTCTGGAGAAGGAAATGGCAATACACTCCAGTGTTCTTGCCTGGAGAATCCCATGGACAGAGGAGCTTAGTGGGCTGCTTAGCATGCATGCATGCATTGGAGAAGTAAATGGCAACCCACTCCAGGGTTTTTGCCTGGAGAATCCCAGGGACAGAGGAGCCTGGTGGGCTGCAGTCTATGGAGTCGCACAGAGTCAAACATGACTGAAGCGACTCTTAGCAGCAGCAGCAGCAGTATATTCTCCACTAAACATCAAAATTGGTTCTGTTGAAACTTATTTCTTAGCACTCACTTGCCCCAAGTTTTCAGTAATTTTCCATTTGATAATTGTTCAGCCACTAAGTCGTGTCCGACTCTGTGATTCTATGAATTGATTATAAGGATTGAGAGAAGCACACCAGATTCCTCCATCCTCCACTATTTCCTGAAGTTTGCTCAAAATCATGTCCATTAAGTCCATGATGTCAACTAACCATCTCATCCTCTGCCACCCCTTCCTCATTTTGCTTCAGTCTTACCCAGTATGACCGTTACTAAAAGCTAAAGTCCTTAAAAAGCCCCAAGATTCTCTCCCTTCCACCTTCCTGTATATTCTCTACCAATGTCCTTCAGGTTCTCTGGTTAAATCACTTAGTAATTGGGTTATTTTCAGCATGCTACTTAACCCCTCTGAGATGTAATTTTCCCATCTATAATATAGGCATAGTAATAGCTATCTTATGGTGATTATGATGAAAATAAAATAATAATTATAGTAATAATGATCAAAATGAATTTTTAAAGTAGGGCTTACATAGTACTGATTACATGCCAGATATTGTTCTAAGTGACTTTCATATATTAACTTATAAAATCCTCCTAACAATCCCATAAAAATGATTATTATTATCTGCATTTGGGGGCAAAGAAAATGAGGCACAGTAAGTTAGATAATTTCCCAAGGTCACACATATAGGATATATCAATATTACAATTTAAACCCAGGCTGTCTAACTAGAGACTGTATATACTTAACCATAACAACCTGAGATAGTAAAATATAAAATGTCTGGTATATGCTAAGTGTCTAAAGAATGCTGTTTAATCCTTTTCCATGGTAAAAACCGCTTTTTTACAGCAGTTAAAGACAAACCTGAGAGGAAGGGGACAAGTGAAAATGAATAAAACATGCCTTAGCAAATCTCATATCACAACATGAATAAAGAGACATATATGCAATTTTTTCATAAACAATAATTTTCCAGGAATGTTATAAAAAGAAATATGGATCCAAAAGATGGATCTTTCTAAAATTAAATATTATGAATCAAAACCTGGACTAAGTGCTATACAATGAGAGTACTCTTTACTCTCCAGTGTTAAAGCAAAATAGCAAGGGGGAGACACAGTTTTAAACAATGAAAGTCTAATTTTACTTAAATCTGGAATATATGACCTTGCTCACCATGTTGTATATGTGACAGAATTCACAGACTTTTAATGCCTTCATTTGAATGTCTGTGTACTCAGTCACTCAGTCATGTCCTACTCTGAGATCACATGGACTGTAGCCCGACAGGCTCCTCTGTCCATGGAATTCTCCAGGCAAGAATACTGGAGTGGGTAGCCATTCCCTTCTCCAAGGGATCTTCCCAATCCAGGTATCGAAGCCCAGTCTCCCACATTGCAGGCAGATTCTTTATCATCTGAGTCATTGGGGAAGCCTTCATTGTAATTTTTTTTTTTTAATATGAGCTTTGATTTGATCATCAACATAAGATAAAGAAGTGTCAACTTAATTTCTTCCCTTTCAGAAATACTTGCAAAAGTAATCTTAGAATTCAATGTTAAGACTTTGAAGTGAAAACTTACCTCGCTTATTAGGATGGGAAGAAGATAGACCGTCTATCGCATAGGACATCTCAGCATCCTTTGCTTCCATGAGCTGCTCTTTCAGCTTTTCCAGCTTTTAAAAATCGAATATGAAAATTATTAGTCTTTAATAACAACAATACCATTTTCTATGAAAGAAGAAAGAGCAAGAAAAGGAGGAAGAAGGAAAGATGGACAAAAGGAAGGAGGAAAAGGCAACAGAAAAGGAAATAAGAGTAATAAAAAAAAATAAAAATAATTAAACAGAAAAATAAAAGAAAACTTGCATTTAGAAACTGACTGGAAAGGTCCATGACTCAATAGACAATCAGGAACAAACAGGTTTATGGTGAAGGAAGTCAAGTCTCAGTGTTCATTAATGGGAAGCCTGTAAACACAGCCTGTGTAGCTGGACTTGATTTGATGTCACCCAAAATAACCAGTCCTTTTCAAGGAGTTTCAAAGACTTTATGTGTATGTTTGAATTTCCTGAAATATTTGTCCTTCCTAGTGGGAAAGAAGTATTTTGAGACCCTAAGGTTTCCATCCAGAGTGTAAGCCAAGTTGATCTTTAGCAAGATCACTGATTGCCTAAACCCTGGAGATCTAACTCTATCAAAACAGAATTCAGCTTGAGCTTCTGCATGTATCCGTGTCCTAGCTGCTAATAATTGATGGGGCATACTTCTCTTTCACAGCCACATGGTTTATATGATAATGAATTTGCATGCAGTTGTGTTTGAAAGAGTTAAGAAATAATCTAATGCAACAATTTTCCAATTTTCCTCATAGAGAGAAGTTGGGGGATAAGGTTGCTAAGGGGTTCCCTGTACCGAGGCCAAAGATAGGTCAAGAATGCAGCACTTCATTCCCTCTCCTCCCAAACTAGCTGCTTCAAGCAGAACAGCTCCACTTTTATATGTTTCATTTACTGGGAACACATACAATTTTGTTTGGAAAAAAATATTTCCACTTTGCAAAGTAATAATAGCTTTTTAAAACCACCAATCTAATTATAGCCTCCTATTTTACAGATGAGGATATTGAGATCCAGAGAATTTTAATTCTTCCATGGTCTTCTAGGTAATTGGAGAACTGGATCTAAAATCCAGATTTCTAGACATTTTATCCCATGATCACTTCAGTTATAGTTTTGTCTTGTTTTCCTTTTCTTCTTTTTTTAGTAGAATTTGATTGTTTTTCCTAGTGAATTACTTCACTCTTTTTCTAGCAAGAATAATAGTTTTAAAATACAGTTATTAATAATTTTAAAAACTACTGTTTCAAAAGAAATTGTCTTATAATAATTATGAAAATTGAGATTTTATGTGTTTCACATTCTCACCTGGTTAAGTTCCTCCAATTTGTCAGCCAGTTCTATATCTGCAAGACACATTCGTCATATGAAAAATGTACATTGCAAGTAATATTTAATTCACTTCAGGTCACACATTCAGAAAGACAAGGTATTTTTTTTTTGTATGATTTGAGATCACCCATGTATCTCTCATATAAAGCCCCAAACATGTTTTCAGTTTCTGTAATGTTGAAATATAATCAGTACTATAATGAGCAAGCATTTAATTTCTATCATAAATACAGAGTTTTCTTAAATAGGGACTTTTCATAGTTCTAATAAGGACTACTATTTAGAAGTAAATTTTTACACTGGCATGGGGACATTCTCATGAAAAAATCTTAAGTAAAAAAAAAAGGCAGGCCACAAATCTTATCTGTAAAATTTAATCAAGAGGGAAATTTCCCAAAATACTAATAGTAATGTCTCTGGGTTTTACAATTTGAGTACAGATTTTTCTTTTTATAATTATGTTCAATTTCCTCAATGAAACACCTTATTTCTAATTTTTAAATCCTGTATTTTTAAGTGTTTATCTTTTAACCAGTACTCTGTCCCGTGAATAGACAGTTTTTTTTAGAAAAGATGTTTTCTGAGCGAGCACTACATTATCATATTGTCATACTGTCTCTCAGGTTAGACTTGCTAAATTTCTGACGATATCTATCATTTCTTGGAGACCAATCTGATGCATAATTGTAAATCAGATTATCCTGTACTTCAAAGAAAAAAAAAAAAAAAAACTTTGGTGGAGCCTAAATTTCTCAATGGTTTCTACTCCAGTCATTTCCCAAATTGAAAGAATCTGATTGCAAAATAAGTACCACAAAACCACAGTTAAATTTGAGAAATTTCTAGTGGAAACTTATTTCAAAACATTTAATAATACCCTGGAAGCATTTAGTAAAAGAAAATATTAACTGTACCTGTGGGGAGTAACATAGATGAGAGGGAAAAATATAAGTAAAGATAACTGTTTTGTAACTCGACAATTACTAATCCCATTAGAATATGCTAATTGAACAAAATAAGATTTTAATGTTTTTTAATAATGCCATTGTTTTTAGCATGAATATGAAATAACAGACACTTAAGCCTTTAGTGCAGCTTTAAATCAGTAATTATTGCTTTCTTTAATATAAATTAACATGTAGAGAAAACAGGTCAGAAGATGGAATAAATAATGTTTGACTTTATTCTTAACTCACCAATGTTGGAAGGCCTTTGGAAGCCAACATTTTTATTCAGTAGAGCCAGCAATAGTTCTTCACCATCTGTATCTTCTTTATCTGGAAGCAATTCATTTCCTGTAATAATTACCTCAGTGTAGTGAAAGCTCTTTTCAATCTGTGTCACTTGAATGTCTTTCTGATTCAATAGATTTCACAGGTAACTATTAACGTGTATGTGTGCTCAGTTGCTCAGTCACGTCCGACTCTTTGCGACCCCATGGACTATACTGTAACCCCCTAGGTCCCTCTGTCCATAGACTTTTCCAGGGAAGAATAATGGAGTGGGTTGTCATTTCCTCCTCCAGAGGATCTTCCCGACCCATGGATAGAACCTGAGTCTCTTGCATCTCCTGCATTGACAGGCAGATTCCTTACCACTGCACAACCTGGGAAGTGTGTATACTTGCCAATAAAAGGTGTATAGAAAGAGATGTGAGATATAAAAAGACAAGCTGCTTTAAAAGTCATTGAATGTATATGAACACTCAAAGAGAGATTGTGAGAAAGAGAAAGAAGTAGAGATGGAGAATATACCTGGAAGTTTACAGTCTAAAATTTACCCGTAATTATTTCTGCCTTCGTAGAATTACAGAAAGTTGTACTTTCTGTTTTTTCATCTGTATTTAAAATTTTTTTTCTACTATTGTGTTTAACATAAGAAATATAAAGTAAAAGTTGTTTTTAAGATAAAAATATAAAATCTGACTTTGAGATTTTATGCACATATAAACATGAGCCATTTTGTGTTCTGGGAATTGCCTTGAACCATCGAAGGCAACCTTGTGGAAGTGATCAGATGGCGCCTAGTTTTTCTGTGATCATAGCTTTACATCTTTGTCCATTTACCTCCTGGCCCACTGTCTCAACACTCTAAAAACAGAAAAATCAACCAAAATTTCCTAAATATTTTGATTCTGGGGTAGAAATCAGGACAATAGACTTTATTCAAGCTATAAAAAATGAAGATTCAACAGGATTGTAATGCAATTAAAATAATAATTAGTGCCTTATAAACAAAATGAACTTTGTAATGTGGCCTAAAATAATCAAACCTTTATTATATAATTTTTATAGGATCAGTCTTCCCTCTCTTTTTCTCCTCATGTTACCAAACCCAAGTCTAGCTGCTGCCACTCAAAAGCCATTTAAAGAGGCCAGCTTAGTGGAAGGAAAGTTTGCTTTATTTTGGATGCCAGCTACCAGGAGGGTTGGGGAGGGCAGAGACCTGTCCAATGTCTGACTGCCCCCTGATTGTCAGGGGGCATGAGCTTTAACAGGCTGAGGGAGGGGGCTACATGCATAAACATGTCAGCTCTGATAGTCATCTTGAAATTGGTCATCAGTGGTCTGACCAGTGTAATCTTGCTTATTTTAGGTACTGTTAATCTTCAATTCCAGCATGAGTTTGTTTCAATTTCTTTGAGGCCAGTTCTCAGAATTGTGGCTGCTTATCTCATGACTACAGTCTGGTCGTCAGGTAGTTAATTTCTCCACCTGATATTTCAGTATCTATAAGACAGCTCACAGGATATGGCTCAGAATATTATCTATGGCCCTTGAGAAGGAACTAAAGGGCCTTGGTTATGCTTAAAGACTACATTATTATTATTGGGCTTCCTTTGACTGTTTCCCTTTGTTTCTTCATTTTCTCAGTTCTCCAACTAAACTTATTCTTTGTCTAAAGTTTTTCCATTAAAAAAAAAAGGAAGTCTGAGGACATGGGCAAGGGGGTTGGGGGGCAAGGACCATAAGGTTCTGCTCCATTTCAGTCATAATAACTGATATTGTGTGGACAAAAGATAGATTAGTGAGTTTAAAATTTAAAAGTGGGAATATTGAGGCTTCAGTTAGAGAAATGGCTCATAATTTAACTAGACTCTTCCTTTAAATTGTCTCCTATTCCCTGCGTCTCCAAAATGTCAATTAATGAACTCAGATAACTAAATGGCTAATTAAAGGAATAAAAGATTTGCTGAGAAAGACAATAAATGACTTGGGGTAGGTGGCATCATCAAAAGTTTCTTCATTGACAAACACATTTATTGTTGCTCAATTTCCTCAATTTTAAAGTTCCTCAATTTCCATTACTTCATAGGCATAGAAATTATTTGTGAAATTCTGGGGTACTTTTTTCTTTGAGTAGTTAAAATAATAGACTATCAGTGGAACTTTTGCTTAACATCAATTAAACAAAGACCCTCAGGAATAATTTAGTTTAAGAGAAAGATATGACTATGCAATAGTGTAGCAATTTTTATTATAGCTATGTATTAAAATGTTAAATTATAATTTTAAAATGCTTTCATTGAAAAAATGAGGAACACTGTGTAGCCAGGTGATAATGATTATTTGTTTTAGAAAGAGAACTGTGATAAAAGAAACAGACTCCTCGCCTTCAATTTAGGGAATTTATAAAACTAGGAGGAAGGTAACTAGAAAATGTTACCTTCTGAACCTTTTGTTGGCTTAATTTACAGTCCCCTTCTCTGTGTGTTTAAGTGGAACATTTTTCAAAAGAGAAAATTAATGTGTTTACCATTCTTTACCCATTTGGTTTCCAGTGATTACACACTATCCTCAGTAATTCTTGTCACTACCTTTTAAGAAAACCACCTTTTATAGGAAACTCTGAGGAAAAGTTTTTTCAAGAAATTAAAGAAAAATTTTTTTTCTAAAGTAAGACATTAGAAAGATAAGAAAAATAGTAGAAAATAAGTCTTTTTTCTCATTTTTATTTTTAGTCTTAAAACAGATACAGCTTTAAGAGAAAAAAATGCATGTAATTTTAATATTTCTGTCTTTGAACTAAAAGTTAGTGTTGATAAAGAAACTGAATAAAAACCTACCCAAGTGCCGATGTCCCTTTAGCAAAAAGGATGGCAAAGTTATTCAGAAATGAGAGAGTGATTACTTTTGCAATATACAGGAAAAAAAAAAAAGACTCTTTACTACCTGAGACACTGAAGCTTAAAAGACGTAGTTGTGTCCTTGCTTGTCATTTGAATGTGATGCTTCTTATGGGATATAGATAAGAAATTTTGCCAGAAAGAAATCTGGAACACCCTCAGATGATAATATACCAAAAATTTTTAAATAGTCTTTCTAGTCATGACATTCACTGCTGTTCATTTCGCAGTGGGCAATTTGTCCAGTTTCAGGCTTATGAGGCATGCTTTCATGTGACCCCAAAACCAGAGCAAAGCTGGTAGATTGTGTTCTTGGTCTTGGATGGTATCTGACACAGAGGATGGTGACCCCACCTTTGTGGTCTGTCAGTGGACAAACGCTTATTTGAAAACAGTGTGTTAAAAGACTAAAATAAGTCAAACATTTAGTTGCTTTGAAAAATGGTGAGAAGTTCACTCTAATCCTGGACAATTTAGATTAGAAAATAAACTTCCCAATAATTTGCCTTCTCTATTTACATATAATGAAACTGAGATCAAGGGGTCCCAGAGAGAAACCTTTCCTATATGTTGCCAATGATATATGGACATCAGTGTGTGGTATTCTGGGGTCAGAGATGTTATCTATTTGTAATCTTGTAAAAAGTTTGAGTTGGATTTTTCTGTATTTCATATACATGATATCAGAAGTTATAATACTGTTACCACTAACATCCTCATTTTGCAGAGTCTTCTGTGAATGGCCAGATGTTTCCTTTCTCACACATTTACGCTGTTAAGAACATTGAAAATCCCATTATTTCATAGGAAAAGCAATGAAGGCCTACCAAGTACAATGATTTTGGCTGGCCAAAGTCAAAATGTGAGTGCCAGGAATAAAATCCAGATTCTTTCATCCCCAAGCTTGTATTTAGGTCTTGCAGTTAGGTCCCAGGCTTGTATTTGTTTTTCAAAGGGAAAATCCCTATAAATAAATAACAAGGGTTTATGCAATTTTATTTCCACTATCAAAAGAACTATTCTAATTTCCATTGACTTTTAAAATCTCATTTGAGGCAAAATGGTCTAGTAAAGTTGGATTAGATCTGAAAGAGGAAACTTAATTCCTTTCCTCAACCCAGAGTCATGTAAACAAAATCTATTAAATTCTGTCTTAGTTTCCCTAAGAAAGCAAAAGCAAAGGCTGTCTCCCTCCCTCTTCCTGACAAAGAGATCAGTTAGATGATAGATTCAAATTGGATGAGATATTAAAGAGCACTATTTTTAAGTTACTATTTTTAAAAGGTAAAGACATATATAAAAGTTTCAATGAGGTTAGGTTGTTTGCCTAGTAAGTGGGCATTAAATCTAACTCCACCGATTGCCAGATTAAAAGCTATTTCCACTACAGAATGCAATGAAAAAAATTTTAAAAAGATCAAGTTCCAATATGACCAGAATAGAAACTTATTTTCTCTAAATTTATCATGGTATTTGTAGATGTCAAAAATTACATTATTTCATTTAATATAAGTACCCTAAGTATTTAGAAATCTGATTACAGTCAGTGAATAATGTGGGTGTTAACATTCTCCTCCTGAAAGTACTATATAAATTTCCCAATGTATCATTCTTCCCAGGTCTCTGCACATACAAGTGTTATCTTGATATGTTCTTAGAGTCATTCTCCTTTTATAAGCGGTTTATTAATAATCTCACTGGATGAAACTCTTTTTTCCCCTGAAGATGTACTTTTGAAATATGCATTGCACTGTATTACTATTTATACATCCCTGTCTTTGCTAATGGAATAGAAATAAGAAAAAGATTTCCCTTGATTAGAGACAAATGCAGTTGAAATTAATTTAGTACAGTGTCAGTTAAAATTAATTAACTTGAGAACAGCATCACAGATTACATTTAATTTAAAACAGCAACTACTGAAGTGTTGTCTGAAGATTAAATTATATTGATATTTAAAACATTATTGCCATAATGATAGAAAAATCAAAGCAATGCAAATAGGATAAGGATTATTTACCCACCTGTAGAATTTTACATTCATGTGTACATACCTTGAATAAAATATGGCACCCCATGCACCGATTCTAAAAAGATCATTACAGATAACAAAGTTAGGAGTCCAAAGCAAAGAGTGGTTGATAAAATCACGTTCATGTTAAAAATCTTCTTCCGTGCTAGCAGAGAAACTGACTATCCAGGTCAAGACGAATATTTCAATGGCTCTGGAATGCTGCAGAGATCACTTTTAAAAGGTGGCAAATGTGCTTCAACTACAAATGATCTGAACAAAGGAAAAAAAAAACCTTATAAAATGTATTGCTCTCTGTCAACATGATTCACTACTTGGAGAAGTGACAGGTTTTCTACTCAGGCAATGGCAGGAAGAACCCAATCAATATATCTCATATCTGCCCATTTCACTAAAAGCAGGCATTCCTGTTCACGCACCCGCACTCAGACACATGCACCTCATAAAGCTAAAACTAAGACTAGAGAACCTGTCAGTTAGATTTTCATAACAATGAAATGGGAACAACGCCTTTCATTTGGCTAATTTAGAACCCAGTATAGTCTTCTGGATACTGTTGTTATTTGCAACCATCACTTCATTTTTAACCAACCAAACAGATTTGAGCTGGGAAGAGTTCAAATTTGAAATGAATCATAATGGGAACATTAATGTCTTACTCTATCATTTTCCTGCAGCCAACACTTTTAAAAATTAAGACTGAATCTAATTAATTCAAAGTTGGCAAATGTCCCATCAATTACTCTTTTTAATACTTGCTTTAATTGTACTTTTTTTTTAAGTAAAAGTCTTTTGGTATTATCTATAGTTACAATTTTATGACTGAAGATGCAGTAGTGACCTCTGGCCTTGGCATTTATTTTTTCTCCCAAGAGACTTAAGATGTATTTGCTTTAAAACTGTATTAGAGACATGTTCAGCTCATGGTTCCCTAATTTTAAAAAAAAAAATGTTTTTAAATGTAAATAAGGTTATTCTGAATTTTTTTTAATACAAACTTCTGTTATACAAAACAAGGAACACTGTTCTCACAGGGTTTGCCTTCTAATAAGAGGCTAAATAATTGACTTGTCTTCTCAGATAAGGTTGGGTACTGATGACTTCTTCCTAAACAAAATTATGTTTGGTTTCTTTCCACAAAGGCTTTTTCATGATATCTGACACAACTTTCTGAACCTTTTCTTCTGTTATGTTTTAGTTGATGTTGGCAATTTAATGACACAAAGGTTCCTTATTCACAACCATCCATTCACTTTGGGAAAAAAATTTACAAAGACCTTTCATTAAATCATTCAATCCTCTGTCCCTAACAATCAAATTATTTTACTAAATTCTTCTCATGAGTGTATAGCCAAATTAATTGTTCAAAGAAAAACAAATTTTCACTACTGACTGTGTTAGATAAATGAAGTTAGCATGTTTGTTCCTGGAACCATTAGTATGCTGCTGCTGTGACTTAGTCGCTTCAGTCGTGTCTGACTCTATGCGACCTTATGGTCTGCAGCCTGTCAGGTTCCTCTGTCTGTGTGATTTTCTAGGCAAGAGTACTGGAATGGGTTGCCATGCCCTCCCCCAGGGGATCTTCTTGACCTAGGGATTGAAAACAGGTCTCTTGCATTGCAGGCGGATATGATATTGCTGAGCCATCAGAGAAGCCCACATTAAGTAGACACAGTAATAATACATACTGAGGTTATTGTTGCCATTCAGTGAGCAGTCATCCCATGTCAGCTCCTGTTCTAAGCACTTCACATACTGTATCTTACTTAATTCCCACCTCAATCCCTCAATAATTATATAATTGTTGTAACATTTCACCTTTTTCAGCAAAGGGAGAAAGTTGTGGAACCAAAAGTGAAACCTAGATCTATTCAACTGCAAAGTCACATTCTTAACCCAAGTTGTCTCTTTCCCATAAATAGGGAAAAAAAAGACTGTTCCAATAACAGAGACCTGATCTTTAAGAGAGGTTTCCCAGGTAACCTAGTGGTTAAAGAATCCACCTGCAATGTAGGAGACACAGGAGATGAGGGTTCGATGCTTGGGTTAGAAAGATTCCCTAGAGAAGGAAAAGGCAACTCACTCCAGTATTCTTGCCTGAAGAATCTCATGGATAGAGGAGCCTGAGGGTTACAGTCCATGGGGTCACAAAGAGTCGGACACAACTGAAGCGACTGAGCATGCACACATGCAATTTTAAGAAACTTACAACACTTTCACTTCGCATTTTCAAGAGCTATTTTTTAATCACTTAATCTGTATTTCAATTACAGCAGATAAATAACATTTTTATTTTGTCAGTAAGGACATTTTAAAGTTATAATTTACAGATAGCTTTAAGATTCACATACATTTTATCTGTTTCTCATGATGAGCAACAGGAAAAGAGCAGAGAGTCAGGGTCCATATGGTGACTCTAACACACTTGAATAATCACTTTTGATTCTATTAAACTCTTGGGCTTTTTTTCCAGTAAGTAGAAAAATTGAACAATTTCATTCTGACCTCAGTCTGACCCTGTTAGTTCTTGGTAAAATCCTGACACATCGGTTAAATGAGTGAATAAAAGCAGCAAGCAGGAGGAAGAAGGCAAAAGCAGAGACTCTGGAATTCTGACAAGTCAGTACATAGATTTTATTAAGAGTTCAGAATGGCCTTTATTTGTTAAAATCAAATAGATTTTATTTTAACGTCTATCCAAATACGTTAAAAATTTTTTTAATTGAGTTATTTGTCTTGTTATTATTAAGCTGTAAGTCTTCTTCATATTCCAGATACTAGTGCCTTATCAGATGTATAATTGGCAAACTTACTTTATATTCTGTCAACTGTCTTTTCACTTTGTTGATAGTGTCCTTTGAAGCACAGAAGTTTTTATTTGGATAAACTCCAACTTATCTATTTTTTTTTCTGTCATTTTGTGTTTTGAGTATTGTATCTAAGAAACCATTGCCTAATACAAAGTCATGGGACTTTTTTTTTTTTTTTTTTTTGAGTTTTGTAGTTCTGGCTCTAAAATGTAGGGATTTGATCCATTTTGTGTTAAGTTTTGCATATGATGTGAAGAAGGGGTCCAGCTTATTCTTTTACATGTGGAAGTTTAGTTGTCCCAGCACCATTTGTTGAAATTTCCCCATTGAATGATCTCAGCATCGTGTCTATATCAATTGACTATGTTATTGTTGTTCAGTCACTAAGCTGTGTCTAACTCTTTGTGACCCCATGGACTGCAGCATGCAAAGCTTCCTTGTCTTTCACTATCTCCCAGAGTTTACTGGAACTCATGTCCATTGAGTTGGTGATGTTATCTAACCATCTCATTCTCTGCTGCCTTCTTCTCCTTTTGCCTTCAAGCTTTCACAATGTCAGGGTCTTTTCCAATGAGTTGGCTCTTCACATTAGGTGGCCAAAGTATTGGAGCTTCAGCATCAGTCCTTCCAGTGAATGTTCAGGACTGATTTCCTTTAGGATGGACTGGTTTGATATCCTTGTGGTCCAAGGGACTCTCCTTGCTGTCTTCTCCAGCACCACAGTTCAAAAGCAACAATTCTTCAGGACCCAGCCTTCTTTATGGCCCAACTCTCACATCCATACATGACTACTGGAAAAACCATTGCTTTGACTGTATGAACCTTTGTTGGCAAAGTGGTATCTCTGCTTTTTAATATGCTGTCTAGGTTTGTCACAGCTTTTCTACCAAGGAGCAAGTGTCTTTTAATTTCACAGTGGCAGTCACCATTCATAGTGATTTTGGAGCCCAAGAAAATAAATTCTGTCACTGCTTCCACTTTTCCCCATCTATTTGCCATGAAGTGATGGGACTGGATGCCATGATCTTAGTTTTTTGAATGTCGAGTTTTAAGCCAGTTTTTTCACTCTCCTCTTTTACCCTCAGTTGACTATAGATATGTGGCTTTATTTCCAGATTCTCAATCATATTTCATTATTCAATTGTCTTTTTGTTAGTACCATATTGTCTTGATTAATGTAGCTTTGTAGTAAGCTGTGAAATCAGGGAGTGTGAGGCTTCCAACATTTTCATTTATTCTGTATCACTTGTACTTCTATATAAATTTTTGGATTAGCTTGTCAGTATCTGTAGGGGTAAAAAAGCAACTGCGATTTTGACAGGAAAGGTCTTGAATTTGTAGGATCAGTTTGGGAAATATCACCATCAAGTCTTTCAATCCATAAATCCAGGATATCTAACTATTTATGTCTTTTATTACTTTCAAAGTTGTCTCATCGTTTTCAGTGAACAAGTCTTACAGTAGTTTTGTTGAACTTACATCTACATAGCTTTTTGTTGCTATAATAAATGGAATTATTTTCTTCACTCAATATTTGCACTGTTCATTGCCAGTGTATAAAATATAATTGATGATCTTATTTCTCGCAAACTTGCTGACCTCACTTATTAGCTCTGACATTTTTGTTTGTTTGCTTTGCAGATTTCTGCAGAGTTCCTAATTAGAAGGTCATATCATCCACAACTACAGTTGTACTCTATCCTTTCCAATCTAGATGCCTTTATTTACTTTCCTCACCAATTTTCTGGCTATAATCTTTAGTACAATGTTGAGTAGAAGTGGTGAGAATAGATTTACCTTGTTCTGATCTTAGGTGGAAAAGCTTTCAGTCTTTCACCTTTAAGTCTGATGTTAGTTCTGGACTTTTTGTAGATGCACTTTATTAGGTTGAAGAAATTCCCTCCAGCTCCTAGTTTGTTGAGTGTTGCTATTATAAAAGAGTGTTGGATTTTGTCAAATTTTTTTCTCATCCACTGTGGTTTTTCACATCTATTGTGGTCCTGTGATTTTATTCTTTATTCTACTGGCATGTTGTATTACATTAATTTTTGTGTATTAAATGACATTTGTATTCCTGGGGTAAATTCCTTTTGGTTGTGGTATATGATTTTCTGACTATGTTACTAGATTCAGTTTGCTAGTATTTTTTACACCTATATTTAAAGGGGTACTATCCTGTAGTTTTCCTTTCCTTGCTATGTCATTTTCCAGCTTTGGTATGAAGAGAACAATGGCATCATATAATTTAATTGGGAAGTGTTCTCTTATCTTTTAATTTTTAAAAGAGTTTCTGAAGGATTAGTGTTTACTCTTCTTTAAATATTTGGTAGAATTTGACAGTAGAGTCATCTGTTCCTGTACTTTTCTTTGTGGAAATTTTTTCTGAAATACTAGTCAGTCTTACTTCTCATAGGGCTATTCTACTTCCTGATTTAGTTTTAGCAGTCTGTATTTATCTAGGAATTTGTCCATTTCATCTAGGTTATCTAATTGTTAGCATAAATTTTTTTCATAGTATTCTTTTATATACCTTTTTGGAATAAATAATTTGATTATACATGTTTTAAATCTAGAAACAAAATACTGAGATACTTGTCACTTTTTATCAAGAAGAGCCATGAGATATAGAGACCTCTCTGGCAGAATCTAATGCAGAGTAATACTAATAATAGTGTATACAACATATATTAAACAGCAGTAAGAACTGAATCCAGAAAAGGCTTTACTGCAGTGGATAAGCATGGCAGCAGGAATTTCTGCTGCTGCTGCTGCTGCTGCTGCTAAGTCACTTCAGTTGAGTCCAACTCTATGCGACCTCATAGGCAGCAGCCCACCAAGGCTTCTCTGTCCCTGAGATTCTCCAGGCCAGAATACTGGAGTGGGCTGCCATTTCCTTCTCCAATGCATGCAAGCATGATAAGTCACTTCAGTCGTGTCCCACTCTGTGCGACCCTATGGACCGCAGCCCACCAGGATCCTCTGTCCACAGGATTCTCTAGGCAAGAATACTGGAGTGGGCTGCCATTTCCTTCTCCAAGCAGGAATTTCTAGGTACCTGCATAATATAAAGTAGGAGCTTAGCCTGTTTTCAAGTAGCATTTTTGATAATGATTAACAGCATGGTAAATATTTGAGTAGAAGTAGAGGCTTAGTTTCTGGCCCAGATTGGGGACTTAAAATATATGCTTCCACATCTGTAGTACTTGATGCAAGACAGAGCATCTTTCAGAACTGTAACCAAGGTGAAACCACAGAGCAAAAAATCATATGAAATACAGCCAATGGGAACAGAAAGAGAAAAATTGGGTTCAAAATCCAGGATCTACCAGAGGATGTAAAATTAAATTAGCAGTGTTTGATAAAAAAAAAAGTAGTTAGACTCTTAGAATTGAGATGAGAGGAAAAAAACTCAAGAATTTTGGGCCTCATTTTAGGTTTGGGCCTCCTTGGCCAACAGGGGACCTGGGTTATAAAAAATGTCTCAAAATTCACTATCTTCCTTCAGTTTCCACAGAGATGGTAGCTGTGAAGACAGTTTATCCTTCTATCATGAATCAGGAATTCCATGTGCCATAATCACTTGAGTTCAGTTCAGTCGCTCAGTTGTGTCCGACTCTTTGCGACCCCATGAATTGCACCACGCCAGGCTTCCCTGTCCATCACCAACTCCTGGAGTTTACCTAAACTCATGTCCATCCAGTCGGTGATGCCATCCAGCCATCTCATCCTCTGTCATCCCTTTCTCCTCCTGCCCGCAATCCCTGCCAGCATCAGGGGCTTTTCCAATGAGTCAACTCTTCGCATGAGGTGGCCAAAGTATTGGAGTTTCAGCTTTAGCATCAGTCCTACCAATGAACATCCAGGACTGATCTCCTTTAGTATGGACTGGTCAGATCTCCTTGCAGTCCAAGGGACTCTCAAGAGTCTTCTCCAACACCACAGTTCAAAAGCATCAATTCTTCAGCACTCAGCTTTCTTCGCAGTCCAACTCTCACATCCATGCATGACCACTGGAAAAACCATAGCTTGACTAGACAAAACTTTGTTGGCAAAGTAATGTCTCTGCTTTTTAATGTCTTGTCTACGTTGGTCATAACTTTCCTTCCAAGGAGTAAGTGTCTTTTAATTTCATGGCTGCAGTCACCATCTGCAGTGATTTTGGAGCCCAAAAAAATAAAGTCTGTCGCTGTTTCCACTGTTTCCCCATCTATTTCCCATGAAGTGATGGGACCAGATACCATGATCTTAGTTTTCTGAATGTTGAGCTTTAAGCCTAACTTTTGCACTCTCCTTTTTCACTTTAATCAAGAGGCTTTTTCATTCCTCTTCACTTTCTGCCATAAGGGTGGTGTCATCTGCATATCTGAGGTTATTGATATTTCTCCCAGCAATCTTGATTCCAGCTTGTGCTTCCTCCAGCCCAGCGTGTCTCATGATGTACTCTGCATATAAGTTAAATAAGCAGGGTGACAATATACAGCCTTGATGTACTCCTTTTCCTATTTGGAACCAGTCTGTTGTTCCATGTCCAGTTCTAACTGTTGCTTCCTGACCTGCATAGGGGTTTCTCAAGAGGCAGGTCAGGTGGTCTGGTATTCCCATCTCTTTCAGAATTTCCCACAGTTTATTGTGATCCACACAGTCAAAGGTTTTGGCATAGTCAATAAAGCAAAAATAGATGTTTTTTCTGGAACTCTCTTGCTTTTTCCATGATCCAGCAGATGTTGGCAATTTGATCTCTGGTTCCTCTGCCTTTTCTAAAACCAGCTTGAACATCTGGAAGTTCACGGTTCACATATTGCTGAAGCCTGGCTTGGAGAATTTTGAGCATTACTTTACTAGCGTGTGAGATGAGTGCAATTGTGCAGTAGTTTGAGCATTCTTTGGCATTGACTTTCTTTGGGATTACAATGAAAACTGACCTTTTCCAGTCCTGTGGCCACTGCTGAGTTTTCCAAATTTGCTGGCATATTGAGTGCAGCACTTTCACAGCATCATCTTTCAGGATTTGGAATAGCTCAACTGGAATTCCATCACCTCCACTACCTTTGTTCGTACTCAGGGCTTTTTTTATCTCCCATCTTAAAACAAACAGGAAATCAACTTTATTAGACTACTCACATAGTCTTTCAACTATGTTCTGAGTTTCTCCATTCCACCAAGGCCAAACTTCCTGAAATAATTTCCTGCCCCCAGTTCTTTCTCGTATATTTACTTTGCTGCTGCTTCTGCTGCTGCTGCTAAGTCGGTTCAGTCATGTCCGACTCTGTGCAACTCCATAGATGGCAGCCCACCGGGCTCCCTGACCCCTGGGATTCTCCAGGCAAGAACACTGGAGTGGGTTGCCATTTCCTTCTCCAATGCATGAAAGGGAAAAGTGAAAGTGAAGTCGTTCAGTCGTGTCCGACTCTTCACGACCCCACAGACTGCAGCTTACCAGGCTTCTCCGCCCATGGGATTTTCTAGGCAAGAGTACTGGAGTGGGTTGCCGTTGCCTTCTCTGATATTTACTTTACCCTATTTCAATCTTGCTTTCAGCTTCCTCTTCCCAACTCTATTGAAATGGTCCTTCCCAATGACCTTATTACTGCTTAGGTTTTCCTTTTGGTGGATATCTTTTCAGAATCTCCTTGGTTGACCACACTCTTCTTACTGAAAAACTCCCTGGTGTTCTCCTACTTTGCTAGTCATTCTTCTTCAGTTTCTTTTACCATTTCCTCCTCCTCTGACCTTTAAAAGGTGAACTTCCTCAGGTTTTGATTCTAGATTCTCTTTTCTTATCAGGCTTCAATCTCTTCTAGGAAATGTATGACTTTAACTATCTACATACCAGAGACTCAAAAATGTGTCTCTCACTTCACCTTTCTTTGGTTACCATGCCTGGTTTTCTTACAATTTTCTCAACCATATACAAAAGAAAACCATTCATTTTTCACTCTAGTGCTTCGCTTCTCTTCTAGTGTTTACTACCTGAGTAAATAGTAGGGCCCTTACCAAGTTACTCATTCAGGAAAACCCTTCCTCTCCGTCTTTTTCAACCAAGAACAAAGTTCTGTCTAAACCTCATAAGTATTTTTCAGATCTTTCCATTTCTATCTTCAATACCACCTCCCTAGACCAAGAAGCTATCATTCGCACTTAGGTTACTGAAGTACACTTTTTAAGTCTCTTCGCATCCCCTTTTATCCCTTTCAATCCATTTTCCAGAAAGCTTTTAGAGTAATCTTTTGAAACTGAAAATACAAGTCTGTAATACTCCTACCCTTCAACTTCTTTCCTTTACACTTAGGATAAAGATCAAAAGGCATAATATGGTCAATGAGGTCCTACACTCTCCACTTCTATCTACTTCTTCCATCTTGTCCAGACCCACCTTTCTCTTATCACAGTTCAGCCACAACAACCTTCTTTCAGTTCTTCAAAAATGTCATTTTTTTCTGCCACAAGGTCTTAGTACCAGCAGGAAGTCACACTCTCCTCTCCCCCCTCCCCCCACCACACACACATTCCTCACTTAAAATCATCATTTCCTTAGCAAAATCTCTGATTTTTCCATACCGGATGAGTCCTCCCATCATAGCTCCCCACCGTGCCATATTTTTCTGAATGGCACATATCTTAACTTGAAATCAATTACTCATGTACGTTTTTGTGCATTGTCTGTCTCCATTGCACTATAAGGTTCACTATGCCTGTAAGGTTTTTGTTTGTCTTGCTCATAACTATATTCCCAGCAACCAGAGAGATCCTAGTCTAGAACAGTCTTCCACAGAATATCTAACGATGAAGGGTCCATTTGTAGTCCTGTTTGTGCTTGGATGTCTTCCATTAGTATGACTAATTTAAACTCCACCTGCTAGAGGCAAGAAGGCTCTGAACTATTCTAGACATAGAATAGGGCTATTTCAAGAAAAATGGAAGGATGCCTAAAACGAGGCAGGGCTGAGAATCTCAGGGCCCAGAGGAAAAGAGGACAAGAGAAAACAAAGGCTGGCATACATTATGTTTCATTTTTCATTGTTCTCCTAAGTTAGGAAATAGCTGACATTGAGCATGACTTTGAATTAATAAGCAAACTAATTGAATATATATATATATATATATGAACATCTTAATGTGTATATAGACCAAGCAATAAACTATAATTATGCTTGCTATCCTTGAGAAAGAATGTTATTATCTGTAGGGAAGAACAGTGTTGAAAACCAAATGATGTCAGAAAAGGAACCTGGCAGGCATCCTGCAGTTCACTTATAGCCTGAATCAAGGCTTCTTCTAGAGAAGCTCAGGAGCAAAAAGCCATTTTTAATGAGAGTCTCTTCAAATAAAGAGCTTCCCTATAAGTGTTTTTCTCTTTCTCCTTGTATGTGACTTTGGGATTTGGACTGCAGATTAACTTAAAGATTTTGTCCCTTGTAAGTGTCTGACTCATAGAGTAATTCATATATGTTTGGCCATTCCTGACTTTATTCCTGTTAGGAACTAATCTCAGGAGTCCTATTTGCCCTTCTCTAACCCTAATTTCAGCTTTTTCCTTTCTCTTGCTCTGAGATCTGGTTTCTTAAAATTTGCCTCACTCTGCAGTGGAGTTGGGAAAATACTTTCAAGAGATCATTCTTTTGTTCCTACAGTTCCCATCATTGAGAAGATTCTTAACCTTCATTTAACCTACCTTGGAAATTCATTTTTAAAAAACAGAAATCCAAGATTGTATTTTTCAATTAATAGTTATAAAATCTCCTTAGGGAAGAATAAATTGTTTCTTTTCCATATATTTATAGTATAATATAATTCTATGTGTTATGGCGCTTGTTGCATAATATTGGTTGCTAATTAAGTCAGCATCTGGATCACTGTCTAAATCTGAGTTGCTTGAAGACAAGGATAGTTATTCTTTATTTTTCACTGTAACATATATCTTCCAGCCTGTGGTGAGAATTAAGCAAAAAAATATGAGATTTAAAAAAATTAGCATGGTTCATGTCACATAGTTTGTGATTATAAATGTTGGTCAAAGTGAATTAATGAATTTCACCATTCATTATCTTCATTTAGATGATCTCTTTACTAAGAAAATTTATTTAAGAAAACATTATTCTTTATAAAATGTACTTAAATATGCTCATTTTTATCCAGTCAGGTTCCATGTTCTTTTGTCACTTACCTTAGAAAAATAATGAATACAAGTTGCTCTACCATGTAATATTGGGACTTTGAAGATCTGGACTCCAGTCTTCCCCATGTAAGATGCTGAGATTAATTATATCTTAGATTCTTTCTCCTTAAACATTCTGTGCAAAATTTGGCTAAATACTTCCTTATAAGCTATATTGTCATGCAAAATCATCTTAAAAAGAATGCTAAATTCTTGTCATATATTTTCATACCCAACATAGTACTGAACACAATAATAGATCCATAGTAGCCTCATAAAAAATTCATCAATTTAAACTATGAAAACATCACTGTTTTGTTTAACTTAGAATGTGTATGTGTGTTAGTCACCCAATTATATCTGACTCTTCGCAACCGCATAGACTGCCGTCCCCAAGCCTCTTCTGTCCATGGAATTCCCCAGGCAAGAATACTGGAGTGGATAGCCATTCCTTTCTCCAGGGGATCTTCTGGACCCAGGGATTGAACCTGGGTCTCCTGCATTCCAGGCAGATTCTTAACTGTCTGAATTTCCAGGGAAGCCCTTAACTTAGAATGGTTACTATTTTTTTCTCACTAAATCAATTTTGTGTGTCTGTGTGTGTATTCTGGTTTATTATTCTTTTTCTTCCATTTATAGTAGTGACTTACTCCTTACCACAATATGTCACTTTCCTCTCCTTGACTGAGTCATCTCCTCCCCCTTTGTTGAATTCTAGGAAGTCTTTTTGGGTGGCTAAACAAATGTAAGAACTTATGTAAGCCTTAGTCAAACCAGCAAAAAAATTTGTCTCATTTTAACTGATGACCTGAAGATTTGAGTGGAACACAGTCATTCAGATTTGCTTGGCTTCACATAAGCCATTTTGCTCAGTCTTAGTTGATTCACAATGCTACCTTGCCACCCACAAATTTCCTTTTATTTCTCATTACAATATTTTTCAAGATTTCACTGTGAGAAATCTTCTATGCTATCAATACATTAAGTAATGGATGAAATTAGATGTTGAACAATTCAGTTTTATTAACTAAATTCTTTGTATTAGTGCACCCAGAGAACTTCAGTGCAAAGAGCAGTGCTTTTGGAAGAAGATGCCATTATCATAATGAGATTTCTTCCTCTGACATAAACCATTAGGTGGAGTCAATATTTATGAAGCTTTTATCCTGACTTGTATAATTTGTAACTCCTGCCTGGGTACGACTTTTCAGCTCAGCTATTCTTAAGTCCATTAAGTACTATAACAGGATGAGCTCAGATTTATTGCCACTACTGAGAGCTTTTCTAAGATGTGTGAGTTGAGAGGAAAAGAGTCTCTGGGAAGTGAGAATGTAGAAACAATCAATTTTGTTGACTGCTGAGATTCACCTCCATATACATCTTAATCAGTACCCCTTGGAAGAAATATTTTCTCTGGGAATGGAGAACTTTAGAATTGGACAGGAGTACCTAGGGACATATTCTCTTTATTAAAAAAAAAAAAAAAACTCACAGTAATTCACAAGTACCTATTTAACCGCAACCATGTAACCATCAGTGAGCCAAGTGATATAAAGGATAAAAATGTTATGTAGGTAGAATAGGGGAAAGGAATACAGAATAACGGTGACTAAAAGAAAGGGAAGGGAAAAGCCCACAAAAATAGAACAAAGGAAGGTCCGAGGACCAGAGTGAGGACCTCGGGTAGAACAAACAGCACTCCTGGCTAGCCCAATTTACGTAGGGCAGACCCAGGGGGAGGAAAAAACCATTTAAAAAGAGGAACCAAAGGGCCAGGGGTCTCTCTCTCTCCCCCCAACCACCCCCACCCACACGCATGCACTCTCTGTCTCTTTCGCTGTCTCTCTCTTCTCTTCACTCCTTTTGGGTCGGCATGCCCTCACGCCTTAGGGATGTATTCCCCTTTATTGTCTAAATAAAACTGATCTGTCTGAGAACTATAACATGGACTGTCCAAGAGCTGTGATGCACCAAGGATTTTAACATCCGTAGCTTCAAATTTTTGTTGAGACTAGACAAGACAGAACACAGGAGCTTACATGCCCCTGACATCTATGGTGCCACGACTCGGATTTAACCTGGCTGAAACAACCTTGGTGCAGTCTGAGCAAGGAGGAGGCCAAGCACAGCAGGAGCCCAACTCAGGGAAAGCTCCCAAGGTAGAAGCAGAATGCAAAGAAAACCCAGCGCAGGGGAAGTGACAAGAGGCCCATCGTGCTGCAAACGGGGACAGCGAAAAATGAAATCAGCAGAAAATTCACGTAGCTCAGTCTCAGATTCCAGAAGACCTCCAATTAACGTAGGAGGTCCTTGTTCCTATGGCTGGAGGGACATATGCCTCACGAAATCTTAATTCCTTTACAAATTCACGTTTCTTATTTCCTCGAACCTCCACCCAGTCTATTATTAAAATACCTTAATGCCCCTAACACAGCCAGATAACCCACTCCTTTGTCATTACTTCTGTTATTACCTAAAGTGGGTCTATGACAACGAAATGTTTACCATTGGAGACACCCTAAACTGCTCTTATGGAGGAGTAGGGGAAGAAATCAGTGACCTACAATCCCTTAGAGCAGTAAGAGGATAAGGCTTATGATTGTTTCACTGTTTCCCAGTCTCAGGGCACAGGCTTAGATTGCTTTACATCATGATATCTATTCCCATCTGTAGTGAACAAACTGGCAATGAGTTAAAATTAAAACCCCTTAATCCTACCCAGCACTGGTCATGCTGGAGACCTTGGGGATGCCCAACTCCAGTCCAGGATTCCCAGGAGGTCAACCTGCCTTTATCTGCCTAGGGATCTGGTCCTCAAAAGGTTGTTATGCCTCAACTTGCTTGGGGATCCGCCAATCCAGGGGTCCCAGGAGGTCATCACGCCTCAACCTGCCCAGGGACCCAATTCTCAGGAGGCTGACCTGCCTCAACCTGCCCAGGGATTTGATCTCCAGGAGGCTGTCATGTCTCAGCTTGCCTGGGGATCTGCACCCTGACCCGGGGACACCTGGCTCTCAGGTTGCAACAGTACTGGGTAGGATAAGTTTCAGAAAGACTCACCCCTAAGGAAGTCGACCCATGGAAATTGAAGGAGCCCTATTAGGTTTTTTCTTTTTCTTTTCCTCCCTGCCATGACTGTCTTTCAAATGGGAAATAACCAATCCACTTCCCAGCAGATGCCCTTGAGATTTATCCTTGATAACTAGAAGCTGTTCGATCCTCTAACTCTAAGAAGTCGCTTAAAATTCTTTTGTGCCACGTTGTGGCCACAGTATCCTCTGGGGCATGAGGAACACTGGCCTGAGGATGGAGTTTAAATTACAATGCCATCCTGCAGCTAGAATTGTTCTGCAAAAGACAAGGGAAATGGACAGAGATCCCCTATGTCCAAATTTTCTTCCAACTAAGAGATGTGAAGGAATCTGTGTTAAGTATGGGATTGTTGTATGCCCTAAAAGTGAGCCTTTCTAGGGAAATGGTGCTAGGCACAGGCAACCAAGAGAAGGAACCCCCCCCGTGAAGGGTCACCTCCCAAGCCCCCAAAGAGACTGGAGCCTCCCACAGCTCCCAAGTTGCCTGGTGTTCTTTCCTTGTATCCAAATGTGCCCCCATGTCCCAGAGCACTCCCTCCACAAAAGCCAGCTCGTATGTCCCTTAGTCGAAACTGGAGGAGAATTCAGACCAACCCGGGTCCATAAACCCTTCCTCTTAGAACTAAGACAGATCAAACAAGACCTGGGAAGCTAAACAGATGACCCAGGCAAATATATAAATACATTCCAACACATTACCTTGGCCTTAGATTTGATGTGGAAGGACATCATGGTCATATTATGTCAAACTTTATCAGACCCTGAGCATGCTAGGATCTTAAAGGAAGCCCGAAGGTATGCAACGTGGCTTCACATGTCAAGTGATAAATCCCCAGTAGGGGAAACTGCAGTCCCTTCCTCAGATCCTAACTGGAATTATAATGGCCCTGAGTACATTTGGGAAAGGGATCATTTTCTAATCTGCATGAAGGCAGGACTGAAAGCAGCCCAGCAAAAAGTAATCAGCTATGCCCAGGTCTCAGCAATAAGTCAGGAGCCCAACGAGAACATTATTGCCTTTTTGGAAAGGCTAAAAGAGGCTCTCCAAAAGTTTACCAATCTGGACTTAGACTCTTACGAGGGGCAGATGATTTTAAAGGACAAATTCCTGTCCCAGTGTGCATTCTTGATAGAAGATGTTTTAAAGCATCTCTCTCTTTTCAGGGCAAACTATTTTTACCAGCCACCAAGTAAAACAACTCCTAAATGGGAGAGGCCATGTATGGATGTCTTGATGAAAGTGAAAATGGAGAGTGAAAAAGTTGGCTTAAAGCCCAACATTCAGAAAACGAGGATCATGGCATCCAGTCCCATCACTTCGTGGGAAATAGATGGGGAAACAGTGGAAACAGTGTCAGACTTTATTTTTCTGGCTCCAAAATAACTGCAGATGGTGTCTGCAGCCATGAAATTAAAAGACGCTTACTCCTTGGAAGGAAAGTTATGACCAACCTAGATAGCCTAACTAATACAGTTATGTAAAGTTTAAAAATAAAATAAAATTTAAAAAAATAAATAAATAAAAAGCAGAAAAGAAAAAAAAGAAGAAAAAAAAAAAACAAAAACAAAAGCAGAGACATTACTTTGCCAACAAAGGTCCGTCTAGTCAAGGGTATGGTTTTTCCTGGATGTGAGAGTTGGACTGTGAAGAAGGCTGAGTGCTGAAGAATTGATGCTTTTGAACTGTGGTGTTGTGGTGTTGGAGAAGACTCTTGAGAGTCCCTTGGACTGCAAGGAGGTCTAACCAGTCCATTCTAAAGGAGATCAGCCCTGGGATTTCTTTGGAAGGAATGATGCTAAAGCTGAAACTCCAGTACTTGGGCCACCTCATGCGAAGAGTTGACTCATTGGAAAAGACTCTGATGCTGGGAGGGATTGGGGGCAGGAGGAGAAGGGGACGACGGAGTATGAGATGGCTGGATGGTATCACTGACTCAATGGACGTGAGTCTGAGTGAACTCCGGGAGATGGTGATGGACAGGGAGGTCTGGAGTGCTGTGATTCATGGGGTCGCAAAGAGTCAGACATGACTGAGTGACTGAATTGAACTGAACTGATCAAAGAATTCTCAGACATCAAGTAGTGCTGATGGAAAATTCAGGCCTCACTATATCTCCTTGTGAGGGTCTTAACCCAGCCATCCTCCTGCCTACCCCTGAGGGCTCTCTCTCCTTTAACTCTTGCCTAGAAACCTTGGACCACTGGACAAAACCCCGAGAGGAATTGTCAGAAGATCCTCTGACCAATCCTGAGGAAATCTGGTACACTGATGGAAGCAGCTTTGTCTTGGATGGAAAAAGAAGAGCCAGATATGCAGTAGTCTCCAATTTTGAGACCATAGAGGCTAAGCCTCTGCCACCAGGTACTTCAGCCTGATTAGCTGAGCTCATAGCCCTGACTCAAGCTTTAGAGCTGGGAAAAGGAAAAAGAATAGCCATTTACACTGACTCCAAGTATGCCTTTCTGGTGCTTCATGCACATGCTGCTATTTGGAAAGAAAAGGGCCACTTGACCACCCGAGAGTCCCCAGTCAAATATGGTGATCAAATCCTTAGGCTCGTGGAGGCAGTTTATCTGCCCACTGAGATTTCAGTCTCCCACTATAAGGGACACCAAAAAGGGAGCACGGAAGTGGCAAAAGGGAGCCAAGCAGCTGATCAGGCAGCTAAGAGAGCAGCATTATAGAACCATGACCTAATAGGGGTTGCCACCTTAGTTCCACAGACTAATTTGCCAGAAACTCCTTCATATACTGAAGGTGAAACTCTTAAAGCTAAGAGTGAGGGCTTTCAAGAAGATCATATGGGGTGGTTCCAAAAGGAGGGACTCCTTTTTCTGCCTGGAAACCTCCAATGGAAGTTGGTTAACTCCATACATGCCACCACTCATTTAGGGGAAAAGGCCCTCCAAAGACTACTAGAAAGGTCCTTCAGAGGAACAGGCCTCCAAATGACTATAAGGCAAATGGTCTCCTCTTGTCCCACTTGCTAATTAAACAACTAAGGAGCTTGAAGACCCCAGCTGGCCCAGCGCATCCAAAGACGTGGGGCCTACCCAGGAGAGGACTGGCAGATGGACTTCATCCAGATGCCAGTTTCTCAAGGGTATAAATACCTATTAGTCATGATAGATATATTCACAGGATAGATTGAAAGCCTTCCCACCCAGACTGAGAAGGCTGAGGAGATGGTAAAAAAAAAAAAAAAAAATACTGCTCCATGAAATCATTCCAAGATTTGGTCTGCCCAGGTCATTACAAAGTGACAGTGGAACATCTTTTTTACTTCTAAGGTCACGCAAGGGGTCTCTAAAGCCATTACTTATTATCTCCCTTGCGCCTAGAGGCCTCAGTCTTCAGGAAAAATAGAAAGAGCCAACCAATTCTTAAAATCAACGATAAAAAAGATAACCCAGGAGACCTCCCTGGGAAGGAAGGAGGCTTTACCAATAGCTATCCTCCGCACATGTACTGCCCCTAAGGAATAGGTTGGTCTTAGTCCTTATGAGATGCTATATGGGAAACCTTTTGTTTACATCAATGACCTCTTCTTAGATCCAGAGGCTCAGACCCTCCCGTCTTATACTATGGCCATTGGGCAATTCCAACAGGATACATGCTTGTGGGGTATGAAGCAGGACCCAAAAGATTCTAAGGAGTCACCACTATATGATCTGGGGATGCAAGTCCTAATTAAAGTCTGGAAAGATGGGTCCCCTAAGGCTCAACTCCAGCCCACATGGAAGGGCCCCTACCCTGTAAGACTTTCTACCCCCACAGCAGTCAAGATACCAGGACATGACTCCTGGATTCACTACTCACGAGTCAAGCCATGGAAGAAAACAGAAGAGGACACTCCATACACCTGTGAGCCCCTGGGAGCTCCCAGACACCTATTCAGAACTATAAATGAGCGCCATTCTAATGAACATGCCCAAAATTAAGTTTCTGGGGATAAGATTTCTCAGGATCGCTCTAAAGAGCAAACACAGCTTGGCAGGGGTTGTACTCCAAAACAGACAGGAGATAAATCTTCTGATCCCTGAACAAGGAGGGACTTGAGCCATCCTAGCTATGGGAATTTGGAGTTGGCTAATGCACCTACGAGTCCTTGGTATGCCATATTGATGCTCCTTATGATTGTTCCATGTATTATCAATTTTCTAAGCCATTTTGTCTCTGCCCAGGTCAAGCTACAACATGCAGTGATGGTTCAACAAGGATATATAAAACTACAGCTGACCACGGAAAACATCACTCACCCTTAGATGGATACCACTATAAGGACTCTGAGGCCTGAGACTAGCAAGAGGGGTAGGCCCAATGCCCCTCACCATCCCAGTTCAGCAGGAAGTAGCCAGAAAGACCTTGACACCCCTATTCCCAAATAATTGGGCCTCTCATCTCTTGGGGGTGGGGGGAATATTATGTAGGCAGAATAGGAAAAAGGAGTCCAGAATGACATGGCTAAAAGAAAAGGAAGGGAAAAGTCCACGAAAATAGAACAAAGGAAGGTCCGAGCACCAAAGTGAGGACCTCAGGCAGAACCAACAGGACTCCTGGCTAGCCCAATTTACATAGGGCAGGCCCAGAGGGAGGAGAAAACATATAAAAAGAGGAGCCAAAGGGGCCAGGGGTCTCTCTCTCTCCAGCGCACAGGCTCTCTTTCTCTCTCTCTTCTCTTCGCACCTTTTGGGTCGGCATGCCCTCATGCCTGGAGGATGTATTCTCCTTTATTTTCTAAATAAAACTGATCTGTCTGAGAACTATAACACGGACTGTCCAAGAGCTGTGACGTGTTGAGGGCTTTAACATCCGTCGCTTCAAATTTTTGTTGAGACGAGACAGAACCGAGATTACACTCCCCTGACAAAATCATTTAATAAGCTGTGCTACCTAATAGTAAGAACCTATCACTAAGATTCAGATGCCCAAGTTCAATCTGTGATGCACTATTCATGAATGTCACAATGCCTGGTGAATCCTGATTTATCTTCTTCCTCATCCACTCTTCTTCCCAGTATTTCAAGCTGATGGTACAATGAGCAACTGTTCATTGTCTGTGGAACATTATACATATGATACAAACTCGCAGCCAAGCCACCTGGAGTTATAGTTTTCTGTGTAGCCAGAGACATTACTTTGCCAACAAAGGTCTGTCTAGTCAAAGCTATGGTTTTTCCAGTAGCCATGTATGAATGTGAGAGTTGGACTATAAAGAAAGCTGAGCACTGAAAAATTGATGCTTTTGAACTGTGGTGTTGGAGAAGACTCTTGAAAGTCCCTTGGACTGCAAGGAGGTCCAACCAGTCCATCTTAAAGTAAATCAGTCCTGAATGTTCATTGGCATGACTGATGCTGAAGCTGAAACTCCAATACTTTGGCCACCTGATGCGAAGAGCTGACTCATTTGAAAAAACCCTGATCCTGGGAAAGATTGAAGGCAGGAGCAGAAAAGGATGACAGAGGATGAGATGTTTGGATGGCATCACCAACTCGATGGACATGAGTTTGAGTAAACTCCGGGAGCTGATGATGGACAGGGAGGCCTGGCGTGTCACAGTTCATGGGGTTGCAAAGAGTCAGACACGACTGAGTGACTGAACTGAACTGAACTAAGACATAAAATAAGATAAGACACACTTGTTTAGGGCCAACTTGGTGAAGGATCTATTGTAGAAAAGAGACTTAACTGATGGCTTTCAAATTATATCTAGAAAAGTTCCTGAGACAGTCTTCATCAATGAAGGGATTCAAGAAATAATTGTGTTGGCTTCCTTGTCCTTGACTGGGACAACTCTGAAGCATGTTCTTCACTGACAGCCCAAGTTCCCTATTAGATTATGCTCCAGGTGTCCACAATAGTGACCTACTTGATAACATACTCTATCAGCCTTCTTCCTTTCCTAGGCTCATTACTCCTGTCCCCATCAATCTCTTCTGGTATTTCCTCCCAAATAAACTACTTTTATTGAATCCTTGTCTAAAGGTGCACTTCTACTGAAAGCAAATTAAGACACCTTTAATGCAGTGTATATATAATATTAATATCAAATATTAACCTCAAAACTCCATTGTACATAAATTCAACAAAAACAAGTTATGTATATATTGTTTATCTTTTCCCTAACTTACCCTATAAAATAAAGAAGGACTACATTAACATAAGAACATAAAGAGCACAAATTCACTTCAGAGAAATTGTCAACCTGTTCACAGATTTCATCATCTATAGATTAGGTGTAATGATGATTTAACTCTAGTACGTTTACAACTTGCAGATAATCTGTTTGGGTTAATAGACATTTCTTATCTAAAATGTCCAATGGCATATTTGGTCCACACCAAATGGTTTTGGACAGGACCAAATGGTCATGCAAATATAAAAACATTTTGGCATGGACCAAATATCTAGTGGACCAAATGTCTTAGAGAGTTTCCGTGGTGGCTCAGTGGTAAAGAATCCAGCTGCCAATGCAGGAGATGCAGGTTTGATCCCTGGGTCAGGAAGATTCCCTGGAGAAGGAAATGGCAACTCACTTCAGTATTCTTGCCAGGATTATCCCAAGGCCAGAGGAGCCTCGGGGGCTACAGTCCATGGGGATGCAAAGGAGTCAGATATAACTTAATGAGCAAACAATAAAAACAACAACAAAGTATCTTACAGACATTTTGGACAGGACCAAATGTCCTGCAAAGATCTGCTTGTCATGCATTTTTTTAGTTTAGTCTATGTCTTTTCTTGTTTTATGCCCTGGCCCAAATTTAAGTCAGAAATATACAATAACCACTAGATTTGTATCAGTTTCAGAAAATTGCCTAAAGCGTGATAGAGATATTGATAAATGGACAAAAGACCTGCTTTGGGGTTCTTTAGCTGCTTAAGCACTAAATCATCCCCTCCGGTAAGGATGGGGAAATTTCACGCTGGAGGTTGCTGCAGAATTCTCATTAACTAATTCCCTGAAGAAGCTTTGCTTCACCTCTGGCAGACCTTTTCTCTCCAGCACATGAGAGATGGGCTACTGACAGGAATGAGAGTGCAACCCATGTAATTAAATGAAAGAGAGGTTCATAGGAATTATGTGAAGAGAAAGAATCAGCAATCTTCAGTCCCTAGTTTAATTAGCTAATGAATGCCTGGACAGGCACCGAGTCACTTTATTGATGCAGAATTCCTTTCGACCACTCTGTTTGAATACAGAATCATAGATTCTTGAAACCTTCGCTTGCTTTGAATGCTGAAATTGACACTGAAGGCTCTCCCTGACCTAGCCTAACCTGCCTCAACCTATCCCTATAGGTTCCTTGCTGACATTTCCATATACCCTCTATATGCCAGTACACTGTGTTTTAGACCAAGTACTTTACAGAAGAAAACTTGTGGCAAAATTACATGCTGATGTTTTATTGGAGGGTACTGAAGGGTGACAGAATATGCCACTTTAAAATATGCCACTTTGACATAAGGATTATTTTGAGCTAAAGACACTTGAAAATTAAAAGCAAGTGAAAGATGGATACTGTGCCCTCCTCTTTTTCTTCCTGAAAGCAGGAAATAAACCCCCCATATGTCCTCCTCATACCAAGAGGACAGTAACATTCTTATCTGAGAGAAAACTATAAAAATAAACCTTGTTAAACTAACAGTTATCTTGCTGGTCACTTTTCTACTCAATTAACTACCCTAGCTCTAGGGTAGTTATTTTGCTACCCTCTCTATTTTGCTACATTCTCTTGATTTACTACTCTTCATCCAATTCAGAATAAATATGCATTCAATTCTAACAGCTTCATTGGATCTTCAGTTACTTTTGAGGGCTCTCTAGCCTGTAAAATACATATTAAATTCATTTTTATACATTTCTCCGTTAATCTGTCTATGTCAATTTAATTCTGAGTCCCAGCCAAAAACTCTTAAGAGGCTTAGAGGTACTATTTTGCCTCCCAAATGGTACAAAAAGGGAAAGTAAGGTATGGAAAGAAGGAAACCAAATACACAGCAATGTGCTGCTGTGCTGGCCAGTCTCACTCACCTGAGTCCGGCTGGATGAATCCAGTCAGGTCAAGGAAGCCCTGCACCTCAAAAGAGTCCATGGTGGATCCAAAGGGTGAAAGTGAAAGTGTTAGTTGTTCAGTTGTGTCCGACTCTTGGTGACCCCATGGAGTAGCCTGCCAGGCTCCTCTGTCTATGGAATTCTCCAGGAAAGAATACTGGTGTGGGTAGCCATTCCCTTCTCCAGGGGATCTTCCTGATCCAGGGATGGAACCCAGGTGTCCCGCCTTGCCTGGGAAGGCCAAAGGATACATCTTTTAGATCTTTTAGATATTTGAGGGTGGTTCAAATCTCTTCCCCTGGAGAAGGAAATGGCAACCCACTCCAGTACTCTTGCCTGAAAAATTCCATGGACAGAGGAGCCTTGTAGGCTACACTTCATGGGGTCACAAGGAGTCGGACACGACTGAGCAACTTCACTTCACTTCACTTCAAATCTCTTCAATTCCTTTGGAATTGATATTGTTTCTTACTTATAAAGTGCTGGTAATGCTATAGGAAATTGATTTAAAATTATTTATTCTCTAATTGTTGCTAGTATACAAAAATACAATCGATTTTTGTGTGTTGAACTGTACTCTATGCCTTTGTTAAATGTATCACTTCCAGTAGTTGCTTCCCTTCTAATTTCTATTTACACGATCATGTCAAATATAATTAGAGTCTATTTCTTTTCCAATCTAAGTGGACTTTATTTTCTATCCTTACTGCACTGTGGAATGATGCACAGTAAAATATTGAATAAAAATAAGGAGAATTGATATCCTTTCATTGTTCCCAGCTTAGGAGCCAACAGTGAAGTATTTCACGAACCTCTATTTTTTCTTTTTATTTTTCATAAATACCTTTTACAATATTGAAGAGGCTTCTTTATATTCCTGGCCTGGTAAGAGTCTCTTCTCTTAAAAGTATGAATTGGTTTTCCATTTTCTCAAGATTATTTTTGATACTTTATATTGAGATGATCAAGATGTTGAGTTACAGTGACTGGTTTTTTAATATTAAGTCAATTTTACATTCTTAGAAGTAACTTCAATTGGTGTCTATGTGTTATTCCTTTTGTATATTTCTACTGACCTACTAATATTTTGTTGAGAACTTTTGCATCTATCTTCATCAGGGTTATTGGTCTATATTGCTCTCTTCACATAGTATCTTTGTCAGGTTTTGTATTCAGTGTTATGCTGCACACACAAAATAAATAGGGTCATGCTTCCACCTCCTGATTCATTCAAGTCTTCTCTTTTCACGCTTCAACCTCATAGTACTTCAATTTCATTTTTCCATCTATTACTTCATGCTTTTGTTATCATGAATCTAATTTTTAAATACTTTATAAACACTTCTTATAATGAACTGTTTGCTTTAAGCAATGAGTTGTCTTTTACAAAAATAAAGGAAAAAAGAAAAGAAGCTAGTCTTCCTTCAGCCTCTTGAACTTCTTGTAGTATTTCTTGTAGTGTAGATATGATGGCTACTCATTTTCTGAGCTTTCATCTTTAATAAGTTACTTTATTTTATTTTAAATATAAATTTATTTATTTTAACCGTTTATTTTATTTTTGAAGTGCCATTTTGTAACATATTGAATATTCATTTGATAGGTATTTGTTGTTATTACTTTACAGTTGTAATTTTTATTTTCTGACCTGTATTGTTTCTAGCTAGAAGTCAGTCATCATTTACATACCTTTTCCCTTGTATATATTGGATTGGTCAAAAACTTCTTTTAGGTTTTTCCATACAATGTTATGGAAAAACCCAAACCAACTTTTTGCCTAGCCCAATAACATGTCATTTTTCTTTGGATGTTTTGAAGATTTTCTGTTCCTCTGTGGTTGTCACCCATTTTGACTAAAGTGGTTTAAATGCTTTTTCTTTGTATTTCTCCCTGGGTTTTCCTGAGCTTCATGGACCTGTAGACTGATGCTTTGAAATAAAATCTGGGAAATTTTCAACCATTATTTTCTCAAGGGTTTTTTCTTTTTTTTTTTTTTTTTGGCCTCATTATCTTTCTCTCCTATCTTGTTTCCTTAAGCCCCTGTGTTATAAACAGTATGGTATTATTCCACCGGTAATAAGGGCTTTTTTTAAAAAAAGAAATCTGTTTTCTCTCTTTTTCTGATTAAATAATTTCTATTCATCTGTTCTCAAGTTCACTGAGTCTGTATCTGCCATCTCCAATATATCATTAAGTCCATCGGTGATTTTTTTTTTTTTCACTTTAGAAATTGTAATTTTTGTTTCTAGGATTTCCATTTAAGTTTTTGGTTTTTATCTGCTAAAATTCTATATTTGTTCACTGTTTTTTTTGTATAATTTTGATTTCACTACTGAGTTTCTCGGCTTCCCTGGTGGCTTAGTGGTAAAGAATCTGCCTGCTAATGCAGGAGATGCAGGTTTGATCCCTGAGTTGGGAAGATGGCCTGCAGAAGGAAATGCAACCCAGGCCAGTATTCTTGACTGGGAAATCCAATGGACAAAGGAGCATGGTAGGCTACCGTGTATGAGGTTGCAGAAGAGTTGGACATGACTTAGTGACTGAACAACTGAGAGTTTCTAGCTATTTATTCATAATGACCACATATTTTGCTCTAAGTCCTTAAAAATATTTCTAATAACTGCTAAAAATAGTCCTTTTATGTCCTTGACTGCTAAATTCAACATCTGAGTCATCTTGGTGTTTGTTTCCTCTGATTGCCGTTTTCTGGATTTTTCATCACATTTTCCTACTCTTTTACCTGTCTAGTAATTTTGGGTGGGAAAACTTTTCTTTCCTCATGAACATTTTGAATGATACATTGTAAAGAATCTGGGTTAAATTAACTTTTTTTTTTTTTTTAAATGACTGTTGAGTTTTGTTTCAGCAGGCAGTTATATGCTAGAAGTTCTTTCTGTCAAAGTTTGGTTTTAGAGTGTGTTAGATTAGATTAGCTACAGAACACTTTTTACAAGTAGGCTATCCATATAATTTATGGCCTTTTTGGTAGCTTACCTGAATACCAGATGTGTTAATGAGATCTCTCCACTGTCGGTGGATCTTGAACATTTTCCTGCATCTGGTGCCCTCTAGAATGGCCATTCTGTCCTCTATTTTGTGCATGCTGCTTTCTGTTAGGCCTCATAGGGTTGGTTTCATCAGACAGATATGCAATGCCGGCTTTGATCAAGGACTTGGGAACTCCTGTGTGCAGTTCCTGCTTCTTCAATCCCCTGCCCCACAAGTTCTAAATGTGTCAGAAGCCCTGAACTCTATTCCCCAGAGAGAGTACTGGGACTCCACTCCCTTTATAAAAGTTCAGCAAAAGAGACACTGATGTATAGAACAGTCTTGTGGACTCTGTGGGAGAGGGAGAGGGTGGAATGATTTGGGAGAATGGCATTGAAACATGTATAATATCATATATTAAACGAGTCGCCAGTCCAGGTTCGATGCACAATACTGGATGCTTGGGGCTGGTGCACTGGGACGACTCAGAAGGATGGTATGGGGAGGGAGGAGGGAGGAGGGTTCAGGATGGGCAGATTCATGTTGATATATGGCAAAACCAATACAATATTGTAAAGTTAAAAAATAAAATTAAAAAAAAGAGAAAAAAAAAAAGTTGGAAAATTGTACCAAATTAAAAAGTTAATAAGAGCATGGGAACTCATTCACGTATTTGTCTTCTCCCAGGGATCATATTGCCTAAAGCCCAGGACTTTAAAACATTTGCCACATATGTTTTCTCCAAAATTATACTCGTTTATGGAGGGAGGACATGCTTGGAACTATTGACTCTATCCCAGCAAGAAGTGCAAGTCTAAATAAGCTTTTAAATTTTGAATGATGAAATATGTAATATTTTATATGTAAAGAAAAAAATGGAAAATATCACCACACCCAGACCAAAGTCAGTATTTTTCCATACTAGCTTCAAATATGTGGCTTTTTTCTCAAAGAATCGAAACTTTTACAGATATAATTGAAATACACTCTTTTGGTTATTTACTGCTGTATATACCACTTTGGGCTTCTCTAATGGCTCAGTGGTAAAGAATCTACCTGCAGTGGAGGAGATGCAGGAAACTCACGTTTGATCCCTGGGTTGAGAAGATCCCATGGAGGAGGACGTGGCAATACACTCCAGTATTGCCTGGAAAATCCCATGGACACAGGAGCTTGAGAGGCTATAGTCAATGGTGTTGCAAAGAGTCAGACACAACTGAAGCAACTGAGCACAATATATCATTCTACAGCTTCTTAATTGTAAACAATAACATTCATTTCTTTATTCGATATTCAGCAAATTGAGGGCTTCCCTGGTGGCTCAGACAGTAAAGAATCTGCCTGCAATGCAGGATATGAAGGTTTGATCCACAGGTCATGTAGATCCTCTGGAGAAGGAAATGGCAACCCACTCTAGTATTCTTGCCTGGGAAATGCTATGGACAGAAGAGCCTGGTGGGCTACAGTCAATGGGGTCACAAAGAGTCAGACACAATTGAACAACTATCACTTCCACTTTTTGACAAATTGCTCCAGATTAGTGAAGACAGTTTATCTCTGTCCCATATGATTTTATCTGGAATGTCTCAACTGGATTTTGAAGATTCATTTTCTTTTTTTTAATTTCATTTTATTTTTTAACTTTACAATATTGTATTGGTTTTGCCATATATCGAAATGAATCGCCACAGGTATACATGTGTTCCCCATCCTGAACCCTCCTCCCTCCTCCCTCCCCATATCATCCCTCTGGGTCGTCCCAGTGCACCAGCCCCAAGCATCCAGTATCGTGCATCAAACCTGGACTGGCGACTCGTTTCATATATGATATTATACATGTTTCAATGCCATTCTCCCAACTCATCCCACCCTCACCCTCTCCCACAGAGTCCAAAAGACTGTTCTATACATCTGTGTCTCTTTTGCTGTCTCGTATACAGGGTTATTGTTACCATCTTTATAAATTCCATATATATGCGTTAGTATACTGTATTGGTGTTTTTCTTTCTGCCTTACTTCACTCTGTATAATAGGCTCCAGTTTCATCCACCTCATTAGAACTGATTCAAATGTATTCTTTTTAATGGCTGAGTAATACTCCATTGTGTATATGTACCACAGCTTTCTTATCCATTCATCTGCTGATGGACATCTAGGTTGCTTCCATGTCCTGACTATTATAAACAGTGCTGCGATGAACACTGGGGTACACGTGTCTCTTTCAATTCTGGTTTCCTCAGTGTGTATGCCCAGCAGTGGGATTGCTGGATCATAAGGCAGTTCTATTTCCAGGTTTTTAAGGAATCTCCACACTGTTCTCCGTAGTGGCTGTACTAGTTTGCATTCCCACCAACAGGGTAAGAGGGTTCCCTTTTCTCCACACCCTCTCCAGCATTTATTACTTGTAGACTTTTGGATCGCAGCCATTCTGACTGGCGTGAAATGGTACCTCATAGTGCTTTTGATTTGCATTTCTCTGATAATGAGTGATGTTGAGCATCTTTTCATGTGTTTGTTAGCCATCTGTATGTCTTCTTTGGAGAAATGTCTATTTAGTTCTTTGGCCCATTTTTTGATTGGGTTATTTATTTTTCTGGAGTTGAGCTGTAGGAGTTGCTTGTATATTTTTGAGGTTAGTTGTTTGTCAGTTGCTTCATTTGCTATTATTTTCTCCCATTCTGAAGGCTGTCTTTTCACCTTGCTTATAGTTTCCTTTGTTGTGCAGAAACTTTTAAGTTTAATTAGGTCCCATTTGTTTGTTTTTGCTTTTATTTCCAATATTCTGGGAGGTGGGTCATAGAGGATCCTGCTGTGATGTATGTCGGAGAGTGTTTTGCCTATGTTCTCCTCTAGGAGTTTTATAGTTTCTGGTCTTACATTGAGATCTTTAATCCATTTTGAGTTTATTTTTGTGTATGGTGTTAGAAAGTGCTCTAGTTTCATTCTTTTACAAGTGGTTGACCAGTTTTCCCAGCACCACTTGTTAAAGAGATTGTCTTTTCTCCATTGTATATTTTTGCCTCCTTTGTCAAAGATAAGATGTGCATAGGTGCATGGATTTATCTCTGGGCTTTCTATTTTGTTCCATTGATCTATATTTCTGTCTTTGTGCCAGTACCATACTGTCTTGATGATTGTGGCTTTGTAGTAGAGCCTGAAGTCAGGCAGGTTGATTCCTCCAGTTCCATTCTTCTTTCTCAAGATAGCTTTGGCTATTTGAGGTTTTTTATATTTCCATACAAATTGTGAAATTATTTGTTCTAGCTCTGTGAAGAATACCGTTGGTAGCTTGATAGGTATTGCATTGAATCTATAAATTGCTTTGGGTAGTATACTCATTTTCACTATATTGAATCTTCCAATCCATGAACATGGTATATTTCATCATCTATTAGTGTCCTCTTTGATTTCTTTCACCAGTGTTTTATAGTTTTCTATATATAGGTCTTTAGTTTCTTTAGGTAGATATATTCCTAAGTATTTTATTATTTTAATTGCAATGGTGAATGGGATTGTTTCCTTAATTTCTCTTTCTATGTTCTCATTATTAGTGTATAGGAATGCAAGGGATTTCTGTGTGTTGATTTTATATCCTGCAACTTTACTATATTCATTGATTAGTTCTAGTAATTTTCTGGTGGAGTCTTTAGGGTTCTCTATGTAGAGGATGATGTCATCTGCAAACAGTGAGAGTTTTACTTCTTCTTTTCCAATTTGGATTCCTTTTATTTCTTTTTCTACTCTGATTGCTGTGGTCGAAACTTCCAAAACTATGTTGAATAGTAATGGTGAAAGTGGGCACCCTTGTCTTGTTCCTGACTTTAGAGGAAATGCTTTCAAGTTTTCACCATTGAGGATAATGTTTGCTGTGGGTTTGTCATATATAGCTTTTATTATGTTGAGGTATGTTCCTTCTATTCCTGCTTTCTGGAGAGTTTTGATCATAAATGGATGTTGAATTTTGTCAAAGGCTTTCTCTGCATCTATTGAGATAATCATATGGTTTTTATTTTTCAATTTGTTAATGTGGTGTACTACATTGATTGATTTGCGGATATTGAAGAATCCTTGCATCCCTGGGATAAAGCCCACTTGGTCATGGTGTATGATCTTTTTAATGTGTTGTTGGATTCTGATTGCTAGAACTTTGTTAAGGATTTTTGCATCTATGTTCATCAGTGATATTGGCCTGTAGTTTTCTTTTTTTGTGGCATCTTTGTCAGGTTTTGGTATTAGGGTGATGGTGGCCTCATACAATGAGTTTGGAAGTTTACCATCCTCTGCAATTTTCTGGAAGAGTTTGAGTAGGATAGGTGTTAGCTCTTCTCTAAATTTTTGGTAGAATTCAGCTGTGAAGCCGTCTGGACCTGGGCTTTTGTTTGCTGGAAGATTTTTGATTACAGTTTCAATTTCTGTGCTTGTGATGGGTCTGTTAAGATTTTCTATTTCTTCCTGGTCCAGTTTTGGAAAGTTGTATTTTTCTAAGAATTTGTCCATTTCTTCCACGTTGTCCAATTTATTGCCATATAATTGCTGATAGTAGTCTCTTTTGATCCTTTGTATTTCTGTGTTGTCTGTTGTGATCTCTCCATTTTCATTTCTAATTTTATTGATTTGATTTTTCTCCCTTTGTTTCTTGATGAGTCTGGCTAATGGTTTGTCAATTTTATTTATTCTTTCAAAGAATCAGCTTTTGGCTTTGTTGATTTTTGCTATGGTCTCTTTTGTTTCTTTTGCATTTATTTCTGCCCTAATTTTTAAGATTTCTTTCCTTCTACTAACCCTGGGGTTCTTAATTTCTTCTTTTTCTAGTTGCTTTAGGTGTAGAGTTAGGTTATTTATTTGACTTTTTTCTTGTTTCTTGAGGTATGCCTGTATTGCTATGAACTTTCCCCTTAGCACTGCTTTTACAGTGTCCCACAGGTTTTGAGTTGTTGTGTTTTCATTTTCATTCCTTTCTATGCAAATTTTGATTTCTTTTTTGATTTCTTCTGTGATTTGTTGGTTATTCAGCAGCGTGTTGTTCAGCCTCCATATGTTGGAATTTTTAATAGTTTTTCTCCTGTAATTGAGATCTAATCTTACTGCATTGTGGTCAGAAAAGATGCTTGGAATGATTTCATTTTTTTTTTGAATTTACCAAGGCTAGATTTATGGCCCAGGATGTGATCTATCCTGGAGAAGGTTCCATGTGTGCTTGAGAAAAAGGTGAAATTCATTGTTTGGGGATGAAATGTCCTATAGATATCAGTTAGGTCTAACTGGTCTATTGTATCGTTTAAAGTTTGTGTTTCCTTGTTAATTTTCTGTTTAGTTGATCTATCCATAGGTGTGAGTGGGGTATTAAAGTCTCCCACTATTATTGTGTTATTGTTAATTTCTCCTTTCATACTTGTTAGCATTTGTCTTACATATTGTGGTGCTCCCGTGTTGGGTGCATATATATTTATAATTGTTATATCTTCTTCTTGGATTGATCCTTTGATCATTATGTAGTGACTGTCTTTGTCTCTTTTCACAGCCTTTGTTTTAAAGTCTATTTTATCTGATATGAGTATTGCTACTCCTGCTTTCTTTTGATCCCTATTTGCATGGAAAATCTTTTTCCAGCCCTTCACTTTCAGTCTGTATGTGTCCCCTGTTTTGAGGTGGGTCTCTTGTAGGCAGCATATGTAGGGGTCTTGTTTTTGTATCCATTCAGCCAGTCTTTGTCTTTTGGTTGGGGCATTCAACCCATTTACGTTTAAGGTAATTATTGATAAGCATGATCCCGTTGCCATTTACTTTATTGTTTTGGGTTCGAATTTATACACCATTTTTGTGTTTCCTGTCTAGAGAATATCCTTTAGTATTTGTTGGAGAGCTGGTTTGGTGGTGCTGAATTCTCTCAGTTTTTGCTTGTCTGTAAAGCTTTTGATTTCTCCTTCATATTTGAATGAGATCCTTGTTGGGTACAATAATCTGGGCTGTAGGTTATTTTCTTTCATCACTTTAACTATGTCTTGCCATTCCCTCCTGACTTGAAGAGTTTCTATTGAAAGATCAGCTGTTATCCTTATGGGAATTCCCTTGTGTGTTATTTGTTGCTTTTCCCTTGCTGCTTTTAATATTTGTTCTTTGTGTTTGATCTTTGTTAATTGGATTAATATGTGTCTTGGGGTGTTTCGCCTTGGGTTTATCCTGTTTGGGAATCTCTGGGTTTCTTGGACTTGGGTGATTATTTCCTTCCCCATTTTAGGGAAGTTTTCAACTATTATGCCCTCAAGTATTTTCTCATGGTCTTTCTTTTTGTCTTCTTCTTCTGGGACCCCTATGATTTGAATGTTGTAGCGTTTAATATTGTCCTGGAGGTCTCTGAGATTGTCCTCATTTCTTTTAATTTGTTTTTCTTTTATCCTCTCTGATTCACTTATTTCTAGCATTCTATCTTCAAATTCACTAATCCTATCTTCTGCCTCTGTTATTCTACTATTTGTTGCCTCCAGAGTGTTTTTGATATCATTTATTGCATTATTCATTATATATTGACTCTTCTTTATTTCTTCTAGGTCCTTGTTAAACCTTTCTTGCATCTTCTCAATCCGGTGCTGTATAGAAGGAGAATTTTTGAAACTACTGTAAAAAAAAGACCGATAACTGGAAGCAGGAGGCTTAAGCCCAAACCCTGACTCCAGGGAACTCTTGACTCCAGGGAACATTAATTGACAGGAGCTCATCAAACGCCTCCATACCTACACTGAAACCAAGCACCACACAAGGGCCAACAAGTTCCAGGGCAAGACATACCAAGCAAATTCTCCAGCAACACAGGAACACAGCCCTGAGCTCCAAGATACAGGCTGCCCAAAGTCACCCCAAAACCATAGACATCTCATAACTCATTACTGGACAACTTCATTGCACTCCAGAGAGAAGAAATCCAGCTCCACCCACCAGAACACCGACACAAGCTTCCCTAACCAAGAAACCTTGACAAGCCACCTGTAGAAACCCACACACAGTGAGGAAACGCCGCAATAAAGAGAACTCCACAAACTGCCAGAATACAGAAAGGACACCCCAAACTCAGCAATTTAAACAAGATGAAGAGACAGAGGAATACCCAGCATGTAAAGGAACAGGATAAATGCCCACCAAACCAAACAAAAGAGATAGGGAATCTACCTGATAAAGAATGCCGAATAATGATAGTGAAATTGATCCAAAATCTTGAAATCAAAATGGAATCACAGATTCATTTTCAAAATGCTTGGCAGTCTTCTTGGTGTTAGCTGTCACTTGGGAGCTCCATTAGGGGTTCAGGCTTGGGATCTTTGTTCCCCTACAGATAGCCTCTCCACATGGCTAGATGAGCTTCACACAGCATGGAGCTGTTCAGATAGTCACATTTCTTACAAGGCAACTTACTTCTCTCAGAGCATCAAAGCAGAAATTGCCTAGTCTTAATGCCAGGGCTTTCAAGTCTCAGAATGTTACTTCTGCTGCATTTTACTAGTCAATGTAGTCACAGATCCAGCCCAGATTCAATGGGAGGAGAATTAGACTCCATGTGTTGATGAAGGTCTATAATGTCATTATGTAAGAGGGCATGTATGATAGGAACCAAGATTTTGGTCATTTTTGCAAATATAATCTACAGCTCACAATCTTCTGCATTCCTTATTCCTTCCCCTCCTCCTCTACTCAGAGGTAGCCACTGTAATCAATGTTTAAACTTCTTATTCATATTTTTATACCTTTACTAAAGTTCTCTGTAGCACAGAACACCTTTAATACTTCAAGCATTCTTTACATAGAACCAAACAAAGTATTGAAGAAATTTCACAAGTGTGTAACATGACAGAAATTCCTTAGATGTATTTATCCAAGAATCTTCTAAGGCCATTACAGTGCTAACAACTTGAGTTACACAAGTTTATCCTGTTTCCTTCTCTCAACTTGAATTTATAGTCTTGCCCTTTTAGTTATAGGTATCATGGGGAAAATAACATGGAGAAAGAAGATTCCTAAATTATGGGTCTCCTGCAGAAAAACTGAGTATGCAGTTCATCTTTAAGAGTGCATTCCAAGCTTTTCTAGGTGGAAGATCTTTTAATTTAGACCTTCCTTCATTCATATTGTTTGCAGTAACTTTTGGTTGAAAAAAAATATATACACAGAAAGTTATGCTGATCTTAGTAATGTTTATAAAAAATTTTATATATGAATCACAAATGTACCTGAGTTCATTAAAAAAATGGAATTGTGTTTTATGAGAGATTTATTATTTATACAATTTGCAGATCATTTCATATATATGTGTGTGTGTGTGCATATATATAAATTAGTGGAACTAATGATAGTAACTCTATCACACAAGATTTTTCCCCCCAAGGCTAGGAATATTTTATTACAGCTCACATTGCTATATCTTGCTTTAGCTCTGTCTTAGGTCATGATCCTCCTCCTTGCATAGTCAGAACCTGTGCCAGTGTACTTACCATCCCTGGATGTGAAGCCTGTTGACATCTTACCCTAGTTGCTGCCAAGTCTCTTGGATGAGAGTCCCTTGCTCTGGCTCCATGTAGACTCACTTTCTTCATTGTTGTCTCTTGCCTGCACTCTCGTGGCAGCCATGAAAAATCTCCCAAATGACAGTGGTATCCATACTTACTTTTTATGGTCCTTATTTTTTCACTTAAGAAATGTATTTGTATGTAAGAAATAAATGCCCCATAAGCAAAAGTTGGACTTCAGGACGTGGTTATAAATAAGTTAAAGTTTCTTCTTGGCAAAGTTAGAGTTCTGTCTTTTTAACCTAGTTGTTTCTCTAAATCTTTTCAAGGATGTCTACAATCTAGACAGTTTTAGATGTCTACAATCTAGATTTTTTTTCTTAAAACTCATTTTTGAAAAGAAAATATTAAGAAATTTACTTTAAAAATATTGTTTGATCAGCATTTTAATACTTCTTTACCAAATACTTTATTCAACAATGTATTCAATACACGTTTCATGAACAGTTATTATATGCCAACACTATTCTATGTACTTAGGATTCAGTAAATCTGGAAAACTCAGCAGTGGCCACAGGACTGGAAAAGGTCAGTTTTCATTGCAATCCCAAAGAAAGGCAATGCCAAAAAATGCTCAAACTACTGCAAAATTGCACTCATCTCACACGCTAGGAAAGTAATGCTCAAAATTCTCCAAGCCAGGCTTCAGCAATATGTGAACCGTGAACTTCCTGATGTTCAAGCTGGTTTTAGAAAAGGCAGAGGAACCAGAGATCAAATTGTCAACATCTGCTGGATCATGGAAAAAGCGAGAGTTCCAGAAAATCATCTATTTCTGCTTTATTGACTATGTCCAAGCCTTTGACTGTGTGGATCACAATAAACTGTGGGAAATTCTGAAAGAGATGGGAATACTAGACCACCTGATCTGCCTCTTGAGAAATTTGTATGCAGGTCAGGAAGCAACAGTTAGAACTGGCCATGGAACAACAGACTGGTTCCAAATAGGAAAAGGAGTTCGTCAAGGCTGTATATTGTCACCCTGTTTATTTAACTTATATGCAGAGTACATCATGAGAAACGCTGGACTGGAAGAAACACAAACTGGAATCAAGATTGCTGGGAGAAATATCAATAACCTCAGATATGCAGATGACACCACCCTTATGGCAGAAAGTGAAGAGGAACTAAAAAGCCTCTTGATGAAAGTGAAAGTGGAGAGTGAAAAAGTTGGCTTAAAGCTCAATATTCAGAAAACGAAGATCATGGCATCCGGTCCCATCACTTCATGGGAAATAGATGGGGAAACAGTGGAAAGAGTGTCAGACTTTATTTTTCTGGGCTCCAAAATCACTACAGATGGTGACTGCAGCCATGAAATTAAAAGACGCTTACTCCTTGGAAGGAAAGTTATGACCAACCTAGACAGCATATTCAAAAGCAGAGACATTACTTTGCCAACAAAGGTTCGTCTAGTCAAGGCTACGGTTTTTCCAGTGGTTATGTATGGATGTGAGAGTTGGACTGTGAAGAAGGCTGAGCGCCGGAGAATTGATGCTTTTGAACTGTGGTGTTGGAGAAGAGTCTTGAGAGTCCCTTGGACTGCAAGGAGATCCAACCAGTCCATTCTGAAGGAGATCAGCCCTGGGATTTCTTTGGAAGGAATGATGCTAAAGCTGAAACTCCAGTACTTTGGCCACCTCATGCGAAGAGTTGACTCATTAGAAAAGACTCTGATGCTGGGAGGGATTGGGGGCAGGAGGAGAAGGGGACGACAGAGGATAAGATGGCTGGATGGCATCACTGACTCAATGGACGTGAGTCTGAGTGAACTCTGGGAGTTGGTGATGGACAGGGAGGCCTGGCGTGCTGCTGCGATTCATGGGGTCGCAAAGAGTTGGACACGACTGAGTGACTGATCTGATCTGATCTGATCTGAATAATTCACATAGGCAAAGATCCAATCCTCTCACTCAACTAGACAGACGTATTGAATAAACATATAAACCTGTAGTATCTGCAAGAATAACTGACGTGGAGAGAAAAAAAAGAGTGGACAGATATGGAATGACAGATAAGGTCAGGAAATATCTCTCTGAGAAGGTGGCATTTGAGTAGACACTTGAATGAAATTAGGGGAGCATGTCATGAAGTTGTTTGGCAAAGGGTTGTGTAGGGTGAAGGCTTTCCAGGAAGAAGGACCAGTTAAGTCAAAGGTATTGATGCAAGAATATGCATGGCCTAGGAGGAACAGCAAGGTGTCAGAGTGAGAGAAGGCCTCTTCCTTTCTTACAAGAGGAAGGAAATGAAATCAGAGTGGTAGGGGTGATTCCAGTAGATTATGGTATGCACTTTGGATTATAGTCTGAAGAAGATGGAATGCCACAGATTCAAGTGCAAAGGAGTAACATTCTTTGACTCATATTTGAAAATGTAGGCGCAAAGGATTCAAGTGCAATGTAGGTGATTCTGCAGATATAGAGAAAAAACTAGTGGTTACCAGTGGGGAGGGGAAGGGAAGGAAAGAGGAGCAACACAGAGATGGGAAATTAAGAGCTACAAACTATAAAGTATAAAATAAACCACAGGATATATGGTACCACATAGGAAATGTAGCCAGTATTTTATAACAACTATAAATGAAGTATAACCCTTAAAACTGTGAATCACTCTATTACACACCTGTAATGTATAATACTGTATATAAACTATAACTCATTAAAAACTCAGAAAGCAGAGAAAAGAGATAAAAAGAAAGGTATTTCTTTGTGTATTTCATGTGATTGAGTCACTATATCCATCCTCACCTGAAATCTGTCCAGAGATGTTCAGTTACAGGAGCCAACAAGCTTCCCTCTCTCGTGCACATCAGTATGGGTCATGTTTTCTGTTACTTGCCACCAGGCACCTCCTGCCTGCTAGGAGCAGCTTTCCATGTACATGCTGTCCACAATTCTCAGGCAGTGTGCTCTCACCACCTGGCATCTCAGCATACAGGAAACAGTCACCCCAGAAAATGTGCAAACTATTTGAGGCTTAGATTTGGAGTGTTACATCATGTTCTGAGAGAGAAAAGACCACCTTTGGAGGGTACACTGTCCAAAATCCTGGAGGAATGGATCCTGAGAACTGTCAGAGAACATCACCTGGCATCAGCTGATCTCAGCTGCTCCCTGAGCAGTGAGGGCTGGGTGTCCTTCCTGAAACAGAGGGTCTTTGGCAAACTTGCTTCTGGATACTGATGTGTTTATGGTCATATCCATCAGTTGCCGGAAGCATGGGGTGGAAACTGATTCTGAATGCACAGTCTCTGTGAATACCGACATCCAGCTTCAACATTTATTTCTGAAAACGTTTTACCAGTTTGTGCTCCTTTCAGGACAGTTGGGTTCATGATGAACAGGACTACCTGGGCTTCTCTCCTTGCTTTTCTGGGGCTGGTGAACCCAAGGGGTCCCAGGGCTGAGTTCAGCTGGCAGGTACGGACCTTACATTCCAGTCCCAGTAAATCCTTTGCTAGGCACTTGAGATCTTTTAGGATTGCCATAGGATGGGCTTCCCAGAGCCTGTTCTCCCCAGTTGTCTTGATTGTCATCAGTTTGAAAGGAATTCTAGTCTACTGACCATAAGCATCAACAGCCTGCTGCCAGACTGTTGGTATCTGCATCTTAGATCCCCACCAAGGACTGTGCAAATGACCTTACCTCTCCCTGCTTCAGCTTCTTCCTCTGTAAAATGGAGATAATAAAACCAAACATACACACACACAAATTTTTAAATTTATATGTCAATGGGAGTGTGGCTTTGGTGCATTTTCAGCAGAGAGCAAATTGGATACCTGGATTCAATTCACCATCTTTACTGAAACATCTCCATTCACTTTTTTTCTTCTTAATAAATATATTTTATTGAAGTTTAATTGACTTACTATGTTTCAGGTGCACAGGTGATTTGGTTATACATATACACATCAATTTTTTTCAAATTTTTTTCCATTATAAGTTATTCCCTTTGTTGCTTATTGCATGTCCATTTTTTAAAAGTAGAAATCTAGCATTCTATTCATACTGAGTCAAACAGGTAGAATTAAAATGTCATATACTTTTTAGTTAGGCAAAAATTCATGTTTTCTAAAATATAAATATTATACATACTTTATATATATATATATATATATATATATATATATATATATATATGGAGAAGGCAATGGCACCCCACTCCAGTACTCCTGCCTGGAAAATCCCATGGACGGAGGAGCATGGTAGGCTGCAGTCCATGGGGTCGCTAAGAGTCGGACACGTCTGCGCGACTTCACTTTTACACTGCTTGAAAGGAAAGTTATGACCAACCTATATAGCATATTAAAAAAGCAGAGACATTACTTTGTCAACAAAGGTCCGTCTTGTCAAGGCTATGGTTTTTCCAGTGGTCATGTATGGATGTGAGAGTTGGATTATAAACAGAGCTGAGCGCCAAAGAATTGATGCTTTTGAACCAGGAGATCAGTCCTGAATATTCATTGAAGGACTGATGCTGAAGCTGAAACTCCAATACTTTGGCCACCTGATGCGAAAAGCTGACTCATTTGAAAAGACCCTGATGCTGGGAAAGATTGAGGACGGGAGGAGAAGGGGACGACAGAGGATGAGTTGGTTGGATGGCATCACCGACTCAATGGACATGAGCTTGGGTGAACTCCAGGAGTTGGTGATGAACAGGGAGGCCTGGCGTGCTGCAGTTCATGGGGTTGCAAAGAGTTGGACACGACTGAGCGACTGAACTGAACTGAACTGATATGTATACAAAAAACTTCGTAATCTGATTACTCTCTCTCAACTCTCCTATTGCTACTTCCTTATGAATAACCTGGAAGTTAATCAAAAGTTCTCTTTTCCAGTCCTTGTTGCCCTTGTCAACATATTTGACACTACAGCCAATCAAACCTTTAAATGAATATGAAACTTAGCAGTTGGATACATGAAGGTGGAACTCATGGAGAATTTGGGTAGAAAATATAAATTTTGGGGTTAGTCAGACTATTAGGTTGAACCACAGTATTTGTCAATTTTTTTTTTTTCAGTCAAAATTGTGCCATACTGGCAATTTCATTTACCCAAGAGTTAATAATCAAAGCAAAGAGACTGGATTAATAACTAAAAGTAATAAGAACAGTTAGGAAGGAATAGTTTGAGTACTAAAGTGCAGTCTAAAACACTCCAGCATTTGAAGATCTAGGAAATTGGGAGGAACCCATAAAGAATGTCACATAGGAGTGTGTGTGTGTGTGTTTAGTTTTGGTGTACATTCTAAGGGTGGTCAGTTGCCTAACTAGGAATACAAACTGCAGGTGTTATAATGTAGGATTTTACCAGAAGGCTGCACTCCAAAGAAACTTGTAATAGGAACATTAAGCTATTTTTAAAAAAATTAATAACAGAAATTCCATAGCACAATATAATGGATATTAGGAATCAGTTTAAATTTGGCGATATTTTAAATATATAGATATGTGAATTGGCTGAAATATTTTAAAGAAATTCCCCACTCTTACTTGGATAGGGTGTAAGAACCAAGAGAGCCTTTCAGTCTTTAATTTGTACAATGGTGCTCAAGGCATGATTCCAAAATAATGTGTGTGTTTGCACAAATCTTTTATGGATTGTGTAGTTAGAGGCTATAAAAGGATAAGGAATTGAGGCTTTATTAAGTTTTCAGAGTGGATTTTATGACTTTTTGTACCTAAATGTGTGTATATATGAATTTGGTTTCAGACATACTTTTTTTTATAACCTGGTAAAAACAATTCAGATGGAATTGCTAGCTTATGTGTGTGTGTTCAGTTGTGTCCAACTCTGTGAACCCATGGACTGTAGACTGCCAGGCTCCTCTGTCCACAGGATTTTCCAGGCAAGAATAATGGAGTGGGTTGCCATTCCCTTCTCCAGGGGATCTTTCCAACTCAAGGATCAGACCCTCATCCCGCATATCTCCTGCATTGGCAGGCAGATTCTTTACCATTGCATGACCTGGGAAGCCTATAACTATCTCCAATAATTGGCAGATACCAGTATCCAGAAGAACCCTCAAAAGTGAGCTTACATTATTTGAATCATTTTTTTAACAACATGGCTGCTGCTGCTGCTGCTGTTGCTGCTAAGTCGCTTAAGTCGTGTCTGACTCTGTGCGACCTCATAGACGGCAGCCCACCAGGCTCCCCTGTCCCTGGGATTTTCCAGGCAAGAACACTGGAGTGGGTTGCCATTTCCTTCTCCAATGCATGAAAGTGAAAAGTGAAAGGGGAGTCGCTCAGTCGTGTCTGACTCCTCGCGACCCCATGGACTGCAGCCTACCAGGTTCCTCCGTCCATGGGATTTTCCAGGCAAGAGTACTGGAGTGGATTGCCATTGCCTTCTCTGAACAACATGGCTAGTGGTGTAGATAAGTGAGGGAGATAATGAGTTAAGTGAAAATACAAAAACTAAAGCAAGCCCCAAACAAAAAAATGTGTTAAGAAGATGAGTTGAATCATATCTATTACATGGGAATAATAAGCCAATAAGAGGAAAGCTGAGAATTGACTCCTGGATTTGGCAACATGGAGATCATTGTTAATTCTAATAAAAACAGCTGTTTTTTTGAGCAATGAGGCTAAAAACTATGATTGAAATAGTTAAGAAAGACCAAGAGAATAGGAAGTGGAGATCATATGAATAGATGAATATGTTTTATGGTCTTACAGTGATCATAAGAAATGTAGATGTTGTTAAGGAAAACAAAGCAATGACCCTTTGGCATATCTCAACTATATTAATCAGAGTCTAGGCAAAAGAAGGCATACTCAAAATGGTTAAACTGGAAAGAACATAATTAAGGGAGTATTTACAATGGTGTGGGTATGGTTAAGGGAACCAGTAACAGTGTGAAGCTATTAGCATTCTAGGCCTGAAGGGGCACTGTAAAGAAACGGTACCATGAGAGACTCATGAGAGCTGGAACTCGAGGAAAGAGGCTTCTAGACAGGCGTTGTAGTCAGAGAGACACAGTATGACCAAAATTTTGGCCTAGCTAGCATAAAGGAAAGACATGTAATACACACCCTGACATTTCCCTCCTCCTTTTTTTTTTTTAATCTTTTGCCAGTGTTGTCCATTGGTCTAACTCAAAATGAAACCACAGGGCAAGGAGACCCTGGTGATGTTTTCATAAATGTCACCCGCCCAGAGCAGATCATGACAGAGGAATGAAGACAATGAATTTGGGGGAGGAAAACTGACAATACTGTTATTATAAATATTCTCTATGACCATGGGAAGTTAAAAAAAAAAAAAAGTCATAGAAGGCAGGCAACTTAAAAATCCCCACAAAGCTACTTTTCTAATATTTCTATTTACACACTTAATTTGCTGGTGTTCTTTCTGCCTAGTAATAGGGTTGGTTAACCTTTTCTGGAAATGGTCCAATAGTAAATATTTTATAATCTGAGTACAAAGAGGCAAGATTGAAAATATTATGTTGTATTTCTCTATAAGCACTTAAATGTAATAATTTAAACACATAAAAAGCAGCCATTCAAATCCAGTGGCCCATGGTTTGCCACCCTCTGGCTTAGAAAATCCTCTCTTAATTTTTCGGTAATATGGCAAGTCCAAATAAACCCTCCTCCACATGGCCTCTCATACAGTTACTCTTTGAGCTGTCGAGTGACAGAATATCAACTTTTACTAGTTTAAGGTAGTAAAATGTGCTAGCCTCAATTGAGAAGATGCTGGAGGTAAATACCAGAATCCAGAGCAGTGGGAATCTCAGAGACCAGGTGGTTTTCTACTATGGTAACACCAGAACACATCCTCTTCATCTCTATTGTCTTCTTACCTTTACTTGTGTCTTCAGTTTGGCCTCATTGTCTATTAAGAAGAGTCAACCCTCCTCACAAGAAACAATGCTTATCTGTCCTTCTTTATATAATAACCCCAGAGAAGTATTCTGCTTGACTTGTCTTGGTCACACACCTATCCTTGGATGAATGTATGTAGGTGAGGGAAGAAGCTTGTTGATGGTGGAGAGGTTCTTTGATTGCACAAGCTTGGGAGAGGAGGCCCCTCCCGGAGAGGACTTCCCAAAGGAAGGGAGAATTCTGTTGCCAGGAGATGCTATTTCGGGGAAATAAAAATGTAACAATTATAGACCAATGTGTGACATGCCAGAAGAGGGAGACGTCTGACGCATGTTGTTATCACCCACAGTATCTAACATAGGACTCGGTAGACGTTCGTGCATTTTTGATGAATGAATGACTCAGTTCCCTCAACTGGTTGTGAACATTCTCTTAACAGGCCTAGCTTCTGATCAGCTGCTCTCTAGTTCTGTACACTGTAGTAGAGAGTTTTTAATGCCCAAACATCATCTTTCCTCTAATCCCAGGAAACAAAGAGTGCCCCAAAGAGCCAGGCACACAGGAAGCATCCTGTGGAAAGAGCCCAAGAATGGGGACTACACCGGCGACAGTAACGACTCTTGTGGGAGATCCGTGCGACCTTTTGGCCGAGGCCTTCAGGACACAAGGCCCCCGCCGACAGACGCGACCCTCCCTTGGGAGGGAGGCAGAGCGCGGGGGCGGGGGCCCTAGCCTCGGGCGCGTCACTCGGCACAAAGGAGACAGCAGGGAGGCGGCCGCAGGAGCAGATCTGCGCTCGCCAGCCACTTGAATTGCGGTTACAGACCTGCACCTCCCCTCCCCCTCCCCACCCAGGCCCGCCCGCCCGCCTTTCTGTCTCCTCTCTCCCTCCGTACTGGCCGGCCCGGGTCCATTTCCGGGCTCCGGGTATTTGGTATTGATCAGGGCCGGGGGCGCGGGAGCAGGTGGCTGCGGCGCTGCTGCTCCCGGGTCCGTCTCCCGCCGCCCTTGTCGCCAGCCCTTGCACGGCGGCCCGCCCCGTTCTCCGGGCCCGAGCGCTGCCTGCTGGACTTTGCGCCGCGTCGGGCGCTGCTGCTGCTGCGCGCCGGGCCGTGCTCTGTGCAGGCGGCGGCCGGGAAGCCGGAGGCGAAGTGCAGCCCGGACCCCAGGCCAACATGGCTGAAGTCACCATCGACCAGTCCAAGCTGCCGGGAGTCAAGGAAGGTAGGGGCCGGGCCGTGGAGCGCGCGCCGGGCCCCTCCGGCTCCTAGCGCCGGGTCTTTCCCGAGGGAGGAGGGCCTTCCTAGTCTCGGGGGCCCCCCGCGGCCTTCGCTTGGCGCCCACCGGGTGCCGGCCCGCCCTGGCCGGGAGGAAATTGAATTCCGGTTCTTTTGTGGGACCTTGGGCAAGTCACCTAAGTTCTGAGCCCCAGTTTTTCTCCACCGTCGGGAGATGAGGGGAGAGGCTAACACCACTCTCATCAAGTGGTTGTGTAGAGGTTCTCTGGAATAGCCGTGCAGTTAGTGAAAGCTCCAGACCTGGGTTCCTCTGACTTATTTCTCTTATTAAAAATTCAGGCCCAGCCTAGCTGGCTTGAAGGCTAGGAAGTGGGGAGTGGTTGACGTTCAGTTCCTTGTGGAACCTTTGTTTTGAAACTTGACTCTTTCCCTCCTTCTGTCTACGTTTCCTAGCGCTGCGTCTGGCTGGCTGACTTTCCCACCTTCATTCCAGGTTTAAAAGTTTAGTCTGGGCACTGCCCAGCGCGAGCAGCCAGATGGGAAGCTGCTATAAATAAGCGTTTTCTCACAAAAAGCAGTAAGCGAAGGGGAGCAGGGGACTCATTGTGATCCTAATGTTTACTAGCTTCCTATACTGATGTCCAGATGTAAGAGCTTGATTACTACTGGTCTGGCTTGACTTCTAGCAAGAAGCCCATTGACTTCTTGCCTCTTGTCTTCATCCTAGACCTTTTATTTTTTTCTTTTAACCTGAGCTCTTGAGTGCTGGATCGCCGTGATCTTTAGTAATCTTAGGCTGTTATTTGTCCCTGGGAAGCATGGAAGTCCCAGAGTGCTATCCGGGCTTGCAGAGATTGCCTTTGTAGTGGATGTCATTTGATTCAGCTGACTCTTGTGGTCTTAGTTGTCCTGGGAAGGTGGAATTGAAAGTGATCTTTGCTTTCTTGGAACTGTTTCACTGCCAACCTGATTTGACTCATAGGGTGTTGTGGGTGCTAGGGCTGAACCCAGGATCCAAAGAAAGCTTGACTGCTTTAGGCCCCCGAGTTCCAAACACCAGGAGACAGTCCCTGGTTTTGTGTAGAATTCTTAATGCCTTTGGGCCTGTCCTGTTGTTCCTAAAGGATGTTAGTTTTTTAGGCCGGAGATTTTTTAGCAAGTGGTGTTTTTCAACCCTTGAGTTCCCATTCCTGGTTTTGATAAAGGTTCTTGCATTCATATGTAAATGATTTTTTCTTTGCACTGTCAAGGCTGGAGCCTGAGTGGTGGGAAAGGCAAATTTGCTCTTTGAAAGTCCTAGTCTTAGAGATAGTCTTTAACCTTTGTGGTATGAAGTTGTGTGTGTGTGTTTACATATATCCTTGTATATATAATGCTTCCTTCGGGGGTGTGAGGAGTAGGATAAGAATTGGAGTTCAGACACAACCTCAATTTGTAAACTGGGGCTTCCCTGGTGACTCAGTTGGTAAAGAATCTGCCTGCAGTGTGGGAGACCTGGCTTTGATCCCTGAGTTGGGAAGATCTCCGGAGGAGGGCATGGCAACTCACGTCAGTATTCTCTGGAGAATCCCGGTGGACAGAGGAGCCTTATGGGCTACATTTTACAGGGTTGCAGAGAGTCAGACACAACTAAGCGCAGCACACAGTCATGTAGTGCTATGAATTTACCTTGCTCCCTGTACATGTTAGTGATGTGAAACAAACTTGAAACTCACTTTCTATGTTTGTGTTTATATTACTCTTAGGTCTTTTGGTTTCTAACCAAGACATGAATGGTTAATTCTAGTATATTCTTTCTCAAGGGTTTCAACAAACACTTTCCATCTATAAATGCGAGATTTTTCCATTGCTAAACTCTGGCATTTAACTCATTTGGATTGGTTTTCGTTTTACACAACTTGATGTGAGGCAGTCCAGTTTATATAATATGGTAAAGTGGTATGGAAATTTATGTAGCTGTTTCATTAAATTAAAATTACATATATTAATTTACTTTGAAGGTGGTCAGAAATTGTTGAGAAGATCTTTGTTTTTGTAAGCATGTGATTTTTCTGGTTCAAAGATCATCAAAGGAAATGATACACTATAGTAGGAATGTCCTAAAGGCAGTGTGGTTTTTGTTCTGGGAGGTATTCACATCTAATAAAGTGTATCTTTCTCTAATATAAGTCTTGATTATAGTCTGGTTGCTCCCTAATGATTTTTTTTTGGACCCTAATTAAAGAAAATAAAGTTGGTGACCATGATTGGGTAAAACATACACAAACATTGAGACTGTTCTTAATATTGAAATTCTAACTCAGTTTGAAAAGGAAGTTTAGTAATAATTTGCTTAATATTCTGGCATAGATTTTTAAATTCTAGTTTTAAAAACTCTCTACTTCTCTTATTAGTGTAAACCTTTATATACAATTACAATTTGGAATCATTGGGCAGATTCCAGTAGAGACTGAGAAGAACAATGCAGTGGATGTCTGCCCCTTCCCACTGCCCTTTTCTTTAGGAAGGGACTGGGCGCCCTGGGACTTTTTTGTGAACTTCTCAACAGAGGTCATGGTAGCGGCTGACTTTAGGGAAGGGGAATATTTGAAAACTTTTTTCTTCTAGGTTAAAAATCTAACACTTGCTTAGTTTTAAGATGGTCAAAGATACTCATCATTCGAACAGACCTTTGAAAAAATAACTACTGCAGTAGTTTTACCTTGGGAAATCCCTCTTAAAATAGGAGACAGAGATGTGTTTGAGTTCATTTGTAGTGAAAAGAATTAAGTCAAGAATTAAGTCTAAGATGAATTTTAACATACATCATTGTTTCTGGGTTTTAAAAGCATTTTTTTTTTGGAACATCTGCATACTTTTTGTAATGGAAATACTGTTGCCATTGTTTAGAAATAATGCTTTATTTCTTTGGAAACATTTGAGGTTCTCTGCTACAAGATTTGAAATAATTCTCAACCATTTTTTTATATCAGTAGATGTACATCTCAAATGCATCATGCAATTTGTGAATGCTAGACAAAAGTATTCTCCAACAGAAAAAGGTTCCAACAATATTCAACATTTTTTTTTTAGTTTAGATCAAAGCTTTTTTTCCCTTAAAAAAAAAAAAAAAGAGCACTTTCATTAGTTAACAAACTTAGATTTTTGGTCAGTTTTAGCTTCTTTGCTGAATTTTCTTTCTGAAACCACAATCCAGACTCCCCACTTTTTGCTCTCTCCAGTCTGATTCCCATCTCTGTGTGTCTGATTCTTTGTGACCCCCAAGGACTGTAGCCTGCCAGACTCCTCTGTTCATGGGATTTTCCAGGCAAGAATATTGGAGTGGATTGCCATTTCATTGTCTAGGGGATCTTCCTGTCCCAGGGATCAAACCCATGTCTCCTGTGTCTCCTGCTTTGGCAAGCGGATTCTTTATTGCAGAGACACTGGGGAAGCTGCTTCCATAGCTCTACTTAGTTTTAATTGCCGACTGCTAATCTTGCTCTTTCCCATATTTAGCAAAGTTTTCACATTATCTTAAGATTTTGGTCTGAGAGATGGTAGACTGTGCATCAAAGCCATTTCTAGACTCTTTAAAGTTTATTAACTCCTTTGCAGTTTTTTAGTCATTAGCGTTTTCCCACTTTTAAACATTGAGCACGAAATATACAATCTACAGTCCTCTCATCTACCAGGCCAGCCTTCTTTCTTTTTTCCTCTCAGCAGTAAGGGAATTTATTATGTATTATGTATTTTTACTGCCCTTCAAATGGGAAGTTCCAACATCTCCAAAGTTAGTTTACTTGATTAGTATCTGATGAGCACCTGTGCACTTGTGGTAGAGACATTTCTTGAAATGAAGGTAGCTAGTAGCTATTCTGAGAGCAAATTCTTTTTCTTTAAAGATCAAAGTTAATGCATTTTCAGAAATATGCCTAGAAAGCACTGATTCATTTTAGGTCCAGAACACCATAGTGGCAAGATGAGGGTAAATTAAATTAATGGCGTAAGTCTAGAACTTTAAGCAGAAAGATATAAAATTATGTCTGTTACAGTAAGTTAATCAAGTAGTCCCAGAGATCTAAAGCATGTGGCATGCCCACAAGACACATAATGTGATGGAGGTCTCTAAGAGGTCCATTTTCTGGCTCTCAGACAAACTCAGTTTCTCTTTTCCTCAAAATTTCATAGGTTTTTTTGGGGGTAGGGGGGTGGTTATTGTTTTTTAATGAGACCTCTGCTAAATCTTGACTTAGGTATATGTCTTGTTTTTCTTTACCTTGATCTGGCTTCAGATCTTTCACATAGCTGGCAAAGATTCAGCAAATATGTGAATGAATAAATGAGTAAATCATAGACTACTAAATGCTCTCTTAGTTTAGAAATCCTATCTCTGGCATAATTTCCTGTTCCTTCTCAGAGCATAAGCTCTTAGAGGGCAGAGATAATGCCTTTTAACCTTGACATCATGTATCTTAGTGCCACTATTACAGTTATGAAAATGTTTTATGTATTTTTTTTAGTGGTTTTTTTTTATAGATATGCCTTATAAATGGAATCCATACAAAGTTATGATAACATAGAAAGTAAAAAAAAAAGTCATTGCATGCTCTTCATTGTGACTTTGAAGGTAATCATTATTAAGAATAAAATTTTAGTAAAAACATTTTTGAAAATGCTATTTGGTGGTTTGAATTTTTTTTTGAGTAATAGGTTTACTTTTTTCCCCCCTTGAGGTAAAATGCAAAGCAGTATCATATAATTTGGAAGCTGAAAAGAACCTTAGGTACATATTTTTTAGAGATTTATGTGTGTCACCCATTGTGTGAGGGTAATTTCACAGTAAAAAGTGCCCTGTGGTGGATGGTGTGATCTTGACTGTGCTGGAAAGGCAGTCCTAAAGAGTTCAAGGAGTTGTTCAAGGAGTTGTTGTAAAGAACTCTTGAAATTCCACCCGGAATGCCTCTCACGTTGCTATATGCAGGTATGTAGTACCTTCTTAAATAAATGCAGTGATTTTTAAAAACTGAAATAGCTGCTATTTGTAAAATAAAGATTATTTTAATAATTCAAGAAATGCCTTTTTTTTAAAACTGACAGGTACATAAAGGCCAACTTCTCCCTTGTGGGAAACTATTAGAAACCACTGCTCCACCAGATTTTCCAGATGAAAATCTGAGAGCCAGGAAGGGGAAGTGAGTTGTAGTAAACCCCTTAGACTTAACATATCTAAAAATTGCCACATAGGGCCTAAATTTAGAGAAGTTTAGAGCTGAGTATTCCACAGCTCAGTCTTCCCTCCTCTCTCCTTTTTCACCTTCCCCTTCCTTTCCGTCTCCTCCCTTCGTCGCTCTTCTTTTGTTCCCTCTCTGTGTTGTTCTCTCTCTTTTCAGTTATTCTGTAGATAAAAAAGAATCACTCCTGATGTATTTCCTTAATGGGTGCGTGTGTGTGCTCAGTCATTCAGTTGTATCCTTCTCTTTGCGGCCCCATAGACTGTAGCCTGCCAGGCTCCCCTGTCCATGGAATCTCCCAGGCAAGAATACTGGAGTGTGTTGCCGTTTTCTTCTTCAGGAAATCTTCCTGACCCAGGAATCGAACCTGCATCTCTTGTGTCCCCTGCATTGGCAGGCAGATTCTGTACTGCTAGAGCCACCGGAGAAAAACAATGGTATAAAAATAATGAGTGGCAAAACAATTTCAGAGCTTTTTCTCAAGTTGTTTTAGGGATAATGTTTGATATGAATGTTAAAAAGTTGACCTAGGTTTCATTTTATTTTTTAATTAAAAGCTTTTTTTTTTTAGGTTTTTGTTTTGATTCAGCAAATGAATTGCCGCATGAACTACAGGAGGTCATATTCCTGCCTCAGTGGTTTTTCCTACACAGAAGATGCATTTCCTCTCTGTACACTCAGCCTGAAGGGGCTAATGTTTAGAGGCTTGGATATTTTAAGACGATTAAACATACTGTGGAAATAAAGCTGTGGGCCATTATCTTTCCTTAGTTCTCTTCAGAGATGTAGAGTTTTGATTGAGATAAGTGAATTTTTGCCTCGGTAACAAAAAACAGTGTGATACCTCACACTTTTCTTGAAATCCCAGTTTTTTAAGTAAAGGAGTGTATTTTACAATTAACTACCCTGAGCTATAGGGGGGAAAAATAAACCTTATCACAGCTATGTTTGCAATTTCAGATGTAGCCACTGGAAGGATTGTTGGATTAATACTTTAAGCTGATGACCTATTTAAAAGTGTCCTGTGCTTCAAAACTGTAAAATTAGGGTGCCCTAGATCCTAAATAAGAACTATAAAGGATAATTGGTCTTATATACCTTGGGGTTATATAGACTGTTTATTCCTAGATGTTTGAATTTAGAAATCAGTATAAGAATTTCTAGATACTGTTGTGTGGTTTATGTGCTGTGCTTAGTTGCTCAGTTGTGTCTGACTCTTTGTGACCCCATGGAGTGTAGCCCACCAGGCTCCTCTGTCCATGGGGATTCTCCAGGCAAGAATACTGGAATGGGTTGCCCTGCCCTTCTCCAGGGGATCTTTCCAATCCAGGGATTGAACCCAGGTCTCCTGCATTACAGGCGAATTCTTTACAGATTGAGCTACCAGAGAAGCCCAGATACTGTTGTGTTGGCTAAAACAGAAGAGTTTTTCAGTGAGCTGGAACAGAAGACCCAAACGAACTTTTTGGCCAACCCACTGATTACGTTCTTTGCAGCCAAATAGATAGAAACTGTATAATCAGCAAAAATAAGACCGGGAGCTGACTGTGGCTCAGATCATGAACTCCTTATTGCCAAATTATTATCAGACTTATATTGAAGAAAGTAGGGAAAACCACTATAGACTATTCAGGTATGACTTAAATCAAATCCCTTATGATTATACAGTGGAAGTGACAAATAAGTTCAAGGGATGAGATCTGATAGAGTGCCTGAAGAACTAGAGGCAGTGATCAGGACCATCCCCAAGAAAAAGAAATGCAAAAAGGTAAAATGGTTGTCTGAGGAGGTCTTACAAATAGCTGAGAAAAGGAAAGATATACCCATTTGAATGCAGAGTTCCAAAGACTAGCAAGGAGAGATAAGAAAGCCTTCCTTAGTGATCAGTGAAAAGATATAGAGGAAAACAATAGAATAGGAAAGACTAGAGATCTTTTCAAGAAAATTAGAGATTCCAAGGGAACATTTCATGCAAAGATGGGCACGATAAAGGACAGAAATGGTATGCACCTAACAGAACCAGGAGATATTAAGAAGAGGTAGCAAGAATACACAGAAGAACTATACAAAAAAGATCTTCATGACCCCGATAACCACTATGCTGTGATCACTCACCTAGAGCCAGACATCATGGAATGCAAAGTCAAGTGGGCCTTAGGAAGCATCACTACAAACAAAGTTAGTGGAGGTGATGGAATTGCAGTTGAGCTATTTCAAATACTAAAAGATGATGCAGTGAAAGTGCTGCACTCAATATGCCAGCAAATTTGGAAAATTCAGTGGCCACAGGACTGGAAAAGGTCAGTTTTCATTCTAATCCCAAAGAAAGGCAATGCCAAAGAATGCTCAAACTACCTCACAATTGCACTCATCTCACATGCTAGTAAAGTAATGCTCAAAATTCTCCAAGCCAGGCTTCAGCAATATGTGAACCGTGAACTTTCAGATGTTCAAGCTGATTTTAGAAAAGGCAGAGGAACCAGAGATCAAATTGCCAACATCCGTTGGATCATCGAAAAAACAAGAGTTCCAGAAAATCATCTGCTTTATTTACTACGCCAAAGCCTTTGACTGTGTGGATCACAACAAACTCTGGAAAATTCTGAAAGAGATGGGAATATCAGACCACCTGACCTGCCTCCTGAGAAATCTGTATGCAGGTCAAGAAGCCACAGTTAGAACTGGACTTGGAGCAACAGACTGGTTCCAAATAGGAAAAGGAGTACGTCAAGGCTGTATATTTTCACCCTGCTTATTTAACTTATATGCAGAGTACATCATGAGAAATGCTGGGCTAGATGAAGCACAGGCTGGAATCAAGATTGACAGGAGAAATATCAAAAACGTCAGATATGTAGATGACACCACCCTGATAGCAGAAAGCGAAGAAGAACTAAAGAACCTCTTGATGAAAATGAAAGAAGAGAGTGAAAAAGTTGGCTTAAAACTCAACATTCAGAAAGCTAAGATCATGGCATCTGGTCCCTTCACTTCATGATGAATAGATGGGGGAACAATGGAAACAGTAACACACTTTATTTTTTGGGGCTTCAAAATCACTGCAGATGGTGACTGCAGCCATGAAATTAAAGGATGCTTGCCCTTGGAAGAAAAGTTATGACCGACCTAGACAACATATTAAAAAGCAGCGACATTACTTTCCCAACAAACGTTCATATAGTCAAAGCTATGGTTTTTCCAGTAGTCATGTATGGATGTGAGAGTTGGAGTCTAAAGAAAACTGAGCACTGAAGTATTGATGCTTCTGAACCATGGTGTTGGAGAATACCCTTGAGAGTCCCTTGGACTGCAAGGAGATCCAACCAGTCCATCCTAAAGGAAATCAGTCCCGAATATTCATTGGAAGGACTGATGTTGAAGCTGAAGCTCCAATTCTTTGGCCACCTGATGTGAAGAACTGACTCATTGGAAAAGACCCTGATGGTGGGTAAGATTGAAGGTGGATGGGAAAGTGGACGACAGAGGATGAGATGGTTGGATGGCATCACTGACTTGATGGACATGAGTTTGAATAAGCTCCTGGAGTTAGTCATGGGCAGGGAAGCTTGACGTGCTGCAGTTGATGGCGTCGCAAAGAGTTGGACACGACTGAGTGACTGAACAGACTGACTATTTTTAAAAGGACACCACAAACACGCATACTCAAAGTTTTTTTTTTTTAAGTATGTCACTATTTCAATAAAACAAACACACACATTAAGATATGTAGGTCTTCATATGATATTGGTAACCATACACTGACAGAAAAGCACTGAAAACTTTCTAATAAACCAGAACCAGTGTAAAACCAGTCTTGCTTATATATCAGTGTTTTTTTCTTTTTAGCCAGGCTCATTGATGTGTAATTCATGTACAGTAAAAGTTCTTCTTAATGTGCAGTTCTGAGTTTCACAAATGTTTGGTCTTGTAACCACCACAGCAGTTAAGATATAGAACAATTGCATAACCCCCAAATTGTTCTACCCCTTCCTCCCCACCCCAACCAACCACTGATTTGTTTTCTGGCCTTGTACTTTTGCCTTTACAAAAATGACATATAAATGGGATCACGCAATAAATAGCTTTTTGTGTTTGACTTCTTTCACTTAGCCTAATACATCTAATACCATGTGTATATCAGTAATTTTGTTCCTTTTCATTGCTGAATTCTAGTGAATGGCTGTACCACATTTGCTTATCCATTCACTAGTTGATGAATGTTGAGGTGTTTTTACTTTTGGTGGTTATAAATAGTCTCTATAAACATTTGCATACAATTTTTTTTGTGTGTGTGAATGTGTTTTCACTTCCCTTGGGTTAGCACCTGTGCTTAGGTGCTCAGTCATGTAAGACTCCTTGTGACCCCTTGGATTGCAGCCCGCCAGGTTCGTCTGTCCATGGGGATTCTCCAGGCAAGAATACTGGAGTAGATTGCTATGCCCTCCACCAGGGGATCTTGCCAATCCCAGGGACTGAATTTAGGCCTCCTGCATTGCAGGCTGATTCTTTACCAACTGAGGCACCAGAGAAGCCCAAGAACACTGGAGTGGGTACTCTATCCCTTCTCCAGGGGTCTTCCTGACCCAGGAAACAAACTTGGATCTCTTGCTTTGAAGGTGGATTCTTTACCAGCTGAGCTACCAGGGAAGCCCTGGGTTAGAACCTGGGGTAGGATTACTGGGTTGTATGGTGAATATATGTTTAGCGTTATAAGAAACTACCAAACTGGTTTTCAAAGTAGCCGTACCGTTTTGCATTCCCGCAGGCAGTGTATGTGAGCTCCAATTGCTCTGCATCCTTGTTTGTACTTTACATTGTCAAGATATATTTAAAACATTTTTAAGCGATTTTCTTAAGGGTTTAAATTCTGGTTCTGTTGTTTTGTAGCTGTGATCTAAATTTTAGCAGTGTAATATTACCTCCTGTGGCTTTAATTTGCATTTCTGTAATGACTAGTGATTGGAGACTCTTCTTGTGCTTATTTCCTATTCTTACATCATTTGTTGAAGTGAGTGTTCTGAAGTTTGCCTTTTAAAAAAATCAGGCTGTTTTCTTGTTAGAGCTTTGAGAACTCTTTATGTATTTGAATTCAACTCTCTTTTCAGATAATATTGTGTAAATATCAGTGGTCTTTGAACCTTGGTGCAATGTTAGGAGCTTTGCTGTGAGCAGGTTCCTGCTCTACTTGATACCAGCTGAATCTCTTGGAGATGGTCCCAGGAAACTGTAGTCTTTTATACCCAGATTATACATTGGGCTTAACAATGGACATTTGGAATATACTGACTAAAATTACTGTGGCCACTGTAACGCAGGGATGCATCCTACCCTACTTTAATTTTTTGTTTTTTTTCAGTAGCAACTCATTACCTTTATCAGGGTTAAAGAATGGCAGCATGTTTTTCCTTTTGGTAATTGAAATTTGTTCCTCTAGGATAGAAGTTTGCAAACTATGGCCTGTGGGCCAGTCCAGCTACCCACTGCTTGTTTTTATACAGTGGAGCTGAATACAGCCTTTATATTTTTAAATGATTGAAGAAAAAGAAGAAGAAGAATGTTTTGTGACAGGTAAAAATGATATGAAATTCAAATTTCTGTGTCTAACGTTTTATTGGATCATAACTTTGCTCATTTGTCTACATACTGTCTGTGGCTGCTTTTGTGCTGTAAAGGCTGAAGTGAGTGAGTAATGACAGCACAGACTATGGTCAGAAAAACTTACATTGTTTACTCTCTGTTACTCTGTGGAGAAAAGATAATTTCTCTTGGACCATTTCAGCGAAACCTTTTAAAAACTTCCCTAATTGTTTTTTTTTTTTTTTTTTGATGCTTCATTAATCACTATAAACATCAGTTATCAAACCTTTTTTTGATACAGTGGTGCACTGTTGGAGATTGTTACTGGTTGAACCCACGCGACAGCATGTATTATTTTTGTAGTGATTTTTACAAATAGACTTACATCTGATTTTCATTTTTTAAAGAAGAACATGTGCTTCTTTAAAAATGTCTAGGTACTTCAAAATTGATTATCAAAGTAGAAACCATATGTAAAGTAAGAATAATCCATTTGCCAGTTCTGAGTAAGGGCCAGTGGGGCTTTCATGAGTGAAGTGTATGAGTAAACAAGTTCAACTTTTGAAAAATTTGCTTATGATTCTTAGTTTATTACTTATTACTGACTCTCTTCAAAACACGCAAACTAACATTTGCATGAATGAAGTGTCACTTTGTCTCTTGGAAACTTGCATCAGAAGTACCTAGGTTAATTTACCACTAAACTTTGAAGGCTTAATGTGTGATGAGCATTTCCAGTCCTGATACAGCTTCTCAAGGACCAAAATCAGGGGAGTCTCCCCTGGACTTTTTGGCTGTTATTTTTCCAGTGACTCATAAAGACTGAGTCACTTTCCGTTAACACTCAAGGACTTTAATTGCATTTAGTAAAAGCAGGGATGATTTACAAGGATATCTTTCCCCCTTCTCTGCCTCCTCATCAACATTTTTTTTTTTTTTTTGTATGTTGACTATATAGAGAGTCCGTGGTTTACTTTAAATATGATACTCACTAATTTTTGAGTTGCACTTTCCATTAAATACCTTAAAATATTGGCTTTTTCTTTCATATTATGAAATTCTGCAAAATTCAGAACGTTAGAGTTGGCAAATACATTCAGAATTTTTTTTATTGTCTAGATGGGAAACCAGAAGTAGAGGAGGACAAAGAAGGGACTTGATTAAGATTCATATCCTCCCATCTGCACATGTTCAGTTTGGCCTAACATCTGCCAGCATCTATTTTAGAAAGGATTTTGCACTCTCAGTGTCTGCCTTTACAAACGTTCCTTATCCTGTTAGTGATTGCTGGATTCTAACTTACCATATCTGCTTCTGTTGTTTCCCCAGTTTTCCATGGTCAGACCTCATTATTTTATTTAAATTGGACTTTAGCTTACCCATGAAGCCTTTCTTTTTTTCTTTTCTCCTTGTAGTTTCCCCATGAAAATGCCAAAGAGCTGATCTTTGAAAGATTATTTCAGTTATGTGTGCGTGTGTTGGAGGGGAGAAGCTGGAGGTTTAGAAAATGGTTAGTTAGGGAGCTATTATCAATAGGACTCCAGTTTAACGTGCTTTCAATATCCCCAAATTCCAGGAACTTGGTTGCAGTGGCACTCAGGCTCCTCAAACTGGGATACCTATTGAGGTAAAGCAGCGCTGCCAAATCATTTCTAGGACAAACCCAGACACTTTGTGAGTAAAAAGGGCAATTTTAATAATTGTACCAGAATAGATATATAAGAGACTGCTGAAATACCACAGGCGGTTGGATATGATGATCAAGTGAGGTCCTTGTTAAAAAACCCTGTCTGGATATATAAAGTTTTCATTGACACTTACAGCATAAAGAATACCTGTCTCCCATAGACTGTCTTGAGATTCTTAATGGGTTTTCTATTTCATAACTGATACTAAATGAAACATGAAATCTGTTCTATAGAAGGTAGTAGGATTAAAGTTTCGTTAAGCTGTTCATAAATTAGTTCCCCAAAATTCTGCTTTTAGTTAGTTTTCTTTTTGTTTCCTGTTTATCTGTTCTCCCCATATATACCCCTTGAAAGTGGGGAATGGGTGTTGAAAAGATTTGTGCAGCTGAGGAGAGGTAAGAAATGCACACATTTCTGATGTAACACAACTATCATTCTCTTCATTTTAAAAGGAGTAGGAAGCCACCATTTTACTCTGTACGTTTCTGCTTATGTATCTTTTCAATAATTGAGCTCCTCCTGGAATTATTTTGCAGTATTTGCTCTAGTTTACCGATACATTAAATAATTTGTCCAGGTTGAAGTCAAGCTTGTGTAAAATTTAGTTTAAGCAGACTAACTTCTTTGGAAAGAGAAGTATTTTGAACCTAGGCTTGTAAGACTTGGTTTCACATTTCCTCATTACTATTCATTTGATGTAAGAACTCAGAGAAAACACTCAATGTCGTTCTTCAGTTTCCTTATCTATTTATTGGAAATAACATTTACTATGTCTAATACATGGATTTTCCATGAGAGTTAATTGAAGAAATGGATATGAAAATTTTTGCAAAGTGCAGTGTTGTATATTTAGTCTCGGTGATATTACTGTTCAAGTTACCCTATAATACTCCCACTTCTCTTTTTTTCCAGACCATTGTTCTTTGAGCCCTAATCCTTGACATGTTATTTCCTTCTATACTATCCAAATATAGCCTGTTTCTCTCCACTCATCCTCTCATCACCTCCTCAGGCCCAGCTCAAATGCTGATTCTCTGTTAAATCTACCCTGCTTCTTTGCTGTGTGTCTCCTTAACCTACTTTTGAGGTACTTAACTTCCTTAAGCCACATGTCTCACCCACTGTATTGGTCTGTTGGCTCTCTGTCAAGACAAGACTGGTAGCAGGCTGGTCTCAGTACTTTCTGGGGATCCTTATTCATAGGAGATACTCCAGAAAACTTGTCAGACTATCTGACAGGCCGACTGACCTGAGCTAACTACTCTAATGACGCTCGAATAAGAGCTGTGATCATTTGCATGATACAGTGGGACTGCAACAGAGGATTAGAGGCAGTCTTTCACTTTTAGTTGCATGAATTTTCCCCATCTCTCAGGTTTCTGTAGGAGGCTGATTGGTGTTAAGGTTAACTCAAGGCCTAAACACATAGTAGGTTCCTTTGGAAACAATGATCTTACCTGTTTATGGGTTAATTTTAGTTATGTATGACCATATTACTGTGTGTAAATTTTCCAGGATTATGATATGGTAGCATTTTGTTCCTGTTACTAAAGGATCCAGGTAGTTTCTTAGACGGCATTGGATTCTATTCAGAATTTTTATGTTTACTATTTTCTTCTTTAGATTTATCCTTAGGAAGAGGGGTCAAAGTTTTAACAAAACAGGTCACATATAACATGTATTTTTAAGTTCTTGATTATGGAGGAGATTGTGAAGAATGTAAAAGTTACAAGTTAGAAACTAAGAAGATGAATGTACAAATTGTAAACTTGGTATGGTTTACGAGATCAAGAGAGAGTAGGAAGGCATGAGCAAAAGAGCTCAAGAGTTTCTTGCTTTGGAGGTGGATATGTTTAATTCATACTTATCTGAGGATGGTTTTGTCAATTAGGACATACAGTTTAGTCTGTTTCAGCTTCATTCTGATGTATTAAAAATTAACCCTTTTAAAAACATACTATGCTACAAAAACCAATTTATATTGGTAATTAGATATTATAATGGTATTTTTAAATCATCAAAATGACTTTGAATCCTTAAAAAACAAATGAAACAAGTGAATGCTCTAGAGCAGAAAAGGTATTTGGACAGCTTGTCTTCCTGTTCGCCGATGCAGGCTGCCTCTGATTTTCTTTCACTTCCTCTGCAGGGGAATTACATGATAACCACATATACTGTATTGAAGCCAATTTCAGTAACAACACATAGAGAAATAAATCTAAGGCATCTAGAACCCATTCTTGGTGAACTTAAATTTGGTGATCTTCAAGATTTCTGAGTATGGAAGGTATTTGCTTTCCCAGGCTGTGCTCCGATCATCTGGCCCCAGGTTAACTAACCTTTTAATAAATTGCACAGTCCACAGTTGAGTTCATTGGACAGTAAATGAATCTTAACATGGTCTCATTTTATCATGAAATTGAAGGTTCTGTGAGAACCACTAGTTTAGACAGGATGAGTCTGCCTTTTGATGTGGCACTCCCTGGTGGCTCAGACGGTAAAGCGTCTGCCTGCAGTGCGGGAGACCAGGGTTTGATCCCTGGTTTGGGAAGATCCCCGGGAGAAGGAAATGGCAACCCACTCCAGTACTCTTGCCTGGAAAATTCCATGGACTGAGGAGCCTGGTGGGCTACAGTCCATGGGGTTGCAAAGAGTTGGACATGACTGAGTGACTTCACTTTCACTTTTCAGAGTGAACAAAAGATTATTTTAAGATTTATTGGTTGTTACTGGTGGCTCAGACAGTAAAGAATCTACCTGCAGTGTGCGAGACATGGGTTTGATCCCTGGGTGGGAAAGATCCCCAGAGAATGGAATGGCAGCCCACTCCAGTATTCTTGCCTGGAGAATTTCATGGACAGAGGAACCTGGTGGGCTACAGTCCATGGGGTTGCAAAGAGTAGGACATGACTAAGTGACTAACACTTCCACTTTCAAAACTACTGTGGGTGGTGGTGGTTTAGTCAGTCGTTTGTGTCCGACTCTTGTGATCCCATGTAGTGTAGCCCGCCAGGCCCCTGTGTTATAAAATTTCCCAGGCAAGAATACTGGAGTGGGTTGCCATTTCCTTTTCCAGGGGATCTTTCCGACCCAGGGGTTGAACCTGGGTCTCCTGCATTGCAGACAGATTCTTAACTGACTGAGCCACCAGGGAAGCCCACGGTATAAATATGTAAAAGCAGATTTTTGCCCTTTTGGTATGGCAAAAATAAGAAAACCATCAGCAACAGTGAAGAAAACAATATCTGGTATAGAAGAAAGTGTAACAGTCTTCCTGTGTGGATAGTCTATATAGGCTGTGCTTATCACGTTTTTAGATGATGTGCTTATATACTAGAGACAAATGTATATAACTTACACTGAATCAACTACACTTCATACTACTAAGTTGGAGGAATTATTAAAAATAATTTGAACCGTTTCCTTAATAGGTCAGGACATTGAGGTTCTGATTTTGGAAAGTTCTGACTGGTATCTGGAATGAAGAACTGGGCTTTTTGTACTTCAACCCGGGAAAGAGATATCTAAATGCATGTAGCGTTTTGGTATCTTACTGAATTTTTGTATAGTAAGATACCAAAATGCCATGTGGATTTGGCAGAAAGCTTTTACAGTTCAAGGAACAGAAATTAGGAAAATTTATCTAGTTTTAGGCATGCGGTATTTTAAATCTACATGTTAATATATTGTTTAGATTTTGACTAGCTCTACTTCTACTCAATAGTCTGCTGTCCCACCATACCTGATGGTGATACTTGGATGATTCTTATATTTTGATAAACTGTAACTACATGACTTTCACATAGAATTCTTCTTTACTTTCTAATCATTAATATTCAACTGAAAAAAGTTTGGTGTGGTGGAGCTTATTAAACATTCTAGGCGTTCTGATTTTCTTATAACTCGGGCCCACAGTGTATATGTGTGGAAAATGTGTTCTCCCTCATGAGAAAACCTATAATGTAGGAAAGAGCTATTGAAATGTGGTCAACTGTTGATTATATTGTAATTCCTTGCCAGGAAATATTTTCATGCATTCATAAGAGAAAGTAGTGATTGCTTATTCCATTATAGATTCTGTATATAGGGAAGTGATAGATCTGTGTTAATCAGTGACTTAGTGGGACCTGACTAAAAGAAATACTTAATAAAAAATAACTAATTATAAACATTCATTAATTCTGATAAAAAAGTGTTAGTCACTCAGTCATGACCAACTCTCTGCAGCCTCATTGATTGTAGCCCACCAGGCTCATCTGTCCATGGAATTCTCCAAGCAGGAATACTGGAGTGGGTAGCCATTCCCTTCTCCAGGGGATCTTCCCGACCCAGGGATCGAACCTTTGTCTCCTGAATTGTAGGCAGATTCTTAACCATATGAGCCACCAGGGAAGCCTCTAATTCTGATGATACCAGTAATAATTGGAAGTTCCATTTATTGAACTTCCTCTTACTGAGTGACAGATATTTTCTTTGGCCCTTCATTACCTAATTTAGTCCTCACAACATTTATCTTCATTTCACAGAGGAGAAACCTGAGGCTCAAAGAGATCAAATAACTTGTCTAAAATCTTTTAGCCAATAAGAATGCAGTATTTGAATCCTGATCTATATAGCTCTAAAGGTGTTTTTTCTTTTTTGAAACACTTTTTAAACATTAAAAATCCAAATCAGAACCATGATGCCATTTTATGTACTCTGTTTACTTTTGTGTGGTTGAAGAAACCTCAGCATACTCCTTATTGGAATTTATTACTGAAGTTCAATTTTTGCTTCTCTCTTCCATTCACAGAGTTTCCAGTTTTCTTTGGGAATAGAGGACAATCAAAAGTTCACATCTAATTTAAATACCACTAAGGTGAATAAAGATTTCTTCCTCAAAAAGAAAAAAAAAAAATCCCCTCTGATGAACTATCAATACACGGAAACCCAAAGTGATTGATAGAATCCATTCTTAAAATCTGCACACATCTCCCTGTTACCTGCTTAGGAAGTTTCTGGCTGTACTGTGGAACTCAGGCTCACTTCTTCCAATTTGCTGTTGGGTCCTTAACCTTCTTCTGTATAGAGTATTTCTAGAAGAACTCTGATTTTAATGTAATCCTGCTTATAAGAGAAATCTCCTGGTATTCCAAGGAGGCAGTCCCCTAGTAAGTGTAAAAACAGTTGATCTAGGAATGTACCCATGATCTTAAGATACTTTACCAAAAAACACATTTTGTCAGTAAACATGACCAATTATTGAACATATGGCAGCATATCAGAGTAAGATTCCAGAAATCTCGAGATCACCCATTTGTGGCAACCCACTCCAGTACTCTTGCCTGGAAAATCCCATGGACAAAGGAGCCTGGTAGGCTGTAGTCCACGGGGTCGTGAAGAGTCGGACACCACTGAGTGACTTCACTTTCACTTTTCACTTTCATGCATTGGAGAAGGAAACGGCAGCCCACTCCAGTGTTCTTGCCTGGAGAATCCCAGGGACGGGGGAGCCTGGTGGGCTGCCGTCTATGGGGTCGCACAGAGTCGGACACGACTGAAGCGACTTAGCAGCATACTTTGAGATTTACAAATTTCCAAGATTACTGGAAATGTGTGTAGAATTCTGACAAATGGTTATCACAGTGAAACTGTGAGTGTTGCAGTTTGCCTTATGGGAACAGATTGTAAGAATATTTTTCCTATACCTACTTATCCCATGAGCAGTTTTTTGTTTTTTTTTTTAAACTTTGAGTATTACTGTTCTCTCAAATTTTTGAAGCTGAAATGAATTTACTAATCCTAACATGAAAGTGCTAGCTAATGTATCTGCTTAAAGAAAAGTTGAAAGTGGAAATGTCTGACTCAAGGATAAATAAAACTTGCAGTAGCTAGTACTTAAGGAAACTTGTCATATGAAGCCAATAAAGGCAAAATGGTTTTTCTTCCCTTGGTGTAAACTTGTACTTAAGTTGGATTGGTGTGATCTTTTGGGTTTTAATGGGCATGACTGGGTTTATCCTACAGAGGTTTAAGAAGATGGGTGGCTTTTCTTTCTAGGCTAAGGCAAACAGAGAAACCAAACCATTTGAGGCCTGCCAAACCATTTGAGGGCTTAAGTGCCAGGAAAAGTGCCTCAAATAGAGGAACAGAACATTGTAGTTTCTTTAGGGATACATGGAGTAAAAATTAAAGAAATATTTTTTTTTTCCTATGAGGATATAAATTGCTTTGAAAAAATTATCTGCCACTGCTTATCTAGGGGTATTTTACCCTTTTGAAGACCCCTGTGGTTATCAGTGGTCTTTTGTTTTCTACATGAAAGGTTTATCTCTGTTGAAATAGTTTGTACTTTTTTTTTAAAAGAAATCGACACAATGTTGTAAGGCAATTTTCCACCAGTTAAAAAACATGTAAGAAGTACAAATTTCCTCTGATGCTTAAGTACTATAATGGTTATTATTACTCTTATTACAGGTGAGCAAATGTAAATGATATTAATTTATTTGCAATTATTCATCTGGTGAGTGTTAGAGCTAGTATTAGAATCTAAGTAAGCTTAGTCTTGGTTAAAGTGCATGTGTATGCAGTAGGTATTCACAGAATATCTCCTTATGCAACACACTCTATGCAACACACTCTATGCAACAACACCTCTATGCAACACACTACAGAAAACACTGTTTAAGAGATTCATATTTTCCAAAGTGTAATTTGATAGTCATCTTTTTTATGTTTAAATATGAAATTTTATAAATCTATTTGGAAATCAGCTGAATCATTTTAAAGCAGGAGTGCTATTTTTTTAATCATTTTTATGTAATGTACACAGTAATTAGCTGCTGTGTAAATTCATATTTTCCTGAATTGTTCTGAAGCGAAGCACCCATGTAAAATGTAATTGTTCTTTAAGAAAGCCACCAAAAACAGTAAATTTAGAAGTCTTCTCTGGTTATGATTAATTTGATTTTATAAGACAGTTGAAATTCACAAATGCGTTTCTTTGCTAATGAGAATCCAGCATTCTTCGGTGAATAATCAGTAAGGTATTAGAGATCTGATAAGTTTATTTAGTAGCAGTTCTATTTCACAGAATCAAATTACTGTAACTGTATTGAATTAACAGCTCACTTTCCTTTCCAAGAGGATATTTGTTCACTTTGTTTCTGTGACTATATCTGCGTAGTGATTACTTGATAAATGTAGAAAATCTCTTTTTCTTTTCATGTGGCTGAGGTTAGCAAAACTACCATCACGTTAAGGCTGAGGAAAAGAAGCATAAAACACTTTGAAATTAAATCAGTAGCTACTACAAGACTAGAACTATATTTAGGGTCATTGATTGTCCATACTGGCAAAGTGAGTTATATCTGTTGGTTAAAACATAAGCATGCATTCTCTCTCTCTTCTTCTTGTACATACACACATATACACACATACATTCACGCACACGATTAAAATGGTTTTAAATGCTGCTGAGTGACCTGGTTGTCTAAACTGATACCGTCCTTTCTAGTAGTATTGTGGTTATTGTTCTGAGCAGTGTTGTCCAACAAATTTTCCATGGTGGTGGAAGTACTCTGTATTTCTCACTGTCCAAAATGGTAAGCATCAGTACCACATGCCTGTTTAGCACTGGAAATGTGGCTAGTGAAACTGAGGAATTGGATTTTTATAATTTAACTTTCAGATCAGATCAGATCAGATCAGTTGCTCAGTCGTGTCCGACTCTTTGCGACCCCATGAATGGCAGCACGCCAGGCCTCCCTGTCCATCACCAACTCCTGGAGTTCACTCAGACTCACGTCCATCGAGTCAGTGATGCCATCCAGCCATCTCATCCTCTGTCGTCCCCTTCTCCTCCTGCCCCCAATCCCTCCCAGCATCAGAGTCTTTTCCAATGAGTCAACTCTTCGCATGAGGTGGCCAAAGTACTGGAGTTTCAGCTTTAGCATCATTCCTTCCAAAGAAATCCCAGGGCTGATCTCCTTCAGAATGGACTGGCTGGATCTCCTTGCAGTCCAAGGGACTCTCAAGAGTCTTCTCCAACACCACAGTTCAAAAGCATCAATTCTTCAGCGCTCAGCCTTCTTCACAGTCCAACTCTCACATCCATACATGACCACAGGAAAAACCATAGCCTTGACTAGACGAACCTTTGTTGGCAAAGTAATGTCTCTGCTTTTGAATATGCTATCTAGGTTGGTCATAACTTACCTTCCAAGGAATAAGCATCTTTTAATTTCATGGCTGCAGTCACCATCTGTAGTGATTTTGGAGCCCAAAAAAATAAAGTCTGACACTGTTTCCACTGTTTCCCCATCTATTTCCCATGAAGTGATGGGACCGGATGCCATGATCTTCGTTTTCTGAATATTGAGCTTTAAGCCAACTTTTTCACTCTCCACTTTCATTTTCATCACGAGGCTTTTTAGTTCCTCTTCACTTTCTGCCATAAGGGTGGTGTCATCTGCATATCTGAGGTTATTGAGATTTCTTCCGGCAATCTGATTCCGGCTGTGTTTCTTCCAGTCCAGTGTTTCTCATGATGTACTCTGCATAGAAGTTAAATAAGCAGGGTGACAATATACAGCCTTGACAAACTCCTTTTCCTATTTGGAACCAGTCTGTTGTTCCATGGCCAGTTCTAACTGTTGCTTCCTGACCTGCATACAAATTTCTCAAGAGGCAGATCAGGTGTTCTGGTATTCCCATCTCTTTCAGAATTTTCCACAGTTTATTGTGATCCATACAGTCAAAGGCTTTGGCATAGTTAATAATGCAGAAATAGATGTTTTTCTGGAACTCTCTTGCTTTTTCCATGATCCAGCAGATGTTGGCAATTTGATCTTTGGTTCCTCTGCCTTTTCTAAAACCAGCTTTAACATCAGGAAGTTCACGATTCAGATATTGCTGAAGCCTGGCTTGAAGAATTTTGAGCATTACTTTACTACCGTGTGAGATGAGTGCAATTGTGCGGTAGTTTGAGCATTCTTTGGCATTGCCTTTCTTTGGGATTGGAATGAAAACTGACCTTTTCCAGTCCTGTGGCCACTGCTGAGTTTTCCAAATTTGCTGGCATATTGAGTGCGGCACTTTCACAGCATCATCTTTCAGGATTTGGAATAGCTCAACTGGAATTCCATCACCTCCACTAGCTTTGTTCGTAGTGATGCTTTCTAAGGCCCACGACTTCACATTCTAGGATGTCTGGCTCTAAGTCAGTGATCACACCATCGTGTTTATCTGGGTCGTGAAGATCTTTTTTGTACAGTTCTTCTGTGTATTCTTGCCATCTCTGCTCAATATCTTCTGCTTCTTTTAGGTCCATACCATTTCTGTCCTTCATCGAGCTCATCTTTGCATGAAATGTTCCTCTGGTATCTCTGATTTTCTTGAAGAGATCCCTAGTCTTTCCCATTCTGTTGTTTTCCTCTATTTCTTTGCATTGATCGCTGAAGAAGGCTTTCTTATCTCTTCTTGCTATTCTTTGGAACTCTGCATTCAGATGTTTATATTTTTCCTTTTCTCCCTTGCTTTTCGCTTCTCTTCTTTTCACAGCTATTTGTAAGGCCTCCCCAGACAGCCATCTTGCTTTTTTGCATTTCTTTTCCATGGGGATGGTCTTGATCCCTGTCTCCTGTACAATGTCACGAACCTCATTCCATAGTTCATCAGGCACTCTATCTATCAGATCTAGGCCCTTAAATCTATTTCGAACTTCCACTGTATAATCATAAGGGATTTGATTTAGGTCATACCTGAATGGTCTAGTGGTTTTCCCTACTTTCTTCAATTTAAGTCTGAATTTGGCAATAAGGAGTTCATGGTCTGAGCCACAGTCAGCTCCTGGTTGCTGACTGTATAGGGCTTCTCCATCTTTGGCTGCAAAGAATATAATCAATCTGATTTCGGTGTTGACCATCTGGTGATGTCCATGTATAGAGTCTTCTCTTGTGTTGTTGGAAGAGGGTGTTTGTTATGACCAGTGCATTTCTTGGCAAAACTCTATTAGTCTTTGCCCTGCTTCATTCCGTATTCCAAGGCCAAATTTGCCTGTTACTCCAGGTGTTTCTTGACTGCCTACTTTGGCATTCCAGTCCCCTATAATGAAAAGGACATCTTTTTTGGGTGTTAGTTCTAAAAGGTCTTGTAGGTCTTCGCAGAACCGTTCAACTTCAGCTTCTTCAGCGTTACTGGTTGGGGCATAGACTTGGATTACTGTGATATTGAATGGTTTGCCTTGGAAACGAACAGAGATCATTCTGTCGTTTTTGAGTTTGCATCCAGGTACTGCATTTCAGACTCTTTTGTTGACCATGATGGCCACTCCATTTCTTCTGAGGGATTCCTGCCTGCAGTAGTAGATATAATGATCATCTGAGTTAAATTCACCCATTCCAGTCCATTCAGTTTGCTGATTCCTAGAATGTCGACATTCACTCTTGCCATCTCTTGTTTGACCACTTCCAATTTGCCTTGATTCATGGACCTGACATTCCAGGTTCCTATGCAATATTGCTCTTTACAGCATCGGACCTTGCTTCTATCACCAGTCACATCCACAGCTGGGTATTGTTTTTGCTTTGGCTCCATCCCTTCATTCTTTCTGGAGTTATTTCTCCACTGATCTCCAGTAGCATATTGGGCACCTACTGACCTGGGGAGTTTCTCTTTCAGTATCCTATCATTTTGCCTTTTCATACTGTTCATGGGGTTCTCAAGGCAAGAATACTGAAGTGGTTTGCCATTCCCTTCTCCAGTGGACCACATTCTGTCAAATCTCTCCACCATGACCCTCCGGTCTTGGGTTGCCCCATGGGCATGGCTTAGTTTCATTGAGTTAGACAAGGCTGTGGTCCTAGTGTGATTAGATTGACTAGTTTTCTGTGAGTATGGTTTCAGTGTGTTTGCCCTCTGATGCCCTCTTGCAGCACCTACTGTCTTATTTGGGTTTCTCTTACCTTGGGCGTGGGGTATCTGTTCACAGCTGCTCCAGCAAAGCGCAACCATTGCTCCTTACTTTGGACGAGGGGTATCTCCTCACCGCCGCCCTTCCTGACCTTCAATGTGGGATAGCTCCTCTAGGCCCTCCTGGGCCCGCAAAGCCAGGGCTCCGGGTAACTCCTCTAGTTGCTGGCCCTGGCCTCGGGCGTGGGTTGCTCCTCCAGGCCGCCGCCCCTGGCCTTGGGCGTGGGGGCGTGGGGGCGTGGGGTAGCTCCTCCTGGCTGTCGCCCCTGACCTGGGATGCAGGGTAATTCCTCTGGTCGCTGCACCTGGCCTCAGGCATGGGTTGCTCTTCCCGGCCGCCGCCCCTGGCCCTGGGTCAATTTAAATGGATAGCTATATGTGACTAGTAGCTGCCATAAACAATGTGAAAACAATTTTTTTTCTGACCCTAGTGGATAGAATAATGGATGGATAGAACATACAGAATTGGTTTAGTTTAAGGAAATCTTTTCTAATACCTGTTCCATCTGATGCTGGGCTGTCTGAATACCTCCTGACTTGGGGTTTTGGAGAGTTGTAACTTTGCTTGGGTAACTTTTTTATTTTGTTACTGCCTGTACAGAAGGGTTTGGCTTCAGAGCACCATTCCATAAAGTTTATGCCTGTAGCCCAGAAAGCTTGTGAGGTACTTTGTGGGTATATATTTTTTTTTAATCATTTATGATAACTTGAGTCAGATATTTCCTAATGGAAAGTCTTCCCTCTGTCCAACAGTTCTACCGGGATGAGTAAAATTTGCTGTGTTTTCATCCTGCTACCTCCCTCCCTGTTTTCACTGTCCTTTTTTTCAGTATTTTTCTCATCACCAATGTTTCTCCCTGTCATATGGAAATTTCTGACTCAGCCATTTTCACTTTTCCAATAAGCTACCCAGTTACTCTGTGGTCTCTGATAATGATGTAGATGGTTTGTGATATTAAAGTAGTGCTTCTGATTTGAGGACATATTATCTCAGCATTTTCAAACCCACTTGCCTGCAATCTAGTGTGTCTGTGGTTAGCTATAATATATCTCCTTGCCAAACAAGTGGTTTGGGTTACTGAGGTTTTCATTTAACTTTGAATTGGGAGAGGTTGAGGGGGTGCGGGGAGAAACTCAGGAACCTATTTTGATAAATTGCATCAGAGTTAAATGTTTGGATTAAATCACTTATTCTGCATTTTAACATCTCTTTACTGAGTTCAGGCTTGTGCTTTTTATTAAAGCTGTGTGTATGTTTGTATATATGTAGACACAAGTTTAAAACTCATACTTAAACTGTATATGAGTCTATTATATAACTTAATGTTTGCTACTAAAGTTAACTGACCTTGCTTTCATGTTTGGTGCTAGTAAAGCATTTCTCTTCAGTCAGGAACTGGTGTTTTTTCTCCTTTTTGATAATGGGAACTAAGCATCTTTACATATTTTCCTGATTGCTTTGGTTCTCAGGAATATCAGATACAAATTTGGGGCCTCATGTAGACTTTGTTTTTGTTAGCATACTTTTTTCCTTAAAAAAAAAAAAAGCTTATTCTCTAGTCTTAGGGAAACAGTATTAATATAATTAAATTGAGTAAATAAACATTGCTACTGCAACTTGTTTTTTCCTCTAGTAATATTTGCTGCTTCACCGTTTAGATACTTAAATAGGATTAAAAACATACATCTATCTTTTAATTATAAAATGTTATAAAATATTATGAAAGGGATTATGAATAATAAGATTCTCTTTCATGATTTTAGGGTTAGGGTTAGAAATAGAATAAATTAGAAAATAAAATATAAACATGTTTTAGAAGAAAAATAAGCTACATTATAGTCCTACAGTACATAATGAGTGTTAGGACTTTGATGTTTATTCTTTCTAGTATTTTCTAAATGAAATTTAAATTGAAAAACCAGATATTTCTACCGTAGTCCATGTACCCTGTAGTGTACCTGTGTGCTCAGTCATGTGTGACTTTTTGAGACCCTATGGACTAACCTGCCAGGCTCCTCTGTACATAGAATTTCCCAGGCAGGGATACTGGAGTGGGTTGCCATTTCCTACTCCAGTGGTTCTTCCCAACCCAGGGATCAAACCCACGTCTCCTGCATTGGTAGGCAGATTCTTTACCGCTGAGCCATCTGGGAAGTCCCCTGCTCTGTAGTATGGGCATATACTAGACAGAGGCTCAGAGATCAGCCTTGGGCTCTGCCCTTATTGTGTCGAGTACCTTCAGGACTTCCCTCACCTGGGCATAGCTCATGTAATATCCCACGTGAATAGTCATCTATCATGTATGTAAAATAACAGACTTCTGAGTGCCAGTGGTTTGTACAAAGCATCTACGTACATTCTAGGAAAAGGTGAGTGCTCTGAGGCTGAAACTAGGCCCAGGGAATATCTATAGATTAGCAGGAGAGTCCTTCCACAGACAGTTTTGTAGTTGTCTGAAAGCTATACGGAAGGGAGGTGGACTTCCTGTGGTTAAATATTTAGGAGGAGTCCAAATGATTATTTGGACAGGATACAGTTGGACATGGCAGCTACTCACACTCTTTCTGATAATCTGTTTCTATAATTTTAAGAAAGTGATGAATCAGTCAGCACCTGTTTATGAACAATAACTGACACGTAGAAATGTTTGAGGAAACTTGGGAACCTCAACCTATCATCCAGGAACTTTATTGTTTTCATGATATTTTGAGGGGATTAAAGCCTCTTGATATTCTAAGACATTTTAAATTTCTGATCAAGGTGGTGACTTTGTAGATCAGATATTTGGTGCAGCTTTGCAGAAAATCTTGAGTTACACTGTTCTGGTCTTTGTGGAGTTTTTTATTAAAAAGGGTAGCTTTCTGTCTTTCTGTAATGTTTATGGAAGGGTAATTAATCTTGAAAACATCTTTCTGTTACTAGACTTCTTAAGACTCCCCCTCTACCTCCCTCTTTTTTTTGTCTCTGTCAATTTTGATTCGTTTTCCATTCACCTTAAACTTATTAACATTTTCTAATCTTCAGGACTATTTAGCAGCCTGCACCTCCAGTATTCTTGCCTGGAAAATCCCACGGACAGAGGAGCCTGGCAGGTTGCAGTCCTTGGGGGTCACAAAGAGTTGGACATGGCTGAGCAACTGAGCACAATTGTAGAGGACTTCTGAGGACGTGAGCCAGTTTTTTCAAATGAATAACTCAGGGCATTAGCTCCAGATTCTGAAAATTCATGCCAGCACTTTAGTGCACAGTGTGTTCTGCTTCAAAACACCATGTACATCCTATGTACCCTGTCAGGTTGATTAGTTTAACAAACATGTCCTCATGTATACACATTTTTCATAGCCCTGAGGTCTAATCTGAAAGTGCCACATATTTAACTATGTGATTCTTGGCATGTTATCCCAACTTTCAGAGCCTTATTGAGTAATGTGCTTAATTGTCATCTAAAGGAACCAACAATTAACCACCTTCCTGAGTGTACAAATTTTCTAGGTATTCTAGGAGTCTGTCAGGTCATTATCCTTTCCATTATAATACATCTGAAATCTGGATGTTGGAAACAGAAACCCTTTACTGTCACTTATGACTGTGTGGGTATATGTGAAGCTTCTTAGCTTTGTTTTGGTGGAGAATCAGGATGGATCACACCTCCAAAAAATACAGAATTTCATGGCACGTTATTTACACTAGTCATTTTTCTCAGGAGCCATCCTTTCCATAGGGATTTATCAGAAAATTATTATCCTAGGTACTGGGATAAACGTTAGCAAGAAGATCATAAGATATTTTTCTGCCTTTCAGGGTCTTGAATGTTTGCTAGGGGAAAAAATGAATACATGTATTTATAATATGATTAGTCCTCTAGTATTATGTTTGTTACATTTTATGAAATCATTGGGGAAAAGAGCATAAGTAAATATGCTGGGTTTTGCAAAGTGTCAGTTGTGATGGTTTTGGTTGTATGTCCTGTAGGATTGGGTTCATAAAGAGGTGACATTTGAATGACGTTTTTCTGAAGGTTGATTATGAAGTTTTTAGAGTGGAAAGGTGCCACAGGCAGAAAGGAAAGGGTCCCTACCTCCACCATGTATATAGTGGTCACTGAATTCCCCTCAGACTTACATGGCTCTCCTGTTCTGTGCGTTTCACACCCACACTGACCAACCAAGAAAAACTCAAACCAAAACCAATAACCATAAAAATCCCCAAACAATTGACACATTGGTTAATGATACTTGATGCCCTGATCAGTTGTACAATATGTGGAATGAAAATCTTTGCCTTTCACAAAGGAATTGCAGAAATCTCTATGTACTTTGTGGGTAGTTTAGTAAGTAGGGGTAATTATACCAAGGATAGTAAGTACAGGAAGGTGGATCTGATTTAATTACCATATTTTATAGATTTCTGCTGAGAAGGATCCTCTGTCTCCCAGACAGATGGAGTAACCATATAAATTGAAAAGAACAGGAGATTTGGAGAGTTGAGATCAGAAAAGTAACACTTCTTTCCATTGGCTACTTTTGAGCAGGAACAAAGTAAATGAAAATGGAGCAGCTGTGTTCTCTCTGTCATACTGTACCTCAATTTTGTTCATTAACACAAGATGGAAATTAGAATCACTAAAAGTCAGAGAAGGATCAAAGGTTTCAGTTACCATTTATCCCTGAAAAATCAATTGCTCAAGCATTATTCAGGTGTTATTCTAGTTGTTTTCAGCTTTCTACCTGAAAGTGGGAAATTTCACTTTTCAGAGTGACCCAGGGACTCAACACTATTTTGAGGCTCCTAATTTTGGGGTTATTTGGGGACTCATAATTGGGGCAAGTGGTTAGGAGAGTGTTTCCGTTAAGAGACAAAGCTGAGCATCTCTAAGAAGCTGATGGTGGTGGTGATGGATGGGGGTTGGTTTTGGAGTTGGTTTCAGTGGTGGTGATGTTGATGTCCCCTTACTACCTATACATAAACTTTGCTGGGATTGAGAATATGGAAGATTTGGCATTAGGATGAGGTCTGTTCACAGTTTACCTGCCTCTCATTTCTCTTCTACTGAGGCAGTTTTATTAAAACTTTAAATACAGGGAAAAGACTCTTCTTTAATGGTTTAGAGACATTTCTCTTGTAGGGCAGTGAACAAGAACTTAGCGATTTACATATGCTATCATTTCTTGGTTAAAATTGTCTTTAACAACTATTAGACACATTAGTCTGAATTCATTAATACTGTCTTACCAAAGGAAAGGAAAGCCATTGATTTTTGGATGGAGATGGGGGAAAGTTGTTAGATCCCAAAGGGAGATTTTCCTTGGAATTTCCCACTGCAGTTACTACCTAGGGTTTTTCTTATAGGTCATCTGTGAAGCACTGTACAAATGACAGGAATTTTATTTTTTTTTTTTTTGGTCCTTGCTTTTCAAAAGTGAACATAGGCCAACTGTGATTGTTAGTGAGATAAAGTAGACTGTGTCCCATTTTTATTGCTCTATTTTAAGACTTGGAATCCACCTTCTGACCTGAATTTTATTTCGTCCTCAATTTCAAAGAACCTAACTCATATTTGTCTTATCTTAATTAGTATTTAATAGTACCACTCTTTTCTGACATACTTAAATATAGACCCATTTCTTCTACGAGTTCTGTGAACAGAAGTATTTGAGGCGAGAATAGTTCAGTTTGGTTTCCAATTCATGTGCTCATTTGTTGTGTTATTTTGGTCAAGACACTTTATTTCTCTGAGCCTTGGTTTCCTCATAAATAAAGTGAGGATACTGACAAAACCTCTGTCTTCAGAAGGTTAGGAGAGGTAGGTGTGAAAGGGCATTGTGATCCCCAAAGTACTTTATCAGTGTCAATTGTAGTTGACTGTTATTACCAAACTTTTCAAGACAAAACATCTTCCCCATGCATAGAATGTGTACCCATGTGTACAGAAAAAAGGAAAGCAAGCCTAAACCCAGCTCTCAGTGTTGAGTATATATTCCATCTGCTACTAATAGCATTTACACTAAAACAGAATAATTCACAAAATTATACCAGAACATAAAAGGTAATACAGACGGTTGAAAGATATAGTTTCTAGTGAATGTATTACTAATCTAGGCATTTTTATGTGGGAGGAAGCTTGTTAAGATTGAGTCATAGCAATTGTATTTTCAGAATGTTTGCAATGTGGGTAAAAAAATGACAAAGGGGAATGACTTCTTTACTCCTCTTTTAGTTTGTATGGTTAAATGGTCCCTCTGCTAAGAATGCTTACCGCTTAAACCTTTCTGTGACATTGGCTTTGTATCTTAGCTACTTTAAAGGTTTCCTCATACAGCTTTGCAGGTCACCTCCACTCCTTGTACCTGTCCCTCCCCTTCATCCCCCTTCATAACAAGCATAACTGCTCCATTGTTCTGTCTCCAAAGAATTTTCTATAGGTTTTTATGTGTGTTTGCGTCACTTAGTCATGTTTGACTCTTTGTGACCCCATGGACTGCAGCCCACCAAGCTCCTCTGTCCATGGCATTCTCCAGGCAAGAAAACTGGAGTGGGTTGCCATCCCTTTCTCCAATAGGTCTTTATAACCTTTATCAAACTTACTGTTTTGTCTGTTAACCTGTCACTTCCACCTCCTTGATGACTTGTAAATGACTTAACCCTTCTAATAATAGAATTCAGCAAATGTTTGTTGAATAACTGTGTTAACTAGGTGAATACTGTGCCATTTATTTATTTAAGGGGATCCTCGGATGAGTGAGAATCATCTTTCTTTTTGAGGAAAATAGGTGGGAGATCTATAAATCTTACTTCCCATTTATGAGACTTGCTTGCTTTTATGTAAACTGTTCCACTGTATATATGTACATATCTGAATTTTAAAAACCACTAAAACTCTGTTCTTTTCATGGGAAGGGAAGAGGTTTCTAGTTTTTATTTGAATGTTTGGATAATTTTACAGCCTCTGTGATGCTGTCATCAAAAACAGCTTAATTCTTTCTATTCATAAGATATCGTCTTCATCCTTTGTCTATGGAACTCTGACTTTTTTTGACCAGTTTTTCTTCCTTTTTTTTTTTCATTTAATGAGCATCTCCATCTCCTGAAGTCTTACTTTATGCTATATCCAGCACTAATTGGGTGGAATACATAGAGATTGCAGGGTTGGATGAGAATGGAGAATGATGCAGTTGGCTATTCATGGCAAAAAGATAGCCTGAGATTAGGGTGAATGAGAATGAACATGGGAGGGAAAAGTTTGAGAATAGGGAGGGTAAAAGCCCAGGGTCCAGTGGTTCCTCTTAAATGTGCCTACAAGGAAACAGTCAGATAAGTTGATGCTCTTTATTCTCAGTACAATTTCTAGCTGTTTGCTTCAAAATAGGTTAGAGGAGGAGGAAAGATCCTGTCTGAACTTGTCCTGACTGAGTAGTGTTTTCTGTAATTCCCAACCTGGTTACTGATTTACAGAAGTGGCTGGTTGTGTGACTTCCCCATCTTGAATTAGAGTAGAAATGCAAAGAATGTAGAGGCTGATTTTGAAAGGCACTAGGGAGGACTATCACAGTAATCCAAGTCTAGGCCCCAACCAGTAATGCTGAAGAAGCTGAAGTTGAACGGTTCTATGAAGACCTACAAGACCTTTTAGAACTAACACCCAAAAAAGATGTCCTTTTCATTATAGGAGACTGGAATGCAAAAGTAGGAAGTCAAGAAACACCTGGAGTAACAGGCAAATTTGGCCTTGGAATATGGAATGAAGCAGGGCAAAGACTAATAGAGTTTTGCCAAGAAATGCACTGGTCATAACAAACACCCTCTTCCAACAACACAAGAGAAGACTCTATACATGGACATCACCAGATGGTCAACACCGAAATCAGATTGATTATATTCTTTGCAGCCAAAGATGGAGAAGCTCTATACAGTCAGCAAAAACAAGACCAGGAGCTGACTGTGGCTCAGACCATGAACTCCTTATTGCCAAATTCAGACTTAAATTGAAGAAAATAGGGAAAACCACTAGACCATTCAGGTATGACCTAAATCAAAGCCCTTATGATTATACGGTGGAAGTTCGAAATAGATTTAAGGGCCTAGATCTGATAGATAGAGTGCCTGATGAACTATGGAATGAGGTTCGTGACACTGTACAGGAGACAGAGATCAAGACCATCCCCATGGAAAAGAAATGCAAAAAAGCAAAATGGCTGTCTGGGGAGGCCTTACAAATAGCTGTGAAAAGAAGAGAAGCGAAAAGCAAAGGAGAAAAGGAAAGATATAAACATCTGAATGCAGAGTTCCAAAGAATAGCAGGAAGAGATAAGAAAGCCTTCTTCAGCGATCAATGCAAAGAAATAGAGGAAAACAACAGAATGGGAAAGACTAGGGATCTCTTCAAGAAAATCAGAGATACCAGAGGAACATTTCATGCAAAGATGGGCTCAATAAAGGACAGAAATGGTATGGACCTAACAGAAGCAGAAGATATTGAGCAGAGATGGCAAGAATACACAGAAGAACTGTACAAAAAAGATCTTCACGACCCAGATAATCACAATGGTGTGATTACTGACCTAGAGCCAGACATCCTGGAATGTGAAGTCAAGTGGGCCTTAGAAAGCATCACTACAAACAAAGCTAGTGGAGGTGATGGAATTCCAGTTGAGCTATTCCAAATCCTGAAAGATAATGCTGTGAAAGTGCCGCACTCAATATGCCAGCAAATTTGGAAAACTCAGCAGTGGCCACAGGACTGGAAAAGGTCAGTTTTCATTCCAATCCCAAAGAAAGGCAATGCCAAAGAATGCTCAAACTATGACACAATTGCACTCATCTCACACGCTAGTTAAGTAATGCTCAAAATTCTCCAAGCCAGGCTTCAGCAATATGTGAACCGTGAACTTCCTGATGTTCAAGCTGGTTTTAGAAAAGGCAGAAGAACCTGAGATCAAATTGCCAACATCATCTGGATCATGGAAAAAGCAAGAGAGTTCCAGAAAAACATCTATTTCTGCTTTATTGACTATGCCAAAGCCTTTGACTGTGTGGATCACAATAAACTGTGGGAAATTCTGAAAGAGATGGGAATACCAGACCACCTGATCTGCCTCTTGAGAAATTTGTATGCAGGTCAGGAAGCAACAGTTAGAACTGTCCATGGAACAACAGACTGGTTCCAAATAGGAAAAGGAGTTCGTCAAGGCTGTATATTGTCACCCTGTTTATTTAACTTATATGCAGAGTACATCATGAGAAACACTGGGCTGGAAGAAACACAAGCTGCAATCAAGATTGCCAGGAGAAATCTCAATAACCTCAGATATGCAGATGACACCACCCTTATGGCAAAAAGTGAAGAGGAACTCAAAAGGCTCTTGATGAAAGTGAAAGTGGAGAGTGAAAAAGTTGGTTTAAAGCTCAACATTCAGAAAACGAAGATCATGGCATCCGGTCCCACCACTTCATGGGAAATAGATGGGGAAACAGGGGAAACAGTGTCAGACTTTATTTTTGGGGGCTCCAAAATCACTGCAGATGGTGACTGCAGCCATGAAATTAAAAGACACTAACTCCTTGGAAGGAAAGTTATGACCAACCTAGATAGCATATTCAAAAGCAGAGACATTACTTTGCCAACAAAGGTCCGTCTAGTCAAGGCTATGGTTTTTCCTGTGGTCATGTATGGATGTGAGAGTTGGACTGTGAAGAAGGCTGAGTGCCGAAGAATTGATGCTTTTGAACTGTGGTGTTGGAGAAGACTCTTGAGAGTCCCTTGGACTGCAAGGAGATCCAACCAGTCCATTCTGAAGGAGATCAGCCCTGAGATTTCTTTGGACGAATGATGCTAAAGCTGAAACTCCAGTACTTTGGCCACCTCATGCGAAGAGTTGACTCATTGGAAAAGACTCTGATGCTGGGAGGGATTGGGGGCAGGAGGAGAAGGGGGCTACAGAGGATGAGATGGCTGGATGGCATCACTGACTCAATGGACGTGAGTCTGAGTGAACTCCAGGAGTTGGTGATGGACAGGGAGGCCTGGCGTGCCGTGATTCATGGTGTCGTAAAGAGTCGGACAGGACTGAGCGACTGAACTGAACTGAGGGAGGATGTATAAAAAATTATGGATTAAGCAAGTAGTACTTCGGTATAAATGAGATGATGATTTGGAAGTTTTTAGTAAACCTTAGAGGCTAACTCTCTGTGTATTGCAGCATAGCCTCATGCAGGTAGGGATTCGTGTACATATTTGTCATCATGGAAGATCTTCTAGGTTCTTTTCTAGCTCAGGCCTTACCCATATTTTATGGGTACCAGTTTAGCCTCTACTGTAATAAGATTGAAGGTCAAATAACAATAATTGAATGTGTTTCAGCCTTACTTTTTAAGTATTAAGAAATGATTGACAGGAGTCATTAGTAAGTTAATCTAAGTTCATAAATTCCTTGGCTTATTATGATATGTCATATATGTCATCATGTGTTTGGTTTAGTAGTGTGTGCTGCTACTGAAATAAGAGATGTGAATTTTATAAGTTTTTATACTAACAATTCTAGTTGTAGAATTTAAGTGTCATATATATAAAACATTACAAAAAGTACAGAAAACATAGAAAATAAATATATATAAAATATACCATATAAAAACCCAGGAACCTACCACCTGAATTTAATAGATATTAATATTTTTCCTTATTTGCTTCAGTCTTCTCTGTTTGTAAAACAGTGGAACAGGGTATGTGGTAAAGGCACACTTGCTCATGTACTTGTGTCTCTAGGGTCACCACTGTTCTCCATTCAGTTATATCACTGCCAAATATTAAAAACTTATATTTTTGCTACAGGCATATGTATCCGTAAACATATTTTTAATGTCATGCTGACTTCTTCACATGGTTATCCACATGGAAAACTACACTAATTTTATAATTTTTATTTTATTCAGCATAATATTAAAAGCATAGAAAAAATATATTTTTGACATAACTTTTTGCCCTAATAACATAAATTGAAGTGGCTTTTAAGCTTTTTTGAATGTAATTGCAGAATGATAATTTTTTACATTGTGGCCTAATGCATGTCACATACGCATGTATGTGTATATAATGCTGAAAAAGATTTCTCCAAACCATAGTTTCCTCTATTGTGTGTGATATACTCTATTTTCCAGGTTGTTCATTCTGAAATGCTTGTCCCAGGCTCAATAAATTGCTTTTATCATCTAATAATAGATTGCCATCCATGGTTTGAAAAACATTAGTAATCTAAAAAATTAGTCTTAATCTAAAATTAATACTGCCTTTAGTTTGCAAATAATAAAAACTTTTGTAGTTTAATAAATGTGCTTCAGATAGTAAGGTAGTGTGACTCAGCAGTAAAGAAACCATCTGCAGTTCAGGAGACACAGGAGCTGTGGATTCAATCCCTGGGTCAGGAAGATCCCCTGGAGGAGGAAATGGCAATCCACTCCAGTATTCTTGCCTGGAAAATCCCATGGACAGAGGAGCCTAGTGGGCTACAGTCCATGGGGTCACAAAGAGTCAGACACAACTGAGCAACTGAGCACTCATATTAAAATAGCATTCTTCTGCAAGAGGTTTGATTACATTCATTTTGGCTAACTCATTCTGAATATTTGTTTTCTATGAACAATATCCATGCATGTCTAGCCATTTAATTAATTGATGTTAATTTATTAATAGCTAAGTGTTTTAGAGAAAGCATCTTAGTCTTTGTATCTCCTTTCAGTCTGTCCTGACTGTGGTCTTCCATGAATCCAGGAGGGCTGTCATGGCGTCAAGAACAGAAGGAATTCTTGCTTGTCCAAAAACTGACTCCCAGCCCTGCCACCAACAGTCTGTGTATAAACCCTTAATAACTCCTTTCTTCCTTGTGGGCCTCATTTCCTCACCAATTAAACAGAAGGTTTAACGAACTCTTCTTAAAAGTAGGTTCATTCTGTGAAATATGGGAGAACTTTGACCTGGGCCTCAGTTATTAAAATTTTATGAGCATATATCTGGTGTGAAAGAATAGGACTTTCTATTGAGATTGCTGGTTTTGAGGTTGCATTTGAGCCAGGGGTCAGCAGGTCATATTTGGTTTAATATGATTTTGAGACAGAAATGATTTTCCATCATAAAGCCTTTTCAGAGTAATCTGATGTCTCCAAGCTCTGCCTGCTTTTTGGTTTCATTATCTCTCAACTAGGGACAGGGCTGTGTGAATGTGTATGTGAACGTTCATAAGTGCTAAGAATGGCAAAGGAATATTTCTGCATTCTGTTTTAATTAAATGTCCTTACAGACAAAACCAGAGCTGCAGGAAAAAATCTGTAAACTCTGGTAAAAGCCCTGGAGGACAGGTTCCTGAGTCCTACACATGGCAGGCATCTGAGGCTTTGGGAACTTTGCTCTTTAATGTGAGGTACATGTTTGGAATAGAGTAAGGATATATCACCTAAGCCACACATCCTTAAACAGAACAGTATTTTTCATGACAAGAGTCCTTCGTGTGTGTATTTGCTTTAAGAAAGAGTTTTAAATTACAGTTTGGGTGGAATGAACCTTTAAGACCATCTCTTCCTATTGGTGTCTAAAAAAATAGTCCAGGAAATACTCTGGGTGGCTGTCCCGGTGGAGGCAGTTAGTGGCAGATGCTTAGTTCCAAGGTTCCTACTGTCTTTTGGTTTGCGGATTCTTTTTAGGTATCTCTACATTTAGAGAAACCTAGAGAACCAGTTCTAACTCATGTGTGAGAGTGTAGACCCACTGAATGTGACCACATTTTAAGTAGAGATCTGCTCTTGCCTGAGGGGCTAATAAAGATGTGTTTTTCCCTGAGAGGATCAGGATAAACGTAAGTCTCTGGGAGAGGATCTGCTGAACCCCAGATGGCTGAGACATAAGCTCTGTGTGTGTGTGTGTGTGTGTGTGTGTGGGACTGCAGTACTTGCCCTCCCTTTGTAGACACGGATTAGAATTTCTGGACCTCATCCTTAGGCCAGGATCTCACCATTATTTTGTTACTTTGTTGTACACCTGTACTTGGCATTGAGCAGATACTATCTGGATTTGTGTGAATGAAGACTTCTTACCAACTAATTACTCTTTTGTACATTGCCAGTTATAAAGTTGATCATCCTGAACTATAAGAATGGATTCTCTGAGGTCCTGAACAAAGCCTTTTTCTTTTTATGTTGAAGCGCTACTAATGAGCTTTTCTGTCTGCCCTTCTCCATCCTCTGCAGTGTGCCGAGATTTTGCTGTCCTGGAGGACCACACCTTGGCCCACAGCCTGCAGGAACAAGAGAGTGAGTAATAGCCCCTGCAAGCTCATCCAGTTTTCTTTTTTAGTGGTAGCCTTGAGGCAGATTTCTTAGGGTGAGGCGGGGAGAAGACAGAGTCATCAGGCTACACCACCCATCATCCCAAGGGATCTGTCTAGGCAGGTGACACCTCGGTGAAGAATGCACTTTTCTGTGTTTTGAAGTGAGACAGCTGCTGGGGATGAGAAGACCGTTGGGTGTATCGGAGGAAAAGTGGGACTTGAGCCATTTCCTTTGCTTTAATGCTGTAGGAGGGATACAGTGGTTATATGCGGATCAGGAGTATGTAGAAGGCTGGCATAAGAATAGGGGTCCAAATACCTTTACCTAGATTGGTAAAGATACCAATTGGTAAACATACCTAGTGGTATCTAGATTGTAGAGTTTTCTGAATATTTATGTATGTAATTATGAAAAGTAAATCTAAGTTATATGTGTTATACAAAAGTACATATATGTGAACTTGTAATTTGTGTGTCAGTATAAAAATCAAGTGTTGAAAAATGTAGTTTTTAAATGAAGTGGCAACTTGTGGAGCAGGAGGAGCACTGGCCCTGGCTTTAGATGGTTTGAGTAGAAGTTTAGGCACTGCCACTGCTGACCAAATACTCATGACTTAACCTTTCTGATTCTCTTTTTCCTTAATGAAAAGATGAGAATGCCAACTCCTGTGCTGCGTATTATGCAGCATTACTGAGCGTATATGTGGAAATGATGGCTATGAAGTTCTTTTTAATTGAAAGGCTCTTCTTAAGTTTATTCTTAAAAGCTTATTATGAATAAGCCAAAGCATTGTAATTCCTCTCTCCAATCTTCCTGTCCAGTTGAGCATCATTTGGCATCAAATGTTCAACGGAACCGTTTGGTCCAGCATGATCTGCAGGTGGCTAAGCAGCTTCAAGAGGAAGATCTGAAAGCCCAGGCTCAGCTGCAGAAGCGCTATAAAGACCTGTGAGGACTTGGGGAGTGGGAGAGCATTGTGCCAGGACTGGTTTTCAGGGAAGAGCACTTTCTGTCTGTCCCTTTGATTCCTTTCACTATTAGATTATAAATCCTACAGTGACGATCCCATAGTTTTTTTGATTTATAAAAATTGTATTTGTTGTTGGAATTCCTTTCTACATTTTGGGACATGCAGTTTCTGGTAGGACTTAGCACTTTTCACTGATGGCTTTGAGCCATTTGGTCCAGCTCTGTGTCTCACTTTTCCTTAACTGTGTGATGGGGAAATGATCTCTGTCTCCTCTGCCTCCTGTGGTTTTGGGGGGAATCTAGCAAAATACTGGATGTCACAGAATTTTCTGAAGTCTACTGGGTTCCTTTACTATTTCCTAGTAATGTTTGTTGCTCTTATTTTCCTTGAACCCCTTGCCTTTTGGGGGAGGGGCATGCCACTTGACTTGTGGGATCTTAGTTCCTTGAGGGATCAAACCCATGCTGTAGCAGTAAAAGTGCCAAGTTCTAACCATTAGACTGCCAGGGAAGTCAAGAACCCCTTGCTTTTTATATGGAGGCAGAATCTTTTGGAAAGTTCTGAATTGTACCCTCCGTTCTCTTCATAACTTCAGTGTCTGACCAAAATTACTTCTCCATCTCCTCCTAAATAGAGAGATCATGTCTAAGGTCTATTCCATCATAATGACTTTTTAAACTTCTTTTTTAATGTTTTGAAAGCTCACAGAATACATCTCTTCTTTGAGAGAGGTTCCTATACTTCAATCTGTAGTGGTAGACTTAACTACAAAATCGTTTTGAGAAGGAAGGAGTAAAGGAAGAGGTGAAGGAACCCTTCTATTTAGTTTATTTGTCTTATTTAAATAAACATGAGAGCCTGTTACTTTTCCACCTTTGAGGAAGGGTTTTTCTGTTCTGTTATTTGCAGAGAGGACTTTATTCATTATTTTATTCAGTTTTCTTATTTTGTAAATAAACATTCTTATTGACTCTTGCTAAATAAAATAAGCCTTTCAACCATGAAAGGCACCAGAGAACACACATATGAATAAAACATAGCCATTGTTTTTAAGGGAGTCAGGGAAAAAACTCTGAGCACTTGCCAAAGTGACTTGCAAATTCATGAAGAATTCCATATTTTTAAAACTAGATTAATAAATACTTTTTGATAAGTTCAAAAAAGTGAGTGAATGAAAAGAGGATATAGAAATAATGAATGAGTAGATTTTTATTTTCAGTTCTGTGGTTTGAATGGTTCAGAATCCTATAATATTGTATCTGTAACATGAAGTCATTAAATCCCAAAACTTTTGCAGCTAATAAGACAACATGAGAGGGCATGATTCACTGGTTCACAGTGGCAGGACCGGAAATCAGGTCTCCAGGTATCTTGTCCAGTAATTTTCCTACTAGTGACTAAAACAGCTTGCCGTTTTCACTTCCGGCCTGCGCTCTCTCTCATGTGTTCCCTTCCCCCTTCCTGTCCGATGTGCACGTTCTACATGTACATACACATCCCTGTATGTGCACCCGTCTGCTTTCATCTCCAACTGTCTATGTCCAAACATGTTGAAAAGGACCATTTCCTTATACAAACAAGAATAGTGTTCATCCCCTCACTTTTATTAGAATAGAATGTGTGGATTTCTATTCCTCCAGAGAAGTTAGGATATTACCGCCACTTCCGCCCCCAACACTTTTCAGGTACAAAAGGCTGCTTTTAAACAGGGAGTATACAACCAAGACTAGATTTGTTGAATACTCTTTAAGTTCAACTGGCAGGGCAAGAATAAAAGGGAATATAGGTTTAGCAAGTGAACTGCATGTATAAGCCACAACTGTAGTTTTGTTCCAGCATCTTTTAGATACCAAGCTCTAAGCATATGTATATCGCTTCAGGTAACAACTAAAGGTTGTAAGGGCCATGTAAACACTGGCTCCCCAGCATTATCACACTCTATAGAGTTATAAGCTGCCTGTTAACTTTTCCTGGGTTCAGAAAGATCCCCTGGAGGAGGTCATGGCAACCCAGTCCAGTATTCTTGCCTGTAGAATCCCATGGACAGAGGAGCCTGGTGGGCTACATTTCATAGGGTTGCAAAGAGTTGGACGCAGCTAACGCAACTTAAGTCTAGTCTAACTGTTCCTGAAACCTGAAACCAAAAGACCATCTCTGTGATATCCAAACCCCATTTCTTGTTGAAACTGCTGTTTCATTTGTGCTGTTTGTAAGGACGTGTTTCTCCCCACAAAATGATGTGTCTGGTTTCTCCCAGCAAAGTATATTGTAGGGTTCTGAGTACAGGATGGAGATTTATTTAGTTTTGTGTCCTCAGTGTTGAGCATGGTGCCTGGATGACAGCACATGTTGTGTGAGTCCTTTTTGAATCCATGAATGCCAGTACAAAACAAAACTATGGTAGCAGCAGCATTACAACCTTTGGTTGCCTTAGTGGCCTGAGTGTTAAGAAAACTGGCATCAGCCACAGAGGTTTCTCCTGGCACCTGAAGCTGTGGAATATACATCCACCCCCCACCCCCCATTTTTAAAGTTTTATTGAAACTGAAAAAAATGTACTTAATTAAAAATATATAAAAATTGTTTTGAAGTCATACCACCACCTCTAAGTGACCACAGTATTACTGACATTTTAGTGAATTCACTCTTACTTTATGTGTACTTTGTGCATACTTGGATATTTGTGGATCTTATTCTCATAGTGTCCATCTCCTTGGCAGAATCTTGAGGGACTGTGGTGGTGGTTTAGTCGCTATGTTATGTCTGACTCTTGCAAGCCCACAGGCTGTAGTCTTCTAGGCTCCTCTGTCCATGGAGCTCTCCAGGCAGGAATACTGAAGTGGGTTGCCATTTCTTTCTCTAGGGGATCTTCCCGACCCAGGAATTAAACCTGGGATATGATCATACAGAAAAGGCCCAGTGCTTTCCATTATAGTATCTGGGGATCATGTTCTGATTCTACCACTTATTTTCTCTGTGGCCTTAGGGAAGTGATTTTACTACTCTGGGCCTCAAGTTTTTCTAGCTATAGGATGTGATGGTATTGACCTCTTTGCATCATTATTGTAAGGATTAAGTGAGATAAAAATATGCCCTGGCTCTTGTGAGTATTCAGTAAATTGTGTTGTGGTTAGAAAAATCATTCCTTGTGTTCTCCATTCATGTTGTTTTCTCCTTTGTTTTTCAGTGAACAACAAGACTGTGAAATTGCTCAGGAGATTCAGGAGAAGCTGGCTATTGAGGCAGAGAGACGACGCATTCAGGAGAAGAAGGATGAGGTACAACTTGTTTAATGCCCCTCCACCCCATGGAGGAGGGCTGCTCAGCTCTGACTCTCTGTGTTCACAGGCTCAGTGTAGGGTTGCTGGCCGGGCAGGAAAGCTTTCCCCTTTTGGGGGTGCATAGTCCAAGGGTTGCCCCCTCCATGGACCACTGTTTATTGCCCTTTGGTCGTTGTTTAAGTGGTAAAATCTTAAAAGATGACAACGGTTAATTTGACAAAAGGTGTGAATTCGTTTCTGTAGGCTGCCATAACAAATCACTACAAGCATGGTGGCGTAAAACAATAGGACTTGGTTCTCTCACAGTTCTGAAGGTTGCACGTTGAAATTAAGGTGTTGGCAGGGCAGTGCTACCTACTAGGGGAAATCCCTTCTTTGCCTCCTCTTAGCTTCTGGTGGCTCTTGGCCGTCTGCATTCCTTGCCTTGTGGTTGCATCATGTCAGTCTTTACCTTTGTTGTCACATGGCCTTCTTCCCTGTATCTTTTTGTCCTCTCGTCTTCTTGTAAGGACACCAGTCATTGGATTGAGGGCCCACCCTAATAGAGTATGATCTTCTCTTAAATAATTCTATCTGAAAGACCCTATTTTTAAATAAGGTCATGTTCTGAAGTTCTTGATATAAATGAATTTTTAAGAGATAATTCAGCTCCATACAAGATATCTGCCTATGGGTTATTCCCACAACTTTAGGGAGAGCAAACCTTGAATGTAGCCTGAACAGGAGTCATGGACTGGTCATTTGCTCTCCCTCTTTTTTGTTATTGGGTTCACTTTCCTATGATACCTTGCCTCAAAACAGTGATCCATTTAATTCTGTATATATTTTTAAATTGTATTGTCTTTAAGCTGAAAATGACTAAAATTAGCAGTAGTATATGGTTTGTAAAAAGACTTGAATTTGTACTTACTGATCATTGCTTTTGTGTTATATTTTCAGCATTTCTTACAAACAGTTCCTTTTTCATTGTGTTGACTCTGTGTCTGCATTTTTAATAGCTATTCTGCTATTCGTGACCCTTGTCTTAACTTATAATAAAGAAAAAAAATGATTTTTCATTTTTAATAGTAGAATGATCATATGATACTTTGTGTACTGAGAAATTTTGTGTACTCTCCTGGGCACACTGACACATGCAGTCACCCTATTAAATAGATATTTCAGGGTTATTAGTGAACCAGTCTGCATCTTCTCTTTCTCCTACTGAGCCACTCTGTGACTCTGGAACTCCTTGTTCAATGCCAGGCGAGTGTGAGACACCTGGTGTGAGTCTATTCAGCTATTTCTTTAAGAAACAAACCATGATTATGTGATGATCAGAATTGTAAGTAAGAAAGAGGGATTCCTTTTCATCCTTCTGTTATCAACACAGGAGCTCTTTCTTACTGCAGGATGTGTTGCTTCTCTATAGTCAAGACTTCCTTGGAGATGAGTCTGGAAGCTGAAAGAAGTGATTATGTTTTATAGACAGGAAAGCGTCTATTTTAAAAATCACAGAGTAATGAAGTTGGCTTCTTATAAATGCTCCTGGTGTCCTGTAATATTTTTTCTTTCCGTTCAGGCGAAAGCAGTATTAGGGAAAACAAAATACTTTATTTTATGCCTGTGGAATCTAAATAGCAATCACAATAAATAATCTCATTGTTATACTATATAAAGTATACAGTGTTGTGAATAACTGCATTTCTCAGATGAAGAAATTAAGTGTTAAAGAAGTATATGAATGACTGGTCCCGGCTATAGTAAGATGCCAGAGAAATGTCTCTGCGGTTCTGACTGCCTCTGACTTAGGTATACTGTGACACAACACAGAACACATAAACTATGGGGTTTGAATCTTATCTGTTTAACTTTTAGCTGAGACTTCCATCGTCTCATTTAGCCATGTAGCCCCTCAGGTTCCAAACTAAAGAAGTCATGATAACTCTACGTTACCCTAAAGGGCTGCTGTGAAGTTTAAAATCATGTATTTAAGGTCTCTGCTACATATTAAATTAATAGTTGTTCTTTCCTTTTTGCTTTCTCGCCCGGTGTTTCCCCCACCATTCTCCCTTTGTAACAACTCTGATTTGTGCTGAATTAAAAGGTGGGGGTGAAATAAGCAGAGTTAAGTGTATTCCGATATGGTATGATTTGAGGAATCTTTAGGAGTTTCTTGCCTTTACAGGCCTCCTATTATCTCCACTACTATTTGACCTACTGAAATGTTTCCCCTTGTCCAGTGCAAAGGAGAGATGAGATGAGAAATCTAGTTGTGGAGGTTTAGTGAGACTAGCCTTTAAAAACTCAAGACTTTTTTTTTTTCCAGACGTTTTTGACTTTTCGCTGATGCCTTAGTTTAGAATATGGCTGTCCTATCAAGAGATTCTTTAATTGTAGAAAACTGTGACTTCCAGCTGACTAGACTGTTTTAATATTAAATAAAAATTTGCAGTATTCAAGTTTGATGTTGAAGGATGTATGATAATGCTTATTTGTTTATTTTAGTCCAAGGCACCTCATAGGGGAGGCTGAAACAACAGTGCTAATTTTTCTGATCAACTTTGCATCGCCTGTTACTCATCAACTGTCCGGATTCTTTGTTTTGTTTTGTTTTGTTTTGTTTTTCCTCTTTCTGTGCTCTTCTGCTTCTTTGTAGAGTCTGCTTAACTAATAAGTTCTTACCCAGCAGCGGGGCTGTGGAAAACTCCTCTCTGGATTTTCACCCAGATCTCTTTTAACAGATTTTTGGAGTCAACTCTCTTTTGTAGCTTATAATCATCCAGAACAACCTAATGTAGAATTCAAGGTTCTTTCCTCTTGGGATAGATACTTTTTTCTGAACAACAACATTCATGAGAAGTAGAGTTATACAACTTTCTGTGGGTGAATTAGCATGTCTAACTTTGTTGTTGTATAATATTATTGTGTTTTTTAAAAGAGTACAAATGTAGGCAGGTAGCATTTCCATTGGGGAGACAGATGTAGAAGAGTGTAAAAAGATCTGTATTCTTACCACCACTGTGGCCCCTTCCCTTCCTTCCTTCTTTTTCCTCGTTCCCTCCTCTTTCCTTCCTTCCTGTCTTCCTTGCTTTTTTTTTTAACTCTTACATGGTGTCTTGAATATTGTAGTAGTAGCATTTCTTTCTTGGCACCCTGTTGAAGGAACATGTACCCTTTGTAATACTGGACTGAGTTTATGGGAGTACTTACCTCATAATCACATGAGTTTGTGGTTAATATGGGTGGACAGATTTTATTGGGATCTTTCTCTTTGGTCACAGGTTTAGCATTTGCCAGTATTATTTAATCAAGCCAAGAAATGTGTTTTTAGTTGATTTAATTTAGTTATTCTTAAATAACTAAAAAAATAAATAACTAAAAATTCTTAAATAGCTAAAGAGAGTTCCAGAAAAACATCTACTTTTGCTTTATTGACTATGCCAAAGCCTTTGACTTTGTGGATCACAACAAACTCGGGAAAATTCTGAAAGAGATAGGACTACCAGACCACCTGACCAGCCTCCTGAGAAATCTGTATGCAGTTAGAACTGGACATGGAACAACAGATTGGTTCTAAATCGGAAAAGAAGTACATCAAGGCTTCTTGTCACCCTGCTCATTTAACTTATATGGAGAGTACATCATGCAAAATGCTGCGCTGGATGAAACACAAGCTGGAATCAAGATTGCCAGGAGAAGTATATCAATAATGTCAGATACTCAGATGACACCACTCTTATGGCAGAAATAAGAGCCTCTTGATGAAAGTGAAAGAGGAGAGTGAAAAAGTTGTCTTAAAACTCAACATTCAGAAAACTAAGATCGTGCTATCTGGCCCCATTACTTACTTCATGGCAAAAGATGGGGAAACAATAGAAACAGAGAAACTTTATTTTTTGGGCTCCAAAATCACTGCAGATGGTGACTGCAGCCATGAAATTAAAAGACGCTTGCTCCTTAGAAGAAAAGCTATGACTAACCTAGACAACATATTAAGACAGTATATTAAAAAGCAGAGACATTACTTTGCCAACAAATGTCTGTCTAGTCAAAGCTGTGGTTTTTCCAGTGGTCATGTATGGATGTGAGCGTTGGACTATAAAGAAAGCTGAGTGCCAAAGAATTGATGCTTTAGAACCATGATGTTGGAGAAGACTCTTGAAAGTCCCTTGGACTACAAGGAGATCCAGCCAGTCCATCCTAAAGGAAATCAGTCCTGAATATTCATTGGAAGAACTGATGCTGAAGCTGAAGCTCCAATACTTTGGCCACCTGATGCGAAGAGCTGACTCATTAGAAAAGACCCTGATGTTGGGAATGATTGAAGGCAGGAGGAGAAAGGGATGACAGAAGATGAGATGATTGGATGATATCACCGACTCGATGGACATGAGTTTGAGTAAGCTCCAGGAGTTGGTGATGGACAGGGAAGCCTGGCGTGCTGCAGTCCATGGGGTCACAAAGAGTCAGATGTGACTGGGTGACTGAACTGAGCTGAACTTATTCTTAAATAAAACTCTTAACTACTTTGTGTATATGTGAATATTGATTTATATATGTGCCTTTGAACCTAGGTATAAATATGTGTGAATGTGAAACTATTTTAGGGAAAGCCGCTTTTTTTTTCCTTGAATAAATAGTATCATGGCCAACCATGTAATGAAAAGTCTGTGGAACTAATCCAACAATTTGGAGACATTTATAATGTGAACTATTCAGGGATAAACTTAGTAACCAATTTACATTAAAAATTAATCTAGTGTGAGCCATGGTACTTTTTCATAGCATTCTTAATGTGATTAGAAATTCATGGTCTAAAAATATATTTATGTAAATTGGTAGTATCTAGAAAATAGCTCAGGTAGTAATAATTTAAGCTACTTATTTTTTTCACTATGTTGTGGCACTTTAAAAATAAGTTTACACATACATAGCCAGACAGGGGGAGTGAGTGGGAGGCCTCTGATTGAGAAAATTCTTCTCTCCTTTTCTCCTAGTTATATTGGTGTTTTTACAGCCATGAATTTGGTACTACTCTGTTTTTCTGGTCTTACAGAGTAACCCTTTTGGGGTTATACCTGATTTGCATTTCTTACTGAGTTAGATGTTAATATAGTAATTGCTAGGTAATAAAAAAGTTTAGCAATCTAATGGAATGGCTTTCCTTTTTTTTATTCTTCTGATAGTCATTTGACAGTCACATTTTCACATCTCCCTTAGATTATCTTTATGCCCAAGATTTTCTCATTTTGAATCCCGCTGCTATTATGATAGAGGTGAAAACCTTAAGGGAGAAGTAACCCTGATATATAAAATTGTATAAACCATAAAAGTACCCAAAGGGATCCAACAGTTCAGTAATTTGTCTTCTACTTGAGAAAGTTGCATGGGGCTCCTCTGCACCTTACTGTGTGAATATCTGTCTTAGAGCAGTCGTCTTTCATGTCTTACATTATGTTAATCATTTTGCTTCTAGCACCTAACGGACAAGGACAGTAATGATAATGACCATGTATCTTATTTCTCTGTAGGAGGTCTCTAGCAGAATATGTGAGCCATTGAAAGGAATCGGTGAATCTGTTTTCTTGACATAGCATTCCTGTAGCATTCCAGGAATCCTTTTTTTGTTTGTTTGTTTACCTTTGTTTTTATTTATTTATTTTTTATTATAAATTTATTTATTTTAATTGGAGGCTAATTACTTTATAATATTGTATTGGTTTTGCCATACATCAACATGAATCCGCCACGGGTGTACATGTGTTCCCCATCCTGAACCCCCCTCCCACCTCCCTCCCCGTACCATCCCTCTGGGTCATCCCAGTGCACCAGCCCCAAGCATCCTGTATCCTGCATCGAACCTGGACTGGTGATTCATTTCATATATGATATTATACATGTTTCAATGCCATTCTCCCAAATCATCCCACCCTCGCCCTCTCCCACAGAGTCCAAAAGACTGTTCTATACATCTGTGTCTCTTTTGCTGTCTCACATACAGGGTTATCGTTACCATCTTTCTAAATTCCATATATATGCATTAGTACACTGTATTGGTGTTTTTCTTTCTGGCTTACTTCACTCTGTATAGTAGGCTCCAGTTTCATTCACCTCATTAGAACTGATTCAACTGTATTCTTTTTAATGGCTGAGTAATACTCCATTGTGTATATGTACCATAGCTTTCTTATCCATTCATCTGCTGATGGACATCTAGGTTGCTTCCATGTCCTGGCTATTATAAACAGTGCTGCGATGAACATTGGGGTACACGTGTCTCTTTCAATTCTGGTTTCCTTGGTGTGTATGCCCAGCAGTGGGATTGCTGGGTCATAAGGCAGTTCTATTTCCAGTTTTTTAAGGAATCTCCACACTGTTCTGCATAGTGGCTGTACTAGTTTGCATTCCCACCAACAGTGTAAGAGGGTTCCCTTTCTCCACACCCTCTCCAGCATTTATTGCTTGTAGACTTTTGGATAGCAGCCATTCTGATCGGTGTGAGATGGTACCTCATTGTGGTTTTGATTTGCATTTCTCTGATAGTGAGTGATGTTGAGCATCTTTTCATGTGTTTGTTAGCCATCTTTATGTCTTCTTTGGAGAAATGTCTGTTTAGTTCTTTGGCTCATGTTTTGATTGGGTTGTTTATTTTTCTGGAATTGAGCTGTAGGAGTTGCTTGTATATTTTTGAGATGAGTTCTTTGTCAATTGCTTCATTTGCTATTATTTTCTCTTATTCTGAAGGCTGTCTTTTCACCTTGCTTATAGTTTCCTTTGTTATGCAGAAGCTTTTAATTTTAATTAGGTCCCGTTTGTTTATTTTTGCTTTTATTTCCAATATTCTGGGAGGTGGGTCATAGAGGATCCTGCTGAGATTTATGTTGGAGAGTGCTTTGCCTGTGTTGAGTGTTATTTTAATAAATGTGTTTACTTAGAAAGTCTTCTGTTAGAGGAGAGGAGGGAGCCTTAAGAGGGAGCAGATATATGTATAATGATGGCTGATTAGTTGTATGGCAGAAGCCAGCACAACATTGTAAAGTAATTTTCCTCTAACTAAAACATAGGAATTTTATAGTTTCTGGTCTTACGTTTAAATCTTTAATCCATTTTGAGTTTATTTTTGTGTATGGTGTTAGAAAGTATTCTAGTTTCATTCTTTTACAAGTGGTTGACCAGTTTTCCCAGCACCGCTTGTTAAAGAGATTGTCTTTTCTCCATTGTATATTCTTGCCTCCTTTGTCAAAGATAAGGTGTCCATATGTGCATGGATTTATCTCTGGGCTTTCTATTTTGTTCCATTGATCTGTATTTCTGTCTTTGTGCCAGTACCATACTGTCCAGGAATCCTTAACTCTGCCTTTACTTATGCTCACAGCTTCCCATTTTCCAGAGTTGAGTGTTATTTTAATAAATGTGTTTACTTAGAAAGTCTTCTGTTAGAGGAGAAGAGGGAGCCTTAAGAGGGAGCAGATATATGTATAATGATGGCTGATTAGTTGTATGGCAGAAGCCAGCACAACATTGTAAAGTAATTTTCCTCTAACTAAAAAATAAATTAAAAAAAGAGAAAATCTTCTGCACAACAGTTATTTCTGCCTATTAACCCAAAGTAAGTCTACCTGATTAATATTATTAATTAAAAAATAATTTAATGTGACTTCAGAAGGATTTTGGAATTCTTTTAGATTTGTTTTTTCCCCAAGTTATATTTTGTCAAACACTAATTTAGTAAGGTTTATATATATGTATATATTTTATATAACAAAAAGACTTATGTCACAAAATAAATTTGGAAATTCTGGGGTTGCAAGAAGATAACATTACTTTGTAATGTTATCTTCTTGCAACCCCAGAGCTAATATGTTTAAAGAATTAGATATAATACATGTTTTCTGTTGAATGTTTTTTATTTTTTGGTGAACCTTTGATACCAGTGTTCTCAGAAACAGGTTGGGAAATGCTGTTGTAGACTAACCTTTAACGGGAAGGAAGCAGAGGTTCAAGGAGGTTGTTTATGTCAGGGGTGACTAAGCTGCATCCAAGCATGGTGACTAATAATTGCTGTCTTTAGCTTGTTTCAGGGGAGATTTTTTTTTTTTTTTTAATTGAAATCACCTAACTAAACCCACTGTGCAGTAATGTTGGAAAGCAGGGAAGAGAGCTGACTTGGCTGAGCCGTGGTTTGTAGTATAACAGCAGATTCCCGTTGAAATCCTTTTTCCTTTCCCACCTCAAGTACAGCTAGCTGTTCTTATTCTTGTCAGCCAGAAGAAGCTTACTCATAAAAAAGGAGCTGAGGTGTTAAAAGAACAAAGGTTTGAATGCTGAGATGCATGACACATTGTGATTATTATTTTTCTACTTGGTTAAAAGCACTCCTTTTGACCAGCTAATACATTGTACAAAATGGGTATCACTTTGTTTCTCTTTGGTTCATTTTTGGCTCTTCACATTGAGAATGTGCCCTATTACTATGTATTCATTAGGAATAAATTTGATAGTAGGAAAGCAATTATAAAGTCCCTGGAGGGCAGTTTAATAATTTTGGCTGGCAGTTGGACCTGGTAGTTTTCCTCTATATTTTTATTCAGTTACATAAAGGGAGACTTTTTGTTTTCAGAAAAACAAACCACTTAAGAAAATGTAGTGTTGGGTGTTCAGTCAACATGACAACTCAGGGAAGTGTTTACATTTTCTTCCTACTTTCGTAGTAAGATGTATATGGATTTAGGAAATTCTGAAATAGATATTAGTGTGAGGAGAATAAATTATCTTGTCACACCCCTCCATAACTGATTACTGTATTGCTTTGTAACGCATCAATGTAATGAACCTGGCACAGAGGAGGGCACCCAGTAACATTTCCAGATTATTACAATGTGTATTGGGATGTCAAGACATTTGACTTTTAAGGTTCACTAGTTCAGACTCTTCATTTTACAGATAAAGAATTCAGGCCCAAAGAAATTCATTTTAATAGTTAATGTTTTTCTTCCAGTGTCTCTGAAGCATCTCTGACTTGAACTGGAACTTACCAAATATATGTATATATTTACACAGTTTCATGAGAAATTTCCAGCATAGAAGTCAGTTACAGATTATATGTTAATAATATAAATTTGAATTTAAGCCTATTTCGTGAATGTTAAAAGCCACGTACATGGATGTGTGTGTGCTTACACGCATGCTCAGTCACTCAGTCGACTTTTGTCCGACTCTTTACAATCTCATAGTTTGTAGCCCGCCAGGCTCCTCTCTCCATGGAATTTTCCAGGCAAGAATACTTGAGTGGGTTGCCATTTCTTCCTCTAGGGGATCTTCTTGACCCAAGGATCAAAGCCAAGTCTCCTGCATCTCTTGCATTATCGGGTGGATTTTTTACTGCTGAGCCACCTGGGAAGCCTTCCAAGAATACTGATAACCTCTACTAATTCATCTAGCCTCAGCATCCAACTTTTTTCTACACTGATATAAGAGAAAATTAAGTCATTCAGATGAATTTTATTTGCCTTGCAGTCTTAGTATATTCTTCATTTGACTTATTCAGAAAAATGCAGAAAGAATGGTGATTAATTCTTGCCTCAGAAGTAAGCCCCTCAGAACTGCCTGTGATTTTTATTACCATTTGTATCAGTGAGTACTGTTGCCATATTTATAAGATCTTTAAGAACCTAGTAACATCTAGGGATATTCTTTTTTAAAAAGTATACATAAAGTTTATGTGCTATTTTATTGGCCCTTTTATAGAAATAATCTTCAAATTCCGAACTCTATCTCCAGCTCAAAATCTTTAGGAACTTTTCACCCCTTATATTATAGACTCCAGACTTTTAACAATTGACTATAAAGGGTGCCTAGCATCCAGCCTCTGTCTGTTAAACCTCATCTTTCTCTAACACCCCACATACAGTGTTCTAATTGGACTATTGGTTGTTTTCTAGAGTGATGCCCATTAAAATATTTA